>NC_138182.1:270487412-271687412 GCF_964194105.1 Spermophilus citellus | reverse complement strand
TAACCTCTATTAATGTCTTAGGAAATAAAGTGGGTAAGTTTTAAAATACTAAGGGTTGAAAAGTTCTGAGAAATTAAATACATTATGGTAGGGTGGGTGGGGAGGAAAACGACTGAATTCTGTACTATATGATTTCCTACAGGGAGGTTTTCACTGTTTGCATTGAGAGTGTGTCATCCCCAGGACTGATTGGTTGTTGCCAGAGTGTGTCGTTGTGTCATATTGCTGGAGGCTTTATCACCTAGAGTGCATTACTCCCATGGTAACAGATGTGGAAGTGGGAACTCAGAAGGGCTAAGTAATTGGTGGCAGACACAGGTGTCATCAGGTCATCATTGAGCCTCATGACTGACCCACTGCACACTGTGCTAGCACGCAGCTACAAATAGGAAGCCTTGAAATAGATAACAAAATAGGGGATTTCCAGTGCAAGTCACTTAAAGAACACAACAGAAAAAAGTATTCTATAAGAATGCTGGCAGAAGGGCAGAATTACGTCAAGGCTGTATCTTCCTGACTAGGGAAGGAAGACATTCCCCAAAGTACAGATATCCCACACCAGTAAATCATTAGGCCCTTTCACAGAGGGCCTCATATCTTAGAAAAGTCCAATCTTGGGTAACTTCTGAGATTGGTGTCTGGACATTTGTCTGGATGGTTGGCCGTGGTCACCCCTGGTATTTGAAACTCTTTCTACAGAGTCAGTAGGGTGTCCTAGAGGGAGGTCTGGAGAGGCACTTTTTGGTATCTTTGCTCATGCCACCTGAAGGTCTGGGGCCCTTTGCTGTGTCTCATCTCAAAGACTGATCTCCCAGCCAAAATTTTAGGATGAGAAGGGAGAAAACACAAGACAAATATGCATCTAAACTTGTATTTTCTCCTTGTTATGGGAAAAGGATATTCCTCCCAAATTCATTGTTGAAGCCCTCACCACTCAGACTGTAGAATGTGACTTGACTTGGAGGTGGGGGCATTAAAGAAACAAGTTAAAATGAGATCAGTAAGATGGACCATAATCTAATCTTACTAGTGCCTTTATAGGAGAAAATTTAGATATACAGAGAGAAACAAAGGGTGAGTGTACACAGAAAAAAGAACAAGAGGGTGGTCATTAGGGACACAGGCATCAAAAGAAACAAAACCTGCTAATACTCTGCACTTGAGCGTCTAGAGTCCAGAATTGAAAAAAATAAATCTCCGTTGTCTAACTCACCCAGTTTATATTTTGTTATGACAGTTTGGTCAATATATCCAAAATTAATAATTAATATATCCTTTGGTCACAGTCCTGGTGTATTTTACTCCATTTCCACCTTCTCTTTGCTCTCCCCATTACTTCCTTCCAGAGATGATAGAAAGCACCTACTCTATGCATGTCCTATCCCAGGTACTAGGAGTAGAGAAGCACTATTTCCTCCTGATGCCTCTTGTACTGCTAGATACTACACTGACATCATGTCCCGCTAGATACTATGGGTGGACCCACCATGGGAAGAAGTGTTGATGACTCTCGCTTCTTCTTCATGTGAAACTCTGGTCTTACCTCTGCCTCTCCATTGATGGAGGGTAAGGTTGGTTCTATCACTTATTCTCATCTATTACAGAGGGCAGAATTCATCCCAAGAGTCACAAGAAATAGTTAGAATGAAGACTCCAGTATCAAAGAATTTCCCTTTCCAATTGTTATAGTTTTACTCTAGCTTTCTTCTTCAAAGACATGACTGGAAAAATCCAGCCCCATATCTTTGCAGGTCCGAAGAAATCAACTGTGAGCCACCATGTTTTAGATACTGAGAGACCTAGGTAAGAGTGGAGGGTGGGGCAGGGGAGTGACCACTGCCTAGTGGACAATTTCTAGCACCAGTCCCAGCCTAAAACCTCCAAGTTACCCAGTTTTCTCTGTATCTAAAATACATCCATTCTTTGAGTCTTGTCAGCAACCTGGGCCATTCTTCCAATCTGATAGGGGTCATTAAATCTCATCCTCCTAAAACTCCCTTCGTTCCTAGCATAGATGAGGAGCCCCAAGATCTTGACTGGTTCTGGGCTGATGGAGTTCACACTTTGCCAAGGCTGTTACAAAATATCTAAACATTTGCTTGATGTTTCTGTCTCTTATACCAGGAGTTTACCTTGGGGGCAAATGCTCTTATCATGATTTTATAAATTAGCTTCAGGTGTTCATAAGCCCTCAGTGTGTAAGAGTAGGTCAATTTGCTTATCAGGAGATTTGGATTCCTAAAGGGATTCAGAGATTACTACAATACTAAGAATTAAATACCTGAAGCACTTAAGTAGAAAATTCTGCACCTGTTTCTGTCTTTCCTCTGTCATTACGTGTGAACCAATTTTCATAAAGTTTATCTTGGTAAAAACACACATGGAATTACCACATTTGATTTTAGTATTATTGTAATACCACAAAAGTTTCAAAACTTTAATATAACAAATTAAAAACTGTAATATTTGGGATTTATTTTTTTAAAACAGTTTTCATAGATCTCCAAATGATCCTTGATAAATTTTAGTTTTATACAAAAAAAAGAAAGAGATTATATTTTCATTGTTCTTTGTTATAACTCCAAGTTCATTTTCAAGTTGAAAAGTTTTTGTAAGAGTCATTCTGGATGACTCATTTTTTATAAGGGTTTTTAGGGTATTTTCCAATTTTCAAGTTTCTATTTAGCTTTTTTTCCCCATTTTTTTGTTTATAGAACAACTGACTAATTAGATTTTATAGGAAATTACAAAGCAGATATGTATTTGTTAATTTCTGTTTTTCATTCCGAATTATTTTTTAAACCAAACCATACTATGATCGCACAGTCCTGGTAAATATTTTATTTTCTTGTAATCATTCTGAGCACATGCAGCTTATTTAAATAAGAAATTCAGGTGTAGCAAGGGGTATCCAGAACTTTTCAGACGATTTCTAGAACTTGGGGTAGCTTTCATCAAAAACGATTTTTCAAACATTTTGGGAGTAGCTTCAAATTAAACACTAGATTAGCCAATTTTTGGATTAAAACTATTGATTTATGGGTCCATAGTGAATCTATGTTATTTTATTTATTAAAATTTTTATTTATTTATTTTTGGTACCAGAGATTGAACTCAGGGGCACTAGACCACTGAGCTACTTCCCCTACCCTTTTAGGTATTTTATTTAGAGACGGGGTCAAACTGCTTAGTGCCTCACTTTTGATGAGGCTGGCTTTGAACTAATGAACCTCCTGCCACAGCCTCCTGAGCTGCCAGGATTATAGGCATGCACCACTGTGCCCAGCTTTATGGTATCTTATATAGATTTGTAACTTTTTTGTTTGATCCAAGAGAATATAATTACATTAATATCATTATAATAAATTATATGAGACATGTAGTTTCAATCTCGGTTAGCCCTCAGATTCAGTCTTTTTTAAGAAATATGAATTTTGGTCTCCTTTACTTAAAGGAGGACAAAATGAAAGGCAAGAATATGAAGGACAAGTAAAATGGGAAATATAGTATAGTTGAGTGTTCAGTGGGTTTCTTAGAGAACTTTTTATTCTTTCTCAGTTTCTAAGAGCTCATTAGTTCCGTAACCGAGCGATTTCTTAGGGGGAGGAATTATAAGAGGGATGACCCCTTTTCTTCCCTCAATCCACACTAATCTGCTTTTCCGAGAGTGCATTAAGATGACAGATCTGTGCTGGGTTTGGGGCTCAGCAGTAGCATGTGTGAAGCACTGGGTCTGATCCTCAGCACCACATAAATTAAATAAACCAATTAAAGGCATTGTGTCCATTTACAACTAAAAATATATTAAAAAATAACCCCCCCCCACTAACTTTAGAGAGTATGCTTAAAGAGCCACGGCTTTCAGTGGTGTTTTATAAGAAATGAGAAAGGGTTGTCTGAATGACAGCTCTTCATCTAACTGTTGACAAGGGATGGAAAGTGGATAAGACTATCAGGGAGAAACATTTTGTAGAAATTGATCTGCAAGGTTGTTCTAGCCTGACACAAATCAGCAGAACTTCAGGTCCCCAGCATGATTCCCTATTCCTTCAACTTGGCCAAACTCAGTGGTCTCTTTGGGAGGGCCATTAGGTCTCCCCATTGCTCACTCAAATCACAGGTCTAGATATGTTCACACCATCTATTCAGTTTTCTCTCCTAGTTGCTTACTTCTATCATTATTTCTAGAGTTCTTTTTCCCAGCCCTTAATTCTGGCTGCAAATTCTTACCAGTTTTTTTCTCCTTACCTGGTTTTAGGTTTGGGACTGGATTAATCACATGCTGGTAGTCTTATAAAGACTTTGTGGTGATGTTTGGTGTTTGGGTATTAAAGAACAGCACAGGAGCTGTGTATGTCTCTCAGCATTCTCCCAGCTAGGAGATGATGACGAAAACCACCTGCTGGCTGGTCACAGTAACGCAGATCAATACAGCAAGGATCTGTAGGCTGAGCTGGCCTCATGAGCAGAGCCCAAGCTAGAACAATTTAAATGGCTTTTAAACTGACTTCCTTCTATGTTAATAAAGCCTTCTAAAAAGAAAAGAGGAAGGGAGAGATTACAAATTTTCAATGCATGCTCATGTAGTTTTTTTGTTTCATTTTGTTTTGTTTTTCATGTTGACATGGACTCTTGGAAAGTTCCTAGGGACTCAAGGTTATACTGTTTGATTAGCCTGTCTGGTATTTAATGCTACGAAAAAAAGTGAGAAAGCATCAATTTTAGATAAATCATTGGAATACTCACTGAAGTAAGGGGATCTAAGTTGACTTGATGTGATATAGATGGAATTAGCAAGGCATATGTATGTGTTCACTGCAGGTCACCAACCAGCTTGCATTCTGGCTGCTTTGGGATAAATTTCTGACTCTGCACATTAATTTTCTTTTCTTTCCTGTTTTTTGTTTTTCTTGGTACCAGGGATTGAACCCAGGGGTGCTTAACTACTGAGCCAGGTCCCCATCTTTTAAAAAGTATTTTATTTAGAGACAGTGTCTCTCTGAGTTGCTAAGTGCCTCACTGATCTGCTGAGGCTGGCTTTGAACTCACTATCCTCTTGCCTTAGCCTTCTGAGTTGCTGGGATTACAGGTGTGCACCACCATGCTTGGCTTACACATTAATTTTCTAACCATAAAATAAGGACTTCAAGGAGAGGTAAAAGCACTGGTTTCTAAGGTCCTGGACTCTAAAAACACATGGTTCTAGAACATTTTTGTCAAATTTGTTACTTTTGTTATCCTACCTTACTCACTGAAATTACACATTTGGAGACTGTTTTGTAAAACTTATATTGAAGGCATTGTTTCTCTGGGAAGAGATAATTAATTATGACTATTAACCCTTAGCAGATGAGTAATTTATCAGACAAGAGCCAAGGAATTCGCAGTGTGTAAATAAGTCTTGGAAAGAATTTGAACAGATAAATGATGCTAGCAGGAATAATTCATCCAAAATAACTTGTGCCTCATGTTTCTAGGTGCTAAGGAAGGTATGAAAGAGAGAGGTGACATGGGACCAAGGCCAAACATATTCTATGGTTTTCCAGAAAGCTTAGTGATACTGGAAGAAAATGGAGCTTTTTCTGAAGGATCCCAAATGATGTTATGGCTTTGATTATTCACTTCAAAGCTATAGTGATTAGTTTTCACAGGATTTATCTGGCTTCCTGGAAGGGCAAAAATCTTTTTTTTTTTAGAAGAAAGTACACAAAGATTTAGAGATGTATGCTGCTATAAACCCAAGAGAGGAAGGAAGTAGAGAAGCAGAGATGCTTAAGTTTCTATAAGACAATCTGTAGGTTCTACAGATTTGAAATTTGAATCCATGTCAAAGGAAGTGAGAAGAAAATATTAAGACAGATAAGCAGATTATGCAGAAAATGAGAAACAATTCAAAGTGATACATTGGTAGAATAAGAAACCACTCCAGTGGGGAGTCAAAGGGAAGAGGCCATGGTGAACAGGCTAGGCTTGGTGTTAGATTGACAGGAAGTGACACCTTGCTTTCATCCTCCTGTGTGCATTTCAGCAATTGCTGCATCTCTGCAAGTCTCAATTTTGTTCTCTATAAAATTTGGATCACCATCTAATCCTTGGGGTTGGAGAATAAAATAAATAACTCAAAAAATAATGAGATAGTACTTGTTATTAGTAAAGAGTTATAATTAGTACCTCTAGCACCAAGGCTCTCATCTTAGGTGGACACTGAATTTTCATAAATGATAAGAAAATTTCTTCCAATAATATTAGGTTAATATAATTCTGGCACTGGAGGTGGTAAGCATAAGCAGGATTCGCCAGTGTGCAGAGTTCAGGTACAGTTCCCACTAAAGGCCAAGGACCTCAAAATTTCCAGAAAATCTGGGTGCAGTGGTGCATGCCTGTAATCCCAGCAGCTGGGGAGGCTGAGGCAGGAGGATCACACGTTCAAAGCTAGCTTCAGCAACTTAGTGAGGTCCTAAGCAATTCAGAGAGACCTAACTCTAAATAAAATATAAAGAAGTTCTGGAAATGTGGCTCAGTGGTTTACTGCCCCTGGGGTCAACTCTGGTACAAAACAAACAAACAAACAAAAAAACCAAAAACCCTTTCCAAAAAGTTCTGGAAAGTGTTTCACAATTTCACCAGGATCTCTTGGGCACAGGATGAAGTCTAATGTGATCTAATATCTAATACATATGAAATTAAGTCATATGATTTCTTAATTTGAAGCTTCAGAATTCTGAAGACCTATCTATTAACCTATGCATGCTTCAGTATGATTGAGTCACATGTGACAACGTGCTGACAGGATATGACTTTTGTTTGCATCCTATAGTGTATTCTTTTTCTTTTTTTAAAAATTTTTAGTTGTAGATAGACACATCACCTTTATTTTATTTGTTTATTTTTGTGTGGTGCTGAGGATCAAACCCAGGGCCTCAAAAGTACTAGGCAAGTGCTTTACCCTTGAGCCGCAACTCTAGTCCCCTACAGTGCATTCTTATGCAAAGTTTTTGGAATCATAATATATAAGAGGCAACTTCTAAAATTTTTCACATCTTAGACACAAATTAAGTCACAGTTTCCTATACTTCTGAAGCAATTCACCTTATTAAAAATTAATTAGTGTAAAGAGGGCATATGATTTGTATAATGAGAATTTATTGCTTGGATCATATAATAGTAGGTACTTTAGAGTGAAGTAAGTTTTCCAAGACTGGGGGATTTGGAAAAGTACAAGAGGTTGAAGTGTGCATTTGAAATGATCACTTTGCAAAGTCTTTCCCTAGGATGCGGGAAACCATTGGTATGCTGACATGTTTTGTTACTATGTGCACATGACATTTCTGGAACTCTTCATACTTATGGTAATAACATTGTTTCTGGTTAGTTGTACTTTTCAGCTTGTAATTTCCTTTGGCTAAATCATCACTGACCTTCTGAGGACTGGATCTGCCCCAGATTCTTGTAGAATACAGAAGCAAGCCAAGGAGGAAGACAAGACATAGAGGCATCATTTCTGCTAGTTTAAATTTAAATCTCTTTTGACACATGATCTCATCTGTACTTTAGAAAACCCTGGAATTTCTGACTAAACATGTTGAAAGCAGAAAAGTTGCTGTTTTCTCACCTTATGCATTTCTCATGCCCCCCACCCCACCCCTTGTTTCAACAGTGGGCTGATGTTCCCTAGAAGGTATGTTTGTGTCTTCATTCCTGGAATCTGTGAATGTTAATTTTTCTTGGGAAATGAGTATTGCAGGTGCAATTAAATTAGAGACCTTAAGAGGAAGAACTGATCCTGGATTATTCTGGTGGAGCCCAAATGCAATCACATGTGGTCTTGTAAAAGAGAAGAGCTGAGGAGAAGACCTGGAGGGAAGAGGAGGAGGCTACGGGACCAGAGACGGACTGGAGCCACGAGGCCACACACCACGGAAGCATGAAAAACAAGAGAACGATGCTCTCCTAGAGCTTTTACAGGAAGACAGCTCTGTTGACATCTCGATCTTGAACTTCTGCTTCCAGAATTGTGAGAGAATAGATTTTTGTTGTTTTAAGCCTCTCATTTTGTGGTAATTTGTTATGCAGGAAACTAGAATAGCTTTTTCACTTTCCCTTTTATCCAATTTCAATTATTTTATTATTTTTTTTGTTAAACTTGTTCACTTGTTTTCACTTTTTTTATTAGTACATTATAGTTATATCTAATATCGGGGTCCATTTTAACAAGCATAGAATATAATTTGCTCCAATTCAATCTCCAATACTTTCTTTCCCTTCCTCTCTTCCCTGTTCTCTTTCCTTTATTCTACCATCTTTCTTGCACTCATTCATAGTTTTTTTTAAATTTTAAATTAGAGCAATATATATACATAAAAGTGAAATTAATTGTAGTATATTCATATATGTACACAAAATTGCTTGGTCAGTTTTCATTTCACCATTCCTCCCTTTTCCTTCCCCTCACTCTTCCCCTCAATTCCTTTCCTCTGTTCCACTGATCTCAATTCTTTTATCCATTTACACACTTGTCCCTTTATGACCTCCATCTAAATAATTTCCATCTCTCTTTCTCATTGCTGTGTCATTGCACAAAGCAATACAATAATCAATGTATATGGTATGCCTGTTCTTCTGCAAAGTTGATTAAGCTACCTATCCATGCTTAGATTTTAATGGATATACAAACTGCCTGGGAATTTTGCTAAAAATACAGATTCCTAAATTCTATGTTAATGCTTTTCTGATTATATTGGTCTGGGATGTTACCTGGGAACCTGAATTTTTAGCAAGAAATAGAGTCTTAAGTTGATGGCTATTGATTTATATTTAAGAAAACATTAAAGAAAAGTATGATTCATTTTGTCTACTATCAAGTATCAGTGTAAATTACTGGTATGGGCTTGTTAGTGCAAAGCTCTTTACAACCGGTAAATCATGTCTACAGAATGCTGAACCTCAGGCTTCTATTTATGAAAATATAATAACATTTAATGTACCTGATTAGGTTCTTAGCTAACAATTCATGGTGTGCAATTTAAAGAAACCAAGGTGGTTCTTTAACCCTTGTATGAAAGCCCAGGGGAGCCAGCCTGCCCTTTCCCAGCACAGCTTTTTATAGCCTCTGCCTGTAGAACACAATAGACAGGGCTGGCTGGGTCCTGCTCTCACACAGTGGGCCTAATCTGGTATCAGGGCTATGTCCACTTACAGGGAGAATGGCTCTGTCATTTCCAGCTGTCCTACTTCTCTCCAACTATTTTGTTTAGGAACTCTAAACACAGCCCAAAGGAAGCTTGCTGTTGAACTCTGCATTGGAGCTCTCAGGAACCCGCCCCTGGCACACATCTTTTGGTCTACTCCCAGTCTTTTTCAGAAGGAAGTTTTTTTCAGGTTTTGCTGACTGTTGCCTGAGGCCACCCAGGCAGGAGGGTGTCTAGCTCTCACTCCTTGTTTGGCCATAAACTCTATTACACTCAGGATGGAAAGCAGAGACTGAAGAGGGTCATCAAATTGCCTAGAGGAGGTCAATGTCTATCCCTTATGGCTGTGATGGGAAGCAGAGAGGTTTTTTTCTTTTCTTTTCTTTTTTTCTTTTTCTTGGACAAATGAAATAAGAATTCTCTCATGAATTAGAAATGCTGGGTTTGGGAGGATGTTTCTTATAAGGACCCCACTGCATCCCCTCTGTACTCTCTCTCTGGACAGCTCTAGCAGATGCTGCCTCCTGTCTTTTCTCATCAAACATTTGGTTTGGTTTCTTAGTGATATCCTGTCTTTACCTGTTCTTTGAGTGTTTCCTGTGCGGTGCTGAGTCTGCTCCTTCAGGCCCAGGCTTATGCTTTTCCCATCAATAGAGTAAAAACAGCACTTTCTCTACAAATGATTTAGCATTTTGGCCTCTTAAAAGTTGAACTTTAGAGCTGGGCATAGTGGTGCATGCCTATAATTCCAGCCACTTGGGAGACTGAAGCAGGAAAATTGTATGTTCAAGGATAGTGTCAGCAATTTAGCAAGAAAAGAAAAGATAAGAAAAAGAGAAAAAGCAGGTGGTGATAGTGATATGTAGCTCAGTGATAAAGAGCAATCCCCAGTCCAAAAAAAAATTTAAACTTTTAAATATGGTGATTTCTAACTATTTGTTAAACAGTGGTTCTCAAACTTTTTCTGAAAGGTATTTTATAATAGTATTACTGGGTCCTATTCCCTGGTTTCTGATCCAGACTCTATTAGAATTTACATTTTTTTTTAAAGAGAGAGTGAGAGAGAGGGGAGAGAGAGAGAGAGAGAGAGAGAGAGAATTTTTAATATTTTATTTTTTAGTTCTCGGCGGACACAACATCTTTGTTGGTATGTGGTGCTGAGAATCGAACCCGGGCCGCACGCATGCCAGGCGAGCGCGCTACCTCCTGAGCCACATTCCCAGCCCAGAATTTACATTTTTAATATGTTTCTAACTCAGGAACCACATTTGTAGAACCACTGCCCTAGGGAATCTAGTATTGTGTGTGTGTGTGTGTGTGTGTTTGTGTTTGTGTATATGATTTGATACAAAAGGTTATACTTTGCATTTTTGAGAGATAAAAGATGTCTTTGTTTGCAACCCAAGTGTTAGATTGTAAAATTGGTTACCAAGCCAAGAAAATGTGATTAGCACTTCTATAGGTGTAATGCTCTTTTAGACAATCATGATGAAGTGCTTAGTATCAAAACATGGTTCATTTGAAACTTGGTAGAATGCTTTTTGACCCACAACCATTTTCCTATAGGCAGCCTCTTGGTCCTATGTTACAGGTCCTGACCACATGTCTCCTTGATTTACACACACTCTTCCTCAGGAATCCTCCTCAGCATGCCATGCCCAGGAAATATTATGGTTGGGCAAAAATTTTGAAAAGCCTCCCTTCCTTCCATGCCTTCAAAGCACATTGGTATAACAATTGTCTTCACAGGCATTGTGCACTGTTATTTTAATTCCATATCCTTTGAGATTCTTCAGGTTAAAGCTACTTCTTATCCCTACCTTCATAAATGTTAGTCAGATAGATTGCAGAACATTTGATCTTCAGAGGGCCTTGGAAGAGAAAAGGTATCCTAAGATGAGAAAATGCGCTTCCTTTTTGATGAGTGGAACACAGTTGATTGGCTTAGACATTTTGGTTAATATTTACCAGTGTGGGAGTTTAGCACAACCTCAGAGCTTCAGCACTGCCATTTTGCGGTTCCTGTTCCTTAGAAGGCTTCATAGGGTGAGGCTGATCCCCGGATGAGCTGTCCCCTCACTGTAACATATCTGCCGGACAGGTCAGACATTGTGAAGTTTCTTCGTTTCCTTCTACTTCTATTAAGTTACTACCCTTGTTGTTTATTGTTCCATGTCTGGCTCTTGTGTATTTGATGTTGGAGGCTTACTGGCCTAGCCCTTTGCATAGAGTAGCCTTCACAAATTTAAATTTACAAATTTTTAGTTGCTTTTCATCCCTTAGTTTGTGATTTAAACAATCAAACCATAAGACCAAAACAAATAAAAGAAAACAGGCTGAGCAATGGCAAAGAGAAAGATTAATATTATAATTAGCAGGCAGAAAAGAAGCAAGACATTTTACAAAAGAAAATTTATTTAGAACAGGTTGTGCCTCATAAGAAACTATCACTCATATGCCTAGAACTAGTAAAGCTATTCTCAGCTGTTTTCTATTAAAATTATTTAGGAAAGAGACTCCAACAAACAAACAACAACAACAAAACTATGCCAAGTACCTACTATGGGACAAAGCTCCTTACATTTTAGGTTCTGTAGAAGATATAGTTCACAGATATATTATGAACAAATAGAATTTTAGCTTCTGTCCAGTCTCTCAATTCTTGTACACCTCAGGACATGGTAATAAAAAATTACAGAGTTGTGGCGAAGGTTGTTCTGTTTTCTTTTTCTTTTTTTCTTTTAATAATTTGTAATTAAGGAGATTTCTCTGTATAGTACAGTCTGTCCATCCAGTAACTTACATGTGTCCAAAGTGTCATGGCATCCTTGGGCATCCTATTAGTGAGTAGTAATTAGAACTAGATGAATCCCATTTAACATATTGGTTTGATGTCAAGCCCACACCCTTGTTCTCTAAATTCGGAGAAAAATTAAATTGGTATAAGAAATTCTCTTGAAGTATTTTCTATTTGGACTTGATATTTTGGTGCTTTGGTTCTTTTGATATTTAGCATCCAATACTGGAGAGTAAATAAAAAGGGTAGCCCTTTTGAGAACATCATATGAACTCAGTAATTCATAAAGCAGACAATGCCAAATGCCCATCAGTCTACCATTTTAGATTGTTGGAAGGTGGTCTTTATGCTCTTGGGCTGCAGTTGCAATATGCATGACCCTGTTTTGACAACTGGGCATCAATTTCTGAACTCATTCCATCAAACATGAAGGCTGTCTTCCTATTGGAAATGGTTGAACAGTTCCCTAATAGAGAGATTTAAACTTTGTGTACGTAGATGGGTCTCTGTGTATGATTTTAAATAACATCACAAACGCATTGTGCTTGAGATGTTTAGAAGGAGATACCTGAAGAATTGAAAACTAAAATAAAACAGAGTGCTAGAGCTGGAAGGGACATGTATTTATTATGTTTTCCTAAGTCGGTCATTATAGATTTTAAAAAAATAAACTGATGCCAAAAAAAGGGAAATATTTTGCTCAAGACTCCAGTTTCCTGCCACTTCCAGCCTAGACCCCCAAAGGGATTTCAGTAACTTTCACTTACTGCCGCACCACTGCCAACTCTTTGTAAAAACAAGGGAGAAAAAAGGCCATGAGTCAAGCTCAAGAGTACAAATCAAAAAGAATTAGATGCTGCAGAAAAAGCTTCATTTATCAGGAAGAACCCATGTTAGTGGCATCATGGTTGTCCTCCACCCTGCCTGGCCCTGCTCAACTAGGGCTACTGCTCTGAAATGTCTGTTCTCAGAAATAGCCTGTTCTGTGTCCAAGGAAGCACTTCTCTTTTTATCTCGTGCTCATACTTGTTTCCATTTGCCAAGAGGTCTCAAGTATTTTTTCCTCCCAAGAGCCAGAGATATGTACTCCCACTGAAGATGATTTTTTAAAGTTGTTAACACCATGTTCAAGGATAGATAACAAAAATTCTTCTGTATAGGTCAAAATGCAAAAAAAGGTAAGTTTTTTTCAAGATACAGAAGGGATTCTGACTGCTTTTCCAAAGACAACGGACAAAGAGTAAAATGGAAGGAACAGTCTCCCAAACCCAGTACATGCCTAAAAATATAACCAAAGACTATCAGAATAGCAATCTGGACCCAAGACTTCATGAAGCATTTTTCACAGTCTTTCAGGCTTTCAACAATTTTTTTTCTTAGCAAATGAAATAAAAATAACAATAGTCTTCCCAAACAGAGAGCAAAATATCTTTTCCAAAACATTATATTAGACAGGCTCAATGGAGATCAAAGTGGATCTTAATGGGGCACTGCATTGATGGTAAGGTTCCCCAGTGATATTTGACATTATGGAGTCAATAATAATGTCTTCTTTTTGGCTCCAAAAAATAAAAATCTAATTGAAGTTGATGCTAAGGTCAAGACAACCCAGCATTATCCTGGAATAAGTTTGCTTCAAACTTATTCTTCAAACTTATTCTTCAATCACTCTTTGTCTGAGAGGTTTTGAATAAATTAATAAATAATAGCATATAATTAGTAAGTAGCTATTTTAGGAATCCTAAAAGATTTTGGGGACATGAAGCTTCTTTTTTTTTAAAAAGAGTTAGTAGTATTGTTTTTTTATTTGTTTTAATTAGATACACATGACAGTACAATGCTCTTGACATATCATACATTTGAATCAGATGGGGTATAATTTCCCATTTTTCTGAGTGTACAGGTTGCAGAATCACATTGTTCATACAGTCACGTATATACACACAGCAATATAGTGTCTATTTTATTCTGCTGTCCTTCCTTTCCCCCCATGAAGCTTCTTAAAAAAGGAAATTTGGGAGATTAATAAAACTGGTTTTACTATTGAATGGCAGTAGAATCATGGAGAAGCAACCTTCAGATGGGTGGGATGTTTTAGTTATAATGACAAAAGATGAATGAAACTTATTAATATGTGAAATGGAAAAATGTGCAATAAAATAGAAGAAATACAACATTTTTATAGGATTAGAGTGCAAAGAATGTACAAGCATCTGAGAACATTTCCCAGGAAGAGTTCATGGAAAGCACAGCAATGAGAAAGGCACCAGAGGCACTCCAGGTGCTAGTGATGGGTTAGACTCTTCATTAAAGGTTTTATAAATTGAATCTCAGTTGATCCTTAAACAATACAGGGAATCAGGTGTTTTTGCTTCTATTTTACAGAAAAGAAAATGGCATCTTTGAAAAGTTAAAGTTACTCTATGTATGGGTGTACGAGTTAGAATTCTAGCTCATATCAGTCTAAATCCATATATTTTACTTAATCATTAGATTACTTTAAAAAAATCAATTGTCTCCTTTAAGTATTAAGAATGTTTGGTCCAAATACCTGTTAGAAATCTCCGTGAGTGGGAAATTAAACTGATTCTTTCAAATTTATTTGGGCCCTGTTTGATAGCTATTGATCAAAACACTTTAATCCTGAAACCACATTAAGAATTAAAATACACTTACATTAGATGAGATTTTTACATTAGATGGATATAGGCAAGATATGCATACTTTATCATTTAAAAAAGTGCAGTTCATCTAAGTTTTAGCATTTTCCAGTATAAATATATTTATATGAAATTACTGATTTTAAAAATATGTCATGCTTTGCATCCAGATTTAGTTTGCTAGCAAAAATGTATTTGTATTAGATTAACATTCCAATGGGTTCAAATATTTGCTTTAGCTTCATGAATGCTTCTTAGTCACATTGGAAATCTGTTTTTGACATTTGCTGTTTAACAAGCCCATTATTTGGCAAGTTATTTCTTGAAAGTGACCAGTTCAAGAACTGACTCTGGCTTGAGAAGATTTTCTGAACAGATGAGGTCCTTTAGATGCTCTGAAATTGGCTCAAAACTAAGCTTATATTTTATTTACAAGGTGGCAGTTAATCCCAGCTGTCTAATGGGAAAATAGGTACCACCTGAAAAAAGTAGGCCAAAAATCAAAGAGAAGCACCATTTTTGTGTGTGTGTGTGTTGCATTAGGATACCGCTTTAATCCAAGGTCTCTCCTTTTGCTGTGGGAATGGAGGTCCATGGTTTGCCTTTAAAACTGACAAGCTGCTGAGCTGGGCTTGTGGCTCAGTGGCAGAGTGCTTGCCTTGAGCATGTGAGGAACTGTGTTTGATCCTCAGCACCAATAAAAAATTAAGTAAACAAAGTAAAGATTGTGACCAGTACACCTAACAAACAAACAACAACAACAACAGCAACGACAACAAAAAACTGATAAGCTCCTCACTGACCACGCATTCTTTGCAAAATCTTTTACAAGTTTACAAACCCAGTCTCTGTTCAAACACATTGGTAAATAGACAATCACACAAGTATATCACAGCAGATTAGATGATAGAAAGATGGATGGGGATTTGGTGAGTCCCTAGTGGAGGGTGACTGAGTCTCCTACCACGTGCTGTGAAAGGAAGGATCACAAAGGAGGTGCAACATGCTGTGGGTGTGGAGGCTTCGGGAGCTACATCAGGAGAGCCAGGCCTTGCACCAGAAGGATATTTTATTCACTTTCCCCATCTACTACCACTTAATATACGGTGGGCAATTTAGGCCTTGGCTCAGACCTCAGCCTCCGTCATTCTACAGACATCTCAAGCTTTTTTTGTGCCAGGATGCAACATCTTTAACCAAGGAATGATTTCAGGAAAATAAGAAGATTTGGGGATCAAAAGGAAATTCTGGAGGACTGGCATGTGAAATAAGCATATGCAAATGAAATGATATTAAATACACTGATAACAATTTTCTGAACATTCCTTAAATCACTTATCCCAAATCAGGCCACCTGCCTAGGTACACTCAATTTTTGACAAGCTCTGTAATCCACTCTTTTAACTTCAGTTGGTCTTATGGGATCAGAGAAAGAAAGTAGAGGGTGGGCACCAGATTGTCATATTTGCTTGATTCCCATCAAACCCTGTTGATGTCTATATGCCTCTATGTCATCACCACTGGCCAGGGTGATCTTGTGGGCATGTATTACAATAATCTTCCAGATTGGCGGGGCACAATAAATTTTGAACCATGACTTGAAAAGGTGTCCACTGTTATATCATTAGCTATGAACTTCATTTTTGTAAAAATTAGGGAATTAGATAATTTAGGAGGATAACAGAGTTGTTGGTAACTTATGTAGTAAACTTATAATTTGGCATTATCTAAGATGGAGAAAGGAACATTTTTCTTTTTGAGATGACTCTTCCTGGTGGGGCTATACTAATGGATCCTGAAGCACATAAAATTTATCTAACAGTGGTGGTTCTTTACCTCTTTTCTACTATAATAGATATGCTCACATATAAAACACTATTATGGGTGAGTGTAGATTCAGATGTGTGAATTACTGCTTGGATAAAAGATATTTTGGATAATGCACAAATCACATACTCTAGTTTCTTCCAGTTGAGAGCTGAATGCAAAGCAGTAAAGGTCTTGTTCCTTGTTCCCACAGTGTCTCTGGCCTAGATTAACACAAGCAAATTCAAAGATCCAGGACAGATGTGGAATGATGTAAGTGGTGGAGATGGAGTGGGGAGTGAGTGGGAGGACACATCAGTCAATGTGTTTTCTGCTGGAGAGAAAAGATTTTAAGCAACTAAAATGTGAGTCGGAGGGTATATTGTGGTTTGCCTCTTGCTAGGTGTACCCATGGAAGTATTTTGTATATATAGTCATACAAGATGTAGCAGAATTTTTAAAAAAGCTGGAAAATTGCTACTAATTGTGACTTTGAAAAATGATCATGATCTCAGTTAAGAATGAAGTGATGTATTAGAGTAAACCCTATTTCTCTGGATTTGTGACAATCTGGGCTATTTTTGGTAAACTATTAGTGGGTCAGAATAGGTTTCTCGGCCTAGCATCTGGAGAACAACACAATTTCAGGACTTTTATGAAGAAAAGAAGGGATGTTGAAATTACACATAGAACCAGTCTGGGATTTCAACATTCTTTTTGCTTTTAGTAAATGGAAACAATTTTTTTCAAAGATCAGTATCTCAAAATATATGGCCTTTTGAGAAGGAGCTCTGCTGTGTCATCCATGATTTTTTAGAAGATAAAACTAGCAAAAGTTTTGGTAGTTGTGTTTGTTTTCAGCCACTCTGATGAAGAATTAATTTTCATCTTTCAATGGATAATGCATGTTTATAAAAGCCTTAACTAGTATCATGAGGGGCTGGGGATGTGGCTCAAGTGGTAGCGCGCTTGCCTGGCATGCGTGCGGCCCGGGTTCGATCCTCAGCACCACATACCAACAAAGATGTTGTGTCCGCCGAGAATTAAAAAATAAAATAAATATTAAAAATTCTCTCTCTCTCTCTCTCTCTCTCTCTCTCTCTCTCCCCTCTCTCACTCTCTCTTTAAAAAAAAAAAAAAACTAGTATCATGAAAACACTATGGGAATTGGAGTTGAAAGTCATGAACCTGGATTTTATGAATGAGTTAACTAGTTAAATATTCATTGTGCTCCTACTACATGCTCTACATCATGCCAACAAGGATGGATCAGATTAGCTCTGTCTCTGAAAGTAGTACAACCCGTGGATCATAAATTATCTATTGATATGAACATTTACCCACCTCATATGAGACTGTAAACATGCATAGGTACGTATTCATACACAAAATTTTGCTTTTAAAAAACTTACATAAATGGTATTTTGTATTTATTTTTTTGCAACTTCATTTTTGTACTTATTGTCAATTTTTGTTTATTGTTTGATTATTGTAAAATATTCTCTTATGTAAGTATATAAAATTTATTTTTTTCTTTCCCAATTGGGCAGAATACAGGCTGCTCCACACTTTGTTGTATAAATCTCTCTTTGCCTGTCCCTTGCACTTAGGTATGTAAAAATTTCTAGAATTAAAATTGATTGTTCATAGGAAAAGTGAATTTTCAATTTTAAAACGCTAATGCCAAATTGTTCTCCAAAGAGAATAAAATTTACACTCTCATAAGCAGCACAAAGAGAAATAAAACAGCCTCTTCTTGTCTGACTTTTGTTTTGAGATATGAGTGAACACTAACTATTATTCTATAGTTGTTTTCTTCTTCTAAGTTTGATTTATGTTTAACTTATTTATTGATAATTTTAGTTTATTAAGTAAATTTTAATTTGGTTTTTAATTTAAAATTAATTGATAAATTTTGTTTCTCTTAATGAATAAGATTGATTTCTTTAGTATTTTATTGCCTTAATCATCATTTTTATGTATTCTAAATACTTATTCTTCAATTTGTGGACAAATGCTTTTTCCCAGTTTATGATTTAATTTTTCATTTTAATTTATGGTGCCCTCTCCAAACTTTATTTTTTAATTCAGTAGACTTGAATTGATAAATAACTCCCCTTTTTGTTTTGTTCTTTTTTTGTCTCATTTAAGAAATATGTTTCTACTAAAATAAAAAAAGAAGAAATATGTTTCTATTTCAATTTATGAAAAATATTCTCCTGTATATTCTAAAAAGCTTTAGAAATTTGGCTGTTTGGAACTTATACTATTTTTTCCCCTAAATTTAATTTATATTTTTTCTTTTTGTTTATGTATCCATATATATCTGTTTATATATACATATATATGCATATGTATGTATGTATATGTGTATATATATGTATACCCTATATATATGTGAGTCTATGTGTGTGCTATATATTTGTAACTATACCTATATACCCTACATACGAGTGTGCATATATGAATGTATATATGTACATATATATTTAATCATATATATGCTACATTTGTTTAATATATATGATAGCTCACGTGTTTGTGGGAGCTGAAATGTCCCACAATTTCCATTTGAAAGCTGGAGTTCCTGGAAGGTTGATGATGAAGCTCTGGTGCCAGTCTGAAAGCCTGAGAATGCAGACCATGTATGCTCCAGTCTGAGGACAAAGAAGGCTGAGGGCCCTGTTCGTGAAGCCATGCAGAGAGGAAGATTTCCCTTGCTTTTCTGTTCTACCCAGGCCCTCAACAGATTGTGTAATGCACACTCACACTGCCGAGGTGGAATCTGCTTTACTCAACCTATTGATTCAAATCTTATTTTTTTCTGTTAATACCCTCATAGACCCAGAAATAATCTTCAGCTTAATACCTGGGTACCTTTTAACTCAGTCAAGTTGACACATAAAATTAATAGTAGATATTGCCGCATTCCGGCTACAGCAAAATAACCCGGGGGGGGGGGGGGGGTTAATGAGCAACTTGTATACATTGATACAGTAGAAGTGGGAGCCGTTTATTGTAGGACAGGAATGGTATTTATACATTCCACACAGCTTATCTAATTAACATAAACTAGATACAGCAGTCAACCAATAAGGAATCTCCACACTTAATGGCTTGCTGGCGTTACTTCCCAAACCATTCCCTCTTGCAAAATGCCAGGCGCCATCTTGACTTGTTTACAGACTCTAACATTTCCCCTTTTTGTTTAATTTAAATAACGACCACAGTGGTTTTTACACAAACACCACAATCTGCTACAAGCAGAAGGGGAGGATACAAAATGCCACAATACCAAGCCAATTGATGGCTCCATGCAAGAAGCCCTTGGAAAAATTATACCAGCAATGACACTGTTAGCAAAGATACGGAGTTACAATTTGTTGTAGATTACAATTTGCTGTCTCAGTCCAGGTAAAGCAGTGATTCAATAGATTAACTCACAATCCAGGTAAGTTCTGCAGGCAGCTAGCTTAAATCATAATCCAGGTAAGTTCTGTAGACAGCTAGCTTGATCTGAAGTTTCATCTGGTTCTCAGCGGAAGTCTGGTTTTCAGCAACACTAGAAATTCTTCAACACTGAAATTCTTCCACCCTTGTCCTCATTGGCACTGGGATGAAGGCAGGAACTCTAGCAATGATGCTAAAGAAAATCCTGTAGCATTCCACTAAGAAAACAACCTTCTGAACAATTTAGTACATTATCTCAAGGTTTTTTACATTTGCAATAAGCCTTAATAGTGCTCATTACTCATTAGCTTCCAGGTGTGGGAGAACCATTGTAGCTTAGTTATTGGCATTGAAAATGACCAAACATCAGGGACGATGTGGTAGCATCTTCTGCTGGCTGTAGCGTCCCAGGCAGCCCCAGATGGCCCTGGGGAGTGTCTCGGACTCAAACTGTTTCCGGGCACAGGGAGCAAGAGCCTGTGAGATTGTGTCTCCGGGTCAGGTTTGGATTTGGGCTCTCACAGTGGCGTCCTGCTCCCCCGGTGGGGGGCGGGGAAGAGCCAGCTGCTGCTGCTTGGAAAATCTTTGTTGCGCCATGACCGGCTTGTGCATGTGGCAGCCGCCACGTGGTTTCATGTACCCTCCGGTAACGAAAAGTATTAAGTAATAGCCTTTTGCTGCAACATTTTTTTTTTATAATCCTTCTTCCTCTGAACTTTCTTCTTTATGACTAGAGTTCCTGGGCTTCCATCAACACATGCCCTAACTATTCTTGGTTCCACTGGGGTGCCTTCTTCTCTTAGTAATTTACTTCTCACCCCTTCCATATTTTCGTCACAAAGACAATACAATACACTTAGACAAAACAAGACACAAACATACTGTATCAATTTTTTCCATTTTCTCAGAATGGCCATTTTTTCTCTTGCCCTATCTGTCTAGGGATGAGCAGATTTGCTTCCGTCCTATCTATGGACGGGCAGTTTTTTTTTCATCACTTACCCCCAAGTGTCCCGGGGCTCCCTGTACGGGCCTCCATTTGCCTCGTATACAAATAACCATTCTCTTTTTCTTTCCTTTACTTATACTGAGAACTTTCCCTTCTCCCATCTCCTATATGATGTTTCTCCATTAATTGTTATTTGGTTCTCCTCCGTCTTCCAAATAAGTGTACCCTGTTGGTAATATGCCTTTTTCTTGAGTAAAACAATTTACCAGATTTACTGGCAGCAATTAAATATTCTCAGCTCTAAGTTTACCTCTTTTAAGTTTACCTCTTAAAATTTTTTCCTCCCATATCTTCTCCTAATTATCACCTTAGTACTTCTTCATTTCCTTGCCTTTCTTGAAAAAAAAAAACACCTTATAGCTATTTCCAATTTTTATTGCTCAAATCTCAACTCATTCATTTCTTCCTTATCCCAACATGACTCTTACTTAGGTCACCAGTTACATGGAAGTTCCCACCCCTTCCATGTAAATGCAACGAACATTTTCAGTGTCTCAGCACAATCTGAAATAATTACATATTTATTGAAATTATCTTTTTTTGGGGGGGGGATTGTTGAGTAATGCATGCTTCTAGTTTCCCTTATGTCTCTTTGATAGTTCATCTCCCATCTTCATTGGGGTCACATGGTCACATTGTTATTATGTTAATTATTAGAATTCTTTGAGTCTCATTTGCAGATATTCTTTATACTTCTTTTATTGCCACACGTTATACTTACAGAAAGATTTCAAATTGTAAGCTTAACTAATTATAACAGTGAACATATCCATAGCCATCATGCATGTCAAGAAATAAAACATAGTGTTTCTTACTCATTGATGAAGTTAGACAGAATTGTCTTATTTTACACTCTCATTTTAGGAAATATCATCCTCTGCTATGACTATTTACTGCACTTATTTACTGATAGTTCTCAGATTTATTTTTCTATCCTAAACCTCTTGATACATTCAATATCTCATCTCAGTTGTTTTAAAATAGTCTCCAACTCCAGAAGTCTGACGTCAGTAGTATCATGATCCCATTATATCAAATCTGATCCTTTTCTATCATTTCTTGTAAGGTAAATAAGATCAACATCCAATCACATAGGTATGTCCATAATGTAGGGTTCAACTTGAACTTCTCCCTAGCCTCAGCATGAATGTATTACTTATTTAATTTGAATGTAAACATTAATTCTATAACATCTTTATGTTCAAGTTTCTCTGCTTATGTTATCAGAAACTTAATTCAAGTTGCCATATTTCTTTTTCTGGACAATTGTAATTGTTGGTTCACTGTTAGCATAAAAAATATGTTTGACAGGATGAGCAATGAACTTTTCTAATTATTTAATAATTTCTGCCAAAGCCCCAAAGATGAGAACAGTAGGTAAAAGGTACTCCTTAATTCTAATATGCTGTCAGTTATCTCTATAATTTATTAGACAAAAGTTCCATGACCCCATATAGCCTCCAAAAAGAATTCTGTAGTTTATTAAGAAAATTAAGAGAAGATGAGTTTTTCTAGTACCCAGGCACCTTCAGTATAAGGACATTTCTTTTAATTTTCAGCATTAAAAACTGTCAGTATATTCAACCTAGCAATAATATTATAGATTAAACAACATCATGATTATTTTAAGCTAATTTATTTGCTTACAAGTCTCCCCTGATTCTTGCCTTTCCCTTTGTCTCTATGCTTTATCTACCACTTAGAGTGAAGGTTTTGCTGCTCTTCAAGCTTCTGAATTGTTAGGTATTTCTGTGCAGGAATTAACATGCCTTTTCAGGCTAAATTTTGTAACTGCTTTTCACCATTCCAAAACTGCTCCCACCCCTTCCAAAAATGATTTCAAGTCTTAGCCTTCTAACCATAACAGGTATGTGGTGATAAGGTAACCAGTGGGGAGCAATTCCTGACATTTTAGTTCCTCTATACATGATCTATCTTGGGAATTTTAACTATAGAAACAACCAAATCAGCTTGTTTGCAAGCAAACTATAATTTCCCAGAATTATCCCACAATTATATGGTTTTAAAAGTCAGATGAAAATGCATCTCCTCCATGCTTAATTGCATTCTTGTGGTTTTTGATTGTTTGATAACATTAGCATATTTTTCTATCCTCCATATTCCTAGCATGGATGCCATAGAAAGGCGAGGTTCCCAATTCTGCAAAACTCACTCACCTAGGTAAAGGGAAAAATTAAATACTTTAAGAATAAGAATATGGAGGGGCTGGGGTTGTAGTTCAGTGGTAGAGTGCTTTCCTCACACACGTGGGCACTGTGTTCAATCCTCAGCATCAAATATAAATAAATATATTATGTTCATCTACAACTAAAAAAAAAAGAATATAGAATGCTTATTCTTTCAGGTAACCTGAACTTTCTATCTTTTTTACAAAGCAAAAAATAACATTTCATGTCAGGATTTTTAGTATCCCAGACATCTGCAATATAAAAGGCTGTAAAATGACTACACATGTAACTTTTTTCCAGTCATGGAATGGTACACAAATTGAATTCAAATATATCATGGAAAATATATTTTTGAAATACATCACATTGATGAAAATTTGCTTGATGAATTGTACCATGCTGAGTACATTAAAAGAGAAAAGGGAATTTGCATTTTAAGTGTCACTGTGGTTACCTAAAGGTTTCACTGGAAGCATACAACATTTAAAACTTTGAAACAATTATTTTTGCTTTCCAGAAAAGTCAGCATGTGATAGTTTTAAATGCCAGAACAGGACAAGGAGGTAAAAGAAAATAAGGCACTTGAACTTTTATTGCAACAAAAATGTTTCCTGAATCACAACTTATTTAACTTAAAGTAGTTTCAAGGTAAGTTAGTATAGAATTTACCATATTCACAGTTTCAGCAAATGGCTTTCTTTAAATGCCTCTCATTAGTTGAAACAATACCCCTCGAAATCAGAACATGGGATTCCATCAATTAGATTTTATTCTTAAAGAAAGTGCTATGTATGTGATTTCTATTAATATTTTAAAATAAGATTTAAATTCTTACTTTTTAATTCTAAAGGAGTCAAACTCCAAACATAATATTTATGAACTCTTCAGCTCATGCCAGGTGCACAGCTAAATATTAACTAGCGATTTTAGGCAATGCGGGGTTAATCATCAAAATAATTTATATTTAACAGAGAGAAAATCCCTCTTTTATCAATTACTAAAGAAATTACTGAAGAAATATAGGATGAGTCAATTTTCTTACCCTGAAATATCTGGGTAGTTAGAGACTTTAAAATTGATTGACCTGTAGGAGTTTGGTGAATACAGAATATGAAGCACTTGGGAAATTTTTTCATAAACATGATGAGAAAACAGAAAAACCTGTTAGAATCAATTTTTTTCACAACTCTGAAAATTAACAAAATATAGCAATCTAGATTAAATTATTTTTCAAGAAAAGTGTATATCAACATGAAGAGTGCTCTGTGATGTTTTCATTTGACATCATCTCATCTTGTAGTCTTAAAAACCCCTTGTCAGCAATCATAAAGAAAACTAGCGGTCTGACCCCAACGGCAAGGTATAGAAGGAGGCTGGACCTTTAATAATGACCCTTTGCTAGAGCACTGTTGTTATTTTTCCAGTTTGATGGTTCAGTTGGGAGACTCCACTTGCAAGGCTGTCTTTATTGGACTTCAGTTCAAACACACCAGAGCAAAGAGCCTCCTCTCTGAGGCTGTTTGAAAAAAAAAAAAATACAGAAAACTGCAAAACTTCATGTCTGAGGCAGTGGATAACTTTGGGGGGAAAATAGACCAGCTACTTAACTGTTAAAAAAGAGAGAATGAGATTTCCATAGTGGCTAGTGAGATTCCATAGTGGATTTGAAATGTTCTATGATACTCTTGGAACTCCAAAAGGATACCGGTATCCATGTGAAAGTGAGTTTGCTCAGAAAAGAATTGAGAGCTTCCTAGCCTCTTACCTCTCTTTGATTTTGAGGGTCTGTGCAAGCAGGAGATGAAGGCTAAGGAAGAGTTACCAACCATCTTAGCATTGAAAAGTGTTACTGGAACACATTGAGAACTAGAATCACAAAACAGGGGACATCCAAGAGGATTATTAACTTCCTACTAGCCAAACAGCAGAAAGTGAGTAAAAGAATCTAGGTATTGGTCCAAAACCTAAAATAGAAAACCCATAGAAATAGATCTAGTTCTTGTCTTAAGGGCATTTGTCAATCAAGAGATCCCTGGAACATCAGGGACCACAGAAATTAACCCAAACAAAATGATCAATAGTTTCAAGAGACTGAAGGCAGAAGGTTGAGGGGTGATTGGTTATCAACGAACACAGAAGTTTCTTTCTTTCTTTCTTTCTTTCTTTCTTTTTTTTGCATAAGGCAAATGTTTTATACCTTGATTATAGTGTTTTTAATTGCATATTCATAAAAATTCACTTAAATTTATATTTAAAACAGGTGAATTTTATTATATGTAAACATACCTTAATTAAATAGATTTAAAAAACAAATCCTATTGAATAATATGGTAAAGACAAACAATCCAACTAAAATGTGCAAAGAAAATATCAAGGTGATTACAGAAAACTTTATGACCCTCCCTCACTCATGAAACGATTTATAGCTCTATGACTATCTTAGATTTTATTGTTCATTTATTGGTAGATAAATATATATATATATATTTTTCTCTCTCTTAAATAGAATTTAAACAGCAGAAGATAAATGATGTTGTATAAATAGGACCTCTCACAGAGCCTGGTGTGTTAGACACTCAAATATGTAACAAGTTATCATGCGCTTGTTAAAGCAAAATGCTAGAAACAACCCAAAACGTACAACAATATTGAATATTATTATATTAGATATAATGATAAGTAGAAATTAAAGTGAATGCATTAGGTCAAAACCATGCTGCTAACTGAAAAATATCAATTTTCCAAATTGTATGTGTGGTCTTGAACTAATAAGTAAAATAAAAGATAGCATCTCCTAGACACTGTTACTCAGAGTGCATTCTGAGGATTGATGTGACTTTGTGAACTGTTTACTATGATCCATGAAGAGAAACTGGGAAAGTGTTGAGATATTTTATAGGAACTTAATATTGTCATATTATCCCAGTATGCAAACGGGACTTCTCTTTTTTTTTAAAAAAAAAATCTTTATTTATTTGTACATGGTGCTGAAGATTGAACTGAATCCTCACCTGTGTGAGGCAAGTGCTCTACCACTGAGGTATAACCCCAATCCACAGGACTTCTCTTATGAGAAGTCACATATAAAAAATATACTCTTATGAGAGTATAGACTAGTCTATATGTGACTGAACTCACTAGTGAATCTCATGTGGGTCATGCTAATTATCAGCCATAAGTGTCAGTAGCAAAAAAGGTCTAAAACAGATTGTGGAAAACACAAAAACCAAAAGCTAAAATACCTGGTTCTCTCCACAATATATAGATTGAGAAACATAGCTTCAAACATAAATCTGTATTTTTTAAAATATTTATTTTTTTATTTACAGTTGGACACAATACCTTTATTTTATTTATTTTTATGTGGTGCTGAGGATTGAACTCAGGGCCCCACACATGCTAGGTGAGTGCTCTACCGCTGAGCCACAGTCCCAGTGCCTGAATCTGTATTTTTAATGCTTACATACATGCATGAGAATTATGAAATTGATTGGAAAAATACAAGATAAATTCATGGTTGTAGTGATATGTATGTGCTGCATGGGTAGAAGAATGTGATTAGGGATTCAGAATTAATAAGGTTTTATGTTTAGCTAGTGTATTTTAATCTATTTGTTGAAAGAAAGAAAAAGCATATGTAATGAGCAATTGTTAATGGTGGGTGGCAGAGGACACAGAATTTTTATATTGTTATTAATGCATTTAAATGTTTACATCAAAATAAAATCTAGTAAGAAAAAATATATTCTTCCAAATATAACAGGAAATTCATCAGCTTTAAAGGGAAACTTTAGGCAAAGAAATGGAGTGGGATTCAATCCTAGCAACAGAAAAGTAAAGGGCTGAAAGGTAGTCATGACATGACAACATAGTGTTTCCTCATCTCCAAATGGAGAGAAAAACCAACTAGATCCCAGAAACAAAGCAGAACAAAACAAAACAAAACAAACAAACAAACAAAGACCTATACAAGAACTACATGATTTAAAACAAACCGTGATAGGATTTTAAAGTTTGACAATGTAGTGTAAGAAAAAGCGCTGGTTTTACCAGTGTGTTAGGTCTATCTTTTACACAGAACAGAGTTTAAAACATTTTACACAAAGAAAAGTTTATTCTACCATGTTACTTGGTCTGTAGTAGATATTTACATAATCATGATAAGGAAAATGCCATCTATTGGCTTTCAACTTTATATAAGTTAAACAAATATGAAACAAATATAAAAAATGGTGACCACAGAGAATGTAAATATTATTAACCTTAGCAATATTAGGGGAGAGATATAACCTGCTCTTTGTATAACTGAAATAAGACCTGGACTAGTTAACATGTAAATTAAATCCATGGTACATGGGCTCTAAGACTACCCTAACCAGAGCTCATGGTCTGAGAATCCTTACTGGCATAGTGACTATACAGTAAGTTTTGGGTACTCTTTATTATCATGAGAAAAGTCACCTCCATGCCTGAAACTCTATATCTAATACCCTGTCAAAATCTTTTTGATGAACAAATTTTAGCCAACTGAAAAAATTTCTCTATATTTGTGTGG
This sequence comes from Spermophilus citellus, assembly GCF_964194105.1. Taxonomy (NCBI): domain Eukaryota; kingdom Metazoa; phylum Chordata; class Mammalia; order Rodentia; family Sciuridae; genus Spermophilus; species Spermophilus citellus. The sequence goes on along the minus strand of NC_138182.1, from coordinate 271,659,758 downwards.
AAAGGAAAAGCCACATTACTCAAGATGATAATTTTTTTAAATGACTACTCAATTAGTACTGGGAAAATCTAACACTGAAATGGAGCTGATAAAATAAATCAAACCATTGCATTAATATTTTGTGCAAATTTGGATGGAAGTATGTTGTTGATTATTTCACATTATATTTATATATATGAGAATAAAAACTGTTAGGAGATGTTTCTTGTTGATACCACATTTTTAAATGATTCTTCATTTTTAGTTCTTAAAATTAAAATTGAATATGTTAGATATGAAATTAATTGAAGTCTATGTAGGGGAATTTAATTAACCAAATGGTAATAATCTTTTTTAAAACATTTTTAAAATTAGTAAATTTATAAGTAGAGTAATGCAATTAATGAATTGGGTTAAACATCCAGTGAGAGCTGATGTTTTAATTAATATGTTTGATAAATCAAATGTCACTCATTTTAAAGTGATAGTTTTGTGCAATAGCAGTCATCAAAGGACAGAAAATAATTCACATTGGTAAAGCTGATTTTGAATGAGAGGAGAGAAATAGATGTAGAGAAAAGGCAGCAGCACTAATTCTCATATAATGTGAGACATTAAAAATCATGTAAAAAATTTGGAAATAAATACTACATAAAGGTGACTGAATTAGAAATAAAAACTCACTGTATTATGCAAGCCAATTTATAGCAATATTTCTGACTCTGGTAATGGCAGAGTAGGTATTTGGAACTATTATCTAGGACATTGAGGACAAAGGGAGAAATATGGGCTAAATACAGATGGTCTCAACTTAGGATGGTTCAACTTACAGTTTTTGGAGTCTAAAGTGGTGTGAAAATGAATCCATATAACCAGTTTCTAACTTTCAGTATCATATTTGGTACCAATGCATGTAATATATACATGCGATATTAAACACTGTAGGACTATTAGTGTTCTCAGCACATTTCAGATAGGCAAATCTAGGCAATGATATTTGGTAGGTTAAGTGTATTAAATGCACTTTTTTTTAACTGACAATATTTTCAACTTATGATGAGTTTGTTGGATCATAACCCCATTATCAAGTCAAGGAGCTGTACATTTAAAAGTCCACTTGAAGCAACTAAAATGCTGCCAAGGTAGAATATTTACCAGATCAGTATTTGGGGGAAGATAGATGTTATCTATTTGGAGATGTTTTCCATGTTTGATGACTTTGTAGTGGGCAAATGTGAGTCTCAGCAGCACTTTGGATAGTGGTGTTTTTTTTTAAAAAAGTACATATTGAAGTCCAAGTTTTCCAAGTGGAAGCCATCCCTGATGAGTTCACTGATATTTTATTGAAATCCCAAACATTGTTATATCAAAGGGGTAAAAGGAAAAAAAAAAGAAGGTCTTGCAAAAACAATCTAATAATCCAGTGGAACAGAGAGCTCAGAAACAGATCAAGGGCTATAAGGATATTTGATTTGTGGAAAAGGAACTACAAAGGATTAGTTTTCTTAACAAATGGTACCAGGGACATTTGATATTCATGTGGAAAAAACAAATCAAATTTAATTCCCTACATCATGTCATACACAAAAATAAGTTCCAGAGGATTTTAAATCTAAACACTAAAGGGGAATCCATTAAAATCCTGAAATATAGTGTGAAACATTATTTTCATGAACACCTAGCAAAAAAAAACCCACAACACTTTTCTTAAAACATACAAGAACTATTATTAATGAACAAGATAAATTTGGCTATATTAAAATGAAAATCTGTCAATCAAGAGTTGTAAGTAAAAACTCAGGCTGTAGAGTTGGAGTTGCAACACAGATATCATACACAACATCACATTCGGTACCCTTGAAGTGGACCCTGAGTAAAGGATCGAATGCAAATAGTTATTTGGTTCAGGTAATTCTAGGATGCACCAATAAGGTTAGGAGGAAGTGAACTTGAGAAGAAAAGAAAGGCAATTCAGAGTGCACTGATGAGCAGGTTATTACTGTTTTACTCTTCGCTATTACCAATCTTTCATTTGAGTCCGTACAGCTTACAAAGTAATAAGGCTGAGTGGGATTGGCAGAATGGGCAACTTGCATATTTCAGAATTGTACCAATTCATTTCTACATAATGCAAGCCAGCATAAAACAGATCAGAGAAATTTTCAACAGGAAGAAAATAAAAAGGGAAAGAATAAAGCAAATCAGTGGTAGTGGGTGGAAATACCATGGTTGATGGGTCAAAATAAAAGCCCTGAAAGATGATGTTTAATCCCCTTCCTTAAATTCACTTTTTAATGATTGACTACAAATATACCTGGCAACTACTAGGAGTGAGATTACTGTCAGGCCTCAATCAATTGTAATCTTCATCTCTGGATTTTACCTTATTACTATTATAAAATGTTTGCTGTGAATGTTGGAAGTTGGAGCTTTCTACGATATTGAATAGATATACTCAGAAGCCTGAGAACTGCAATTGAGGGTAAATGTTTACTGCTACCCAGACTTATTTTCTGCCATCTCTGAAGTTCATAACTTGGTTTTATTTACATAAAATCAGATATCATGAAAAATATTACAATAGGTATTTAAAATATTGTGCATTAGAGAGCCATTAATAGCCAGATAAGAACACATAGTGACGTAAAAAAGGAGGCTTTCCCATAATGTGCTGTTACAAACATGCAGTCAAATATCTGGTGAGGCTACTGAGTCTACTTATTTCCTTTTGAAACTCTCATATAAGGCCACAGCAACTCAAGGCTTATGCACAGAATGCTGCCATGGACATACGATGCTCTGTCCTGTGACTCAGTCTCAGAACTTGGTATGTGTTTGGTAATGGGCACAGTGACACTCTCACTAACTCTTGCAAATGGGTCTGTCTTGTGAATTATCCAGTGATTCTCAACCCATCGAAAAAGCTTTATAAAATAAATTGTTAGATAAGTTGGTTGTTTCAGTTTGATCTGCCGTTGTTTAAATGCCCTAAGGAACCTAATGTTCTACAGACACCAGGGCTGAAAATAGTGTCATGAATAAGTTTTAAGTGACTCATATGTGTCTATCATTGACCAATTATAAGAAACTACTTCTTATGTGCTTGGGCACAGTGAATCTTAGTTAAAGGACAATGAGTCTACTGCAATGATTAACTGTTCCAAAATAAATTTCCTGAGGGGCCTGTGAGCCCCAGCAGGAGCGACATGGCAATCTCACTTTATTGTGAAATAATAGCCCATTAATTAAGAACTGAAGCACAAATCAGTGTACCCAACCATTTCCAAGCAAAACATATTGAATGAATCAGTAGCCTAGCTTATCCAAAATGCAACACTTGTTTTTAAAAGACGTTCCTTTTAAAAAGCTGTCAGGAAGTCAAGGCACGATCTATGTGCAGAATGCAGTGGGAGACACATCAGGATGTCTGATTCTCAAGTTGACATCTGGCCACAGACAGACCGTGACTCTGGAAAGCTGTTTATCCCCGATAAGCTTTAGCTTCTAATAGGGGTTTTGTTGTACTGTATGATTTTAAAGATCCATCCATCTCTCAAATTCTATTAAGGTATGGCATATGAAATTGCAATGTTTACCAGTAACAGCTATGACATGTGGTTTAAACTAAGTAATCTAAAATTGAGAAGATTTATGGGTTCTCGAGAATTCTCTTGTAAGACTTTTTGATATGAATATGTTGATTTATGACTACAAATAATTTTAAAATATGTGATGGAGAATTTGGTATGTTCAGTCCAATATGGTTATTTTAAGGGGAGAAAAAGTAATAAATAAACATGTTGTTTAGCTGTCTTCATCAAAAATCATTCATACCACACAAATTATGTATTATAGCCCTTGGCACATGTGAGGCACTCAGATGTACACATAGACTAGGTCTCATATTAAATAGATGTTTTTTTCCACTTATTACTTACTTTAGAAATTTTATTTTATTGTTATATTTTAAAATGCAAAGAAACATTTGCAAGTGAATATAGAATTTCTCCTGAGTGGATTTAAAGATGAATATGTATTAATGGAATTCTGTCAACCTATAGCTATTTACTTAGGAGTGCAACAGAGTGGATAAAGTGATTTGAATGAATCTATGGCTCCTACCCACTTAAAACTACGCTTTTTCATCAGATTAAGAATGTCAGTTTTCTCCTGGAAATTTGTTTTAGAAATATATGTTCCTGAAGGCTAAATAAAGGGAATTCATTTAGTTCCTAAATTCTTGCTTTATTTTAGTTGTGAAAGTAGGTGGATGGTAAGGGTGTTACTTTGAACCAAACTTAGCCTGAAAATCAAGGTAATCTATGCCCATTCTGCTTGAGCAATGAAGACGGAAACTACTTAACTCCTCTCAACCCCCAAACAAAACAAAATAAAACAAAACAAAAAACTATTTGTGTTACCGGAGAATTCTTTGAATCCTTATATCAAAGTCTACCTTGCTATTTCCAGCAGTCCAGAAAAACCATTCAGTTCTTAACCTAGTTCTAAACAAACCCTTCCTTTCACCCCTCCCCCACTGAAAGACCTACCTTATAATATAAAATTTCTGATTATTAATACATTTTGTTCTTGCAGGACACCATCAAAACATTACTGAGGTGATGCTCTCCATTACAGCAGTCAGCAAAACACCAAGCTTTGTCTTTCTAACAAGTGAGGTTAGAAATATCTTCAGAGCTGGCATTTATCCTTCTTCCCAAATTTCTAGCATGGTTAAGATGATACGTTGAATACTTCTGGCATCAATTTGAAAAGCCTTACTCAAGAAAGACCACTGTAGCCTGACCGTAGCTTGCATATGGGTAGGACAGACAAGAACATCTGAGGTGCTTGCAGAGATTACTCAGATCAGATGGACAGAATGAGAGAGGCCTTGTCAAGTAGACCTTTAAGCTGGACAATGAAGCAAGGGAACAAGTCATATATCAAAAGAGACAGGAAAAGCTTTTCAAGTAGAGAGAACTATGGAAAGAAGAGAGCTTGGATCATTCAGAGCATAAAGGAATTCAGCCTGGCTGAAGTATCAAGAGAATGGAGTAGAGAGAGATGTGCATATATTGACATATATTTTAAAGATAAGATTGCTAGGGCTAGATGAGAGGAATGAGGGAGTAATTAGGACTTACTCACCGTGGAACATGCCTGTCACCAAGTAGAACTGAAAGGAATAAACAACCATCATGACCTGAATCCAACACATTCCTGCCGGATTCTCTCTCTGCTTATCTCTCATCAAACTCACCCTCACTTTCTCCAGGTTAACTGCAATACTTTCTCACTTAGATTAGAGTAGAAAAGAATGATGTTATTTTATTCTTTTATGGACTGTCTCTAGGCAGCAACAGTTTATAAAGCTGGATATGTGGGTATCACCTGAAAATTAGCCTGCTTTCTCTGAAACAGCACCACAAAAATACTTGTGCACCCTATACCAGTCAAAATGCAGGCTGTCATAGCCAAAGAGGTACTTGGGTTCCTTCATCCAAAGCACACCTCTCTGTGTTAACTTACCCTTTACACAAAAGGGCTTGGCTACCTGGTTGTGATACTGTTAAACAGTCAAGTCATATAACTAGTATTCTCCATTTCCATCTTAACCAAGTCATCTTCAGGTTATTATCTGGTCTCTCATTTAGATTAGCTACTGGATATTTAGAAGACAAACAAATAACAATCCTGGGCATTCTCATTTACTATGTGTGTGAATTATCCTATTGAGTAATTGTGTAACCTGTTAAGGAACTTATATAAGTATACATAAAGATTTCATGTAGGTCTGGCTGCTACAACAAAGTACCATGGTGTGAGTGGCTTATAAGGAGCAGACATTGATTTTTGACATTTTCGGAGGCTTGAAGTTTGAGACCGGGGTGCCAGCAAGATGACGTTCCCGTGAGGGTCCTCTACTGGGTTGCGGATTGCAGACTTTTCTCATGGTATCCTCATAGGCAGAAAGAGAGACAGCTCTTAGATCTCTTCTGATAAGGACACTAATCTCATACATGAGCATTCTTCCCTTATCACCTAATAATTACCTTTCAAAGGCTCCAAACTCCAAATACCATCAGACTAGAAATCAGGATTTCAATGTCGGGATTTTGAGGGGACACAGACATGAGTTCTACCATATACATACACATGTATAAAGATCTATGTATGTATTTGATCTTTATGACTCACAGTTTTCATATTCATGTATTTACACAAAATAAATACTGGTGGCAATTTCCCAATTATTCACAGATGTGTAGAATGACAAAAATTGAATTTCCTAAGCACATATTCTCAGCTGTGGTTAAACAAAGTTATGCTCACCATCTTGCTTCACCTCTCGTCCTGTAAACAGGTGTTCTCATATATCTCATACTGTGCTCTTTGCATTTTGTGCTGCTTTTTGCTCATTTCGTGGTTTAATGTGGCCCCCAGATGCAGTGCTGAAGTGGTGTCTGATGCTGCTCAGCAGAAGACTGTGATGTACTTTATGGGTAAAATGTGTTTGTTAGATAAGCTTTATTCAGCTATGAGTTAGAGTACTGCTGGCCTTGAGTTCAAGGCCAATGCCTCAGTAGCAGAGGTTTTATAAGGTATAGCCAGAGACAGAGCTACATGCCTGTATTCCCAGCTGCTTGGGAGGATGAGGCAGGGGGATCACAAGTTAGAGGCCAGTTTCAGCAACTCAGTGAGACCCTGACTAAAAATTAAAAAAATAAAAATATTATATATATTTTATATATATAAAATGTTTCAGTATTAGCTAATTGAGTGATCACAGCACTTTTGTAAATTTAATTACCATGGATGCTAATAAGTAGCAGTATAGATTACCTTTATAAGTATATGTAATATTATAAGCTGAAAGGGAAATGTATGCACAGAATATCAGGTATTCTCTATTTCCCAATGTTGGAAGCTAAGCCTGTACTCCCACAAAATCAAAAGCCACTGAGAGAACACTCAAACACTGGAGAAGATTTGGCTTAAGTCTCATCCAGGATTCTTATTCCATGTATTTGTGCTATTTTTGTTCTTTTAGATAGTTACATTGCTTGGTTTCTGATTTATTGGTTTTTTGCCATTACTCTTTTCTTCCCACATTTACTAGTCTAGCCAAATGTGTCTGACTTCATACTGGTGCCTCACATAACACGTAGTCTGGACTCTATGTTTGACTCATGTTATTCTCTCTGCTTGAAATGCTTTACTCCTTTTGCATACACAAGTTGAGACTATCTCCCCTGAAGCATTCTCAATTCCCATTTCTCCACCTCCAGACAACTGTAACCTCTCACTTTTTAAAATACTTAATACAGTCTATTCTTCTCTTGTGGTAGTAAGGTATTTGATCAGAAGTAATAAAGTCAAACTCAGTTTCTTCTATTATACTCTCAAAATGTGCTTCTGATATCAGGTATGTGAGTTAGTTTACTCATCCACTAAAGAAAGAAATGCTGTAGCAGTGGGTACCAGCTGGGCGTCTTCCAATTCAATTCTGACACTCTTTGCCTGGAGGTGACAGATTCCATAGGGGAGGGTCAATTCCAAGCCAAAAGCAAGCCCCAGATTTTCCTGGGCTTCTGACTGGCTGACTACAAATCAGGCTACCCATAGCTTTCCATAACTCCTTGGGTTCCATTAATTTGTCATAGTGACCACAGGACTCAGGGACACAGCTATGTTTTCTAGTTATATATATATATATATATATATATATATATATATATATATATATATATAAAACAAAGGATGTTGAGGAAGATGTGCATAGGGCAAAGCATGTAGAAAGGGGCATGGAGCTTCCATACCCTCTCCTGGCATACTACCCTCTAGGAATCAACATTGGCTAAGCTGTCTAGAACTATCTTATTTGACTTTTGTGGAGCCTTAATTACATACACATAACTGATGAAATCATGGACATTAAGTGTTCAATTTAATCTTGAGCCTCTCTCCCTTCCCCAGAGGTGCAAGGGGTGTGGAACAGAAAGTTTCTACTCTCTAATCAGGCCTTGTTCTTTTCTGGTGACCAGTCTTTAATCTGAAGCTATCCATAGATTGCCAACCATTAGTCAGCTCATTAGTATACAAAACAAACAAACAAACAAGAAACTTAATACTTTGAAGATTCCATGGAGTTGTATTAGCATGCTGGATGAAACCAAATACATAGTCCACAATATTGTACCTTTGATTTTTATGATTTGGATACTTCCCTCCCTCACTTTGTATTCCCTGGCTTGCCTAATCCAATATCTTGAACAAATTGAATATATGTTTATATGATAGAAATATTTAGTTGAATGGTTCTCAACAGTTTTAGTTCACAGCCCCTATTTAAAAACCAACCCAGTTGTTCCGCATTTCCCAGACACTGGAAGCTCTCCTCTCCCTCCTCATCTCCACCACTTCTCAAGCCACGAAGCCTTTGTTAACAACTTCTGATTTACTGCAGACTCAGAATAACATGGCAAAGCTGAAGCCCACAGAGGGCAGGCACCTCATCCCAAGCTAATGGAAAAGGTAGGACTGATGCCACCTCCAGGCCAGAGGTTTTTCTATGTGGATGATTTCATCATGACCATAAGCATGCACTCCTGGTGTCTACAAATGGGGAGACAAACAAGGAAATGTCATTCACGCCAGCCAGTGACCAGGATACTTGCGAGTGTTGCTGGTGTTGACAGGGCTAAGTACCACCCTGCTTTACAACAGAAAACAGTGAACAGAGAAGTAGGAAATTGATTACAACCCCCAAACTTTCATTATTTCTGCATCTCTATTTCAGTCAAAGTTTTTGGAAATCAAGAGGATAATGACCCCAGAGAATCTTTATTTTCTTCAGAAGACATTGAAGATCAAACACCGGCCTAGCTGGATTTTTATCCTGTAGAAGGTGTGAGGCAGTCATTAATCTAAGAGTTGTAGAGTGGAGAAACTTGTATGCTTTTTATGTCTTAGGTACTAACTTATGTTCACTTACTTTGGAGGTGACTGTCGAACTTTGAATGCCTGGTTTCTCCATATAAATGTGATAAAGGTCAGTTCTCTAGAAGCAATCACATTTCAAGATGCACTGAGTCTTTCAGGTGAACAAGCCTCATATGATCCACTTAAAGATAAATGCTCCTTCTACTGTCTCAAAGGTTAGAGAAGGCCACGCTGTACTCTGCTGTTTTTCAGCCAGTGGCAAGATTGAATTCACCCTTCTTCCTTAAGATAACATATCAGATGGCCCCTGATTCCAACCATTGCCAGTGCAAAACAGAGACAAAATTGTACTTGTGTCCCTTTCCTGCCTTTGACCTGAAGACTTAGAAAACGTTTTTTTTTTTCCTATGTACTCCAAACAGTCTTTCAAAACATTACCAAACTCAAATTTGATAAAAACAGGGTGGCTTTGTAACAGCTTATATCTTGGTTTTAACAGTATATATTCTAATAAAAGTACTGACAAATTTGTGTATATATTTATGTTTTTACTAACTGATGTCTTGCTCAGATTAGGCAGATTTTCTCTAATTGGTTAGAGGTACTGGAATTTCAGAAAGCCTTTGAGGCATATATCTATATGCTTATTATTATCAAGGGAAGCCTATATCGACTAATAGACCTCAAACTTGGCAAAATGGAAGGCAGTTGATGTAGAGAATATTTGTTCTTTAAGGGGCCAATATTAAGATATTTGGAGTTAATTTGTTTGTTTGTATATATTTTCCTAAAGTTTCTACAAAGAATTGAGATGGCTTAAAGAAATATATTCTAACAAAGGATAACCAAGGTAAAAATCAGAGTAAAGGAAGGAAAAGCGTGAGATAGAAAACTGAGTCTTTGTGTCACTGAAACAGGGCTTAGAATGTTGGTTACCAGTATGTTTCTGTGTCATAGAAATGGGCAGAAAATTTGGGAGTAAATTTTCAAACTGCCAAAGAAAATAGAGTCACAAAATTCACAATAAAATTTATCAGTGGCTCAGAAATATACTAAGGATTGAGACAGAACCTTTCCCTACGTGTATTCAAGAAGAGGTCCTGGGGTCTTGCAGCAAATGATCAGCAATTACATGCATATAATCACTGTAAAAGGGATTGTGTGTGTTCATGTGACTAGATGGAACACAATATAAAATGGCTCTCAGTGATCCATATTTTTTGATTAAGTTTCATTTCTGCATTTCTTCCTATATTTCTTCTTTCCTTCCTTTTGTACTGATTGATTGAACTCATGGGCACTATCCTGCTGAGGTACATTCCCAGTGCTTTTTATTTAGAGATAGTTTTTTTTTTAATTGTTGATGGACCTTTATATTACTTATTTGTATGTGGTGCTGAGAATTGAACCCAGTGCCTCACACATGCTAGGCAAGCGCTCTACCACTGAGCCACAACCCCAGCCCCTAGAGACGGGTTTTTGATAATTTGCTGAGAGTCTTGCTAAATTGCTAAAGCTGTCTTTCAAGCTGTGATCTTCTTGCCTCAGTCTCTTGAGTCCCCAGGATTACAGGCCAGCCCCTGATTACAAATCCTTACATAATCTCCTCTTCTTGAGTGTGGTCAGGATCTATGACAAGCTACTAACACATAGACCATAGAAATGGTAATGGGATGCTCTTCCATGAACAGATTACTTTAGATTCTGACTTCCTCCCTCTTTCTAGAAGATTCTCCTTTGAGGATCTGATGAAACAAGCTGTCCCACTGTTAATTGCTCTGTGGAGGGATCAACATGGAAAGGAATTAAGGATGACCACTGGTCAATAGCAAACAGACGCTAAATTCTGCCAACAACCACAGAAGCCTGGAGCAGAATCTTCCCCACAAAAGGCTTCAGTGAGATCTCAGCCCTGATGACACTTTGATTCCATTCTTGTGAAGACTCTGAAGCAGTTTTAAGCTATGCTCATGTGTATGTCATTTTAAGCAGTTGTTTCATGTAAATTGGTTGCTCAGCAATAGATAACCAATACAGTATTTTCATATTACAAATATTATTAACAAAACATAAAACCAGAGACCATTCTAGCATTATCCCTGTATATGTGGCCTTAATAATTAGGATTTATTTAAGAATACATTTAATTTTTGATTTATTGAACTTTGATGAGAATGAAACTTTCATAGGGTTTATAACACTACGTGGTAAAGGTCTGTTAACAAACACAACAACAAATGAACATCTGATTGGCACGTGGCATTGTCTTAGACACACTTTGTGTATGTATACTCAGTGCACATACAGCCACTACTGCAGAACACAAGAGTATTTGAAGAGGCTGGTTCAGAGTAAGGCGATTTAACAGACTGAAATTTTTAGTATATATATACAAAAACAGATCAAACTTTTTAACTGGTAGGTAGAGGGCAACTCTGCCAAACTACAGTTAAAACCTCTAATTCAGTGCACAGTTCTACCCCTTCCATCTGCATGCATGACTCATTAGCAGAATTTGAAGGTGAACAATATACTTTGTGGCAACCACAATCATCTTTATGAACATATTGCACAACTTGTTTATAACTAAATATGTAACTCATACCTTTTATTTTTTAAAGATGGAACATTTGATGCTGCTGGTAAACTTCATGTGAGCTTATCACCTGAGTCAAAGCAAAGAATGGCAATGCTATTTATTCAACTACTCTCTTATAATTATGGAAAAAATGTCCAAGAGGAGCTACAGAGGACTTGAGATGATACAGTGCCCAATCATAAGCTTTCTTAAAAGTAATAGCCTAGGCTGGGGATGTAGTTCAGTGGTAAAACTCTTGCTTATTACGCACAGGCCCTGGCAATCCCCAGTACCGAAAAACGGGTGATGGCTTTAAGTAACTTCATGTAAGCTGCTGGAATGCATGAATTTTAGATTCCTTAAGACAGAAAAGGATGAATTATAAGTCCTTCAGAGAAAATTCTGGAATGCTGTTTTGCACAATTGAGTTTTTACAAAGTGGTACACAAAAGATATTAACATATTCTAATAAAAATGTGGAATGCAAATGCTAAATTGCTAAATATTTAGAAGAATATTTATAATACTACTTTAGATTAGCTTCTTGGCTTTTTGTTCCCATTTCTTCAAATGTAATACACTATACAAATGTGTTGCTTTCACAGCTTTAAGCTATAGAAAGCATATCCATGAAAGCAGTAGCGTATTGTTTTCTTCCTCAAATATTACTCAGCTCTCTAATTTTAACCATTGGGTGAGATTAATATTTTTAAAGTCTAGAAATAAAATAATAAATGGAAATTAAAAAAAACATTTTCTAATAGGAAAATAAGGTATGTAAAATAAAAAGTGATGCTGACATCAGTGCAAAAGGATGCAGAAAGTGAAAATAAAGGATGAAAATTTAGAGAGTAATTAATGACAGAAATGAAAAATATTAGAACTTGCTAGTCTTTAGAATTCATCAAAAATATTTAACAAACCATTTAAGAGCTAATATACATTAAAATTTATAAAATTGGTGGATGATATTCTGGTTAAATTTGACAGGGTTGACTCAACGATTTTCATGTTCCATGTGGCATTAACAGCAGTCACTTGGTATTTATTGGGGGTCAGGCTGGTTAGGAAGGTCAGTGGCAGATTCAGTAATACTGGAGCTCTGCTCCACTAGGTTCTGCCTCCTTCCCTATGGTTGCAGAAACTGCCTATACTGTCTCTTGGGTAGTTGGAACTTTGCCTGTCTGTTTATGGCTTACAAGAACAAGTAAGCGGGTAGGGGAGTTTGAAAGTTTTTCTTAAAAGCTGGACTCAGAACTGGCATAGTGTCAGTCCCACATTCTATTGGTCAAAACAGTTCTAATCAGACCCAGATTCAAAGGGAGGAGAAATAGACACCACATCTAAATGGGAGATGTTTCAAAGAATTTGTGACCATCTAGAATTTGCCACAGATGGTAAAATCGATGTGTGAAATAAGAATGCAGAAAAAAATTTTAAAAAGATGAGCAAACTGCATCAAAATATTTTGTTAATATAGAACAATTAGTAATTTAAAAAACAGAATAGAATAGGTTCATCACTGGTAATGATAAGAAGCTTAAGTTGATTAAGCATATGAAATTATAGCTACAAGTAGCCAAGGGACAAAGGTTCTTATCAGAGTTAACAGAGGACAACAAGGCATGGCTGATAGCCCAGAGCCTCTTATTTGGGTATAGATGTGATGGTGCATTATTGAGTTTGTTATTGATTATCATATAATAAATTACCCCAAGAAAAAGTTATCTTTTTGCAGTTTGGGTGAATCAAACTTTACTCGCTAGTAGTGGCTCAAGATTTCTCCAGGAGTTGTAGTTAGATGGTCTGCAGGACTGTAGTCTCATTTGAAGGCATGACTTCCAAGATGACTCATGTACTTGTTGTCAGGGGTCTTCTGTTCCTTGCTACATTGGACTGTTCAGACATAGCTCCCCCAGAACAAGTGATCCAAGAAGAGGGTAATATCCAAATAAGAAGCTGAAGATTTTTACAAGATAATCTTGGAGGTGACATGCTATTTTCTGAATGCTATTGGTGACATAGACTGACCCTGGTACAAGGTAGGACAGGATCTACCAAGGATGCAAGGAAAAGGATGCATAAGTCACAGGATCCAAAGAATAAAGGCAATCTTGCCTTCCTCTCCTGTCACATGTAAAAGCTCATATCTTCTGCAAGAGACAGGCTTTTCAAGAAATTTAATCTCAAATTAAAAGAGTAGAACTTGAGAAGGTACATGAACTCTTTTTTTAAAAAAAATATTTTTTGGTACATGAACTCTTAAGATAGGCTTCTCACTGCCTGTACAAATTCTGTCACATGATGGCTTCATGGCTGGGGTTAACCAAAATCTATATGAACCCACTATAAACATTATCCTAATCAAAACATAGACTGGCAAATTCCCAGTGGCCTGGGTTAGACAAGCACTTTAAAAATATGATGCCCAAAGCATAATTAAATGAAAAATAAATTGAGCCTTACTAAAATAAAAGCCTTACTAAAATAATATTTTTTTTCTTTGCAAAAAATAATAATATGCAGAATTTTAAAAATAAAACATACAGGGAGAAAATTTTGGTCAATTATATTTCTGACAAAGTTCTTAAATCCAGAATATGCAATATTCAAAACTGACAAGCATTATGAAAGTAGGTAAAAGATGTAAACCAAAATAGGGTTGGGTATTAAGCAATGAAAAATTCACAGCATCATTAGACATTGGGAAAAAAATTGTTAAAATCACAATGAGATACCATACCTACCAGAATGGTTAATATTAAAAAGTACTCATAGATATCAGAACTTTTGGAAGGAGAGGGAATTATAGACCCTTGGTTGTTTCAAGAGAAATAAACTTTGCACCAACTAAGGAAAGCTCTCTATGCCTATAGAATATTTCAGGTAATATAAAGGTGGAAAGAGTATGTCTGAGGTTGAGATGCATTAGACAAACTTGTAGGGCTATGCACTGAATGTGGATATTATTAGTCTATAGTCACACTTTTGAAGAGGGCTAATCCTAGTCCGAGGGATTTGGCTTGAGGAGATCATCTCTTATTCCAACTAACAATGACAAAGAGAAATTGGAATTTGCAGTATGTTACTATAGAAAGCATTTATGTCTCCTGGCCATGAGGCATTCTTGTTTTTCTGGGTGTTGGGATTAGATAGGATGCTATTACTTTTGTTCTGCTATTGCTAACTTGTAGATTTTTCTTTCCTTTCTCCTTCCACAAACTATGAGCTCATCGGAAGAGACTCAGAAAGTAATCCAAAGTAACTTCACTCTAACAAATACTGAGTGGACAGATGGAGTTCAGTTGGGGTAAACTTTCTTTTGGATAACTTCAATCCAATCAGTATTTACAAAGAAAATAAGCACTGACATTCATGGAATGAAAAATCAAAAGTGATAAATATGACTTACATATTTTGGGGAGTGCTATATTATTTGCCATGAATCATAGTGAGGAATTGATTCATGTTTGTAGTTGATAATTCACAATCTGATTTTTAAAATGGTTCTTTAGGTCATATTTTTTTTACTGGTTCTTTAGGTCATATTTTTACTGCTCCACTTTTCTAAAAACAAAACTGTGGAAATTCATGATTATGTATGCAAATTCATGTTTCTTTTTCTTAGCATATTTCCTAATCTTTATAAATTGTAATTCAAAAATTTAGTTATTTTCATCATCTAGCATAGATAAGAATGTGTGTGTGTGTGTGTGGTCAACCAATGGGTACTAAGTTAAAATTAGAAGCAAGGACATCTGAGTGCGGTGGCACAGTAGAATGACTATATGTAACAGTATAGTACTACGCATTTCAAAAAGCTGGAGGAAAGGATTTGAAAGTTTTTACCATAAAGAAACGATAAATAATTGATAAGATAGATGTGTTTAACCTGATTTAAACATACAATATATACAAGCATCAGAACATTACATGGCCACCCCTTTAATGTGTATAATTTTAATGTATCTGTTAAAATAAATTGTGAAAAGATCGAGAGGAGTTATTTTGGATAGCAGAACTACTGGTATATTTTTCAGGTTTCCCAATATAAACACACAATGCCTTTTTAATCAGCACAAAACAATAACTGTCACTTATTGCTTTTTCTGCTTCTGTTATGTCCTAGGGACTTGACTTTTATAGGAATTGTTAGACATTTTATATATCTGTTAAATATAATGGGGTCATTTTCCAATTATTTGCCAGTAAATCTTATGGTATATGAATTTGTACGAAATATGGAAACAGACACACATACCCAATTCAATAAATGTCTCTTTGCTTAGTCACAGGAACTGGTTCAGTTGAACCAGCTGGGTTTTGATGAAAGTTTGACTTGGCAATTTGAACATGTCCAAAAGGATGGGGATTTTATCCCATTTCCCAGAAAGCATGCAGAGCGTGAACTTATAAGAATGGAAAGTGATGATCATTACTACCCGAAGTACATGTATGAAAGCACAAATTGGTGTGAATATACTATGTATACAACCAGAGATATGAAAAATTGTGCTCTATAAATGTAATAAGAATTGTAATGCATTCTGCTGTCATATATAGTTAAAAAAATTTACATAAAAATGAAAAGAGTTACAATGAACACACATACACACACAAAACAAACAAAAGGAAGGAATTAGAGTGATAATGATTTTCTAAAAGAAAATTTGATTGTCAATAATAAAGTTTCTATTCTCCAATGAAGTGCATTTACATCTAAATGTAATGTTGGTTATAGTGAAATAAACACAAAGTTCTTTGGGAACACGTGAATGCAAACCACAGGATGATTCACTGGTATTTACATTTGGGGCCGAACTTATCACAGCTGGGTCCTGGGATTTAACAAAAATCTGAATATTTTATAGTTTTGGGCTGTTCTCATTTTTTAAAAATTAATTTAACTTTGGATAGGCATTGTCTGCTCACCACTTTGACATAGCACTAAATGTCATAATTGCTAATTTACCCAACTGAAGGGAACATCTTGGCCTCTGGTTGATAAGCACCGTGTGGTTTTGCAGACTCAAAGCACTGAGGGGGGAAATGGCGTACTTGGCCTGGCATTTCCTGACTTCAAACAGTTGATTTAGGATTCTTAAGGTTAAGTTAGAGGTCACTTGAGTTTTAAACATCTTAATACAAAATTCAACCTAAAAGGCAATATATACCCAACAAAATCTAGGAAAAGTAAGACCTATGGTTAGTAAGTGAAGCCCAGAATTCACATAGTTTAGACAAGAGAACAGCATTTACCACAGGAATGGAGACCACCAGAGAACCTCAGAGACACAGAAAAACTCCATCAAGTGAGTGTGTTTAGAGTTAATAACGTGACTTGTGAGTTCTTTACAGCCAATATCTATTAATCATGCTCCCTTTATCTGTCACTAAATATAAATAGGAAGGATTATCCTAGGGATTTAGCTATCAGAATGCACTGAAGGAAATTTACCAGAAGTGATAATCATTCTTCATGCAAGGAGGAAGAGAAGAATGGCTTTCTGTGAGCTCTGTGCTGTAGACCTCACCTCTGCCCAACTCTATTCTTCAGTCAGATCCCTGAGGGAGGTTGGCAGGTGGAGGAAGAATGAACTGTTCAAGCTCATTGGCCACCTGACTGGCAAAAATGTTTATTTTTGGAGGTCAGGAGCACCATTGCTACACAAACTTTAGAACTCAGTGGTCTATCACATAGATGCAGGGAGGAGAGAAATTTCTGTCAAGTTCTAGCCTTGTGTCATGCACTAGGACCTTCTGCCATAATGGAAGTGAGGAATGCTCTCTAATCTGTGCTGTTCCATAGTCACATGTGGCTATTGAGCACTTGAAATGTGTGACTGAGGAACTAAATTTTAATTTTCATTTAATTCTTAATTTAAGTAGCCATATCTGACTAATGGTAATCGTGTTGAAAAGTACAGATTTTTCATAACATCTTGACATCCATATAACCCTGACCCAAATTTTTTAAAGATCATATAGGCAGAAACATTGTGCTTTATGTTAAAAACATTAGTGAGATGACAATATTTGTAAAATAATTTGGGTATTGATATGAAAAGAAAATTTGAGAATGAAAGCCTTGCCAAATAGTCTCCAAGCACATCTCAAATATTAATTCATTAATTAAGTATATACTGAGAGGTCACTGGCAGGATGAAGTGTACTATGAACATGAAGAAAAGATACTTTCTTCTTTTATTAAACTCCCAGTCTAGTGGAAGGAAAGAGACAAATAAGCAAGTATTTAAAATATGTTGTGGCAAGTGCTTGGATAGAAATGGAGCTGAGGCAGCACAATGATTTTTATAATGTAGAGTATTCCAGACATTGCCCACATAATTGTCAATATTTTGTATGTGTAGTATTGTAATACAAGGCATTAATTACAAATATGAATGAAATACTTTCATCTCCCAATTTCTGCACTAAACATCTGCAGTTACTTACAAATTTGTTCTCCAAATATAGATATCTGTCTTGATAACAAAAGTTTCTTTCCGTTCTTATCTCCAAATAAAACCAGGTCTACTGTGCTTGACCTACTCTTTAAGGAGCAGTTCACTGTTGCCCCAGCTCCACGTCTTTTCTGGCTTCAGTTTGGCTTATCACTTACCATGTAGACTTGACACTAGATCTTCTGAGTTATCCAGTCAGGTTCACGTGTTTAGCAGAAACACAGAGATAAGATTGGGGGAGACAGAATGAACAAAGCATAGCTGATGATTTGGTGGCCTGTGACCTGTCCCCTTACTTACTTTTGTGGCTGTGGTTAGCACACCATGCATGGTGACAGTTGTCTTGATCACTCTGGGTACAAATCTGATCGTAAACCCTGCATCTCCATGACTTCATTCAAACCTGATTACTTTTCAAAATCCCCATTTCCACATGCCTGCCTACTGGGGATTAAGGCTTTAGCACATGAATTTTAGGGTGACACAAACATTCAGTCATTGATAATTTAACTTCACATGCCAGCTCCATTCTTCTGCCTCAGCCTTTCTGAAGCTGTGGAGTTTACTCTCAGCATAAGCATGTTCATACTCTGGGAGATGACCTTTAAAAATTGGGGATTGAAGCCAGTGATTAAAAGCCCCAGAGCCAGTTCTTCATAAGGACACTTCTGAGAAATGGTCAAAGTCTGGAAGGGTTTCTAAAACAAATAAACAAACAAACAAACAAAAATAAACATAGGAAAGAGTCTCATTGCCCAATGCAGCAGTCTTGACAAAACACCCTTGAGTTGTTTTTTCTCCGCTTTGTGTCGGGGCCCTCTCCCTGATCTCTCAGACCCTTTTTCCGATATCATCTATTGTGCAGAGAAACTGTGTGCCCTCGTCATTTTCTGTGAATTGAGGAGGTTAAGTAAGATTCTGACTAACAGTTAAATTGTGTGTGTATGTGTGGGTGATATCCATGCTTACAGTGTCTTTCTAAGAATATAATTTATAAATCTCAGAATAAATGCTGAATTCTTTCATTCCTCAGTCTTAAGGATGTTCACTTTTTCATCTCAATTACATCACATTTTTGAAAAGTGAAACTCCCATGGGGTATGTCTTTTCTCATGGTTGATAATATTCTAAGCCTTATCCATTTATGTCTTTGAATGTGACTTTGTTACAAACCCATTCACTCATAGGAGGACAGAGGAGAACGGAAAACCATTAATGAAAACTGACCTTAGTGACCCCTTTGATTCTTTAAAAAAAATTGTTGTTGTTGTACTTAGTTGTACATGACAGCAGAATGTATTTTGATTCATCTTACACAAATAGAATGTAACAGTAATTATTTGTATGTATGGGGTACAGTGAAAATTTCAATACATGTCTACAATCCAACGTGTAATAATCAGATTAAAATAACTAACATACCTATCACCTCAGACATTTGTCATTACTTTGTGTTGGGAACATTGAAAATCCTCTCTAATAATTTTGAATACACATATATTTTGAAATACACAATGAATTGTTGTCAATCATATTTTTCTCCTTAGGTTTGGAGCATTAGAAGTTATTGAAGGTATTTCTTTCCTCCAATAGCACCCTTGTACCCAGGGACCATCCTCTTTCCATTTCTTCTCTTCCACATCTTTCCCAGACTCAGCTAACCACTGCAGTACCCTCCACTTCTGTGAGATCAACTCTTTTTTTTTTTTTAATATTTATTTTTTAGTTTTATTTTTTGGCAGACACAACATCTTTGTTTGTATGTGGTGCTGAGGATCGAACCCGGGCCGCACGCATGCCAGGCGAGCGCGCTACCGCTTGAGCCACATCCCCAGCCCAAGTGAGATCAACTCTTTAGCCTCCATGTATAAGTGAGAACATATGGTATTTGTCTTTCTGTATCTGGCTTATTTCACTCTACATAAGTCCTCCAGTTCTATCCATGTTGTTGCAAGTGACACAGCTTCATTATTTTCATGGCCAAATAATAGTCCAGTGTGGGGTGTGTGTGTGTGTGTGTGTGTGTGTGTGTGTGTGTGTGAAGAACATTTTCTTTATCTATTCCTGTGCCAATGGACACCATTATTAATTATATATCTTGACTATTATGAATGAAGTTGCAATAAACTTGTGAATGCAGAAGTTTCTTCCACATACTGATTTCATATCATTCAGACATATATGTAAATATACTCATACGACTGCTAGATTATATGGTAATTCTATTTCTGGTTCTTTGAGGAACCTATATCTTGTTTTCCATCATGAATCTACAAATTTATGTACCTACCTGCATTTTTCAGCTTTCCATCACCAAGAAAAACTGGGATTATGGTGGCTCAGGAGGATTTGACAGAGAGAACTGCTCACCTCATGGTAGCTGGGAAGGAGAGAGAGAGAGAGAGAGAGAGAGAGAGAGAGAGAGAGAGAGAGAGAGAGAAAGAGACCCCTTCAATGGCACTCTGATGACATACCTATATTCTACTTGAGCCCTACTCTTTTTTTTTTAATTTTAATATTTATTTTTTAGTATTTGGCGGACACAACATCTTTGTCTGTATGTGGTGCTGAGGGTTGAACCCGGGCCACACGCATGCCAGGTGAGCGTGCTATCGCTTGAGCCACATCCCCAGCCCTTGAGCCCTACTCTTAAAGGTCCTACCATCACATTATAGTTCAATGGGCTGGGAACAAAGATTTTAGCATATGACCTTTGGCAGACACTGACAATTCAAACTGTAATATCATAAAAAATATATAAGAATTTCCCTTTCTCTTAGTCTTTGCCAGAATTTGCATATTTTAAATTTTTAAAATTTTTTTATTATTTCTTACATACATCACAATAGAGGAGTGCATTACATTCATAATTTTTTGCATTGCAATTCTTAATACACCTTTATACCACAATTTATCAAATCTCTGTATATAAGGTATATGTTGCCTATTTTTTTATAGTAGTCATTCTCACAGGTGGGATGACACTATCTTATGATTTACATTTCTCTGGTTATAAGTGATCTTGAGTTTATTTTATGTACCTATTGGTTATTTGTATATCTTCTTTGAATAATATATTTTCAAATTTTTAAATTAAATGTGTATATTTTTTGAGGGGTTGTTGTCATAATTGTTGAGTTTTTAAACTATATATTCTGGATATTAATATCATTGGATGAAGAGTTTGCAAATATTTTTTCCTAACCTGTAAGTTTTCTCTTAAATCTTGATTATTAGTGAACAGAAGCATTTCAGTTTGATGTAATTGCATTTGTCAATTTATTGCCTGTGCTTTTAGGGTTATACCCCAAACTATCTTCACCTGGACCAATGTCCTGAAGTTATCCCCCTCTGTGTTCTTCTAAAAATTTCATCATTTTGGATTTTATATTTAAATCATTGATCTAGTTTGAATTGACTTTTGTATATGGTGAGAATTGTGGTCTCTTTTTATTCTTCTATTTATGGATATCCCATTTTCTCCATACCATTTTTTGAAGACAATTTTTTTTCCCTCCACCAAGTTCTTGTTGTCTTTTTGAAAATCTGTTGATTGAAAATACAGCGATTTATTTCTTGGCTCTCTATTCTATTTCATTTGTTCACATGTCTGCTTTTATTCCCGTACCATAATATTTGGGTCATTATAGTTTTGTAGTATGTTTCAAAATCAGGTAATATAATATAAATCCTCTTGCTTTATTCTTTTTGCTCAGAATTTCATTGGCAAATTGTAGAGTTCTTGCTTAGCAGGTGAAAGACCCTTGATTTGATCCTTAGCAACACAAAAGAAAAAAATGAAATGAAGAAAAGAGAGTCTGAAAAGTAAATTTATTGAAAATAAATAACAAATAATACTGGGAAAATTGGGTAGATAGAAGAATGAAAACTGTACTCTATATCTCACCAGTTATAATAATTAACTCAAATGGATCAAAGCCCAAAAGATTAAAACTGCTAGAAGAAAACAGAGTGGAAATGCTCCAGGACTTTGAAATGGGCAAGGATTTTTTTTAAAATAAACTCCCTAAAGCCTAGAAAATGAAAGCAAAAGTAGACAAACAGGATTATGACAAAATAAAGGTCTTCTGTATACCAAAAAGAAATAATTAACCGAGTGAAGGGACATCCTGTTGAATGGGAGTCAATATCTGCAAACTGTATGCATGACAGATGGTTAACATCCAGCAAATACAAAGAGTTCAAATAATAACTGCAAATAAATAAATAAATAATATCCTGAATAAAAATGGTAAAAAGTTAATAGATATTTCTCAAAAAAAGACATACAAAAGATCAACAAGTATATAAAAACATGCTCAATATGACTATCAAAGAAATGCAAATTAAAACCACAATGAGATACCATCTCACTCCAATAAAGGGGGTTTTATCATGAGTAAGATAAACTGTGGGTAAGAATATAAATTAGTGTATACATTATGGAAAACAGTATGGTGTTTCCTCAAAAAATTGAAAATAGAGCTACAATACTGTAGCAATTCTACTACTGGATGTATACCCCAAATGAAATCAGTGTGTCAAAGAAACATTGGCACATCCCTGTTTATTACAGCACTATTCACCATGGCCAAGAAATAGAAATAACCTAAGTGTCTACCAAGTGACATGTGATTAAAAAATATGTTGTTCATATACACAACAGAATGTTATTTATCTGCAAAAATGAACGAAGTCATGTTATTTGCAACAACCTGAATTAAACTATAGATTCAATAATAGTTTTAATCATTTTACTTATATATAATATTGAGGTTAATTTGGACATAATTAACTTTGTTAAGTGAAATAATCCAAGCTTAGAAAGACAAGTACCACAAGATCTCACTTATATGTGTCAACTAAAAAAGTTGATCACATAGAAATTGAGAGTAGAATGGTGGTTACTAGGGATTAGGGAGAGGATTGGGAGGGCTGGGAAATATTGATCATTGAATACTAAATTACAGTTTGGCATAAGAAGTTCTGATGTGCAATTGCACAATAGAGTAAATATTGATAAATAACATACTGTATACATTTTAAAAAGCTAAAAGCAAGGATTTTGAATGTTTTTAGCATAAATAAGTATTCAAGGAAATATATAGACATTTATTTAAACATTATACAACATATACATGTACCAAAACCTCACAAGATACCCCATAAATATATATAATGGTTAGGTATTAATTAAAAATTTAATTAAAATATTATAGTCTTAAAATATATTATTTTTATTGCATAATCTTTAAACAAATCACTTTTAATGTTTTCAAAATTTTTATTCATTATACTTATATATAATATTGAGGCTCATTTTGACATAATTATATAAACATGGAACATAATTTGCTCTAATTCAGTCCCTAGTACTTTCTCTTTCCCTCTTCTCTTTCCTCCCCCTCTTGATTTTTCTTTACTGCTCTTTCTTCTACTTATTTATAATTTTTTTAAATTGGCAATTATGGATATATACAGAGATGAAATTTACTGTGGTATATTCATATAGGTACATAGGAAAGTTTGGTCAGATTCATTCACCATTCTTCTATTTTCCCATCCCTCCTCTTTCCCTGTCAATTCCCTTCTCTATTCCACTAATCTCTCATCTATTTTCATTAAACCCCTTTTCTCATCTTTCTTTTTCTTATTTTGGTCTAGTTTCTGCATAACAGGAAAAACTTTAGACCTTTGACTTTCTGGTCTGGCTTATTTCACTTAGCATGATGTTCTCCAGTTCCATCAATTTACCAGTAAATGTCATGATTTCATTCTTCTTTATGGATGAGCCAAACTCCATTGTATATGTATACCACATTTTTTTTTTGGTCATTTGTCTGTTGATAATCATTTAAGCTGGTTCCATTTTGGCTATTGTGAATTGTGATACTAAAAACTTTAATGTGGCTGCATCCCAATAGTATGCTGATTTTAGATGTTTTGGTAGATAGCAAGAAGTGGGATTGCTGGGTGATATGGTAGTTCCATTCTTAGTTTTTGATATGGTGGGTCCATTCCTAGCATGGAGAATAATCTCCATATTGATTTCCAGAGTAGTTGCACTAATTTACTGTTCCACCAGTAATGTATG
Source organism: Spermophilus citellus (assembly GCF_964194105.1). Classification (NCBI taxonomy): domain Eukaryota; kingdom Metazoa; phylum Chordata; class Mammalia; order Rodentia; family Sciuridae; genus Spermophilus; species Spermophilus citellus. The sequence continues at coordinate 271,635,697 of NC_138182.1, read as the reverse complement.
AGGGCACCTTTTCCTCAACATCTTCACCAACATTTATTATCATTTGTTTTCTTGATAATTGCCATTCTGAATGGGTGAGATGAAATCTCAATGTAGGTTTTTTTAGTTAGCTTTTTATCACTCATACAAAGCACATGAGAGAAACAATTTAAAGAAGGAAAGATTTATTTGGATCCATGGTTTTAGAAATTTCAATCCACAATCAACTGGCTCCATTACTATGGGCCTATGGTGAGGCAGAACATAATGGAGGAGAATGTTTGGTGGAAGAAAGCTGCTCATCTCATAGATCCAGGGACAAGATATAGTCACCAATGGCATACCACAAGGACTCACTCTCTTCAATGAGGTCCTACCACCTGGTTTCCTCCTCTTCTCAATGGCCCTTTCAAATTATGAATCCATCAATGGATTAATATACAGATGAGAGCTCTCATGATCCTGTTATTTCCAAAGAACCCTACCTCTGAACATTGACACATGAGCCTTTGGGGGACATTCTGTATCCAAACCCTAACAATAATACTTCATAGTATGCATTTATCAAATCATTCCATGGATGAATATTAAGATTGCTTTTTTCTCCCTTTTTACCATCCATGTTTTCTTTTTTAATTATAATTTGATTAATTTTACTGTTATAATATATATTTATGTAAACATTTGACCACATCTCAGAGTATTTCATTAGGAAATATTTCTAGAAGTGAACTTTAGGAATCAAAATTTTAAACTAAACATACAACCAAGCAGCTCTACAGAAATTCCTCGATACCAGAAACCTACTACTCTTGTCTTTACTTGTTCATCCGTATTTAGTTTTATTCTTTATCATTACCAAATTGATATCTTAAATGTATCTTGTTGGTTAGTCTGCATTCTTTAATGATTAATGAAGTGTTTATAATTGTTCATATTGCTTATGTTATTTAATTTCTATTTCTGTAATTGTTTATTATTTCAGCCCATTTTTCTATGGGACTCGAAGTACTTACTTTTAGGCTCCATTCCAACTCTAAGGAAACTGCAGTAAAAACATTATCATGATTTCTCATTATAGCTTTGTTTTTTAAATTTCTCATTGCTATGAGTAATATTTGATATTTAGCTCTTTTAATGTCTCTAATCTTTTGATACAGCCTCATACAAAAGAAATCACCAGTTTCCAGCACCTAATACTAACTGGACTTAATGATTGCGGAAGCATTAAGCAATGTAGGCAAAGATACACAGCTAATTTAGAGAAGAGTTAAGGCTAATACAAAGTTTCCTAAATAATCTTTGTTTATGACAGATTTTAAGAAACTTCTCACAGATCCTGGAGTTTATAATAAAAAACAGTGATGTCAAGTAGGAGTAGGTCAAGCAAATACTGCTCTACTATGGAGATTACCACATTCCACATGTGTGTCTTATCTTTTTATACCAATAAAATATAATCATTTATTTTTTCTTTTACTCAGTCTGTTCTAGCCAGAGTTATTTTTTTACAAAGACTATTGGGAATAGTTCATAAACAGTTGATTTTGAGGATTAAATTGAGATCTAAGTATATATCTGTTACATATATTATGATGAGTAAGACATATTATCAATTACTATGTAAAATTATCCCATAATATAGCATCTTGAAAGAGCAAATATTTATTATCTCATAATTTATACAGGGCAGGGAATGAACCTGGCTTAGCTGGTTCCTCCAAAGTCCTAATGAGGTGGAAGGCAAGTGGTTAGTCAAGCTTACAGTCATCATAAAGTTAGATTGAAGGAAGGATCTGCTTCAAACTCACTAACGTGGACCATTCCATAAGGATGCTTCATGACATGGCAGTGAGCTTCTTCCAGGGTGAGCTGCTCAAGAGGGACAGAGAGAGCACACCCAGAGAAAACAAGAGAGAACCAGAGACAAAAGCTATAGAACATTTATGATCAAGTCATGGAAATTCCCATCAGCTGTCTGGTGTTCTGTTCACTAGTAGCTACTCATTCAGGTTCATCCTATATTCAAGGGCATGAAAAGCAGGAGGGAGTCATTGTGGGAGGTATCTGACTAGTTGCCTTTCTCCTTGTCATAAGCTTATTTCACTCCACCTACAGATAATCACACACACACACACACACACACACACACACACGCAAATGTGACATGGACTTGAAGAACCATCTAGACATCATGTAACTTATGTTCATAAATATCTCTTAAAATTTGATAAACTATTTTTGTGTTTGTCTTGATTTGGACTTTTCAGATCCAATTACTCACTCTTCATCAAATTATCATTTGCCTTGATTAAATGGAACACATTTTTTTTTTAGATATTTGATAACATTTCTGAGCAAACAGAGCTGGGGGAAAAAATCTCAGATGTCTTAGACTCTTGATTTACTGCTTCTTTTCCTGCTGAATTAGGGAATGCTAAAATAATATGGTTTGGTATTTGTAATAGTGTCCTATAGTAAGCTATGGGCTATAATGACTTTATGTGCATGTAAGTGTGTGTGCATGAGAAAATAAGAACTACTTAGCAAATTCAAGGTATATTATTTCTTCTAACCTCTCCATTAAAAACAAATGTCAAGCTTGCTGATGAGGTATTTGAGGCAGGAGGGAGAAGAGCAGGGTATACTTGTTACCATTTAATATGTGTAGCAGTGATAATTGATATGCTATGGGATAGTGGGACTACTCACAGGGAATGCAGAGAAACAAGGTAAGCTGTGACCCTTTGGGGAAGTTAGTAGCAGTTCTATGACAGAGTTTGGGGCTTTGCAAGCAGAATATCAGGAATTCCCTTAGGAGTCCAATCACCTTGAAAAACTCCTGATGGAGTTATATTTAGGCTTCATGATAACAAGTATTAAGGATAGCATGTTAGAATAAATAATGGTCCTTCAAAATTGTCCATATCCTTATGTAAGAATCTTGAATATGTTATCCAACATAGCAAAGAGGATTTTGCAGATTTAGTTATAGATCTTAAAATGGAGAGATTATTTTGGGTTAGTCAAACAAATCTAAACTAATCACACAGATCCTTAAAAAGCAGATAATTTAACTCCTGTGGATGTAGGAAAGAGACACACCAAGAGGAAATCAGAGATTCCAAGTATAAGAAGAATTAATTCTGTGTGAAGTTTCTGGCTCTGAGATGGAGGGACTCACAGTTTAGAACTCGAGATGGGATCTTCAGAAGCCGAGGGTAAACTCCAGTTGACATTTGCAAAGAAATGGGACTTCTGCTCTATGATTACAAGGAGTTGGATTCTGAAACCAACCTCAGATTATTTCCAGAGCCCCAGTAAGGCATATCACCTGCTGACATCTCGATTTTAGCCTGATCAGATCTGTGTTGGACTTCTAACCTACAAAACTATGAAATAATAAGTAGCTGTTTTTCCTAAGGTGCTACCCTAGAGATAATTTGCAATGGCAACAATAGAAAACGAATATAAAGGATGAGACACAAGTCTCTTGTGTTTTTTAAATAGTAGAAAGAATAAGACTGATGGCTAGATAAGGATGTGGTTGAATTCCCCTTAGGGAACCAATATTTAATGGAAGTAGGGAATCCAAATTGTCTTCAGGTTTCTATCAACCTAAGGAATTCATCGCTCACAGGAAAGAACATGAGTGATGCCCACAGAATGCACTAACTCATCCATCGTGCGGTGCAAAGCCAATTTACTCAAATGATCAGGCTGCTCAGAAGATTCTAGTTTACACTGGCCCTCTGCTTTCTCATTTGACTTGGGAGAGTTTCAACTCAGCCAAACTAGCCCTGCCCTGACCTCAGGTCCCTATATGGATATTGAGAGCAAATGGATAGGGAATGGGACCAGGAAAGGGCTGACGTTTGGATCATGAAAAAAGGGAGGAATAGAAAACAATAAACTGAACAGAAATAAACGTCATCAATTCAAACACACAAAGGCAGGCTGGCAATATGAAACCGAATTCACCACACAGAATAAATCATGAGACTAATAGAAAATGTTCAGTGAAATAAAGATCCCAAAGCTCCACCCTCTACAAAAAAAAAAAAAAAAAAAAAAACATGTGCTTCAAATAAGTAATGTAACATATTCCTTAGCAAATGAGGATCATTTCTGCTAATATGCTTTAAGGTTAACAGGATATTGATAAAGCAAGAAAATTTCATCAGGTAAGTTTAAGTTGAATTTGTGTTTAGTATAGGGATCAGGGACCCGGAAACTTCTATTGCAATGGTCTTATAGATGTGTAGTGAAGAAGACAAATGGTTCAGCGCTGCTTATATTTGAAACGTTTCTCCTGAAAACTTGCCCATTATTTTGCATGCAGACACTATGAATCTGAAAACAATCATATTGCCTCAATGGGTTATGGAGAAGCTCGGAGGCTAGCATTTCCCTCCCTGGGGTCATCAGCTTTTCCTATCTTCCTTTTGATTCTGTGCTGATATTTTCAAATATTTATTTCCAGTATATTGCATTTCATGCACTGGTCCCAATTTCAAACTTCCTTTTAGAATGATAGTATGGAAGAAGGAATAAAGGACAAATAAAAAAATAAAGAAATGCAATTAAAACACAAGCGTCTATTTCTCTTAACATGTGACCATGTACAGCCTTAACTGTGTGCTTCTACATATGTAACAGGAAGAAGGTCAAATTAATTCCTGGACACACAGCCATTTGTAAAGCTTCACTGACTGGTTTGAAAATTTCAGCTATGGCATTTTTGCTCATTCAGGTAACTGAATTCTTGTTTGTTGATCTGGTAGAAATTCTTGCTTGACAAAGCGACTGTCCCTGTTGGCTCCCTTCCCAAGTTCTTCTGTGTTTTCAAAATGTTTTGAGCTCTGTAGCAAATCAGGAACATCAGATAGTCCATAAATACTTGTATATTGCAATACAGTCTTTCTATCTTTTGAAATTAACAGAATTAGCATTTGGTGAAATTTCCATAGCATTTTGTCTCCTAAAAATAGATACCAATAACTTTCTTTTTTATAGCATTCTGTAATCTATTACATAACTTCTTTTTCTATATAATTAAATTTTAATTCAAGTGACTAAAATTAGTTTGTTCTTATCAAATCCTAATTCTGTAACTTTGCAAGTATACTTAATATTCTTACTGAATGTTATACTAGTGATTCAAAGTATTTAGTTCATGCTTTTCCAGTGATCTGGATTTAATAGTGGTAGGAATAAATGTATTACAAATGCATTATTATTTCTTAACCAAATGGCTCAGAATATTAACAATTTAGAAATCTTGGTCATAGCTGATGAAATTTCCCACTGAATTTGTTATTATGTCTTAGAAACCCCAAATTCCATTTTTCCCCTGATTTTTCTTTCCCTGTGCATCTTCCCTCTTACATTCACTCATTAGCATATATATATAAAATTAAATTATATATATATATGTATATATATATACATATATATACATATATATATATATATATATATAATTTTTTGGTGAACAAGGTTACTATTCTTTAAAATGTAAGAAAACATATTCTTTCATATAGTAGGACCCATGTGAAAATCTACTCTCTATTCTTTCCTCAATGTTGTGGAGGCATGGCCTGGGCTTATGTGTTGTCACAGGAAAGGGACACACTAGCCTTTAGAACCAAATATATTCTTTGTTGTTACTTATCTTAATCACTACCTTTTCATCTTGAAAATTTGTGTCAGAGAAGATTTTGCCCCAAATGCAGATGAGATACAATTCTTAGTTAATTTGAAAGGAAAAAGAGGCAAAAGGCAAGACATCTCCACTAAAATTCTTTGTAAGTCAGCTTTCTATCACTGTGACAAAAAAACTGAGATAAACAACTTATAAACAGGAAAGGTATATTTTGACTCATAGTTTCAGGATGACATAAGAGAAAGCCATTTGAATCCTGCTTTCTACATAAATCTCTGGGATATGTCAAGACTTGTAGAGGTATCAACCCCAGAAAGGCATAGTATCACTAGAATCAGCATTGTATGCACTGTCTTGAATTTTACTCAAGCTGTACAGGGTCAAGAAGAACTAAGTGTTTTGGGATGTCTAAGAGAGTTCCAAAATAGCTGAGATAGAACTGGATCTGGAGAGGCCTTGGGGTAGAATGAAAATTCTATTGACCTGGAATAGACCAATGACCAAAGAAATCAATGCCAGCTTGAAAGGCTGGTGATGACTGAGAATCAGATTTCCAGTTTTTCTCCCATCTCCTAGGTACAAAACAAACTTTTTTCTTTTCAACCTAGATGTAACTCTAGGAAAAGCATGCGATTCCCAGACCTGAGTGAGATGACTGAGACCTGAATGGACTGATGTTTGTACTGAATGTGAATTTAAAGTTTTTTAATGTTAAATTTCCTGTGTTCATGAGTATGTGAACTCAATGTCAAAAAGCCATTTTTGGTGCTAAGAAAAAGTCACTTAAAATGGTGGCACCAGAACCTTTCATTGCTCTGCACTAAAAAATGACAAAATCATGGAATTTGCAGGGAAATGAATGGCACTAGAGCAGATTATGCTAAGTGAAGCTAGACAATCCCTAAAAAACAAATGCCAAATGTCATCTTTGATATAAGGAGAGCAAATAAGAACTTAGAATAGGGAGGAAGAGCATGAGAAGAAGATCACCATTAAACAGGGTCGAGGGGGGTAGGGAAAGAGAGAGAGAAGGGAAATTGCATGGTAAAGGAAGGAGACCCTCATTGTTATACAAAATTACATACAAGAGGAAGTGAGGGGAAAGGGGGGAAAACAAGAGAGAGAAAGGAATTACAGTAGATGGGGTAGAGAGAGAAGATGGAAGGAGAGGGGAGGGGAGGGGAGGGGGGGATAGTAGAGGATAGGAAAGGCAGCAGAACACATCAGACATTAGTATGGCAATATGTAAAACAGTGGATGTGTAACCGATGTGATTCTGCAATCTGTATACGGGGTAAAAATGGGAGTTCATAACCCACTTGAATCTAATGTATGAAATATGATATGTCAAGAGCTTTGTAATGTTTTGAACAACTAATAATTAAAAAAAATAAAAAGGAAAAAAAAAAAGATGACTGAATGTGTCCATGAGATTACCATTCTACTCTCCTAAATGGAAAAATAAATACTCCCACTGGGGCTTTGGGAGTCTGAACATCCAGTGTCCACACTCACCCGATTTTCATGGTTCCTTCCTGTTATGTACTTCAGAGTTCCGAGAATTGGGGAAGCACACTGCAGAGTCACGTTGGAGAGCCACTCAACTCAGCTTGAGGAGTTAGGGAAGGGGACATCTAGGAATATCATTAGAAGCCGGTAATGTCTTGGGCTACACTATGGATATTAGTCAAGAGGGATGGAGGCTGAGAGGCAAGGAGACCACTTGCTGTTGCCGTGACCTTGGAGAGGTATGCTGCTAGCTTGAATTGGGAAATTCACAATAGGAATGAAGAGAAGTTTACGAATATAAAAGATACACGGATCCCTTGTTACAAGTAGTTTCAGTGAAATTAATAACCAAGATATCCCCTGCATTATTTTTTGAAATTGATCTTACAGTTTTACTCTCTCCATAGAGTTCTTTGTAATTTGTATCTACAGGCTATTTCTACTACCTAGGACTACCTATGGTGCCAGAGATCAAATGATGTAGTAATTTACCATCTACTTGGTTCCCACAGTAAAGGTCACATAGATTCACATCTTTAAATCCAGATTCCCTAATTCAAGTACCTGAGATGAAGAGAGGAAGGAGGGGGGAGATAGAGAGAGAGGAGTCGTTGTATTCTTTTAGATCTTTACCAGATTATATATATATATTATAGTGGGTCCTGAAACCTAAGTGTTGTCATAAATTTTCCTGGAATCAGATGACAACACTTAAAAATCACACTTGGAAATGTGATGAGCACAGTTTACTCATGCAATCCTGGTGTTCCGGCAGAGAGAAGAGAAACTTGACAGGAATGAATTCCTTGGGGTGGAACAAGTTTTCAAAATGGACTTAAGCTCTTCAAAATATGCCTGTGAGTTACCTGATGATATGACATCTGGGAGAAACAGGGACTCGGAAAATTCAGTCTCTGGTCGAATATTTAATAAAATGTAATTTTCAAATGGAAAATATATACTGCATTTATAATTTTACACAATAAAAGCAGAGAAGTCAGAATTTTCCATGTCACATATTTTGAATATAAATGAACGTGTAAGGGTAATCGTCTCCCTATTTAGTAGGTAGGCAGTGTGTTAAGGGATTAATGTGTGCTTAGGCCTGTTTGAGGGGCATTTCATTCTAAACATTTCAGAGAAATGGCTGTTCAGTGAATTATTGGTGTATTCTGGAACTGTTTTCTCTCAGGAGCTTCTAACCACATTGAGTGGTGCGATGTGAGTCATTCTATGATACAGTTTATAATCAAAAGACCTTATGCAACAGAGGCAATGGCAAATGAGGTTGTTTCTAAGTGAATATGTGGTTGATAAAGGGGATGAGAATCTCAAAGTACCGTGCAGCAAATAGCTCCATCAGTGAGAACCTTGAGCCTCAACTAAGATGGTAGGAAGTGGGGCAAGCCATTGACTTCTATGTGGTGGTCAGCTGGGGCTAATGTGAAAAACCCTTTTGGGTATGAAACTGTTACTCAAAATCCTTCTGAAATGCATCAAATCAGACTCCTGCCTTTGAAACTTGTGAATTTAACCCACAGCACTATTAGTCAGAAGTTTGGGAGACTGGTCTGAATGTATCCATCCCCAGATTGACACTGAAATCTGCTTAGTTTTTGAGTCTCTACAAAGGTCTGATTTTCTTGCTCTCCCATGCCATTTCCTAAAAAGAGTAGAATACTAAATGTACTCCTATTATTTGCAGGATATAGTGGGTTAGCATCAGTTAATTAAGATTTTCCTGTACTGTGCTTACATGGTGAACATATATATTTTAAAATGTTTGCAATGACTTCGTAGCTCAGACTTTTAGGGTTGTTTTTTAGATTTTTATTTTATTATATTTTAACTTTCCATCTCATAGTTGTTGAAAAACTTCAAAAACTTCAGTTTTAGGTTACAACTTGGCCTGTCCACCAACCAGATTTCCCATGAATTAAATGAGAGTTACAAGCAATATGTTTGTCAATGCTATTATCCTTTTTAGAAATAACACTATGATACTGTAATGAAAATACCTAAGGATAAACAGCAGACGAGGCTATACTTAAATAGGTAGAGAATAAGATTTGGAAAAATAAATGCTACAATCTCATATCTCACTCATTGAATTTCAACTTTTAAAAAGTGACTTGTTCTTTCCCTCACTTTTCTCTTTACAGGTTTAAGCAGAAATGACATATCTCAATGTGTTTCCTGCTAGTTAAAGTGTGGGAGGAGAGAGATATTTCACAAATGACATACATTCATGAGTTTTATTGGCTTCTAAACGTGTACTGATTCAGTTGTCATTATCTATTAATGATTTCTGCTTGCTTCCCCATTGTATACTTAATATTTAACAGAGGATGTAACTGAGAATGACCATCTAGAAATTCCCCCGTAAAGTGATGCAAATCCTTTAAATACTTCTTATCCAACAATATAACAATATTTACCTTGACTTCTTCTTCTTTTTTTTTTTTACAAGGCAAGTACTCTGTTAGTTTTAGGTAGTTAAAAACAAAACAAAACTGGGAGGCCTCTAAGCTGGAATATTAATAGAGGCTGAACCCAAACGTTTTATCAGGGCTTGGTTTAATTCATTTTGACCACAGACTTTCAGAATCACTTAAAAGCAGCAATGTTGAATGAAGGAATCACAGGTAGACTTGGAGGAGAGAAGTCTGAAGGTAGTAGATCCCTGAAGTATCTTTTATTCCCTATATATTCCTTATGTTGTTGATTCTTCTAACCTCTATGGATAAACATTTCCTTGTGAAAGCTATTAGAAAAAAAATTGTCTACATAACACTCCCCCCAAAAAAACTCTCTTTTGAAATGATTACACAGTTATTTTTCCATTAACAAGGATATGATAGATTTGGTTTTCTGATTTGAAGTCCTCAAATTTCGTTGTTGTGCAATGACAAATGAAAGCTAACACAAATAAAAGTGAGTGGAGGTGGCTCATAGGTGACTCAAATAGAGTACTTCAGCCAGGACTGAAGAACTGGTGTTGAAGAACATCTCACCACGGGAGAAAGTGGAGGGGAGAGTTCTATAAAAAGAAAGAAGAGCAAAGAGTCTTTCTGGAGGTTTCCCAAGTAAGAACCACAGCTATTTGATGTCATCCCTCTGAAATTTCAACACCACAAAGACAAATGATTCACCATGAGGTAATAATGTTTTAAGAATCCATGTTTCCATACCATACCTGAGGAATTAGGCATAGGAGTGCCCGGAAGAAAGTATTCCCCAGGAAAGAGATTAAACAGAGCAATGGGGTATATAAATGCTAAGGTGGGGTTTAGATAATATCTGGTTTATTCTGCTTCTCCTCTTTACCTCATTAACTCTCACTACCACTCTTCTCTCAGAGGCATATCTGACCCTGAGTACCATGTTGGGTGCTTGGTCTAGGTGTTCCATTGGCATCTTATGCTTACATCAACTCTAGTAGCTTTTGCTCTGTGTATATTTTCTCCACCAGTAGGCTGTGTGCTCCTTGGTGATATGAAGCAAACTCTTCTTTATCATTTATCTCTAGCAAAGATTACGGTGCCTGCCACCTTGTACATGCTTAGTAAATGCTTGTTAGTGGAACAAAGTATTTCAGCAAAATGAAATCTCTCTACCTCAGTGATGGCACACAGATTTCATATCTGATTGCTAGCGTCTGACTGGAGGATTGGATTGAGGATTTTGAAAGTGTAAAACAACTCAGTGGTTAATAACACCTGCATAAATAGGGATGTCTGAGTTGTTTTCCCTGGTCTTAAAACCTGTCTTTTAATTTCTTTTTTTTTTAAACTGAACAGAGTGGTATCTTGAAGAAACACTAGACTTGTGTTCTATATGTAGTTGGTTATTATTTACACTGAATAATACTGAAAGGGACAATCAAAAACTTAAAAATAAGGCAGAACAATACAAACAAAGAACACATAAAATGAAAATTTAAACAATAATTTTGAGGAAAACTCAGTCCAGTGGCAGTCTACTTGTGTATAAAAATTCTTCAACTTAAAACCTACGAAGTCTGTCTTTCTCTCAGTCTCTTTTACACACACACACACAAATATTCATGCACCAAAGCTGACTGCAATATTGAAAAATAAAGAGAAAAAAACAGACCCAAGACCCAATTTATAGAGTTGAGGATCACAGGGTTTTTTTTGCTTGTTTTTTTAAAATATTTATTTTTCAATTATAGTTGAACAAAATACCTTTCTTTCTTTCTTTCTTTCTTTCTTTCTCTCTCTCTCTCTCTCTCTCTCTCTCTCTCTCTCTCTCTCTCTCTCTCTTTCTTTCCCTCTCTCTTTCTTTCCCTCTTTCTTTCTTTCTCTCTTTCTTTCTTTCTTTTTAAGGGTGCCGAGGATCGAACTCAGTGCCTTGCCCATGCTAGGGGGGCACTCTACCACTGAGCCACAACCCCAACCCAGAGGATTGCAGTTTGATAGTTTTAACAGAGAAAACAAATTAGAAAAAAAAATGTATATATATAGTAAAAGAGCATGGTGTGGTTTCAACCCCTGATTGAAACTCAAGCAACTGACTTCTGAGCTGGCCAGAGTTCTGCCCTGTAGTCCCATCACATTCCTGACCTTGAGCTCTTCTCTCTTTATGCCTATTTTAAGACTTCACATCTAAGTGGCTAGCATGACAGCCCAATAGGAAAGATGTAATGACCAAAAATCCTGGGCATTTCAGTGAGAGAGAGTCCCTGAAAAGCTGAGCCTGTAGTCTTTTCTATACATAAGGAGTACCACATTCTGCACTGGGTTTATTGCAGAATGGCACACTAGACAATCAGATCAAGAGATGATGTTATTTCATGCTAATGTGTCCATATATGGCAGAAAAAGTTACATGTTTATCACACTCTGTTTCCTTTTCATCCTAGACGAAGAGCTGGATTGCTTTTTTCAACCTCCTATAGTTAGGTGTGGCTTTTGATCACATTCTAGTCCAAAGTAGGCAAAAGTGATGAAAACTACTAGACTTAACCAAAAACTACTGCAGTACCTGCTGCCCTTTCTCTGTTCCCTGGTCTGTTGTCCATATGCAGAAGATATAAAGAAGACTTCCACAGCCTAGGGTTGAATTCTTTGTTGGATCCCATAGTTAATAAAGGAGATTGAAGAACCTCTAGATAGGTTGAAAGAGTTCTTAACAGACTGCAGCAAAGATGATTATGCAGAATTTCATTGACTATGAAATAAAAATGCTTTCTTTCAAAGTATTTTAATATAAACACTGGTTATTTAATGGAGAAATAAATCTTTATTCTGTTAAGTCAGTAAGATTTGGGGATTCATTCCAGAAATTGGCCTCCCCTATAGTAGATAATCTCTGTTAGATATTAGAGATTTTAAAGGTGTTTTGGATATCCTCATGGCACCTGTACATTGAGAAGTGTTAAAACCTAGTAGTCTGGCTATCTATCACCTATTATGTATCACCCCAAGACTCAGTGATTTATAGCAACAACCATTTTAGTATATCTTAAGATGTTGTGGGTCAGGAATTTGGGAAGAAATGGGTTTAATGATTCTACAACATGTGGAATACATCACAGTCAGTACTATTTATCTGTTGAACTGGAGACTAAGAAAGATATTGAAATAAAATTTAATACAAGTTACTTAATTGCATAATTAATGAAGATCCCCAGAAAAGAAGAATAAGAAGATCCCAAAGTACAAAAGCATGATTAATATGTTATTCACATTCAATATTAGAAGTGATAATGGAGAATATCTAGTTATTTTAGAGAATATAGATGAACAGGTTCTATCAGCTGCTTCTAATTCTAACTTATTTCTGAGGATTTCAGGGCAAATAATCTCTTATTTTCAAGAGTTTCATCTCTTACAAGATCAGATCTGCCAATAAACATTCTCTCAGTCTTCTCCACTCATAAATCTCCAAATTATCTGTCTGTATCTACCATTTGATCCTATTTAACTCACTGTAGATTCTGAAACTCATATGTTGCCAATATCTTGAATATATCTGGCTTTCTATGTGGTGCTTAATATTCTTTGTCCACATGAACACTTTGGAATGAATGATAATAAGATGAATTGATTATTCTGTTCATACAAAGAAGTTTATTTGAAAACAATTAGGCCTGGAAGCATTAAAACAATTCAGGTGTGTTTGAAATATGCTTATTTTTCTACCCATGGTGTGCAGGGTAGTTGACCAGCTATTCAAAGTAAGGCATTTTTATCATGTGATCAATACCAACAAAATTAATTTGACCATGAAATAATTCTTCTAGTACGAGTTAAGAAAGGATAAACACAGCATCTATCTAGGCATGGATAGTCACTCTATAGGTTGTCCATGTCTCTGGCTGATTCTACTATTTTTTTTTCTTTCCAAGTACTTTAATTTAAACACAGATGATATTATTTGCCTCTTTAACTCTACTAAAAAATACCAAGTGGAGTATGCCATTCCATTTAGCATTTGAGTACATGTACTTTTTATTGTTTTCTAGTGGTTTTTAAATGTTTTCATTTTATTTTTCCAAGTAGATCCTTAAAAGGCAGGGATTTTGTGAATTCTCAGTATTTATCACAATTATGAGCATCAATAAGTTATGAATAATTGAGAATCAAAACAGCTAATATCATTCCTGGTCTAGGTCTCACAAAGCATACACTTGAAATGTTTGATATTATTGGTTAAAGTGGGGAGTTGGTAATATCTGTGTCTTCTAATTTGCTATGTAATTTTTATTCTCAAAGAGGCAGCATGCCTTAAAAGTTAAAATTTGAGCCCAGGTGGGTATAATATCAGTTCCACCATTTCCTTGTGGTGCAAACTTCTGTATTTTAATTCTTCCTTTTTAAAGTGGGGATACTACTACTACCTACCTTACTACTCAATCCGCTCTCATGCACATTATTTAAATTAATATGTATAGAACTTAGAGATATGCCCAGCATGTAACATACTTGTGACAGGAAGAATGAAGCCCCCTGCCTCACTAAACATATCCATGTCCTAATCTCTGGATTATGTTGAGCATCTTCAGATGGGGAGATCATCCTGAATTATCCACATAGGTCCATGCATCACAGATGTCCTTATACTGAAAAGAGGAAGGCAGAGGAATCAGCAGCAAGCCAAGGTTGTAGTGAGGCAGGCCAATGGACCAAACATGTAGGTGAATCTGAAAATACACAGGAGATGGATTTTTCCCTCAGTGCCTGTGGGAGAAAATCAGTTGTTCTCATACCTTGAGGTTAGCCCCGTGAGACCCACTGTGGACTTCTGACTTCTATGTATTTGTGTTGTTAAGCCATTGAATCCGTGATAATCTTTCAAAGCAGCACGAAGAAGCTAATAGAGTATCCAATCCATGTCACTATTATTATTATTATTCACAAATACAGAAAATCGAGGAGGTTTCCCTGAGTAAGATGAGTATACGCAACTAAGACAGCAGAATACAATATACAGAGTACAAATACACAACTTTAACTACATTTTATTCTGAAAGCTGCAGTCTCTTATATTAAGGCAAAAAAAAGAATAAAGATGACAAGAATCATAATAAATATTCTAATATCTCTACATGATTTTTGAAAAACAAATGCTTTTGAAAAAATAAATCAAGCAAGGACAGTTCCTTCAGTTCCACTTTGAAGCAGAAAATGGCCATTAGTGATCTTGTGGTTATGCTGTTGGAATATTTTTTTCCCTTTTGCTAAGAACCTTCTTGTTCCCACGAGAACCCAGAGGTGCCCCAAGTCACATGGTGTTCTTCCTGTAATATTTTGTCCTGTACAAACAATAGGATGCCAATTATCCAGCCTTAACATGACAAACAATAAGAAACTAAGACAATTTTATTTTTGTTGAGCTGGTCATATGAAATTAGAAGTTTTGAAGGAACCAAATGCCTAAAAATCATCCAGTTTATTGTCTCTTCTCGGAGGATTCATTTCCACACCATCCAACTCACACAAGAAATCAGACTTTTCCCTTGAAAAGGCAATGCTGCTTTAGAAAATTCTGGGTTTCCTCCACCACCAGCTTCCCTATCCTCATAAAAAAAAAAAAAATGTAGTTTTTACACAGACCAGAACTGGTGCACAAGATTCAGACTTAAAAGTAGCTGTTTCACTACATCTTGAGGCAGTTTCCTTTTTATAGTCCTCAAGGAAGAAATAACATTGGCATGTTTCCTGCTGGTTCTACTGTAGATGTGTGTACTGTGCCACAGAATGTATGGCAGTAAAGAGAAAGGTCAGGTTGTTGGTGGAAGCTTTCCCCTCAAGCCTGCTCTGTAAGTAGAGAGATTTAATATATCCTTAATTTTAAGTTTTTTTCCATTTGTTTTCAGTTGATACCTGTGAACAACCTAAATGATGTTTGCATTAGATATATAGGTATACATGTTTATTCATGTATACACACACACACACACACACACACACACACACACACACACACACACCTTCTAATCATGCTACTATTTCCTTAAGGCTAAAAGTCTTTGTCATAGGAAACCATAAAATACAAGTAAGATTATGTAAAAAAGGGCTAAGAAGCCAACTTGAATCGGTTTCTGTTAATTGGATTATCAAAATGGATTAGAAATAAGCGGATTAGAGATCAAATGCTTCTAAATTCTTTAATTCATAGTGAGATTTAGCAAATAAATGGTCACTGTTGAATGATGCTAGCAAACCAACTTAATATTTTGAAAACTCGTAAGTTAAGGGGAAAAAAATCAGTCTTTTATCCTGTCTGTTCTACAAGAACTCTACTTTAGGGTAGCCACACAGTGGTGAGGGAAATTTCCCCTTTTTGGAAGTATTTCAGTTAATAAATGATGAAAAATTAATCAAGTTATATTATTATCTCTCTGTGACTTCACAGGAAAAATGCATCTAGGCATTAGTCACTGATGGCCACTCACAAAAATTATTAAAAAAGAAGTAATTTATCGTTATATTCTTCTTTTTTATTAGTTGCTCATGACAATACAAATGTATGATCTTGACATATCATACAAATCAAATGGGGTATAATTTCTCATTTTTCCAAGTGTACAGGCTGCAGAATCACATTGTGTTATTTGTTATATTCCTCTTAACAAGAGCATTCATTATCACCTGTCAAGTAAGCTTGCCGAAGAAACTGATCCTGGATCTCATCAAACATCCAGATCCATCCACCATCACAAAAGCAGAACAGAGGAGGGGTCAGCATACCTAGCACATCAGGGAAAGCACATAGCAAAGTCCAACGCAGAAATCATACGTCCAGTATCTCGTGTTTATAAAGAAGCCATGTGAAAGTGTGGGGTTGGGAGGAGATAAAATAAAAAGAAAATTATGGGTTAAAACTCAAATTTCTTTTTAATCTTTTTATATTATTTTAATTAAAAAACTATCATGCATCATGGTATGTATCATGATGTTTTAAAATATGTATATATTATGAAATGTGAAAATTAAGCTAGATTAAAAAGTTAATTACCTCATATGCTATTTTTTTACAGTGATGTGGGATTTTTGGTACCAAGGATTGAACCCAGAGGTGCTTAACCACCAAGCTACCTCACCAGCCCTTCCCAATGTTTTTTAAATTTTGAGACAGGGCCTACTAAGTAGCTGAGTTTGACATTAGACTTGTGATCCTCCTGCCTCAGCATCCCCAGTCTCTGGAATTAGAGGTGTGCACCACTGCACCCAGGCAGTGATGTGGTTTTAAAAGACCACTGTGAGAAATGTCAATCAAGCAATATGCATGATATTATTTAAATTCCAGTTAAAAATTTTATTAAAATATAAAACATTCATTAAACAGAGAAATTTGAATACAGTTGGATATTAATTTTAGTTTTATTAAATTTCAGCTCCAAAATAGACAATTAGTTTTCAAAGGAAACATATTTATATTTTCAGACTCAATTTTCCTTTTATCTTATATGTTTGTGACCATATTAAAAATAACTATTTTAAAAGACTGTAGTTAACCTAGTATCTGAAACACCTGGTACCATTTTTTTTCTGTCTTTTTCAATTTTGGTCATGTTTTTTAGCATGTCTGGTAATTTCAGATTCACTGCCAAACATTGTATCTTCTTCCTTTAGAGAGGAGATTCCCAATATCTTGACTCCACAGGGACAGATCATCCCAATACAATCAATACAATATAATTACTTTTGGTTTAGGTCTTGCTACCATGAAGCCCTTTGAAGTGTTTGATTGACACATCTGAATTCTAGTTTCTCTCTCTCTAGTCCTGGGAGCTGCCTCTCTGTCCTGGCTTTTCTTCCTCTTACAGGGCACCTACTCTCTTCTCCATCTCTCCCTTTGGAAGTTAAAGAACTGATGGATACTGTAAAATAAATAGGAACATAAAGAATGTTGGGCTTTATTTGTTGCTACAAGTGAAGGTTTTTACTGACTGGAAATTTGATAGCATTCAGAATTATTCTTTTAATTCCATAATGGTATTGAGGTTATGTGTGTTTTAGAGAAACAGAATTGAAATATTTGAATTTTTTACATAGTAATGATTTATTTTGAAATAATGGGAGTGAGTATCAGTAGATAAGGAATATATTTGCAACAAGATTTGCCTTAAGTTCATAATTGTTACTTCTGAGTGAGGAGTTATAATATTCTCTCCAGTTATGTATATACTACTTGAAATTTTCTACCATAAAATGAATAACATATGACCTTTGTATTCTGGGTTTCTTTTCAACAGATGTGACATTATTTGAGAAATGCACAATAATAAATGAAAAAAATCACATATAATAAATAAAGAAATATATCTTCTTAATTTAGAAGCACAACTACTGATACACTGACTCTTTTGTCTGTTCACTAAACTGAAGAAAGATTCTTGACAAAAAGAAAAATATGTTGAAGACATGATGGACAGTGTGCATAAGGGTTTAGGAGAGATCACCTACTGCTGAATTTGGGAGGCAGCCCAGGCTGGCAGAACAAGCATTGAGATAAATTTTGATCCTCAGAAGATCCTAATAGGCAAGATGATGTGTCAGGAGAGAAGGTACCATGCAGTACCATATTTGCTTAAAATTTAGTCATGCTTCAACTGTATACTTAGGAAATTATAATTAGAAAATATATGGTATTGCTTTTATATCTTATCAATGTACTATTTAGGATCTTTCTATGAGATTTTAAATATTTTGAAAAACTCTAAAGGTAGATACAGAACTCAGTGCAAATTATGCCAGTCTTCCTACCTCCAAGTCTTTTTCCATTTCATGACATCCAGACAAATAAGATGAAAACAAACAGCGAGGAACTCTTGAGGTGGGATGTGTGGATTGTGTTACTGCTCTTCTTACTGGTTGCTTCTTTCACTTCCTTTTGTTTACTTCATCTCAGACATGAAGTCTAACCAGGACTGTGCTAGTTCAGTTGTTTTGGTTCACCCTTCCCTGGGGATGGGTACAGCTGCTACCTTTCTTTCTCTCACGAAAACTCATGATTAGGACAAAAATGTTTAGCGTTCTTATGGAGCCTTTCTCTAGATAGAAATGATTGAAATCCAAGAAAGTTTGAGGCTATTTATAGGTTATTATGCTTCAATTGTCTCTCTTATATTGTCTTCTTCTATTCAATTTTATTTTTTTCTGTATGGAATTGACCAAAAAATACCTCCTTACAGTGGACAATAGATTACAGAGTGTTAAGCCAGTTATTTCTATAGTCATGTTTCAGGCTGCGATTGTCATGACTCAATCTGAGTGGAGTTAGCTAGTATTCCAAGCTTCAAGATGAAAAAAAGTTGCATCAGCTAATTGAAAATTCAAGTTGTGGGCTGGAGTTGTGGCTCAGAGGTAGAGCGCTCACCTTGCACCTGTGAGACCCTGGGTTTGATCTCCAGCACCACGTAAGAAAAATAAATAAGTGAAATAAAGGTGTTCTGTCCAACTACAACTAAAAAAATAAATAAAAGGAAAAAAAAAGAAAATATAAGTTGTTGTTTGAATTTCTCAAGGCATGTCTATTCCCAGTAAGTGGCTACAGATAATTGTTTCAGTCTTTCCACATGCACAAATATACATATTTTTTCGTGTATTTATGTAAAATGGAAGACTCAAAGAATAAGAGAGATATTGAATAACTTCTAGTTGTCAGTTTAAGTCAATATGTTATAAGCAGTTGTTATATGATATGCAAATGACAAGTCAATCAAATAAATGGAGTTTCCAGTTGGGTTAAACTGACTGGCAAGGCAAGTCACAGATCTGGGAGACCCTGTTGAAGTAGCCTTATCAATATAAACTGGTGATAATAAAAGCTTTCTGTTGTAGTTCAGCCCCACAGTCTCTTCCTCATTTGCTTTCGGCTTACAATAGAGTTATCATTATCGAGTAATTTACTGAAAGCTGACAATGTGTAAGTCACGATCCTGGCAGTCAGGTCTATGAGAGTATAAAAATACAATCCTTGCCCTAGAGGATTATTTTGTCATGAAAAAAAATGCAATAAGATAGAAGGACTCAGAAGAAATTTCTTCACAATGATCTAATTGATAGAATAATCAATTAAATGTATTGACACACTGGTATTTACACACTTTGAGGAGAACTTGACTCTATAATAAAAAGATACAAAGCATATTCAATGAATAAAACAATGCAGATAACTATAATCTCCAGAGAAAAAGAAAATATCCAAGGAAAGAAAGGTAATCACTGCTACACAGCACAGCTGTGAATAGCATTTAATAAGCACGATAATGTAGAAAGTGGATACTTATCTAATATATTGCAGAATAAATATATTGGGAATATGGAGATACAGGAAGAATGCATCTGTAGATCAAATCACATCTGCATCAAGAATTACAACCCTGTTAAATACACATTGAGTCATACATAACAAGCTTTTAAAAACCATCCTTAGCAAGCATGCTCCTTCTAGGTGTGCTCTGCTCTTTGCTCTATTTATAGTTTACACTGATGTACTGCTTTTAACTGGAATGTTATATGTTATATTATAATGTGAACATATACTGAAGAGCATCAGTAAAACAATAAGCCAAACACATTTTAAGGTTTCAAGTTGGTGAATAGTGTGAAAAATACCAAAGAAAAAAACCACATTTTGATGACTATTTAAAAGCAAATGAAAAAGTACTGAATTTAAACAATTTATAAGGTGCTTTTGCATTAAAAGAGGTAATTTACCTTACTAAAAAGTTTTTATTTTTTAATTTTTAACTGACAAACATATATTTTTATGGGGTAGAATGTGCTGTTTCTATACATGCATACATTGTACAATGATTAAGTCAGGCTATTTAACATATCAATCATCTTACATACTTTTCATTTCCTTGTGGTGAGAACACACCAAATCTACTTTTTTAGCAATTCTAAACTATAGAGTACGTTATTATTAATGACAGTCATCTTGTTTTGCAATAAGTCATCCAGAATTATTCTTCCTTTCAAACAGAAACTTCATATACTCTGATTATAACCTTTCCCTCAGCCTTTGGTAAGCTCCATGTTACTTCTATGGGTTCAACATTTTAGATTCCACATAAGCGCGAGATCACACAACTCTTTACTGTTTTCCAAAATTGCTGTACTAATTTATATTCTCACCAATGGTATGCAGAGCTTCCTTTTTCTCCACATTCACACCAACACTTGTTATCTCTGATCTTTTTGATAATAGCCCTTCTAATACACATGTGAGGGTATGTCATTGTGGTTTTAATTTGCATTTTCAGGATGACTGGTGATGTTGAGCATCTTGTATATGTCTGTTGATTGTTGTATGTCTTCTTTGGGGAAATGTCTATTAAGAAATACTTGTGCCTGTGCACAAATATTGATACTAAGAATTTTATGATGCACACAAAATTTAATAGGTACTTAAAGAGTGCCCTAAAAAATCAGAAGAGAGAAAAAAACTTGTTAGGTTAGATGGTCAGAGAAAATAAATGGAGTAAACAAAATTTCCTTGTCAATTGTATCTTTAAAGTAGCTTTAGAAAGCTTTATGTAATGTCACACCTTTGTGACATTGCCTTCTTTTAGTAATCTTTCTTTCTAGTTGTTTTATGTTTTTTAATATTTTACTCTTTCTCTATTATGTATTATGATACAAATTTCTTTTATTCTGCACTTTCAAATTTATTGTTTTTAATAAATTTATGCTCTTCACCCAATCCAAAAAATTTAGTCTTCGTTGCTTCAAATGTCATCTCTTTGTAGTTGCCACATGAAATTCCAAATGTATTCGAAACTTTTTACGTTTATCTTCCATTCCCTTAATTTCATTATTTTACTTTGTCTTTCTTGGTTTTATTCTAGGAAATTTCTTTCAGTTTACTAATTATATCAGTTTATCAGTGCTGCAAAACAAGCACACCGAAACTCCATGGTCTAAAATAAAAAGAATGTGCTATTGCTCATGAACCAGGTTGACAGACTGGTCCTGCTGGTCTTGATTAGGCTTGCTGATATGTCTCATCTGTAGGCAGCTATTGGTTGTGTATATAGTTTTGCTGATTTGGGGTGGTTTCAGCGAGAATGACTGAAGTTTCAGTTCTGCTCCATGTAGTCTCAATACCCCAGCAGAGCAGTTTATGCATGTTCTTATGGTGGTAACAGGGTTATGACTGACCAAAGCTCGCTGAAGCCCTGGCTCAAACTGGCATACTCTCAGGTTTTATTATTACTCTTGCAAAACTTCCAGGTTTTGTCTTCATAAACTCTACTCCACGAAAAAAATTATATTTTATAAATATATTGGTTTAGGCTGGACTCAATATTAGATATCCAACTTTCTTTCAAATTTTAAAGAAATTAAAATTAAGGCATTGCTTCAGGCCCTCAAATTACTATGAGCCATATGTATTCTAAGTATTGTGACCATGAGGCCCAATGGATGTTGGCCTGGCACACTGTCACTTCTGCCACTTTAAGATTGGGAAATAGGCTCCACACTTGATGAGAAGATCTGCAAAGTCTCATTGCAAAGGGCATAAATATGGGGGAGGGATGAGGAATTGAATTCATTTTGTAATCAGTCTGCCACATCAATTTTCTCTTCCTGTGCTTTTAATCTATTTAGTACATCTGCTATTTTGTTTTTTGCTTGTTTTTTCCTTCAAGTTGTTATTCTTTTGTTTCTAAAAGCATTTAAACAGTACTTATTTTGTATTTGGATTATAATAATTATAATACTAAAGAGTTTACAGATCTAATGGTGCTGTTTTTGTTTTTCCTAGCTCTTGCTTTTAAGAACTCATTTTTTTTAATGGTTTGGTAACTTTAGTAGTTGATTTTTCCTTTGGCTTATTCCCAGGACCTCAGACCTTATTTTCCTTTTTCTGAATGATCTTTACAAAACAAAACACTGAATTATTTTGATTGACAAATTCCCCTCGGGACACCATTTCTGCCCAGCTTGAGTTTGCTCATCACTCTGCTTTCAGCAAATTTTCATTCTTCCATAGGCAGTCTTTTAGTTTCTTACATGCTTGCCTTTATACAATTTCCTTAAAAGTTTGTTACACGTACAATTTTTAAGTATTCTATAATGGAAGAGCCTTAAAATATTTAGTCTACAAAAATGCTGCAAGTGGAGATTTTACCTGCTTGAAAACACACAAATTGCTAGGAGCAGTGGCGAACACCTGCACTTGGGAGGCTGAGGCAGGAAGATCTTGAGTTCAAAGCCAGCCTCAGCAAAGGCGAGGTGCTAAGCAACTCAGTGAGACCTTGTCTCTAAATAAAATGCAAAATAGGGCTGGAAATGTGGCTCAGTGGTTGAGAGCCCCTAAGTTCAATCACTGGTACTTAAAAAAAAAAAAGAAAGAAAGAAGAAAACACAAATTAAAAAAAAAAACAGTGAACAAATTCTAAAGCTGCAAGATGGACTTAAAGAATAACACAAATGGATGGGCTGGTGTTGTGGCTCAGTGGTAGAGCACTCACCTGGCACGTGTGGGGCACTGGGTTTGATCCTTAGCACAACATAAAAATAAAACACAGATATTGTGTCCACCTACAATTAATATATATAATATGTACATATGTACATATAATATGTACATATATATAATAATACATATATTTTAAATAATATATTATAAATAATATATAATATATATATATATTAGTTGTGAGTGGACACAACACATGTATATATATATATATATAAATTATATATATATATATAAATCATATATATTATATATATATACGACACATGTACTGGAAACCTAAGAAGAAGGCCATTACTGTGAATTCAGGTAAAAATTCTGAAAACTCAGATTGGTTATTTATTTATTTATTTATTTAGGTACCAGGGATTGAATTTGGGGCACTTAACCTGAGCCACAGGGATTACAGGTATACACCAGCTACACAGCTACATTCCTACAGATCTTGATATCTCTCCTTTCCTACTCTGTTTTAATCTCCCTATATAATCTATCCTCTCTGTTTAATCTTTCTATGGGATTGTCATTGCCCCTATATTTCTCCTGACTGCCCATATCTTCTACATTCATGCCAGAGTTCTTGCTTGGTCTGTTTCCTTATTACTTGTTTTTTTTTTTTTTTCTTAAAAAGAAACATTATATCCTATCACACCTTATTTGGCCTTCATCTTACTCTCCAAGGGTTTGAGTTTACTCTACCTTGATAAGGAATTAAAAATAAAAATTGTTAAGAAAATTTTAGTTTATCTGCTTGTGACTGAGGAGGGGTTAATGTGTATCTAGAGAAAACATGTGGGTTTAGGTACTTTTTATGATATTGAATTATATATGATGCTTAGGCTATCATCATTATATTCTCCAAGTCTTAGCTTTATTATTTACACCAAAAAAACTTGCCTAGGTTTTAACAAAAGGTTTTAACAAAGGTTTTCAGGTCATATTAATAGAGTCCTCAGGTTTTCTCATACATCTGTTACAGAAAGAATACCCTGTGAATTCTGATGTGTCAAGTATAGGGAAGCATTCATATTTACCATACCCCATTTCAAGTCAACAAAGAGGCACACATACAAGAACAATGATGAAAACAACATAATAAAACATGACCCCTACTTTCAAGGTATGGCTTTTCCAATGCAGAAGACGAAATGTCACCCTACGAGTGGCCAGTCAGTGGCCAGTCAGTGTGTACTGGAGGTAGAGGCATTGTCACAGAGGAGAAAATGGTCACATTTTCCTGCTTGGTAGGTGATGAAAACTTTTGCCAGGAGGCAATGAAGGAGCAGAGTTCCTTTGGCAAAGGAAGTATCCTCAGGTATATATATATAATGATGGAGAAACACACTATACAAACAGGACTTTTTATGGAAAACAATATTTTAAGCCTGATGTCAAAGAATAAAATAAGACCTTCAAAGCCAAACAACAGCATCAACAGCCACAACTCAAGTCTAAGCCATGAAATGGACAAGCAATGAAACGTGCCAGTGAGGAAATTCATTAAGAATCCTCTGCCAAAGGAGCAAAGTCAGGTTTCTGTGTGCTAAAGAGCGGGAGGTCATGATTATACTAAGCATGGAAAACCAGCTCTCTGGAGAGGACAGAATGAGCCCACAGGTCTGCGTACACTGGGTTAAAACAGTCTTGTTTTCCAATTTTCAGGAAAGTGTCTTCAATTAGGTCCAGCAATGATCTGGCATCCAGGTCACTCAAAGTTCAGGGAAACTTCAGTTGTTTAGAACCAGCTGTGATGAAATATAACAGTCATTTTAATATCTCCTAGGCAAATGCTGCTGGAAGTGGAAAATTTTTATTCACATTGGCCTGGGGAAAATATGACATGAAACATGCTCAAGGCTAATCAAAACTGTGGTCTGCACATCAGAGCCTAGGCCATACCTGGATACTTGGTTGAAATTATAGATGCTTTGATTTCTACCTCCATGCTACTGAATCCAAATCTGCTTTTTAATAGAGTCCTCAGGTTTTCCCATACATATATTAAAGAAAGAAAACAACAACTCTGAAGCAGACTCGGATGTCTAAGAGAATGTACTGGGAGTTAGAGTCATGGGCTAACTGGGACCACTGAGGGTCTGGGGTTCTATTTTTTTAATTTATTTTTTTATTTGTTCTAATAAGTTATACATGACAGCAGAATGCTCTTCAATTCGTTCTACAAAAATGGAGCACAATTACCAAGATCTCCAGGAGATTCTGATCCCTCTCAAAGCTGGAGAGCCACTGTTTTAGAACATATTTCTATGTGGATTCCACAAACTCAAAATCTGTAAGAGGTGTATCCTCTAGGAATAAAGCTCTGGCTGTATCACTAAATTTAAATCAGATGTGCTGTTTTTGTTAGAATTTACACATTTATAATTATAGTCACCAGGATTTCTGACATCTGGAATTTCTATCACCTGAAAACATATTTAGCATAAGTGAAAATGTTTTTTAATAAGAAAATTTTAAGGAAAGGACATTACATTTGTAAGAACATTTTGATCAGAATAATGCTCTATTGAGAAACAAGGAAATTACAAGTTATTTGAAAATGGTGGAAATAGTCAGATATTTTAGTTTCTAAAGGGAGGCAGGACTGAGGGAAGAAAAAAATGATTTGAGTCTCAACTTTAGATCTAATGTTTCTCCATGAATCATATATCAAGTCAATGCGTTCGTCGTTAACAAATTTAAATTTCCTCTTTCAGTTAATAAAAATTCTCAAGAGTTCTTTGGGAAAAGGTAAATTCTGACATGTCAAATTTGAAATTCATTTTAACCAAAAACTGACAAGTTTTCTTCCCACCACTTTTACCTACTGCACCCTGATATTGGCATCAGGAAGAATGAGGTCATGTGCTTTTATTAAGACCAAATACCATCAAATATAGAAAATTATTTGGTTATTTCCTTTACTGGATACAAAAAACCCTTATATTTATTAGTCATTTAATTATGAGTTCAGAAATGAATTCATGATGCTAGGAGAACATTATTCATTAATAATTAGGGAAATGAGCAATGCACAAAGTTTTCTAATAGGTCCAACCCTTCTATTTCCTGCATGGTAAACATTTGTGAAGGAAATATGCTTTAATAAGATAAGAGGTTTCAGTAGTAGAAGCACATTTGTAATTTTTCCCTGAATAGATTCAACATGATACTAGCAACTGTTTTAAGAAAAATATTGAATCCTAGCTCATTGTTACAATATACCATTTAGATCATACAATGCTCAGCTTGCTTTTCAAAGCATTACATAATGGGTTCCTTTATAACTAATATCCTCATTTTACCAATTAAGAAAAAAAAAGATGCCAAAAGAAAAAATAAACAGATAAACTTAGCTATTTGCAAGTAAAGAAAATAGCTTTCTTAAATTTAATGCAAAAATCTTTCCAATAAACTCTTTAGCATTTGGTTTGTACCTGAACAATATATTTGTCAAAAGAAACTAGAATGTTCTGAAAGGCTTTAAATGTGTAGACTTTGGGATTCAGTAATTTCAGATCACAGTTTTCATCCTAAGGAAATATTCAGTAATATGTGTGATGATGCATGTATAAGAATATGTATTGCAAAGATAAAAAAAAAGAAAACAATAATCTTTAGCTTTGACTTCTGACTTCAATTTATGAAAGGTGGATCATGTTAAATGATGAAAATTTCAGAAGAAAATGAAGCATATTGTCTAAGCCAGGTTCACTCAAAATTATTAATAATGTATACCTTAGCCACTAATGATTTAGGGTCGTGAAACTTATTCTGGGGAATTTGAAAATTAGCCTTAAATCTAAAGAGAAGTCAGAGCCTGGAGGTAACATGTGAAGACAGACGTCACCTTAGACCCCAAGTCTCATGTGGTTCATGAAATCTTAGCTTGTTCAGGCTAAAGAAAGTGTTTTCAGGAGAACCTGTGTAAATCTCAGGGAGTAAGAGGTCTCAGTGAATATCTGGTTTAGGTAAATTCTAGAAAAAAATATTGGAAACCACTTAAATATTCAAAGTAGGGCATTATACTTTTAACGATCCAGTAGAATAGTATTATCCATTAAAATTCTTGTATAAGAATGTCCAAAAACATGGGAAGAGTATCACAATAAAATGTTGCTTTAAAAACGTTAAGATAACATCTTTAATATGATTTTAAAATTATATATATATATACACACACACACACACACACACACACACACACATATATACACACACACATATACACATACATAAAAGAAAGGAGAAAAAGTTAAACACTAACATGTCTATAGTAATTATCTCTAGATGATGAGATCAGAAAAAAATTTTTCGTTTATGGGTAGAGTAACATACATGTCATCTGTGGATACTGTAACAAATTACCCAAAATTCAATGGCTATATTATAACATAAATTTGTCATCACACAGTTCCAAAGATCAGAAGGCCAGAAAGTCCAGCTTTAGTTCCCATAAGGCCACAATCTCGGGTTGGCCAGTTGGAGGTCCCACCTGACAGCTCTGTAGAAGAAGCTAACTCTCGGTTGAGTTAGATGATTGAGAGTGCAGTGTCTTGTGGTTCTAGGGTTGAGCCGTTTGTTTCTTTTCTGACTGGCAGCCAGGGACTGTTCTCAGTTTCTAGAGAAAGCCGGTACTTCCTGGCTCATGCTTCTCACCTTCAATCAGCAGGTCTGGTATAATGTCATACTTCATGTCTCTCCTGCATTTCTGTTCCATGGTATCTCTCTGACTGAATCCAACTGGAGAAATTTCTCTGCTTTTAATGCTTTGAGGGATTAGATTGAAACCACCTGGATAATGTAGTATTCTCTTA
This sequence comes from Spermophilus citellus, assembly GCF_964194105.1. Lineage (NCBI taxonomy): Eukaryota > Metazoa > Chordata > Mammalia > Rodentia > Sciuridae > Spermophilus > Spermophilus citellus. The sequence continues at coordinate 271,607,764 of NC_138182.1, read as the reverse complement.
AGTTCTCCTGAGTAGCAACCTTAATTCCATACTGAAAGTCTCTTTTTCCATTTAACATATTTACAGGATTCATGGATTAGGGTATCCCTGGGGAACCGTTCTCTTGCCTACCACAAATAATATAATGGTTCATGGTGTGGGATTTGGTAAATTTTGCTTTTATTTCAAAACTTTCCATTTGGTATATTAGACTGTGTTAAGCCATAGCCATCCACATTCAATTTTCTTGTGTAGAAAATGAAGATAGTATTTATACCCATTTCATTGGACATTCATAAATATTAAATGATATACTACAATAAAAGTATGTGGTGTAATTATCAGTAAAGCTTATCAATGATATTGTCAATGTTACTTTTAATGAATTTCTGTCTTTTTAAAAATAACATACTAGGGCTGGGATTGTGGCTCAGCAGTAGATCGCTCGCCTGGCAAGGGCGGAGCCCAGGTTCGATCCTCAGCACCACATTAAAAAAAAATAAAGATATTGTGTTGTGTCCATCTACACCTAAAAAATAAATATTAAAAAAATAAAAAAAATAAAAATAACATACTAGAAATCATAAGAAAAACATTACAGCTTATTTTAAAAGCAAGAAATTTAATTTTGTCCATATGGTTGTGTTTGTTGGAAAATTCGTACTTTCCTATCCCTAAAACAACTCTTTTGCTAACTGAAATTGATCTTGTGTCTTAAATACATAAATATATGTATTTATTTCCAACCAGATTAAGTGCACACCAATTAGAATAGGGCACTGGTGTGCATTCTAGTCTCCTGCTGTGCCCTCAGTATTTAGAAAAATCCCTGGTACTAAATAGAAACTTTATAAAGACATGTTAAATGAATTAAATTTTAGTACATACATACACGAGCCTAATTAAAAGAAATTTGTATTAGTCAGCAATTTTCCTTTTACATATGTTCCCCAGAAGGAAAAAAGGTGAAAACAAAAACTGTATGTATTTTTTTTATTAGTTTTTTTTTCTTTTTTTTGGTACTGGGGATTGAACTCAGAAGCACTCAACCCCTGAGCCACATCCTCAGACCCATCTCGTATTTTATTTAGAGACAGGGACTCACTGAGTTGTTTAGCATTTCGCTTTTGCTGAGGCTGGTTTTGAACTCAAGATCGCCTCCCCGCCCCCCCCCCCCCCCAGCCACTGAGGTTACAGGTGTGCGCCACTGCGGTTACAGGTGTGCGCCACTGCACCTGGCTAATACTGTATTTTTAAGCTGAAAGTTTGAATTCACTTATCTAAAGTATTCAATATCAGCATATTTAAAATGTAATTGTTCATAGGAAACCTTCCAACTGAAGGCAAAAGAGATAAATGTCCTCAATAATAATTGAATCATATTACTTTTAACCTGTGAAGGTTGCCATTAAAGGTACCCTTCAGATTTTGAACAAAAAAATTGTATTACATATTTAAGCAAGTGAGATTATCATTTTTTCTTTCTGTGACAAAAAAAAAATCTTGATTTCCAGTAATTGCGATGGGGTCAGATTTATGTTTTCAATGTTTAACACAAATCTTTGTAAAATCTCTTCATTAGTACATGTACAATCCCACTCTGACAAATGAGCCCAGAGCCCAGTGAAAAACATGAAACAAGACTTCTTTTTTTTATGGTGATGTTAAGGAGTGGTGGGGAAATGCAAATGTTCTCTGTTAAAACTAGATATGAGTGATCTCTCAGGTTGCTCAGCAGTAGGCAGGGACTCAGAGATAGCCAGAGAGTCTCTCCTGGGGTGGATGATGGTGGGAAATGTGTGACTAATGCACACTCCGTGAGCCAAATCACATATAGGCAGCTAACAACTTGCTAATGTGTCTGCTCTGTGTGGGTCTGATATCAAGAGATGAGGAATTATATTACAGACTCTTCCTTCCTCTTTACTAGGCCATTAGGTGAAGGGACTCATGAAAATGCAAGTCAATGAATATATCGTCATGATTCAATGCAACAGACATGAAGACCCATAATTATACCACACAACAAGAAAATTCTAATAGTTTTGTAAAAACAAAAACAAAACAGAGCAAGAAACTTGGTCAATGGGAAAAGATACTCTTGTTTTTAAAAAATAACATGAAACTGAACACAGCCGTCTCTGCCAGAGCAGCTCTTTCAAATTCCATGTATCCATTCATAAATTACAAAATGAGACTTGTGGGTTTCGTGCAGACTTTTCAAAAATTAAGTGGAAAGAATCAAACGTAGACTATACTACTTACAGGAAGAATAAGTAGATGTTTAAACTGTATTTTTTCTTGCATTTTTTTCTGTGATATCAAAGGTGTATTTTATTGTAAATCATGATCACAAATACTTCAGGTTTCTCCTGAAGACCAGTGGTTCATGAACTAAAGGTCAGAATACAGAGATCTTAGACTTGAATGAAAAACATATAGTATCTTTTTATTTACTAATATTGAACTAAAATTTAATATTGCCTTAGTTTATGAATGCAGGCCCCAAACAGCAGAAGTATTAGTCATAGTAATGTTGTGGCATTGATATAGCATTGATATCATGTTATGATCTTTGCAGTTATTTCCAAATAGTGTTTACATTCAGCAGTATCCCAACAGTATCTCCTAGACCTTGTTCTTTAATGTGATTATAAAAAAAGCACATAAGTTAGTGTATTTCAATTTTTAGAACTTAGACAACTATTCCAATGCTTTAGATTCCTTGTATTCCTTGTATCTTACAGAGCTCCTGTTCGGTAGGTTCTCTCTTCATGTTCTAAACTGTTTCCTTTGCTGTGCAGAAGTTTTTCAATTTGATTACATCCCAAGTATTGATTTTTGGTTTTATTTCTTGCTCTTTAGGTGTTCCTCTGCTGCTGTGTTGGAGTGTTGGGCCTACATCTTCTAGCAGTTGCAGAGTTTCTGACCTAATTTCACTTGGTCCACTTTGAGTTGACCTTTGTTCAGGGTGAGAGATAGGGGACAAATTTCATTCTTCATGTGGGTATCCAGTTTTCCTAGCACCATTTATTAAAAAGGGGACATCTTTTCTCCAATTTTTGGCACCTTTGTCAAGTTTCAGATGGATGTATCCATGTGGGTTAGTCTCTGTGTCTTCTCTTCTGTCCAGAAGGCACTAATTTAAAAAAAAATTATAAATAAATAGAACAAAGATCAGTAGAGGGTAAGGAACAGGAGGAGGCAGGACGTGAGGGAAAGGGAAAGTACTGGGGACTGAACTAGAACAAATTATATTTCATACCTGCATAACTATATCAAAATGAACCCTGATAGTATATCTAACTAAAATGAACTAATAAAATAAGTAAAATGAACATCATGTACACATTGACCAATAAAGAACATGACTTTTAAAATCTGTCAGTTCTAGTGGAATGGAGGATCTAAATGCAAAAACAGAGCATAAAGTTTTTATGGATAACTTAGAATAATATATTCATGGTTTTCGTTAGGAAGGATTTTTTCAAACAAGACACAAAAAGTACTACCAATAAAGGAAAAGTTGGGGAATTTTGACTTTGTTAAATCTAATAAATTATTTACAAAAAATTAGCATAAAACTCTATCACCAGTATATAACTAGTATAAAAACATATGTACCCAACATAAGACACATAACAACATAAGGCAAACGTTAATACATATAAAAGGAAAATAGATTGCATTATAAAAATCAAAAAGGATTACAAAATATCACTTTCAATACTGGATAAATCTTATAGAGTAAACCAATATGGAAATACTGGAGTTGAATTACACTTTAGGATCTAATAGGCATACATAAAATATTACATTCAACAATATCAGAATACATACTTTTTCTCAAAGACACATTCTCCATTCTCCAGGATAGATTATATGCTGGGCCAAAAAACCACAATTTAAATAACTTAAAAATATAAAAATCATCTCAGTATTTTCTGACCACAATGGTATAAAACTAGAAATAAATAGAAGAAAAACGTAAAAAAAAAAATTGCAAATATTTGGAAATTAGACACTCTAAAACAATCTCTGAGTCAAAGAATAATTAAAAAAATGAAATTAATAAATATTTTAAAATGAACAAAAATGTAAACACAACTTACCAAAACATATAAGATGTAGGGAAAACAGTTCTAAGAGGCTAGTTTATAATAATAAACATCTACACAAAAAAGAAAGATATCAGTGTAACTTCATATAAAAAATAAATGGAAAAAGAAGAACCAAGAAAGCACAAAGTTAGCAGAAGAAAGAAACAACAAATAATGAAGTAGGTAATAGAAAATTAATTTTAAAATCAACAAAGAGTTAATTTTTAAAATATCACAAAAACTGAAAATCTTGGCAAGACAAATCAAGAAAAAGAGAAAGGTGGCGGGGGCACAGTGGATGGTGGGGAGAGGAGATTTGAAATTTTAAAAAGTCAAAATGAAAGAGGAGACATTTCAATTGATACCAAAGAAATACAATTGACCTTAAGAGACTATTATGAAGAATTATATGCCAACAAATTGAATAATGTGGAAGAAATGAATAACTTCCCAGAAACATACAAACTACCAAAAGTGAATTATGAAGAAATAAAAAATCTAGATAGATCTGTAGTGAGTAAAGAGATTGAATCAGTAACCAAAAATATCCTCACAAAGAAAATCCTAAGACCAGATGGCTTCACTGGTGGATTCTACAAAAATATTTAAAGAATTACTAATAATTCTCAAACTCTTTCAAAAAAATGAAGGTGAGAAAACACTAATAAATGCATTTTGTAAGGTCAGAATAACCTTGATATCAAAGCCAGATAAGAATGCAAGAAAAGAAAATTACGGCTAATAGTCCTGATGAATGAGATGAAAAAATCCCAACCAAAATACTAATGCATGCTATTTAACATCACATTGGAAGGATGAGACACCTCAATCAAATGTGACTTATCTTCCTGGGTGCAAGGATGGTTCAACATGGAGCAATTGATAAATGTGTCTACCATGTCAACAGAACAAAATAGATCATAGGATCATCTCAACAGAGAAAAACATTTGACAAAATTCAATATGTTTTCATCGTAAAAATCGTTTTCTTCAGCTTTTTTGCTGCTGTGGCCAAAAGATCTGACAGAAACTGTTAGAGTCTGTAAACAAGTCAAAATGGCACCTGGCATTTTGCAGAGGGAGTGGTTTGTGAAGTAACGCCAGCGAGCCATTAAGTGTGGAGATTCCTTATTGGTTGACTGCTGTATCTAGTTTATGTTAATTAGATAAGCTGTGTGGAATGTATATGTACCCCTCCTGTCCTACAATAACGGCTCCCACTCCTGCTGTATCAATCTACACAAGTTGCTCGTCACCCCCCGGTTATTTTGCCCAGCCAGCTGGACTTCGGCAGATGGTGGCCTGTTACGGGGAGCCCTGGGACACTCAGGGGTAAGTGACGAAAAAAAGCTGCCTGTCCCTAGATAGGATGGGAGCAAATCTGCTCGTCCCTAGGCAGATAGGGCAAGAGGAAAAATGGCCATTCTGAGAAAATGGAGAAGATTGATACAGTATGTTTGTGTCTTGTTTTGTCTTGAAATATTGTATTGTCTTCGTGACGAAAATATGGAAGGGGTGAGAAGTAAACTACTAAGGGAAGGAGGCACCCCAGTGGAACCAAGAATAGTTAGGGCATGTGTTGATGGAAGCCCGGGAACTCTAGTCAGAAAGAAGAAAGTTCAGAGGAGGAAGGATTATCAGGAAAAATGTTGCAGCAAAAGGATATTACTGAGTACTTTTCGTTACCGGAGGGTGCGTGAATCTGAGGCGCAGCGGCTGCCATGTGCGCGAGCCAGTCACAGCGCAGCAAGGACTTTCCAAGCGGGGGCATTGGGCTCTTCCTTGCCCCCCACCCGGGGAGCGGGATGCCACTGCGAGAGCCCAAATCCAAACCTGACCTGGAGGCACAGTCTCACAGGTTCTTGCTTCCTGTGCCCAGAAGCAGTTTGAATCCTGGACTCTCCCCAGGGCCATCTGGAGCTGCCCGGGACAGGACGCTGCAGGTGGAAGACTGGCCGGTGTCCCTGAAGTTTGATCATTTCCAAGGCCAGTAACTACAATGGTTCTCCCACACCTGAAAGCTAATGAGTAATGAGCGCTATTAAGGCTTATTTCAAAAGTAAAAAAAAAAAACCTTGAGATAATGTACTAAATTGTTCAGAAGGTTGTTTTCTTAGTGGAATGCTACAGGATTTTCTTTAGCATCAGAGCCGGAGTTCCTGCCTTCGTCCCAGTGCCGGTGAGGATGAGGGTGGAAGAATTTCCAGTGTTGCTGAGAACCGGCTAAAAACCAGAGGAGACTTCGGAGCTGTTGCTGTTTCTGCTGCTACAACTTAGGCTAGCTGCCTGTAGAACTTACCTGGACTGTGATTTAAGCTAGCTGCCTGCAGAACTTACCTGGACTGTGAACTTACCTGGACTGTGATTTACCTGGACTGTGAGTTAATCTATTGAGACACTGCTTTACCTGGACTGAGACAACAAACTGTAATCTACAACAAATTGTAACTTGGTATCTTTGCTAATGGTGTCATTGCTGGTATAATTTTTCCAAGGGCTTCTTGCATGGAGCCATCAATTGGCTTGGTATTGTGGCATTTTGTATCCTCCCCTTCTGCTTGTAGGAGATTATTTATGGTGTTTGTGTAAAAACCACTATGGTCGTTATTTAAATTAAACAAAAGGGGGAAATGTTAGAGTCTGTAAACAAGTCTGGATGGCACCTGGCATTTTGCCTGAGGGAGTGGTTTGTGAAGTAATGCCAGGGAGCCATTAAATGTAGAGATTCCTTATTGATTTACTGCTGTATGGAGTTTATGTTAATTAAGATAAGCTGTGTGTAATGTATATATACCCCTCCTGTCCTACAATAAACGGCTCCTACTCCTGATGTATCAATCTACACAAGTTCCTCATCACCCCCCAGCTATTTTGCCCAGCCAACTGGGCTGCGGCAAGAAACAATTAGAGGAGAAAAAGAAATTGAGTCTACTGCCATAATGATTTTGTATTACATGTGAAGCAGCAAAGAATTACTGAAAGGCACACTGCGATTAATGAAAGGGATATATATTAAACCCTGGGCTTATACAAGAACATTTTTTTTTAAAAGCAGTAGTAGCAATCCAGAGGGAAGTCTGGCACTAGGCTGTTGCATTTGTCAGTACCAATCATTGTGTGACCACGTCTAGCAGGTTCATCCACACTTCTTTTTTTTAACCAGGGCGTAACTGCATTCCAGAATCCCTGGACGTTAGAAATATTCTATAATTTTTTTATATGTATAATTTATTTTGAAAACAGAATAAACTTTAAAATGTCATTATTTGACAATGATAGGTACATGGAATTTTATTATGTCATTGTCTTCAATTTTCCATGAAAAATTTTTTTTTGTGTGTGAACTTGACTTTAAAGACAAAAAGAGGGACTGCATTTAGTTTGTAATTTAGTTTATAATTCCTAGAACACTGGGTAAAAGAGGAGGCATCACAAGGGCAGCTTTGGGTAGGGCCAGGTAACTGTTCCAAATTCTTTTACAGAAAAGCACTAAGAGTAAGTCTGTCTTTCAGAAAACTAACTCTGGTAGCAATGTCCTCAGAAAGACCACTGCTAAGCCAAAGCTTTATTGGATTCATGGCAAGTATTCAATCATCTATTTAAAAGTCATGTTTATTTCTTCCAATGGAGGTGCATTCTTGCCACAGTTTAATAGGCTTTGGAGTTAGGCAGAATCAAGCTAGAGCTTCTATAATGCCACTTTTTAAGGATATAGCTTGGGTCCAGTCTTTCTGAGCAATAATTGTGTCATCTTTAGCAGAGCAATACTGGATCTTGGCTCATGGGTTTCTGTAGAGATCAAGTAAGATAATGGATGTAAATTATGGACATGGCTGATACATGGAAGGCACACATCAGGTGTTGGTTCTCTTCATTATTCTTTTGTACAGAATCACAAAATTAAATGCAGTTTGTGCCCAGCAGATGAAGTGTAGTGTACTGGAATGACCTCTCATGTTCAACTCTGAAAGCTTTTTCTTTTGGAGTAGCCAAACAATAGTAAAACTTCCCCGCTGAGTTTGACTTTATCTTATACAAGTTTTTTCTGCTTAACAAATTATACCCAAACTTAATTGCTTTCAGTTTTTTAGCTCACAATTCTGAGTGTTAGCAATGGCTCTGGGTTTAGTTGGCAGTTTGTTATCTGCCAACTAAGTCTATACTCTAGTCTTTCATCTAGGGTGATGAGGGTAACATATGACTCTCTGTCAGGACACTATCAGGACACTCCAGGCTTGTCTATATAGCGCCAGTCTCAAGCTTCCTAGATAAGTAAGAGAGGGTGAGCTCTAATATCCAAGCATTATTGAGGCCTCTGTTTGCAAAAGGATTGCTGATTTCAGTTAACCAATGGAGGTCATTTGGCTAACTCAAGAGGTGAGAAGCAGATTTCATCTTTTGTTAGGAGATTTTGCAATATTATAATAACCAGGGTGGCTGAGGAAGGAAAAGCATATGTGCTCAGTATTATAATATGTTACATTGCAAAAAAAAATAAACCAAAGAAAATAAAATTTCTTTTCTATTACCTCGCAGATAGCAATAATCTTATAATAGGATTTTCTCCTAGGTTGTTTTAAAAGATGGTTTATAAAGAGAGATCATTGTGTATCTTGGGAAGGTGGGTATCATCTCATTTGGTGATAGTCGGGCCTTAAGGAATCTTTTTGTGTTCAGGCTTTGGTGTTTGGAATATAGGATATTGCATACAATTGGTACATTTTGACTGATTTTTTTCTTGCTGTTCTCCTTATTCAAATTCTTAAGCAATTAATTAGAATATTAAAAACATTTCTTATTCTCAACTATGAATTTACTTGATTTTATTCTACCTTTAGTAATTACTAAAAGTTAATTGAGTTGTTCCAATGTTAGATAATAAATACTGAGTAAACTAAAATTAGAATTTATATGCATTAATAAACTTTAGGATCAAAAAGAGAAATGAATCATTTTGTTTCCAAAGTACCATTTCTTTTTTCCTTTTTTTATTTTTTACTTTTTAAAATTTGTCCTAGTTAGTTATATATGATAGCAGAATGCCTTTTGATACATTGTACAAAAATGAAGCCCAACTTTCTCATTCCCCTGGCTGTACATAGTGCAGAGTCACACAGGTTGTGAAATCACACATGTACATAGGATAATAATGTCCATCTCATTCCACCATCCTTCCCATTCCCACACCCTCTCCCCTCCCTTCACTCCTCTCTGCACAATCCAAAGTTCCTCCATTCTTTACTAGTGCCTCCCACCATTATTGCTCAGGATCTGCTTATCAGAGGAAACATTCAGCTTTTGGTTTAGGGGGGTTGTCTTATTTCACATAGCATGATATTCTTCAGTTCCATCCATTTACCAGCAAATGCCATGATTTGATTCTGCTTTAAGGCTCAATAATATTCCATTATGTGTGTATATATATATACCACATTTTCTTTAACCATTCATCTGTTAAAGGACATCTAGGTTGGTTCCATAGTTTAGCTATTGTGAATTGAGTTGCTATAAACATTGATGTGGCTGCATCACTGTAGTATGCTGATTTTAAGTCCTTTGGGTATAAACTGAGGCGTGGGATAGCTGGGTCAAATGGTGGTTCCATTCCAAGTTTTCTGAGGAAGCTTCAAACTGCTTTGCAGAGTGGTTGCACCAATTTGCAGTCCTTCCAGCAATGTATAAATGTACCTTTTTGCCTACATCCTCGTCAAAACTTATTGTTGCTTGTATTCTTAATAATTGCCATTCTGACTGGAGTGAGATGAAATCTTAGAGTAGTATTGATTTGCATTTCTCTAATTGATAGTGATATTAAACATTTTTTCATATGTTTGTTGATTAATTGTATTTCTTTTTCTGTGAAGTGTCTGTTCAGTTCCTTAGCCCATTTGTTGATTGAGTTTTTTTTTTTTTTCAGAGTAGAAATTAGAAGTTTATTAAAGGACAGCAGAAAAGACTTCTCCCGGAGGAAGAAGGGGACCCAAGAGATGGAGGAAGAAGGGGACCCAAGAGATGGAATCTGTGGAAGTGAGGTTATCTTTCCATTTTATAGTTTTTGGTGATGGAATGTAGATGGGAAGGCCTGGGGGGGTGGGACACAGGTGGGCCAAAGAAGTAACCTGGGCACTTCTGAGTCAGCATCTTCAAGTTTGCTGTTCATTAACACTTCTTTGGGATGGGCTATCTTCAAATCTGCTGGGGCTGTTCATTAACATTTCTTTGGGATGGACTTTGGGCCTAGGGCTTTTCTCGGGGACTTCATTAACATTCCATGAGTTGTCCTGCGTTTCCTGGAATTCATTCTCAACATGGCCTCCATTTTAGATTTCACTCGATATTAGACCCGATTTACCTAACTACACTGACTACCTAAATCTGGCTTCATTCCCCCCTCTAATTTTGGGAACTCCTTACTGCTGTAAGGAAATGGGGTGAAGATTGTTCTGGCTTCTTCAGGCTGAAAGGGGAAGATGTTGGGCAAGCAGTTTGGAGTCCCCCTTTAAAAATCGGGTCTATTGAGTGGTCCATGATAGAAGTCTGATTGAGAAGTAATAGGCTGGAGGGCCATTGAGTGATGGGTGGTCTATAAGAGAAACAAGAGGGAACCTGGGCAGATTTTACTAATTATCCTATGCCTTTCTCTCAGTCCTACAACCTGAATTGCTAACATTTCTGACCTGTGAAGGAAGGGGAACATCCTGGAGGGAATGGATGCGGGGTTGGGAATGTTGCACAGCCCATATGGAGGCAAATGTAATTGGGGCTTTCCCTCAGTGCCATTCATCTACCGATCACCCTAGATACCCCTTACAGCTATCAGGAGGAGACTCAAGAGAAAGGAACCTTAGGAATACGTCTGAGTGTAGTCCAGACCGGAATTCCGCAGTTCCAAACTCTTTGCTCCACCTCCATGCATCCAAGGCAGATCTGGATTGGGGACACTGTGTACTCACGCCAGTTGCTCTCCGGGCCCAGAAAGAAAAGTTGGAAGCGGCTTTGACAGAACCCAACATGCCTGCTCTGTATTGAACAGGTGATTGAGAGCTGCCTAGGCCGGGAAACCTCTCACCGGAGTCTTGTAGAGTGGCGGCTGCACTAATTGCGTTTAAGTAGCCGTTGGGTGCCCACCTTACCCTCCAGAAAGAGAGAGAAAGATGCACCTCAGACAGACATGGGGTGCGTGGAGAGGCGCTTACCTTGGTGTAGAATCTTGGTGGGACCTCCAATATGTTATCGCTATTGACCGGTGATGAGTCCTTACTTCCCCAATGTTGAAGAATAACACCAGAGAAGCACGCTGAGGCAAGGTCAGAGTAGAAATTAGAAGTTTATTAAAGGACAACAGAAAAGACTTCTCCCGGAGGAAGAAGGGGACCCAAGAGATGGAATCCATATTTGTTTTTTTTTTTTTTTTGATGTTAAGTTTTTTGACTTCTTTATATTCTGGAGATTGGTGCTCCATTTATCTGAAGTGTGTGAGGTAAAGATTTTCTCCCATTCCGTAGGCCAAATCACCATTTCTTAAAGGAAATTATGTAGCTCAATTTATTTTATGGTTATCACTATAACTCAAATAATGAGCTTGATTTTGTGTGTATTAAAGAATTTAACTTTTTTCTAGTGTAACTTTGAAAGATTTCATTGGCAGAATATATTCTCTGTCACATTTTTTTAAAACATCTTGTTTTCTCTGACATCTAAGGATGTTATGATTTTTCATGAATCTTGATATTTTCCTTATTAGCTGCTTTTATTTCAATGAAAAAGGACAGAAGATAATTTTGAGTAGTTGCAGAAATTTAGTTGTTTATATAATAATAATGGAAGATGTGCTCAGTCTCAGCTATGCCATTTATTTGCCCATTCTTTTTTAATATTATGATGAATCTCAGTGTTAGACAATGCAGGAAAAAAAATCAGAATTCAACCTTCGTGCATTGAAGATGCAAAAAAGAAGTACCACATGCCATTCATCAGGCTATGTGGTAGAGACACAAAGCTGAAAAATATCCTTCACAGCTACTTCATCCAAGAAGGATAGACAATACTGATAATTAAGAAATCAAACTTATAGCTACATGTACTCATGTACATTACCAAGTGGGGTATCACAAGACTGGTATCCAATCCTGGCTTGGAATCGGATATGGCCAAGTCTGGGAATCTTTAAACAGTACTCTGAATCCTGGGTTCCCCTCCCAGAGGTTACAATTCAACAAATCAGTAAAAAGATTAAGGAATGAATTGGTTTTTCAAAGCTCTCAAGGCAATTCTACTGCAACTGGCCTCATATTGGTTCCAGGAAGGGCAATCAAGAACTACTTGTCTTGTTGCCATGTGTTACAATAAACATAGAAGTGGCCTTGATGTTTATATTATTGTTGTGAATGTCCTCTTTTTAAGAACATGCATTTGTTTATATTCTGGTTTCTAAAGCTCAGATTTGTACTATGTAATCTCTGTGAATGCAGCTGATTTGTAAGCCAGTAAACACACAATGATTGCAGTTTTTGAGAAAAACATGTAGATCAATAATTATTGGGTTATTGTTATTTTATCAATTTTAAGAATCACTTCTCCCTTGCTGCACAATGATTTGTGGCAATGGCTTGAAAAGAAACTGCAAGAAATGAAAACATTAAAGAAGATTCAACTATGAGGGACACATTCCAATAATTCAAAGAATGGGTTAAGGAAACTGAAAGAGCAGAATCAGGTCTTGAAATCCATGAGATGAACAGCTGGTTGAGAATAACCAAGGATCAAATGCAATTACTGCATTTTTTTTTCATTGGTGGCCACTTATGTGCCAGCTGTAACTTGTCACATATTTGGAGTAGACCAAAGCAAAAAGCAAGAGGGTAGAAAAGCAACTCAGTGACAACTATCAGTGTAGATTGAGTCCTTCCTATTTTGAGAGGTTGCAATCCAATGATGATGAATTATCCATATATTTATTGATAATCACAGTTTACATCTTTTAGAAACACATTAACTCAGATTATATTTATAAAAAGATATACAATGTAGAAACCAACAGCTCCTTTACATAAATTTGAGATGGGGATTCATAGTGATTTTTCTCAGCTCATATGACTAATAATAGTTGGGATTTGAATAAGAATAATATAGATCTTCTTATTATTTTTTTTGTAATCCATGTGAAATATAATGCTCATAATTCTGCTTTAAGAAACAGCTTCCACCCGGATTGGCCAATCCACCATTTTGACCTCTCGGCCAGGCTGTAAATTTCCATTACAAAATGTTCTCTTTGGAATTTTATCTCACAGGGACTATTAATTTAATTCTGAGTGATTTGTTTCCTCCTACTGTCTTTCACAGCTCCCGTACATTCACATTCTATAGTTTGAAGACTTGATTGATTTTCACCTAATTGTCCCTTGTTGGCCTAAGAGCCCAATCTCTTCTGCATAAATACAGGGAGACTTTCAATTTATACACCAAACACATCTTTTCTCAAAACTTGTTATAAAATATACCAAAATGAACCTGGCACAGTGTCACAAGCTTGTAGTCTTAGTGACTCAACAGACTAAGGCAAGAGCATTGCAAGTTTGGGGCCAATTCAGCAATTTAGTGATGTACTAAGTAAACTAATGAGACCCTTTCTCAATAAAAAAATAAAAAGGGAAGGGGGTATAGTTCGGTGGTAAAGTGCCCCTGAGTACAATCCGCAGTGTGAAACAAACAGAACTTTTCTTCTTATGACCCAATTTCAGGTGAATGTTCATGAGTAACATCCTTGAGAACATAAGTAGAGGAAGGAAAAAAATCACTGACCTATTTGCACTAGTCCATCAATTCACTCAGATTACAAAAGAGAACTGATGGCATGTTTAAATTTCTCCTTCTGATGTTCAAAGTGGCTGAGATGATGAGGTGAGTCCAAACTCACAGGGTCAGGAGAAATCTACAAACTAGATAGCTGCATCTAGATAATTGAATCATAAAACATACAAACATACTGCTGAATTTTAGTGATGAAAGAGATCTCAGGGGAATCTAGGTAAATTGCTCTGTTATGTGGATGAGAACATAAGCCTCATGGTTGCTGTGGCTAGCTTTGAACTTGCCATCCTCCTGCCTCAGCCACCTGAGCCACTGGGATTACAGACATCCACCATCGTGCCCAGCTACAAAAACATTTAAAAAAAGAATAAAAATATGTTATGACTGTGTACATCCTAAAGGTCTAGGGATTCTTACATTGATCTTCAAGGGGAAACTACTTAGTAAAAATACTTCCTGCCACTATGCACCCCTGCTAGGACTGTGGCAGGGGTGCATAGTGGCAGGAAGAAATCATGGGATGAGCTTTATTATCCTTACTGTTTTCTTTATTCACTTCTACAATGTTTGAAGTATTTATCAATCAGCAAATTAAAAAAAATACTGCTTCAATATAGTAAAATCTGGGAAGAAAAGAATGTAATATTTAAATCAAGTAAGAACATGAACAATGGTAAGCAAGGGCCTCTTATGATCAACTGTGCCTGTAATATCTTCAGACTGATCTTGGAAGGCTACCTACTCTCATTCTTAAGTATGGACTTGTCTTTCTTTCAGGTCATGAGTGTACTTTAAATAACCCATAAGAATAATACCTCCCTTTACACACCAGAAAATATATTCTGCAAAAGGGAAGAAATCTGGCTCTTATCTATTTAGTTTGTTTATGTAAAATGGCTTCATCCACACACTGTGATATACTAGTACAGTTAGACCCATTTACTAAGTCTTGGGTATATTTCTCCAGGGTACTACTACACTACCGGAGTTGAGCATTAAGGTAATTTATTGATAAATTACCCATGCTCTCTTTCAAATTTGTGAAGCATAATGAAAGAAGAAGAGAAAAGCTTTAATGGTGAGATATGAGTTTGTTGCAGTAAGAAGCTGCAATTTGCATAGGGAAAAAATCCAGTGGTGGATTGGTTGGTTGGTTGCAGGGCTTTGAAAATGGAAGCATAATTGACTGCTCCAACATTACAGACTAAGTAAACAATTCACTTGTTTATAATTATTTATGAATAGTCTAACCTCAGCTATCCTCTTTGGTAATGTTTTCTGCGTCAGTTTGAAGTACATCTTGTATGGGATTAGAGAAATATGTCTGGCAATATAAACCAGAAGCAAGGTTTTATAGAATATTCTCTGCCCTGAATTTACCTTGCCTCCCAATATTGGTGATGTAAAAATAGGGAAAGTTAGAAAAAAAGTCTAGTCTTTCCTTTTCTTATTCATTCTTTATTTTTATTCTTTTTTTAGTTATATATAATAACAAGATTCATTTTGATAAATTATAAAAGTATAGAATATAATTTGTTCTAATTTAGTCCCTAGTACTTGCTTTTTTTAACTAGTGGTTTTTGTTTAATTTTATTTAACTAGCATGCATAATATCCACTTATATTTGCATTTATGAAAAAATATAAAGTTATGTTTTTCAAAATGTAGATCCTTATACAGATCATCAACAGTTCTCAAGGGTATTAAGTTAATTGTTCTGGTGATTGTAAATGATTCTATAACCTTAGCACTAAGGACTGGGGTGACAGTTTAAAATCCTTTACACTGTGCTTGTCTTTCAGTAACTTTGATTGTTTTTTCCTGCCCAGTCTGCATGTGCCCATAGAGATTCTCCTTCACTTACTCTTGACACTATTATTCTTCCACTGCTAATTTTACGAAAAACTGATATATGGGTTAATAAGAAAGCATAAAATTAAAGGGCCTCATCACAATCTGGATGTGGGAAAAAGTTGGTCTGTTTGAAAATACTCTGTTATATACTTTTGTCTTATATTGAAATGATTTTCACCTGTCTATAGTTATTTTGCATGTTAGAAAATCTCAATTGCAGGTAAATTTATCCAAATAAATTCTGTATTTATTATGTTTATTTCCTCTAAAAAGTAAGCATAAACCCAAATATTTCATTACTGTTAGCATAGTACAAATGTCTTCTTGATATCAGTCTCATTATTGGAATTCATTTTCAACATTCCTGCAGTAATTGTGTAGAGAAGAGTGTCATTTGGAATGACCTGGGCCCTGCGGGACAGCTTTAGTCTCCTCTGTGTCATCCCATGTATTCTAGCATTTATTAACATAGTCATTGATAAATACTATGTCGAAATAATTACCTATGTGGCAGAAATGTCAGTCTTCTCTCTCTGCTCTTCCTTAAGTGTGTTCTACTTTATCAAACCGCACCAAAGCAGAGGGAAGTTCATATAGAAGCAAAGGAACCCTCAGTGTACTGTATTGGCTTCCTTTGAACAGACAAAACCTATGTGGAGAGAATAGTGGTTAGGCAAAACTTGGGCATTTTGAATGCTTTGACATATAGATATGACTTCTGCATCTTATATTCAATATTGCCTGTGCTCTTGTTTTATACTCTCTGAAAATTCAATACACAGATATTTAATTTAGATTAATTTATATTTCAAGTGCTAATACATAATAGTTTGTTTTGCAGTTGTAATTTAAAGATTAACAATACTTAAATAACTCTATTGCTTATGAATTAGCCTTGTCAGACTTCTGTAAAACTTCATGGTCTAAAAACAAATTGAAAAAAGTTTGTTTCTGAGAATCATAAACCCAACTTTATGATTCACAAATTAGCAATTGATCTATTACATTAGTATTTAACTTGTAATAAATTACTATAGGATTCAAAATGATATTGCCTTAATAGAAATGATATGTAAAATGTACACAATGTATCAAAGTTGGCAAACTTTTTCTGGAAAGGGTCAGATAGTAAATAGTTTAGCTATTTGGTATCTGCTGCTGTGACTCAACTCTACCACCATAGCAGGAAAGTAGCCATTGAAGTGCACAAATGAGTGGGCATGACTTTATTCTGACTAAACTTTATTTACAAATATAGGCAGCAGGCCAGGCTTGACTGCTGGCCAGAGTTTTAAACACTGAAATGTATTACTACACAGAAAAAAAAAATCTCATTATACAATCAGCCCTCAACACCTGCAGATTCTTCAGTATCTGTGGATTCAACCAAATGTGGTTCAGAAATACTTGGAAAAAATTGTTTGTACTAAACATGTATTTTTCCCCTATCATTATTTCATTATCAATACAATATAGAACTTACTTACATAGTTTTTACATTATCTTAAAAATTATAAGTAATCTAGAAATGATTTAAAATATATGGGAGGATGTGCATAGGTTAAATGCAAACACCAGACCATCTTACACAAGGGACTTGGGCATCCATCCACAGATTATGATGTGTTTAGAGGGTGCCTGCACCAATCACTAGCAGATTCTGAGGGATGACTGAACATTGGTATGTGCAGTATAGTTTTATTATATCAAACAATAAAGATACAAAGAATAGAGCTAAGTGAGAACAGTGGTTATTTTTGGTAAAAATCTTTCCTGCTATGAGTATATATGTATGTAAAACATAAAAATGATTTAAAATTAAATGTATTTAATATTAGGAAACAATTTAAAAACTAAATATTGGAGTAAAATATATTTTGAGGAATAAACAATGTTGAAATAATCTGTTTTTATGCATAGCAGGTGAGACCTAATTTGAATTACCTGTTGCCATATTAGTTTTAGGTTTGTTTTAATAATGGTTGTGTTCCTCGTGTTACCAGTAAGATGAGAAACTCTTCACTATGAGTTTTCTTAGTTTTTTTGGCCCGAGTTTCTGACTGGTTGTTTTAAAATATAGACCTTTTTTATTATTTAAGTATAGTAAATTAGGTCAGGGGTTAACTGCCATTGAAAAGACAGTTTGTTACATTCACGGACTCTAAGAGAAGTTGGCATGCCACACCTCCAGGAGCTACATGAGATAGTATGAGGTCTGGGGTTGGGGCAAAGGGTTCATTAAATAAGAGCCTTTAGTGTGGTTTCTGCAGGAAGAAATGGTCAAATCAGGGTAAGCAAGTTTAGTATTGGCTAGTTTGAATAACTTCTTGGGTGTACAGGTTGTTCTTAGTTGTCTGGTGTCTGCTCCTGTGGTTATTGGTGCAAATAGAGAGTGGCCTGAACATGAGAGCCTGGTAGAATGGTTGAATGTGTGGATTGGTTGGTTTGCCGATGAGAGCACTCTTGCAGGCCAGTTGTTTGATATCTCTATAAGTCAGTTAATCCTAGGAGTGGCAAAACCTCCAAGGTTGGGAAGGCCCAAGCTGTTGAAGCATTGGAAAACAAAAGTCTTGGTTAATACACTGGGACACTAGAGTTTTAGATAAACACACCAATTATGAATAGGCTAATAAGGTTGAACCATTTGAAAATACTCAGTTTTTATTTTCAAAATTAATATTTTTAATTGAGAAGTTGTAACTGTATGTATAATGTGAGGTTCTGATGTATATATAGGGCATGGACTGATTAAATCAATCTAATTAACATGTCAATCATTTTTTGTGGTTAAACATTTGAAATTTGTTCTTAGCAGTTTTAAAATATACATTATTGACTATGATCACCTTGCTGTACAATGGATCACAGAATCATTCCTTTGCCTAACTGAAACTTGATACCATTTGACCAGCATCCCTTCCCAAAAGTCTTTTATAAACTTTACATAACTCATTATGAAATGAACGAAGAACTAAGTTATTAATTTTTCTCTTGGAATAAGTCAAGAATCCATTTATATTATCTCAGTAGTATTGTGACTGATAAGATATCCAGGTTCTGTGACAGGATAGCTTGTGGCAGGAATGAGTTGAACATGCTGGGAATCTTTATGTTTTCAGCTCTGCTATGCACATGGTAATATTTCTCATTGTGCTGCCTCAATATTGAAATTTGTATATTTAAAAAAGTGTACAATCCCTGATTGACTGATGGGTCTATTGTGAGAACCAAATCAGAACTTGAAAGATTATAAAGCACTACATGAAAACAGGGCATCTCTGGTTGTTGTTAGCTTAGGCCATTTTGTCCCTTTGATGTCACTGCCCATTAGATAGCCCCACAAGCATACCTGACTAGTGCCTGAAAGACAGCAAATCAAATGCTTTTATTTTCCCCATCAAAAATGTGGTTTTACTTTTGCTTAATGACATTATCCATTCTTCCAGTCACTCTTGCCAGAGACCTGGTTAGAATCTTCTGTTTTTCCTCTCTGCCCCTCTACATGCCATGCAGTTACAGTCATTTGACTCTACATTATTGGAATCTTTGGACCTTGTACCTTCCTCTGCATCTTCACCATCTCTACCACGTTCATATCATCTCAACTCTCTGTACCCTGTGGAAGCCATCTCTTAATCTAGTTGTTTACCACTATTTTCTTATGCTCTATTCTTAACCTAAGGATTTCTGGACGAGAGAGATTTTTCTGACATGGTGTTTCCAGATGCAGTATTTCCACACCTGTAGGTCCTATAATACCCAATTTCTTTTTTCCCTATCCCCTCCCTCCTCCCTCTCTTTCTCTCCCTTCCTCCCTCCCTCCCTTCCTCTCTTCTTCAAATACATTATGATTATAGGAAATGTTTGGGAAAACTCATGAAAACTCTGAATAGAAAGTGGATATTAAATTTGTGACCCCAGTTCTATCTAAAAGTAGGGCAGCCACAGATAGCGATAATGAATAAAGTATGCAAATACCCTCCTCAAATTCCTGAAGTTTTTCTTTCTCCCCCCAATGACTGATGGGATTTGTCTGGGCAAGGACTGGGAATTTCCCTTGGTGATTTCTTCTGGGATTAGCCTTGGGGAAGCCTGTGAGCCAATTTCCTTTTTAGCCACTTTCAACCTGGAAGACTTTCTATAACTAGGTCAGAACTCTTTTCTTCCATGCTGGAAGAGAAGGTGGTCAACTTCTTAGTCTTCTACCAGTGCCAGGCACAATCACCATCATGCCCCAGTCTCTACAATTACTTTTGATTCAGAGGCAATGAAGTGAAAACTGCCATGCTGGACCTTTCTGAAAAGTGACACAATCTCCTTCAGGCTGGGGGCTGAAAGCCATGTAAAAAGTCATTCTAAAGAGTGAAAGGGAATTGGAACTCCTTGACTAGTTTATCTCTCTTGGTATACTGAAATTTCTGTCTTACTGCATTTACTGTACTGTAAAGATGTAACCAAGATAAGAAGAGTATTTTTAAATTTGGGAGGCTTTAAATTTTATATATATTTATAATTAATTTGTAATAATTTATACAATATATATATATACATATATAATAATGAGAAACTGAAGCTCTGAAGACCTTTTTCTTGGATTCAAATCCTGTCCAGATGGGCTATTCATCTTTAGTAAGTTCTTTAAGCTCTGTGTGAATAAGTTTTCTCTTCAGGAAAATAAGAAATAATAAAAATTAAAATAATTATTAAAGTGCTTGAATAGTACATGGTCAATAAACATTTAAAATGAAGTAGAAGAAAGAGAGGGAGGAAGAGGAACAGGAAGAAAGAGGGCAAGAAGGATCATAGTGATCCTGAAAAGCAGAGATCATGTCTTATACAATATATATTTCCCTTACCAGACTTATCTGAAACAAGTATTGTCATCCTTCAGTATCTAAGAGGGATTGGTTCCAGGATCCTCATGGATACCCAAACCTGTGGATGCTCCATTTCCTTATATAAAATGATGTAGCGTTTGCCCATAACCAACCCACATTGTACATCCTTCCATCACTTTAAATCCTCTCTAGACAATCGATAATGCTTCATACAATGTAAATGCTATTTATTCAGGGAATAATAAAAAGAAAAAGAATGTATGTGTTCATTACAGATGCAACCCTGTAAGATACATGATGTGAGGTGAACAGCACTCAAACCAATGCTAGACACAGACTGAGGAGCTGAGAAATGGTGCGAGAATACAGCAGGCTGTGTCCATACATCATTTTATTTAACTGCATTCAGCATCAAGTTTGGTACAGGGCAATTCAAATTTTGCTTTCTGGAATTTTTCAAATATTTTTGATCTGTGGTTTGTTTAATCTGCAGATGTGGAACCCATGGATATGGAGGGCAGACTGTACTCAGTAATTGTTTAAATATATGGGTGAATAAGTAAGTGAATACAGAGCACTACCAAATTATAGTCGGCCACAGCTCACTGATGCTTTGCTTACATTGGCAAAGCACCACACTGAATTCATTAGTTCGTTTTGGTGTTGTGAAAACTTAACCACAGATGTAAAAATGTGCCCTTCTAGACTTTAGGGCACAGAAAGCATTTGGTAATCATTATCGAGAATTTTGAGTGAGAAGCACAATTCCTGTCATAGTAATGTTCTAGTTTCCTGATCACTGTTCATATCTCTGCTTAAATAAAATCAGTATCAAATCCCATATAATCAAAAGCCCAATCCTTCCTCATTCTTATTTCTAGAAGCTCTGTCCTTTTTGGAGTTTCCTGAGAAATGGGAGTCAGGATTGTGGTCTAAGTGCAAGGTTTGAATCTGCAGTAACCATACTGATCTAAACTGACAAACTGTCTTTATTGTTATGCATTCAAGAATATTGTGTTTTCTTTTGGAATAGTATTTGCATTTCAGAGAATTGATAAGTGTGGGATTCCTGATATTTTATTCATCTATTCATTCTGCAATCATGTGCCAATGTTGAAAATTCAAAGACTAATAGAAAATGGTCCTTGGCTTTGAGAAATCTACACAAAAATATGACTTTTAACATTTTAGCCACAAATAAAGTAGATATTCTGATTGAGTTTCTTCTTGGAAACCCTAAAATCATAAATACATGGTTATATTGAATTTCATTCTAGAACTCAAGATAACTCTGGAAGGTGCAATGAAAAGAAATAATTAACTGCACAAGAACATCCCACAACATCACACAAGAGGCCCATTAAATTTGTTTATTTTTTGCCCTTACATAGAGTTTCTTTTTCATAATGATTTTTCTTATTTATTTATCATATCAACAAGCTACCCATTTCATGTTTATGAATACTCAAAGTCAAAAGTGAGCAGATGAGTTCATGTGTGGCCTAAAGTAATATTTGAAAATTATATTTGTAAAATGAAATACTGATCATATAAATTCATGTTATTTTATTTATTTCAAAGTTGATATTTTCCTATCATAGAAAACACAAATAACACAGTAAAAGATAAGAAAAATTTTGAAATAAGTAAAAATGAAAATAAGAACACAACAGAGAAAAACCTGTGAGTTACAGAAAAAGCAGAACTAAGAAGGAATTTTATAGCAATAATTGAAAACATAAAAAAAAAAGATTACAAATAAGCAACATAGCAATGGACCTCAAGAGGTTAGAGAAGCAAGAACACCACACCCTAAATTAGTAAAAGGAAGGAATAACAGATATCAAAGCTCAAACAAAATTAAACTTAAAAAAACCAAGATCCATCAAATAAAAATGTTTTATTAAAAAAAATAAACAAAGTAGACAAACTCTTAGTCAGACTAACCAAAGAAAATCTAGCAAAAACTAAAAAAAAATGCAAATTGCAAAATGTAGAAAAAGTGGATAAATTCCTGGACACATACAACTGAGAAATATTGAATCAATAATAAATAAAAAATCTCTGTCACACTCCTCCTCTGCAAGCCTCAGTCAAAAAGAAGAAATACAAATGGCCAATAAATAAACACATAAAAAATGTTCAAAATTCTTAGCAATCGAAAATGCAAATCAAAACTACACTGAGATTTCATCTAACTTCAGTTAGAATGGCAATCATCAATAGTAGAAATAACAACATTTTTGACAAGAATATAGACAAAATTTACACTTATACAAAGTGTATGGTGGAACTACAAAATTATTTCAACCATTTTGGCAACCAATGGAGATATCTTGAAAGACTAGAAATGGAAGCACCATTTGACCCAGCTATCCCACTCCTTGGTATTTACACCAAAAAACTGAAATCAGCATACTGTAGTGAAACGTGCATACAAATGTTTGTTGCAGCACAATTCACAATAGCTAAGTCATGGAACAATGTTGAACATCTAGGCTAGATGTCTATCAATAGAGGAATGGATAAATAAAATGTGGTTTATATACCCAATGGAATTTTATTCCACAAAGAACAAGGAAATTATGTTATTTCTGGTAAAGGAATGGAACTGGAGAATGGCTTGCTAAGTGAAATAAGCCAGACTTAGAAAGTCAAGGGTTGAATGTTTCCTATCACATGTAGAAACTAGAAGTAGAGTGTGGGTGGAGAGGGAGAGACAGGGCAGTGGGGAGAGGGTGGAGAATAAAAAGAGGGAAGTAAAACCTGTGTAAATAGAAGGGAGATCAATAAAATAGAGGAAGGGGGAAGGGGAAGGAGGGCTTAGAGAAGTATAAGAGAATAAACTCTACCAACTTGTGCATGGCACATGTGTGATTATATCACAGTGAATTTCATTTTTATATATAATTGTGAAGTACTAATTAAAATAATAGCAGGGGAACTGAAATCAGCAAAGTATAGAAAGTGGACCAGAAAGGGAGGTGGGAAGATAGAAAGAGATTCAATAAGGGGTACCAAAACATAGAAAGGATTAGTTCTGGTGATCCTAGGGTAACTGGAGTCTGTGGCCACATATGATATATTTCAAACTAACTGGAAGAGTTGGAAAGGTCCCAATATACAGAAATGGGGCTGGGGATGTGGCTCAAGTGGTAGCGCGCTCGCCTGGCATGCGTGCTGCCCAGGTTCGATCCTCAGTACCACATACAAACAAAGATGTTGTGTCTGCCGAGAACTAAAAAATAAATATTAAAAAAAAATTCTCTCTCTCCCAATATACAGAAATGATTAATGTATGAAGACACGGTAATTATAATTATCCTAATTATTCTACTTTAAGTACCTACATCAAATTATCATACTTCCCCGGCAAACACATACAAATATTATGTCTCAAAAAAGTTTAATTTTAAAATATTTTTATTTGTTCTTCTTAGAAAAACAGATAGTAGAGTATATTTTCACATATTTATACATACACAGAGTATAACTTATTCTAATTAAGATCCCAGTCTTGTGAATGTACATGATGTTGAGATTCACTGTGGTGTATTCATACATGAACATAGGAAAGTTACGTCAAATTCATTCCACTGTCTTTTCTCTTCCTATTCCCCTCCCTTCCCTTCCCTCACCTTTGTCTAATCCACTTGACTTGTATTCTTCTCAAAGCAAATAAAACATCTATGAAGCCACAGTTCCTCAAGTTGAGGAAATGGAAAACCAGAAAGAGAATAAAAAGGGACAGGAATGAAAGGAAACTTATTTTAGTTTCTAGGGACTATGCTGTGCATTCCATATATCTTAATCTAATTTAGGTTTTTTAACTATTTCACTGTTTTTTATTATTTTTTTATAGTTTGGTACTTCCCTGAAAACCAAGGTTTATCAAACATCTTCAAGGGTCCAGTTACAGGACATGGCTGGTAGTGCAAGCTGGTGCTCATAGTTACTATATAGGGTCTTTGTCCCACTTCGTGTTATCTAAAATTCTCTTTAGAAGCATGGTTGATGACATGGACAAGATCTTCTCTATTGCTTCATGTTCTTCTAGATATTGTAGTTAGGTTAATTCAATATGACAAATAAACAAATCTTTAATTAAGTGCCTCCATTTTGTTTGTGGGGATTAGGTGACATCAGTAAACAAAGCAGATAATGATTTTCCCCTATATTGCAATTTGGAGACACTAATTCAATAATAAACCTACTAAAATGAGTGCATGATATATTGTGAAAAAATTGATGGATACTGATAAACATAACAAAGGTGATACTAGGATTACTTTGAAAGTATTGATTAATGTAGGAGAACTGTCATCTTCACATATTAAGTCTTCTAATGCGTGTTCTTTCATGTTTTTAATATTTTATAGTTTTCTATGCAGAGATTTTATACTTTTTTATTTAAATTATTCATAACTATTTGATATTTAAGTGTTAATGGCATCATTTCTTAAATAAAATTTTATATACAGTTATGGCTGATATATGAAAATGCAGTGGTATCTTGCATGCTCATGTATCTAGTAACTTTCTAAATTCACTATTTTTAATTTTTATTTTGAAAACCTTAAATTTGCAAAGAAGTTGCAGTAATATTATGACATACTGCTAAATAATTTTCTCCAAATATTAGTATTTTACCACTTTTAATAATTTAAAAATCATTCTTCCTTTGTATATATAATAACTATCATTATCATTTAATACTTACTATTATTATTGTTTGGAGACACCAGGCACATCTACTCCTCAACAGTGTTGTATTTATGTCTAAAAAATGAGGTCATTTTCTTACATAAAAAGAGTTGAATCATAAAGTTACTGTTTAATATTCGTTTGTTCTTTTTAGAAAAACAGTAGAGTGGTATTTTGACATATTTATACATACACAGAGTATAACTTATTTTAATTAAGATCCCAGTCTTATGAATATACATGATGTTGAGATTCACTGTGGTGTATTCATACATGAACATAGGAAAGTTATGTCAAATTCATATAAAAAAGTATATACTATAATCTCATATATACTATATGAGGTTATATACTCATATAGTATATACCCATATAATATAATCTCATCTATAGTCTGTTAACTAATTTTACCAATTACCCCTATAATGTTCTTTTTTAACAATTTTTCCTTGTCACACAATCAATCAAGTTGCATCTGGGTGCATTGCCCCCTTAATTTCCTTTAACCTAGGCCAGCTCCACAGCGTTTCTTTGTGAATTACTGAGGAATAAAGCCCATTTTCTTGTGCAACAGCCCTAAAATTTCATTTGCATGCTCATGATCAGATTCAGATTATTCATTTTTGACAGTGAATTGCATCAAGAATATGGTAGTCTTTTCAGGGCATCATAGTAGGAGCAATATGATGCAGTTTTATCCCATTATTGATTATATGAATTACATGTTGTCATGATGTTATTGACATAGCATTATTTTGGATGCATTTGGTTAAAATATATAACCAACATGAAACGCTTGAATTTTCATTTTAGTGACTTCTTGATAATTTAAATTATAAACTATGTACTTGATATTATAGATACATAGCTTATGTATAGTTTATATATAATATATAGTTTACATATATTTAATTCATGTAGATATAGTTTATATTTTTCTTTATATTTCTATAGAACAGTTCTCCCTAGAATATCCACTAAAAAAATAGACAAAAAAGGCATATTAGATAAGTTACAAAAATCCAAAACTTCAGTCTAAATGAAGGCAAGTGAAGAGGAAACGCTAAGAATAGTATAAGAAAATAGGAAGCAGATTGCAAAATGATAAATTCAAGTTTAATCATATTCATACTTATATTAAATAAAAATGATTTAAATATTTCAATAAATAGTGGAAGAATGTCAGACTGGTGAGAAAAGGATAGCACACCCTTTATTAAATCCAGTTTTAGTATAAAGATACAGATATGTGTAAAGGTAAATGATAAAAAAGGAAATATTTTGCAGATACTAATCAGAGGAAGCCTGAAGGGGCAAGGTTAACATCAAACCGTGGAAGACATGAAGACAAGAAAGCATAAAGAGGGAAGGTCTACAATAACGAAGGGCTCATTCCTGAGGAAGGTAGAGCTGTTCTAAAGGAAGATGCGTCTAATAACAGAGTTTCAAAGCATATCAGCAAAACTGGATAGACCCGAAAAGGGAAACTGACAGATCAGCAGTTGTGGATGTGGAGATTTTAGGGCTTCTCCCTCAATAAATGATAAATGGGGTAATTAAATACTGATTTGACATGTTGTTTTTATAACTTTCTACCCAACCTCAGGATAATTCTCATCCTTTTCAAGTGCATGTAGAACCATTACCAAGATAGACTGTGTTCTGGACCAGAAAACAAAAATCAAGTAATTTAAATTCTACAAAATATATTCTCTGAATAGAATTCAATTAAATTAGAAAATAATAATGGATTGATGTCTTGGAAATCCCAAAATATTTGAAAATTAAATAGCATACTTCTAGATAATTATGAATAAAAATAGAAATCATAAGAGAAATTAGTAAATATTTTACCTTAATCAAAATGAAAATCAAACTTTATGGAAGATGGCTAAAGCAATGATTAGATGTAAACAATCATTAAAAATTTACAGTAGAAAAGATGAAACATCTAACACATATTATCTAAGACAAACTTAGGAGTTAGAAAAAGAACACATAAAATCCAAAATACATTATTAAAGGAAAGAAAAAAATAAATATGAGAGAAAATCAATAAACAAAATTGTTAAGATCAATACAACCAGGAGACTGAACAATAAATTTCTTACTAGACTAACCAAGAAAAAAGAGAGATGTGTAGAAGTTTCAATATTAGATGCGAAAAAATGGAAATAATTACAGATGATAATGAAATTAAAATGATAATAAAGGGATTTAGGAACAACTTTGTGGTTCACGGACCTCTAAAAGTCCCCCAAGATTACCACCCCCTTGAGTCTCCTGTATAATCCTCTCCCCTCAGTTGTGGACAGGGTCTGTCAATATCATGATAGCCACTCCCATGGTCATACTGTATAATACTCTGTCTTATCACACTAGAGTGAGAAACTCTTTTGCTTGTCTTAGAGAAGTGAATTGCTGTGATCCTAGAGGGTCTGGGAGAATTGGCAAGGAATTCCAGGTGGCCTGAGCTGAGAGCACTTCAACTGACCAGGAACAGATGTCTCCCAATGATCACTTTGTGCCAATAAATGTGACAACTTTAATGAAATGGAGAAATTTATTGACTCAGATTATCAAACCTGACATTAAAAAAAGGACATAATCTGAATAGGACTATATCTTGTATAAAAATTAAGTTTCACAAATTGATACTTAAGTTTCACAAGAGACACTTTAGGCAGGTTCTTACAGCATCATTTATAAAATCTATAACAACACTTAGAAAATAAATGATATAAATTCTACATAAACTCTCTGAAAACATATGAGGAGGAAGTACATCCAAATTTATTTCATAAAACCAGATTACTCTTATACTGAAGTCAGACAAAGTTATTACAGAGAAAGAAAACTATAGACCAATATCCCACTTGATCACAGATAAACAAAAATTATTAAAAAATAATAAATTGAAAAAATATACAAAAATCATACTGTATTATAACCAAATGAGCTTCATGTTGGGAATCAGCCATGCAAAGCTTATTTCAGGAATTTAAATTTATTCAATATTAATAAATCAATGTTATTTACTATACGAACAGATTAAAAATGAAAAATATGGGACTGAATGTGGTGGTCAATACATGCAAGCCCAGCTATTTCAGCAGATGAGGCATAAGGATTGAAAGTTCAAGGCCAGCCTGGACAATTTAGACTGTCTCCAAAAATGGATTAAACTTTTTAAAAATAGAAATTAAATAAAGAAAAAATAAGCAAACCCATTTAAACAATATATTTGTATCAATAAATACAAACAAATCTTCTAATTTTATTCAGCATACATACATGATAAAAACTCTGCAGTTAGGAATAGAAAGGACTTTCCTTAACCTGATTTATAGCTACCTTCAGACTTTTTTTGTGTTATGTGTTGAATGTTTTCTCCCCAAGATGAGAAGCAAGGCAAAGATGTCCCCACATCATTTCTATTGACATTTTACTGGAGGACCATCGCAGAAAAATGATGCAAGAAAAACAAAAGGCACCTCAACTGAAAGGGAAGTACTAAAACTGTCTTTATGGAAGACATGTTATGTATGTAGAACACCTCCAATAATTTAATATATATACACACACACTGGATGAAATAAGTACTTTTATCAAATTGTAAATCACAATTTTGATGTATAAAAATACATCATATTTCTATGTTGTAGCAACAAACAATTGAATAATAAAAGTTTTTGTCCATATGTGAAGAGACCCCTTTCTAGATTTAGTGATTGTTAACAGAGAGGTTATATGAATGACTTCTTGTCCAACAATTATATATTTTGCTGGCTATATAATTTTTCTTGTATACTTGAGTATGACAGCATATATTCTTCTCCTGTTTTATCATTAAATATTTAATTGGAATATTTAGGAGAAGCTATAAAATGGGATGCTAACTAGATATATTAAATCTGACTTCTGACCTTTTTAAACATAGTTATTCTTAAAATAACTCTGATGAATATATATATTTTTCCAACAAAGTTTTAGAAAAAAATTTCACTTAATTGATGTAAGAAAATTTTTATAAGTCATAAATTGATAGAATTGGCTGAGGACTAAGGGTACTGCTCTGTGAATTTTGAATTTGATACAATAAAAGAAGAATATTGAAGCAACTTATTAAAGATACAGACTACTTTTAATTGCTTATAACTCATAAATATATGAAATTAGGAACTGCTAATATTGGGATTAGTTGCTCTCGTAAGCCAATAAAACAACTACCAAAATTTTTCACAAGAAGGACTGGAAGATGGCGGCCAAGGGAGTCCAGCACACCAGTACGCTGCGCCACTGTGTGGGAGAAACACGAGGTGAAATGGCTGAAGGCTACCTTGGTGGGAATCCCCAGTGAAATTGAAGTGCTCCAGAATCTAGAGGTCAAAATTCCAGCGCGCGGGATTCAGCTGCAGGGGCTTGGTAGCGGGCGATTTCTCCTCACGGAGCGAAGCAGTACTTGGTCGGCGGACCGCCCCGTGGATGGAGTCTGGGACGCGCCCGAGTTAATTAGCCGCGAGTTACCAGAGCGGGATTACAGCGAAGCGGATTCTGCAGGCTCCTGCCAGTGGCACACTAGCCGCGCTGAGTGCTGAATTCCAGCTTTGAAATACAGGAGAGAATGGGTCCAGTTCGTTTCCCGACACCGGTCGGAACACGCAGGAGAACTGCAGCCGCCATCATGGAGAGCTGACGCAATCATCCCTGTTTTCTACTGATCTCAGCTCATTCAACTACAGAACAGGTGATTCCAGGCTGGTATTTGCCTGCGTCGTGCAGACAGATCGCTCAGGCTCGGGATTGGAAACTTTGAGGAGAATACTCTTCAGGCCTCACCCCTGGCAAGGCGGGCGCCAGGCTTTGAGCGGCCAGATTCTAGTTCCCCGGGTTGCTTTGGCCCAGGGCGGGAGATCCTTCTTGGCCCGGGGCTACGAAACCCGCGGCGACTGTGTCTTTGACCCTGCCCCTGTCTGAGCGTACACTGAGCTGGGAGAGGTTGGAGCTGCCAGGCCCGGGCGGGGGCCGCCTGGGCCTGAGGCTGGGGTACCTCTGTGGAGCCTGCTCCGAGCAGAGTGTGGCAGGGATCAGAGAGGCTGGGTTCGTGGCTGCTTGAGCCCAGGGCCGCGGAGCCTGCGGGGACCGCGAGCTGAGGCCAGCCACAAGTGAAACTTGCGACGAGGGGCAGCGGGACTCTGTCTCCTGGAACAGTTTTGACCCGGAGCTGGAGAGCCCGCGGGAAGTGCGTCTTAGACTCTGCTCCCAGGGGAGCGTACACCGAGCAGGGAGAGTTTGGTGCGGCCAGGCTTGGGCACCGAGCAGGGAGAGTCTGGTGCAGCCAGGCTTGGACTCCCGGGACGGCACTGGCCTGGGATTGGGGAACCCGCGGCGGTTGCCCTGAGGAGCCTGCTCCTAGCAGAAAGTGGCGGGGATCTGAGAGACCGGCTCCTGGCTCCCAAAGCGGCTCTGGCTCACGGTTGGGGATCCTACAGGGACTGCTTCTTGTTCCGGGTCCTGCTGGGTGCTGCGGGGGCCTGGAGGGCAGAGTGGAGCTGCCTCCTGTGCCCAGAGCAGGCTAAGGGTCCCGCCGGTGTGGTATCGCGACACCCCAACTGCAGCTGGGGCCAAGGAGAGTAGCCGCCCACGCCTGGAACAGGACCAGCGACCCGACGGCAGGGTAGCCAAGTCAACCCACTTGGAGTAGAGGCCGTGAAGAGCTGCCGTCTGACCCTGCAAGGTAGGCAGTCCTGCGTCCCACTGGCAGGACAGGCTCGGCAGCCGGCCAGTGTAGTGGACGAGTAGCATCGAGGCAGTCACGTCACACTGGTTGGAGTGGGGGTTGAACAGAGCCGCCGCCAGCATCCGGAAGGAGCCCAGAGACCCGTTGGAGAGGCAGTTAGGTACCCCCACTGGGAGTGGGGGTTGAGCAGAACTGCAGCCCAGGCCCGCAGGGTGGGCAGATCTGAGACCCACCGGCGGATCAGGCTTGGAGGCCGACCAGCGTGGTAGACACGTCACATCAATTGGAGTAGGGGTGGAGAAGAGCTGCTGCCCACGTCCGGATCAGGACCAACGATCCGAAGACGTGGTAGGAACGTCACCGCAATTGGAGTGGGGGCAGAGTAGAGCAGCCACCCGTGCCCGCAGGGCGGGCAGACCTACGACCAACCAGCGTAGTATATAGATCACCCTGATTAGAGGAGGTTCACAGCCACTACCCGCCCTACAAGAGAGATATCCCAAATATACAAGAGCAACAAAAATAAACAGGGGGAAAAATTTCAAAAACACAACAGTTTCACGAAGCAGAAAGAAACGCAAGCAACATGAAAAGACAAGGAAAGAAAGGACCACAAGCAATGCAGGTCAACTCAACCCTAGAAGAGGTAATAGCTGCAACAGATGGAATGTCAGATAAAGAGTTCAGGATATACATGCTTCAGATGATCTGGATTCTCAAGGAAGACATGAGACAGCAAAATCAGACAATGAAAGATCACATTGACAAGGAACTACAGAAACAAATCCAGGAAGTAAAAGATCAATTTCACAGGGAGTTAGAAGTAATAAAGAACAAACAAATAGAAATCCTAGAAATGCAGGAAGCAATAAACCAACTTAAAACCTCAATTGACAATACTACCAGCAGAATAGATCACTTAGAAGATAGAACATCAGACAATGAAGACAAAGTATTTCAACTTGAGAAGAACATAGACAGTTCAGCAAGACTGCTAAGAAACCATGAGCAGAACATCCAAGAGATATGGGATAACATTAAAAGGCCAAACTTAAGAGTCATTGGGATACAGGAGGGCACAGAGCTCCAAACCAGAGGAATGAACAATCTATTCAATGAAATAATACGAGAAAACTTCCCAGACTTGAAGAATGAAACAGAATCCCATATCCTAGAAGCCTACAGGACGCCAAAAGTGCAAAATCATAAGAGATCCACACCTAGACACATTATAATGAAGATGTCCAACATACAGAATAAGGAGAGAATTTTAAAAGCTACAAGAGAAAGAAAGCAGATTACATTTAGGGGCAAACCAATCAGGATAACAGCTGATCTCTCAACACAGACTCTGAAAGCTAGAAGATCCTGGAATAACATATTTCAAACACTGAAAGAAAATGGGCTCCAACCAAGAATCGTGTATCCGGCGAAATTAAGCTTCAGGATGGAAGATGAAATTAAAACCTTTCACGATAAACAAAAGTTAAAAGAATTCGCAGCTAGAAAACCATCTCTTCAAAAAATCCTTGGCAAAACATTACAGGAAGAGGAAACTGAAAATAACATTGAAAACCATCAGTGGGAGGTAGGACAGTAAAGGGGGGAAAGTAACCAAAGAGGAAAACTAATCAGGTTTAGTAACATAAATAAACAAATATGACTGGAGGAACAAACCTAATCTCAATAATAACCCTAAATGTTAATGGCTTAAACTCACCAATTAAGAGACACAGGCTAGTCGAATGGATCACAAAACAAGATCCAACAATATGTTGCCTACAGGAGACGCATTTGATAGGAAAAGATATACATAGACTGAAGGTGAAAGGCTGGGAAAAATCATTCCACTCATATGGACTGCGGAAACAAGCAGGAGTGTCCATACTCATATCAAACAAAATAGATTTCAAGCCAAAATTAATCAAAAAGGATAAAGAGGGACACTGCATACTGCTCAAGGGAACCATACACCAACAAGACATAACAATCATAAATATATATGCCCCAAACAATGGTGCACCTACGTTCATCAAGCAAACTCTTCTCAAGTACAAGAGTCTAATAGACCACCATACAATACTCATGGGAGACTTCAACACACCTCTCTCACCACTGGACAGATCTTCCAAACAAAAGTTAAATAAGGAAACTATAGATCTCAACAAAACAATTAACAACCTAGACTTAATTGACATATATAGAATATACCACCCAACATCAAGTAGTTACACATTTTTCTCAGCAGCACATGGATCCTTCACAAAAATAGATCATATATTATGTCACAGGGCAACTCTTAGACAATATAAAGGAGTAGAAATAATACCATGCATCCTATCTGATCATAATGGAATGAAACTGAAAATCAACGATAAAAGAAGGAAGGAAAAATCATGCACCACGTGGAGAATGAACAATAGGTTACTGAATGACCAATGGGTCATAGAAGACATCAAGGAGGAAATTAAAAAATTCATAGAGATAAATGAAAACACTGACACAACATATCGGAATCTATGGGACACATTGAAAGCAGTTTTAAGAGGAAAATTCATTGCTTGGAGTTCATTCCTTAAAAAAAGAAAAAACCAACAAATAAATGATCTCATACTTCATCTCAAAATCCTAGAAAAAGAAGAGCAAAATAACAGCAAAAGAAGTAGAAGGCAAGAAATAATTAAAATCAGAGCTGAAATTAATGAAATTGAAACAAAAGAAACAATTGAAAAAATTGACAAAACCAAAAGTTGGTTCTTTGAAAAAATAAATAAAATTGACAGACCCTTAGCCATGCTAACGAAGAGAAGAAGAGAGAGAACCCAAATTACTAGCATACGGGATGAAAAAGGCAATATCACAACAGACACTTCAGAAATACAGAAGATAATCAGAAATTACTTTGAATCCTTATACTCCAATAAAATAGAAGATAGTGAAGGCATCGATAAATTTCTTAAGTCATATGATCTGCCCAGATTGAGTCAGGAAGATATAGACAACCTAAACAGACCAATAACAATAGAGGAAATAGAAGAAACCATCAAAAGACTACCAACTAAGAAAAGCCCAGGACCGGATGGGTATACAGCAGAATTTTACAAAACCTTTAAAGAGGAACTAACACCAATACTTTTCAAGTTATTTCAGGAAATAGAAAAAGAGGGAGAACTTCCAAATACATTCTACGAGGCCAACATCACCCTGATTCCTAAACCAGACAAAGACACTTCAAAGAAAGAAAACTACAGACCAATATCTCTAATGAACCTAGATGCAAAAATCCTCAATAAAATTCTGGCGAATCGGATTCAAAAACATATCAAAAAAATTATACACCATGATCAAGTAGGATTCATCCCTGGGATGCAAGGCTGGTTCAATATACGGAAATCAATAAATGTTATTCACCACATCAATAGACTTAAAAATAAGAACCATATGATCATCTCAATAGATGCAGAAAAGGCATTTGACAAAGTACAGCATCCCTTTATGTTCAAAACTCTAGAAAAATTAGGGATAACAGGATCATTCCTCAACATTGTTAAAGCAATCTATGATAAGCCACAGGCCAGCATCATCCTGAATGGAGAAAAATTGAAGGCATTCCCTCTAAGATCTGGTACAAGACAGGGATGCCCTCTCTCACCACTTCTGTTCAACATAGTCCTCTAAACACTGGCCAGAGCAATTAGACAGACGAAAGAAATTAAAGGCATAAAAATAGGAAAAGAAGAACTTAAAGTATCACTATTTGCAGACGATATGATTCTATACCTAACAGACCCAAAAGGGTCTACAAAGAAACTATTAGAGTTAATAAATGAATTCAGCAAAGTGGCGGGATATAAAATCAACACGCATAAATCAAATGCATTCCTGTATATCAGCGACAAATCCTCTGAAACAGAAATGAGGACAACTACTCCATTCACAATATCCCCCAAAAAAATAAAATACCTGGGAATCAATCTAACAAAAGAGGTGAAAGACCTATACAATGAAAACTACAGAACCCTAAAAAGAAACATAGAAGAAGACCTCAGAAGATGGAAAAATATACCCTGCTCATGGATAGGCAGAACTAACATCATCAAAATGGCGATATTACCAAAAGTTCTCTATAAGTTCAATGCTATCCCAATCAAAATCCCAACGGCATTTCTTGTAGAAATAGATAAAACAATCAGGAAATTCATATGGAATAATAAAAGACCCAGAATAGCAAAAACAATGCTAAGCAGGAAGTGTGAATCAGGCGGTATAGCGATACCAGACTTCAATCTATACTACAGAGCAATAGTAACAAAAACAGCATGGTACTGGTACCAAAACAGGCGAGTGGACCAATGGTACAGAATAGAAGACACAGTAACCAATCCGCAAAACTACAACTATCTTATATTTGATAAAGGGGCTAAAAGCATGCAATGGAGGAAGGATAGCATCTTCAACAAATGGTGCTGGGAAAACTGGAAATCCATTTGCATCAAAATGAAACTGAATCCCTTTCTCTCGCCATGCACAAAAGTTAACTCAAAATGGATCAAGGAGCTCGATATTAAATCAGAGACACGGCGTCTGATAGAAGAAAAAGTCGGCTATGATCTACATACTGTGGGGTCAGGCCCTAAATTCCTCAATAGGACACCCATAGCGCAAGAGTTAACAACCAGAATCAACAAATGGGACTTACTCAAACTAAGAAGTTTTCTCTCAACAAAAGAAACAATAAGAGAGATAAACAGGGAGCCTACATCCTGGGAACAAATCTTTACCCCACACACTTCAGATAGAGCCCTAATATCCAGAGTATACAAAGAACTCAAAAAATTAGATAACAAGATAACAAATAACCCAATCAACAAATGGGCCAAGGACCTGAACAGACACTTCTCAGAGGAGGACATACAGTCAATCAACAAGTACATGAAAAAATGCTCAACATCGCTAGCAGTCAGAGAAATGCAAATCAAAACCACCCTAAGATACCATCTCACTCCAGTAAGATTGGCAGCTATTAAGAAATCCAACAACAACAAGTGCTGGCGAGGATGCGGGGAAATGGGTACACTTGTTCATTGTTGGTGGGACTGCAAAATGGTGCAGCCAATTTGGAAAGCAGTATGGAGATTTCTTGGAAAGTTGGGAATGGAACCACCATTTGACCCAGCTATTCCCCTCCTCGGTCTATTCCCTAAAGACCTAACAAGAGCATGCTACAGGGACACTGCTATATCGATGTTCATAGCAGCACAATTCACGATAGCAAGATTGTGGAACCAACCTAGAAGCCCTTCAATAGATGAATGGATTAAAAAATGTGGCATTTATACACAATGGAGTATTACTCTGCAATAAGAAATGACAAAATCATAGAATTTGGAGGGAAATGGATGGCATTAGAGCAGATTATGCTAAGTGAAGCTAGCCAATCCTTAAAAAACAAATGTCAAATGTCTTCTTTGATATAAGGGGAGTAACCAAGGACAGGGTAGAGACGAAGAGCTGGAGAAGAAGAATAACATTAAACAGGGATGATAGGCAGGAGGGAAAGTGAGAGTTAAGGGAAATTGCATGGAACTGGAAGGTGAGCCTCAGGGTTATACACAATTACATATAAGAGGAAAGGAGGAGTAGGAGAAAAATTATATAAGTGGAAGAAACGATTTATAGTAGAGGGGATGGAGAGAGAGTAGGGGAGGGGAGGGGAGGGGAGGGGTGAGGGGACAGTGGAGAATGGGATAGACAGCAGAATACATCAGTCACTAGAAAGGCAATTTGTAAATCAATGGAAATGTAACTGATGTGACACAGCAATCTGTATACGGGGTAAAAATGGGAGTTCATAACCCACTTGAATCAATCTGTGAAATATGGTATAATAAGAACTATGTAATGTTTTGAACAACCAACAATAAAATAATTAAAAAAAAAAAAAAAAAAGAAATGCCAACGTCTTAGAATAGCCAAACCAATTTGAAGTGTGACAAAGTTTGAGTACACTACCAGATTTGAAGATTTGCTATAAAACTATAAAAACAGAGTTTGGGACAGGGATAAACACATAGGCCAGTGAACAGAAAGAAATTCCAGATAGACCCACACATATGTAGTGAAAGGGTAAAGTTTCTAAGCTGCAAAGCCTGAGTTAAAATGTAAAGGACTAGGTATTGTAAAGTTTCTGAACTGCACACAGAACCTGAAATTCCTGAGGCAGTTAAGACAATGCCCGGTACTGACCATTTAGTTGTTAAATAACCTAGGACCCTGTGCAGCTTGGCACGTAGGCCCAAACCAATCAGTGTGAATGTATCCCCCTCTTTAGGAGTGACCTATCACCCCCGCCCGACCTGTTCCCGCCAATGAATGGACTAATCATGTTTGAGAGTTGTTGTTCAATTTTCCTGCGCCTCATGATGATTTGTTCTGATGTATGCAAAGTCCCTGCCCTCCCCAAAAAGTGTACTTAAGCACTGCTCAACCCCTGCTCAGGGCTCTGGGCTGCTCTCCCTTCTTGAGTGAGCATGGAGCCCCAGCGCGCTGGATCTGCAATAAACCCCTTTTGCTGTTGCAAAAAAAAAAAAAAAAAAAAAAAAAAAAAAAATTTTTCACAAGTAAAAGAAATTCAAAATTTATTTTTTAGTTTAAATATTAGTTCCCAATATTTATTTTCAGATTATTGCCTACACTTTCCTGACAGTTGCCACTAGAGGAAAATCTTGTTTGAACTTTCTTTCTGAAGGGA
Organism: Spermophilus citellus; assembly: GCF_964194105.1. Classification (NCBI taxonomy): domain Eukaryota; kingdom Metazoa; phylum Chordata; class Mammalia; order Rodentia; family Sciuridae; genus Spermophilus; species Spermophilus citellus. Next base: position 271,569,985 of record NC_138182.1, on the reverse strand, counting down.
AGAAAAGAGACTTTTACAGCACAGATGCACTTATGTTATCCAAACAGTTTCAGGTATTAAACTTTGTTCCCTGTGTGAAGGTCCACCATGGCCAAAGCTGTACCCACAGGGCTGACCATTCTGTATCTGCCACAGAAATAACTAGCTCATATGCTGGAACTCAAGCATTGGTATATTTTGTCCTCTAACTTCAAAAAGAAATTTTAAAAATTATCTTCAAGGAAGATTAGGATAAAATATTGCATTTGAGTAGAAAATTTCCTTTTATGGAATATATTCATTGAGATGAACCATCTTCATTATGCCACTTCTAATTTATTAAAAAATAATAAATTATATTTATGGAGATGATTTTAACATTATTTTAAGAAACTGATATACAATAAAATCAATTGTGAACACAAGAAGTCAAAGACTTTGAAGACTATGATAAAAACCAAACTGAAGTGATCCAACAAAGTAAAATCTCTGTAAAACACCCCTGTGACCAATGCTTAAGGCTATTCCCTATTTATGAGGCAATCATGCAATGGATTAAGGGATTACATCAGCTCATATTGATTTTGATAAGACATAAGCATAAAAATTGTTGCATTGCCAAGGAGCATTGGTTCCTGTGGAATAACACAAGCCTGTGGGGAGGAGCTCAGGTTTATTCTCAGAATAAAGGAGTAAGTAGATCACTAGGCCTAACCAGATTGTATGTCTAGAACTAAGTGGAGACCTGTTTATGTATCTAGAATATAGGAGTAGGTGAAAAATGAGAGGAAGGGGCTGGGGTTTTGGCTCAGTGGTAAATCGTTTGCCTAGAACATGTAGGGTACTCAGTTTGATCCTCAGAACCATATAAAAATAAACAAATAAAATACAGGTATTGTGTCCATCTACAACTAAAATATTTTTTTAAATGATAGGGAGGAGCTGAGATTCTGGCTCAGAGGGAGAGCGTTTGCCTCGCATTCTTGAGGCTCTGGATTCGATCCTCAACACCACATAAAAATAAAAAAAATAAAGATATTGTGTCCACCTATAACTAAAAAAATAAATATTTTTTAAAAATGAGAGGGAAAACATTCCATATTGTCAACATTAGTTGATATTTTAAATTTTGAGGTATTCTGAATAAACAATTTGTAATTCTGAGTTTATAACCTGTTACAAATAATGTATCTAATAATTTATTTGATGCATATATTGTTAAAGATAAATCTCTTATTTAATATAATTTGCCTGTTTAGAATAATTTTGGATCATTAATGCCTAAGAAAGAAGTATCACTTGCACTCAGGGCTCACTCATGCTCTCAGTGAAAGACAGTTTAAGAAATCTTTAAAGGTAAGAGCTGCCTGACTTTTGCAAACCAGAACAGAAACACAGGATAATCATCTACGGCAGGATTTCAACTCAATAGCTTCAGGATTTTCACAGCCACCCCGACTTTCTCCTAATCAGGACTACCCTGACTTTTATTCTGTCTCCTGAGATCCATGATTGGCCCCATTCTAAAACAGAATAAACTTTTCTAAAACACTTCCTGCTTGGCTTCCTTCAATTGTTCTCAGAGCCTTCCTCTACACTAGTTAGCATAGAAGGTCTCTCATGACGGAGGCCTGATGACCTCAACAGCCTGTCAGCATAGTCTGCACCAGGCAGGGCCAGGGCTGGGCTTCTTCACGCCCAGTGAGCACCACCTTCCAGTGAGCATTTTCTTCATATACACTCTGATTTTCAATTTCCCCACATTTGGCTTCTGTGTTTCCTTCAAAGAAGCCTGTCTTGGCATTTCCTTTAGCCCTTAGTTTGAACAGATGATAGCACTCATTTCACTGGTTGTTTTTGTGTTTCTAACCTGGTTTTCTGACTTGAACATAGGTTCCTTAGGGAGAAGAACTCTTATTCATCCTCATAGTTCCATGAATTGACATAGTAACTGGCACTATAAGCTACCCATTAAGAGTTTATTGAATAAATAAATAAATAGATGATGCCTGATAAGAACCATGTTTTGACCAACAGTCAGGACCTTCTGTACCAACATGTGTTTTGAGTTAGGATAATCCTCATAACACCTTCCCTATTCCGGTCTTTGGAATTAAGATTCCAATGGAGGAAGGCTAGTGTATAAATATCACATTTCCTGTTTTGTCTTCAAAAGTCTTCTGTCCAAAGCCAACAATGCAATCTCTCTCCTCTCCAAGCTATTTTTCAAGGCATTTGAATGTTTTATTCTTACGGTGGTAATGGGTTGTGATGAGTCATACCAGTGTCTCCTCCCAGTCATATCTATAACCACTAGTAACTTACCCCCATTACAAGGAACTCCATTCTGACAAGCATCTCATTAGATACCACATTTACAAAATGCCTCCATGGATTACATGTTCTGTTGGAGATTTTAGAACAGAGATTTCATAAGGAGCTATTGAAACTGTATAAATCTCATGCCCATAATAAACTTTTCATTAGCAGTTCATTCTGTCAATTTATTCTCTTTAGTTCCCACCAACAGATATTAAAAAGAAACTACAGGGTTGGGGTTGTAGCTCAGTGGTGGAGCAGTTGCTTTGCATCCTGGGTTCAATCCTCAGCATACATAAAAGTAAATTAAAAAAAAATAAAGGTATTGTGTCCATCTACAATCAGAAATATTTTTTAAAAAGAAAGAAACCACAAATGTGAAGAAAAGTCACCATGAGAAAAAGTTTTGCTGTAAGGAGTTTTAATTCCATTTTAACAATTTAATGATGTTTTTGTCTTTACTGTTTTTGTGATCTTATTGTTATTTTTGATTAATTTTCTTTTATCTCATTTTTTTTGAAATCCATTGTACATAATATCCATGATTTCTTAACCTTTCATTCTTCAAAATACATTTATAACTGACAGAAAAAGTTTTTTTTTAAAAGTCAAATACTGTAGCTGTTTTTATCAGACAAATTGTTTAAAATGATTTACTAACAAGGGGAGGATTTCTTGGAATAAAAAAATAGACCAAGGGTATAAGCCACTAATGCTTGTCTTTTCTTTGTTTGTTTCTGTTCAGTCAAGGGGAAACTACTATTTTCCTAGTCCAAACAGTCTGTATTAGTAAATCAAGAGATTTAGTCATAAAGTGATGAGACTCTTCTAGGTTACAACCAATTAAAATTCCTGGTCCTCATTCCCTAAGTCACTTGCATCTTTTTTTGGCCCATAAGTATTTTAGGGAAGGAATTTGTACTTTCAATTACTTATTTTGTTATTTTTACAGGGACATTCAGTGAGTGAGTTTTGATTTTATAGCATATCAATTTGCAAAAGATAAAGTTGTCATGCTACAAAAGTAATTTTCTCAGAGAACACTAACTTCTAGGATCCTGTAAATTTTATTCTGAGGTCAAATTCCGAAGTTAGAATTAGTGGAAAGAGCAGTGCACAGATTGTTCTCTGATAAACTATAGAAATGAAGTCTGGAAGTAAGATTTTTTAATTAAGGTTATAATTTCTTACCCAAAATAAACATTGAGTGGACTTGTGTTTCGAAAGAATAGGATGACTGCAGCTCTACAATTGTGATTATCAAACTGAATTCAATTGTCAATCAATGGTACTGAAGGCATCAAAAATAATCACCACACTGGTCCATTGGCCTTAGATAAATGTTGATTCTGTTCCCTTCTGTCTCAAGATGTATATTTCATCTTTACCAGTAAATTTTCCAGCTTCAGATCTATTTTTCTTCTACCCAATTTAATAAAAGAAAAACTGATAGAAAAAAATTTTCCCCCAAACATCTGTGTTTATAACTTATGATAATGCTGTATGTCTTTGAAAATCAAATCTGAGCATGTGGATATAAGTTTGAGTTGTGGAAATATTTTTCATTTCCTTTTCTCTTTGTCCACAAAGACTCCTAGGAGGTTAAAGGGAGAAGGGTAAGAACATTTTTCATAATTTCCCCCACCATATGTAATTGAAATATTGAGAGAAGTGATAACTTATGAATTCTACTAAGAAATAATAAAAATATACGAGGGTTAGAGGATTGAGACTGTAATAGACATTTAAATGTGCATAGTTATATTACTGATATTTAATTTTTAAGAAATTAAAATTTGTATTAAGGAGCACCTTCAGAACACTACCAATCTATTCAACATTAATTAAAGCAGGCACATGCTTGATTATGTCCAATTTCTAAAGATAGAAACATGGTTTTATATGCTTCTTGGCTATAAAGTGTAACCAGACTTAACTCATGTCTGCCTATTCCCTGATTTTCCAGGTTAAAGAAGCCTCAAAGAATCTTTTTTTGAACCAAATACTACAATGCTTAATGTCGAATTTTCTTATCTCAACATTTTATACCTTTTTATCTAAAAACCAAAACAGTATTGATATTTACATCATTAAATAACTGTGATCAAATCATCCATCTCATTAATGGATTTACTATAAGAACATATATTTAGTTTTCAGGAAAACACCCATTTTAATGTTCGGAGCAGATTTTTTTTTTAATACCAGTTATTGAACCCAGAGTCACTCAACCACTGAGCCACACTCCCAGCCCTTTTTATTTTGAGAGGGTCTTGCTAAATTGCTTAGGGCATCACTAAGTTGCTGCAATTAACTTTGAACTTGTGGTTTTCCTCCCTCAGTCTCCACAGCCATGAGGATTACAGGCATGTGCCACAGAGCAGAATGTCTTAAACATGACAGTGAGACGTCACTTACTACACAGTTCAGTGTACAGCTCTCACCTGAACTAGTGTCAACATTACTGATCCGAATATGGATTCATTCCCTAGATGAGGAATAAAAAAAATTACAGAGAAAACTAAAATCATCTCAAATTACCATCCCTAGGGAATCTTGATACCTTAGCCATTTTAATCTTCTTCAATAAGTAAATCCTACTATTAGAAACATTCGGAAACTAAAGGAAGGCTGGTTCTTAAAAAATGGGCTCAATATAATTTATTTCATAACTACCCATCATTTATGGGGTTTGAAAGCTCCCAGAAATCTTATTTAAGATTTAAGGCAGGAGATTGGGATTTGACATACTGCTAACACACTACCAAGGCATGTGGATTCTACAAGTAGACCCATTTGTTTCATTGATATCAACCCCTAATGATGTCTTCAGATCTCTTTCCAGGAGACACCTGTACATTCCCTTTAATAACTATTCCTGCCAGGTCTCAGTAGTTCTGCTGGATTGACCGTCAGGCATTTCAATAGGTCGTTCTGTCTGGCTTGGTTCTTGCTGATTTGACTAGGTATTTAATAATGGTTGCCAAGATCCAGTCAACTTCTCTGATTTTCATTTGGTGGCCCTCGAGGCTGTTTCATTGTCCTCTAGAATACCATAGTGTAGATTAGATGCACTCTCATCACCACTTTGGAAACTCGTCACTTTGGGTTTCTCTATACCACGTACATAGTTTATACTATTACATGGTTTAATTTGTGCTTTGGTGGCCCCCAATATAGATCCTTTAAACATGAGGGGACCCATCCAAATATGGTGCTGGATCTTGATCTGCACCTGCACGTCACCCTGGCAGATTCAGGCTCATTTCCTGCACATGACTATCTGTTTTATGAATTCTTGGTTTGTGTCACTATCTATTCTCACTTTTGAACTATCAGGCTCTGATTGTACTGTTTTGAATCACCCAGGCTTTTCTCTGTTCATACAAATGCTAATTATAGTCCTGTATTTGTTATAAGTCATAAATCTAGATCAGCAAAATGTGACTTTCTTAATTTTTTCCTCTCTACCTTACGAATTCATTTCTATCAAGTAGCAGAAAAAATATTTCTCTGGAAACTTCCAGGGAAACTCAGTAATGTCAGGGATTTTTGATTCATTTACAAGGATTTTGTTGTTGTTTTGTTTTGTTTTGTTTGGTACCAGGAACTGAACCCAAGGACACTTAATCACTGAGCCACATCCCCAGACCTTTTAATCTCTTATTTTGACACAGGGTCTCGATAAATTACCTATGGCCTCACTAAATTGCTGAAGCTAGCTTAGAATTTGCAATCCTCCTACTTCAGCTTCCCAAACCACTGGGATTATAGGCATGTTTTACTGCACCTGGCTTCATTTAAAGTTTAAACTAAAAAACTGGGATTTTCTCTCAAACTTTCTCACCTCCACTCCATCCTAAAAACCCATATCTTTGGGACTGTTATAGACTGCAGCAATAGGAGAATTGATGTTTTGTCATCTATATATATCATATGCTAGAACTTGTGAGATGAACGATAATTCTGTCAGGGGTTTCTCTTGATGTCACATCTAGGCCAGGCCTCTCCAATAGGAATATAATTTAAGCCATGGTTGTAATTTCAAATTTGCAGGAGACACACTAAGTCTTTGAAATCCTGTGTGCATTTTGCACATACAGCATATCTCAATTTGGACTAGCCACATTTCAAATATGCTGGTGTTTGAAATATTGTGCAACACAGTTCTAGGCTACAGTCACTGTTCTAGATATGTGCTGGCACAATGATTCATGATGATCTCTGAAACTCCCATCCGATATTGAAGAAAATGGGCTAGTCATAGTGTTTTCAGATTGGGGACCGTCAAAGTCCAAGCTATATATAAATCACCCACATTTCCAGATAGGGAAACCAGATACTAGTATAGCTATTCAGATTTGAAATAATCATTGTAGGGAATCTTTCAGGACTCCAACTATCTGAGTTATATTTTTAGAGAAGAAAAATGGTTATGAGATGTCCAATGTTTTCCTCTTTTAGTTTCTGTGGGATCCCTGAGTCAGTATACTTATAGCCTACACAGCACAGAGAAGATACTATGATCCCCCAGACTATTATCAGAGGGTACTACATGCATCTCTTCTAGTATTAAACCCCCACGTTTAAAGGTTAATGTTCATCTCTAGCCCAGATAGAAAACCCAAGCCCAAGGGAGAGGCGGCATGGTTCATTGTAACCTATTTAGGCTCTTTTTCTCCTGTTTCGGAGATCAGAGGTTTTCATGTAGGGAAATGGAGGGGACAGAGACGGGGAACAGGTGGATCACTAAATTGATTTAATCAAACTTTCCTCTATTCTTCCTTTCCATACTGTGGATCAATGCTTCTATGGTTAAAGCCCAAGATGTAAGAAATTTCTTCTCCACATTTCCCTGATTCCTCCCTTTGTCATTGCCAGTATCACATCTAATGCACAGAAGGTATGGAATTAAGGCCCTGGGTGCCTTCACTCCTATTTGGTTTCTGGGGTTTCTCAATAAGCTTCAGGGGCCTGTTTCTGGGCCCTCTGTCCCAAACCTTCTAGGCCCCTCACCCAGGAGTCTGTGGCACAGTGTTCAGTCTCATCACAGGCTTAACTCTTCCACCAAGAATGGCGACAGCCACTAAGACAGAATGAGGCTTAATGGTGAACTGCTGGTAATTCACTGGAGGTAGGGAGGGAGCTACTGATGGGAGTGGACATTTTGAAGGACATTACAAGGTTGTTACAGGTCAAGTACTGTGACAGCAGATGAGAGGTTTGAAGTGTGAGATACCTTTGGGGAATCCATTTCTTTGAGGGGAAGAATGAGAAAGCAGTATTTGGCAGAGAGAAACCCCAAATTGCTGTACAGATTTGACAAGTCTTGAGGAGCCAAATAGAGAACTCCGAAGGAAATATTGCTTGTTAGAGTTGCCCTGTATGGGCCAAAATGGTCAGTTTATTATATTTCTTTTTTTTTATTGATTATTTATCGCATTACATAGTTCATGATATATCATCTTTCATACATTAGACTCAAATTGTGCTTTGAACTCCCATTTTCACCCCAAATACAGATTGCAGAATCACATCTGTTACATATTCGCATTTTTACATAATGCCATATTAGTGACTGTTGTATTCTGCTACCTTTCCTATCCCCTACTATCCCCCCTCCCCTCCCCTCCCCTCCCATCTTCCCTCTCTACCTCCCCTGCTGTTGTTCAATTCTCTCCCTTTTTTTTTCCCTCCCCCTTGCCCCTCATAACCTCTTATAATTTTATGTATCCTTGAAGGTCTCCTACCATTTCCATATGCTTTCCCTTCTCTCTCCGTTTCTCTCCCCCCATTCGTCTTTGTTTACTGTAGTCTTTTCCTCATGCTCTTTCTTCCTGTTCTGTTCTTAGTTGTTCTCTTTATATCAAAGCAGACATTTGGCATTTGTTTTTTAATGGAACCACCATTTGACCCAGCTATCGCACTTCTCGGACTATTCCCTGAGGACCTTAAAAGAGCGCACTATAGGGATACGGCTGCATCAATGATTATAGCGGCACAATTCACAATAGTTTATTATATTTCTACTTCCCTGCATGCAAACTGATCCAGGGAGGGCATAGCCCTGCATGAAGCAGCTCTGCACAGCCAAGGCAGATCATGAGGGAGATGGTGTTGGAGATGGTGTTGGAGCTGACTGCCAAACACACTCCCTGCAACTGGGCAGCAGGCCCTTCCTTGAAGAGTGCTATTTATGGTGCTTCTCCTTGCTTACAGAGAGTTCTGGCCCCATTTCAAGCAATATTTGGCACCTATATTTCCAATAGGGTGGACAAAGTACCAAGTTAGAGAATTCTGGGCCTGTGGGTCAGATAAGTAATATGAAAAGACTCTCTTTGTTGTTCAGGATCCCAGCTATCGGGACTGTTTTTTTGAGAAGGGAAATAAACAAAAACAGGGCAGAATGATGGAGTGCCTGACTGTGACCCTGGGCTTCAAAGCATGGCTCTTATTATGAACAAGATGGGAGAACCAGGGAAGGTGGAATTTAAGAGAAGGGACCCACACAAAACTCAGTCAAGCAGAATCACACAGAGAGGGAGGCAATGAACAGGTAAGAGACTCAGTACTGGAGATGAGCCCATAGAAGAGAGACGGAATTTAAGGAAGCCACACTATTGTTGTGAGCAACAATGCTAAGGTAGACCAGTGATTCTTCCTGAGGTATCAGGGATGTTCAGTTGAGTACTGCTTTCCATTACTTCAATATCAATAAATATGGTTTTCACTAATGTTTCATCAACTATTTAATAAAGACTTTTGCTTTTACAAATCTTTAAATTAGTAGGCATGTTAGTTTTCATTAGGTAAACATGTTTCAAAAATATTTTCACACTTTGTGAGTGTTTCAATGACACAGAAATACTGTAAAATTAATGCTTTAGGGGAAAGGTGCAGATCCTGTTGCTTTAGCTTAAAATAATGCCCCAAACCCTGACTTAATTTTCTAAGAGCAAAACTGGTTGTCCATTAAAAACTACAACCAGGCACAGGGAGTCAGTTAGGAGGTCAGTCATAAGGGGGGAAACAACATTATGATAATTTGCTTAAATTGCTTACTTCTACTTCACTTTATTTTTTCTAAAAAGAAGACAATTTCCTTTCAGTTTTAGAAAAAAAATGAGCTGATATCAAATATTGAAATGAGCTGATATCAAATATTGCTGCTAGTGGAAGCATGCATTTTATGACTTTCTTTGGAGGAAAAGAGGATTTTTTTTTTCTATCCATGGTTCTGAAGCTATCATAACTCTCATAGAATCAGCTGCTCTTTTTGTAGGATAGCTGTTTAATTTTCTTTCTTTTTTTCATTCATTCTCTCTTTGGTACCAGTGATTGAACCTAGAGGTGCTTAACCACTGATCCACAACTGCAGCCCTCTTTTATATTTTATTTAGAGACAGGGCCTTGCTAAGTTGCTGAGGCTGGCTGTGAACTGATGCTACTCTTGCCTCAGCCTGTTGAGCTGCTGGGATTACAGGCATGTTCCGCTGCACCTGACAGCTATTTGATTTTCTATATTACTCATCAAATTGCTCTTGTGTTCATCTATTAGGTGAGAGGTGCTCTAGGAGGTTCTTTAAAAGTATGAGTCAAACACCTTTTCTCTTGTTAAATGGTATCTCATGCTCAAGACCGCTATTATAAAAAGCTACTAAAGCAAAAGCCAGAAGTCTATTTTAGAAGTTAAGGATATTCACATTTTAGGGATTAAATGGCTTAAGAAATCTTGATTTTTATGGATGGATAATGAACTTTCTATGACAATGACTATTTTTACAGTAATTAGACTTATTGGTTAAGGGATTTATCATGAGGCAGGTTACTTGACAACTATTGGTAATACTTCTTTCATAGTAATGAGACTAGGCACAAACTACATTTGATTTTTCTTGTCTGCTTACATAAATATATGTGTTTTTATGTTTGTGTGTATAAGTAAAAAGTTTATCTATGACATTAACTGAAAGCACATGTAATATTCAGGTACCACTTGCAGAGATCTTACAGTTCTTCAGCACTAAGACAGTCAATAGTATTCTCTTCATTTTGCTGGCAAGGAAATTGACATTGAGATAAACTGTCCAAGCTTACTCAGACCACAAGACTCACAGGAAGTTTCAATGGATTGGTGTCAAACCGATGCTAGAGAGCAAATGTCCAACATTATGTAAATGTGCAAAATGTAATATGATCCAGAAGAAGAAGGACATGAAATGATGCTTAGCTATAAAAATGATATATGATGTTTTTTTGTTTTTGTAAAAAGTGCTGCATTCTTGTATGTCCCAGGGGAAATAGAATCATACAGGAAGACAAAATAAAAATAACAAATCCTGTAATGGTTTATAGCCCTGGAATTGTTAGCTGCTTAATAGGACTCTTCCGATGTTGTTTAGAGTCACTGTCTTTGTTTGAACCAGAATTGGGGATGCTAAAAACACTTCCCCATCTCTTAGGCAGGGAGGTACTGATGAGTTGTTTTAAAGCATAAAATACTAAAACTAAAAGAAACTGCTTTTTATACATCAGCACAAGATAAATTTAAAAAGTAGCCAAACAAAATTTTAAACGATGATTAAAGGTAGTATGACAAATGGCTTATATAGAAGAAGGAAAACATCACAAAGAATAAAACATTATTTTCAGCCTAAGTATATAATGGGTATACCTTAGTGTGCTTCCCTTCTACCTTTCATAATGTATCATAGTGATTTTCTATAACTTCAAATCTATCTTCTGGAAAAAGATGTAGGATAATTTTGTAGGTAAATGGGGAACATAAGAAACAAATTTACCAAGAGTAACCTTGTATGTCACTAGAAATTGGAAATGTACCCAAAACATGCAAGTAATGCAGAAAACACAGGGGGCCAAAAGATGTGAGTCCTTTAATTCTTTGTGATGACTTAAAAGCCAAAATACAGTGTTGTCATGTTGAGCACAGGGACCATTAACTAGGAGCAGAGGGAAGCCTTTTCCAACTATTATTAAACTAGAATTTATGCTGCTTAGCTTTGTGGTTACAGTCCCAGGGCTATTTTTGTTGGTTTGCTTGCTTGGTATTGTTATTGTTTTGTTCCTTTATTTTGTAGTTCTGATTTGTACAAACCCTCAGCGTTCTCTTCTAAATTTAGCGAGGTTTCAATACAGCTAAAAGGAAAAGCAGAAGAGAATGTATTTTCTACAATCCCATAAATCACTGAGATATCATCATCTTGGTCCTGACGCTGGCTGCCTATTTTCTCTCTATTTATTATCTCAGTTTGAAGCCCAAGCAGCAATGAGAATTATCCAATGTGTAATCAGAATGGAGGACCAGCAATATGGATTTTGGAGGCATAAGGTGGATAAATGGAGTTGTGGGGGTGAAAAAAACCTGTGGTCAAAGAGAGGAAGAAAACAGCAGGGCACTGAGCACCCTGAGGTAAGATATCTGAGAGATTAGTTAAGGAAATAGGCAGCTAGGTTCTTCAAGACTGGGAGACTCAACATGGCACCCGTGTTACAAAGTTCTGGAAGGGCTAGAGAGATTGAAGAAAGTAGAACTGGAGAAGTGAAAGGGAGGAGGGCAATACCCTAATATGAAGAAACAACAGACATCTCTAGCCTGAAGCCCCAGGGCTGCCCCTGATTCTGCTCTGCCACTAGGTTAAACCCACAGAAATTGTGGCCACTGCCTGGGCTCCAGGTGGCTGCAGCCATCCCACCCCATCGTGGCTACATGAACTTCTTTTCTTACCTTTGGTTCTCCCAGTGCCTTCCATTGGCCAACCTAAACAGGAAGCCAGGACCAAAAATGACAACAACAACAACAACAACAAAATAAATAAAAAGAGAAAGAAAAGAAAAGGAGAAAAAAGAAGGAGTCTTGGAATTGTTGTTTCAGTCATTCAGTACCAATAGTGCAGAATGGTACAGAAGGAAGGAGAGACTTGATCTTATCATTGGCTAAAAAAAATCACCAATAACTTGATTGCAAAATTTTCCTCATTAAAAGGATTCTGAGGAATAAATAACTATCATATTAATTACTTTTAAATGTTGTTTACATATTTGGCTGAGGGCATTTCAATCTATAGTTTATTACAGGGCTTGTCAAACCCTTTCTTAAAGGATCAGATAATGAACATTTAAGGTATAGGGGATCTCAGTGTCTGTAGTAATGACCATAACTGTTATTACATACGATGGAATCATAGGCAATATGAAAATAAATAAGCACACCTATGTTCCAGAAAACCTTTATTAACAAAACTCAAAGACTGGCCTGCAGGTCATAGATTGTGAATGCCTAATCTATTGAATGATATTCACCTACTATTATGAGAAACTGGGTAATGATGTTTAAAATACAGAATTTAAATGCTGAATCAATTTTGATTTAATTTGTAAACATTTCTTTGAAAAATGCATGCATTATAAATATGAACAACTCTGCTAATGGCTTCAAAAATACTTAGAAGTAGATTTAGTTTTTTTTTTTTATTTCCCTGGAAAATAGTAAAAAATGAGTCTAAAAAAAGAGTTGAAAATTCAGAGTATTTAGGACCAGAAATAGGCTTTTTATCAGAACCCTTTATAAAGACAGCATGAAACCTAATGAAGAAAAAAGAGACCAATGAACAGGATCTCAAATAATCTGTCCAAATAAGAGAAGACATAGTTTACCATGTGCCAAGTCAAGGAGGCCATTAGAATTCTGTGTGGAAACATCATTAAGAACAAAGCAATTAAGAACAAAGCATTAAGAACAAAGCATTAAGAACAAAGCACTTGAGTTTCAAGTTAGGATTGTGGAAATCTGGCCGCAATACTACCTGGAACTATGGAAAGAATTCAGGGCATGCTCAGAGTACTCCTGGACTACGTGCACTGATACATTTACATGACTGAAGTTATTGTGAATATTTTCTTTAATTTGCCCTACATAGTACATTCTGTCAGTGTTAGAGTCTGTAAACAAGTCTGGATGGCACCTGGCATTTTGCCAGAGGGAGTAGTTTGTGAAGTAACGCCAGCGAGCCATTAAGTGTGGAGATTCCTTATTGGTTGACTGCTGTATCTAGTTTATGCTAATTAAGATAAGCTGTGTGGAAGGTATAAATACCTCTGTTGTCCTACATTGCACAGCTCCCACTCCTGCTGTATCAATCTATGCAAGTTGCTCCTCACCCCCCCCCCCCCCCCCGTTATTTTGCTGCAGCCAGACTGTGGCAGATGGTGGCCCCGCACCGGGAGCCCCGGGACACTCGGGGGTAAGTGATGAAAAAAAAAAAAAAGCTGCCAGTCCCTAGATAGGACGGGAGCAAATCTGCTCGTCCCTAGATAGAGCGAGAAGAAAAATGGCCATTTCAAGAAAATGGAGAGGATTGATACAGTATGTTTGTGTCTTGTTTTGTCTTGGTGTATTGTATTGTCTTTATCATGAAAATATGGAAGGGATAAAAAGTAAATTGATAAGGGAAAGAGACACCCCAATGGAACCAAGAGCAATTAGGGCATGTGTTGATAAAAGCCCAGGAACTCTAGTCAGAAAGAAAAAGAAAGTTCAGAGGAGGAAGGATTATCAGGAAAAAAGTTGCAGCAAAAGGCTATTACTAAATACTTTTTGTTACCAGAGGGTGCGTGAATCGCGGCTGCCACGTGCAGGAGCCGGTCATGGCACAGCAAGGACTTTCCAAGCTGTGGCAGCCGGCTCTACCTGGGACGCCACTGCGAGAACCCAAATCCAAACCTGACCAGGAGTCTCGCAGGCTCTTGCTCCCGGTGCCCAGAAGCAGTTTGAGTCTGGGACTCTCCCCAGGGCCATCTGGGGCTGCCTGGGATGCTGCAGGGTGAAAAAGAAGGTGGAAGAATTTCCAGTGTTGCTGAAAACTGGACGAAACTTCGGCTGAGAACCGGACGAGACTTCGGATCAAGCTAGCTGCCTGCAGAACTTACCTGGACTGTGTACTTACCTGGACTGTGATTTACCTGGACTGTGAGTTAATCTATTGAGACACTGCTTTACCTGGACTGAGACAACAAACTGTAATCTACAACAAATTATAACTCGGTATCTTTGCAAACGGTGTTATTGGTGGTATAATTTTTCCAAGGGCTTCTTGCATGGAGCCATCAATTGGCTTGGTATTGTGGCATTTTGTATCCTCCCCTTCTGCTTGTAGGAGATTATTTATGGTGTTTGTGTAAAAACCACTATGGTCCTTATTTAAATTAAACAAAAGGGGGAAATGTTAGAGTCTGTAAACAAGTCTGGATGGCACCTGGCATTTTGCCAGAGGGAGTGGTTTGTGAAGTAATGCCAGCGAGCCATTAAGTGTGGAGATTCCTTATTGGTTGACTGCTGTATCGAGTTTATGTTAATTAAGATAAGCTGTGTGGAATGTATAAATACCTCTGTTGTCCTACATTAAACGGCTTCCACTCCTGCTGTATCAATCTACACAAGTTTCTCGTCACACCCCCCCCCCCCCCCCCCCCCGTTATTTTGCTGCGGCCGGACTGCGGCATGTCAGTGCAAGCAAACACTGGTAATACTCAATACTTCACACTAAATGTGTCCACTAGAAACCTCTTTAATTTTTCCTGTACTTAGTAAATTCTGAGTCTAGAAGTAGAATGAAGAGCTTTTGTTTAAAAAATTTTGTTTTGAAATCAATGTTGGATGTATTCCATTATTTTAAATCTTTGACTGTGATGTTTATAAGCATGCCTCATCATTAGTCAAATTCCAAATATTACTGGGGATATTTATGATACAGATTTTATGCCTTGGAAGAAAGAATAAATATCATAATCTTACAACCTCAAATATCTTATTTTAGGGCTGGGGTTATAGCTCAGTGGTAAAGTGCTTGCCTAGCACGCATGAGGCACTGGGTTCAATTCTCAGCACAACATATAAATGAATGAATGAATTAATTAATTAAAGGTCCATTGACAACTAAAAAGTATTTCTTAAACAAATCTTTATTTTTTTCAAAAATTATATGCTAGATAATGTTGAATGCAATTTCATTTGACACATTTACTTTAATATTAAAACACTAAATCATGTTTATCCAATGATTACTGAATTCTTTGTCTTGGTCTAAAGGCTATTTATTTTTGTTTTGCATAATAATTTTCTCAACCTATTGGATTGGCCAATCTTCTAGTGTATAGGATAATAAACATGATTTTGCTTACATAATAAATACTTGCTATATAGAAAACTTAAGAGATTTCCATAGGGACATGAAATTACTCATTAAAAGTATGTCAGGGTACACTGTATTATTCTGAAGTTGTAAACAAGTATTAAGTATATTCTGAGCATCTTTAAACTTTGAAATCCAGGCATAAAAAGAATAAAGTATTTTCTTTTTATCCAAGCGTAGGCATCCCCTTCTGATACCTAATTTTCTGTTGCTTGGGTTTTTTTCTTAGAATCATCGACAATGAGAATGTCTACTCTTCTCGGAGAAACTCCCTTTTGCTTGCCTCAACATGTGCCCCATTGAGAACATACTTTGGAACACAATATCTGATATGGGTGAATTTCCAAAATTCTGAATTCTTGTGTCTCAGAATATGTCATATATATAGTGTCATACTATCACCAATCTAGCACCTTTAGAGTTTTCACAGTTTCACCGCCAGAAGTGAGAAGGTGAGAGTAGTATGTCTTTACTGCTATTCTTTCCATCTCGACTCGTCACATTTAAACAACTGCTCAGAAAACAACACTAAAAATTCCACAAGAACAGGAATACATACAAAGCCCCCAAACATACTTGCCCTCATCTCCAGTTGTGTCAGCCTTTTTTTTTTTTTTTACCTACCCAAATAGCAAATAAATTAAAAAATCTTAATGATTAGAGAACTAATATGCCTAAAAGGTAAGAATTCTGTTTCTACTACAATTTACACTGTATCTACTACAATTTACATTAGCAAATGAACATTCTGCATGCTGAAGATTTTGCATTCAAGATGATATGATTTTATAGTTTGTAAAAAATACAACAGAAGTGTTCAGCTTTATGCATGTGTAACTAAAAGGCCCCAATCTAAAAAGTTCTCCAGAACAAAAGAACAAGACTTTCTACAAGGACTATTGAATTTTTACCATTTTGTATGTAAAAACTGATTATACTATTCTAATAAGAATATTTTTGGTTCTATTTATCAAGATGTTTTTAATTTTTAAAACTTTTTTGGTAACAGTGACTAAACTCAAGGGCCCTTAACTACTGAGCCACTTCCCCAGCCTCTTTTTATTTTTTATTTTAGTCAGGATCTTGCTGAGTTGCTGAGGCTGTTTTTGAACTTGCAATCCTCCTGCCTCAGCCTCCTGAGTTGCTAGGATTATGAGCATGCACCACTGATCCTGGTGATTTATAAAGATATTTTAACACAGAATACCCCAAACACACATGCATCTTGAAAACACTGAATCATCCTATTTTAATATTTTTTTAAAGTAAGTGACTGCTGAGAGTTATAAAATTGGCTAGGAAAGTTCATTCCTCTAATGAAAATTAAAGTTATGCTATACTTTTCTAAAAATAAATGCTTTGACTAAAAATTTTAAAAGTAAGATTAAATCAGTTGTGACCACATTAATACATAATAGAAACAGGAGAATTTATGTTCTATAAAATTGATTGAATTTCTCTATATTAATTTTTAGAAATATCATTTGTTTATTCTTTCATATATTAAAAATAACATTATTTTTGCAAAATCCACTTGAAGTGCTTAGGAAATACTAAGCATACCATGTCATCTTAGAAAATTATAGTAACAAATTCAGATTAAATGCAATTCCTATTATAATCCCAATGAGATTCTTTATAGAGCTTGAAAAAGCTACCATGAAATTCATTTGGAAAAATAAGAGAACCATAATAGCCAAAGCAATCCTTAGCAAGAAGAGTGAAGCAGGAGGCATCACAATACCAGAACTTAAACTATACTACAGAGAAAAACCAGCATGATATTGGCACCAAAATAGACATGTAGACCAATGGTACAGAATAAAGACACAGAGACCAACCCACATAAATACAGTTATCTTATGCCAGAAAAAGGCACCAAAAACATACCCGGGAAAAAGGATATCCTCTTTAACAAATGGTCCTGGGAAAACTGGAAATCCATATGTAACAATATGAAATCAAACCACTCTCTCTCACCATGCACAAAACTCAACTCAAAGTGGACAAAGGAACTAGAAATTAGACTAAAGACTCTGTACCTAATAGAAGAAAAAGTAGTCCCAAATCTTCAGCATGTCAATTTAGGCCCTGACTTCCTTACCAAGATTTCTAAAAGAAATAAATAAAATAAAAAATCAATGAGATGGATTCAAACTAAAAAGCTTCTTCTCAGCAAAAGAAACAATTATTGAGATGAAAGAGAACCTACAGTATTGGAGTAAGTTTTTACCATACACATATCAGATACAGCACTAATCTCCAGGATATATAAAGAACTCAAAAAACTAATACCAAATAAATAAATAAACAAACAAACTACCCAATCAATAAATGGGCTAAGGAACTGAACAGATGCTTCTCAGAAGAAGATATACAAGCAATTAACAAATATATGAAAACATGCTCAACACCTTTAGAAATTAGAGAAATGCAAAACCAAAACCACTCTAAGATTTCATCTCACCCCAGTCAGAATGGCAGTTATCAAGAATACAAGCAATAGTAAATGTGGGCGAGGATGCGGAGGAAAAAGTATACTCATAATTGCAAATTGGTGCAACCACTTTGGAAAGCAGTGTGGAGATTCCTCAGACAACTAGGAATGGAACATTATTTGGTCTAGCTATTTAACTCCTCAGTCTATAGCCAAAGGACTCAGAATCAACATACTTTAGTAACACAGCCACATCAACGTTTATAGCATTGATGTATATATGAATTCACAATAGCTGAAGTGTGGAACCAACCTAGATGCCCATGAATAGATGAATGCATAAAGTAATTGTGGTATACATGCACAATGGAATATTACTCATAATTAAAAGAGAATAAAATTATAGCATTTGCAGATAAATGGATGGAGTTCAAGAATATCATGCTAAGTGAAGTAAGCCAATCCCAAAAAACTAAAGGCCAAAAATTTTCTCTTTAGTGGATGCTGATCCATGATGGGGGGAGGGGCATGAGAAGAATGGTGGACCTTTGGATTGTGCAAAGGGGAGGGGTCATGTGGGTAGGAAAGATGATGGAATAAGATGGACATCATTACCCTGGGTACATGAATGATTGCTTGATAAGTACATCTCTACATTGTGTACAACCAGAGAATTGAAATATTGCACTCCATTTGTGTACGACAAATTTAATGCATTCTGGTATCATGTACAACTAAGTAGAACAAATGTAAAATAAATAAATAAATATATTAAAAAATTTTAAAGAAGAAAATTATGGTAACAAATTATAGCACTATATAAAAACTACTCTCTTTCTTGCCTGCAGATGATTAAATGATTAAGGCTGTACAATGTTTGTGGCCCTACTTCTTATAAGTTGCCATTGATTATATGTGCAGACTCATAGACACCAACCTGCACATTTTTGTACCATTTGGGCAATAAATATATGGCTCTGATGAATGCTGCTTACTTACCAGTATTCATAAAGAAACAGGAAATGTACATGTACAAATACATATAAGCTTATGTAATTTTTCTGTTGCTAAGATATAGCACTGCATTTTTCAGGCTGATAGCAAAATTTAGGTGATTTCAAACTGGAGAAGGGAAACAGAGTCTATCACTTTAATATGGAGTTTTTGACTGTTCCTTATTCCTTAGAAGTGATTAATTGAAGGGGAAGTTTTAAGCAAGGAAAAACTTCTTATAGTTATAGCCCAGTAATGGAGGGCAGAATGAATGTCTTATAATGAGGATTTTATTCCAGGATTCAGTGAGCCCCAGAGGAGCAGTTTATGTTTAATTCATCTGTTAAAAACTAAATAACAGAGAAACAAAAAAGCTTTCCACTCTTTATTCTTTGAAGCTTACCAAGATTTAAAAATAAATACATTTCCAATGGGGTGGTGCTAGCTGGTTCTACACTGCTGAACAGAGAATATTCATAGGGACAAGGTCACATTCTCTCAAGACTAGAATATTATTTCTTTAAAGTCACGTGTGAGTGGAGGGTAGAAAAATCAATCTCCCAAAAGAGACAGGAAAAATGTGCTTTCTGGAAGATTGTAAGAGCTGGACAAGTGAAGATGGATGGTTGGGCCAGTCTGACTCCTCTGAGTACACACCGCATGCTGATGTGGGGAAAGCCACGGCAACTCTATGTGCTTACTTAGTAGGGCCACAGTCACACTGAGGTGGCTGATGCTGTGGCCTTGTTTTGTGATCTTTAATGATTCTCCCTTATCATTTTAGGAAAATCCAGTTGGCAGTATGGATGGGGGAGGAGCACTAAGCAATTAGAACTGATATTTCTAGAAGTATTTATAGGAGGAATCATTGAAAGCTCTTATCTACGCCCATTTGAAGAGTTGAATTTATTATAAAGCCTCCTAAAATCCTGGATGATTTTATATTGCTAGATTCTAGTCCACAAACCAAATGATTATTAAAATTCAGGTAAGATTCATTTCTATTATGTTTTCTTCCTGGGTAATGTAAATTTAAAATTATAATGAGATTTAAAGTTACTCTCTATGACGTCACAGGAAATTTCTAGCTTTTTATAATTATTTCCATGGAAAATTACTGCATTTAGGTCTTCCTTCACCTTCTTTTTATATGGGTTCTATTCTATAAACTTATTATAAAATTCTCTTTGAAGTATTTCCTTAAGACTGCCAATTCTGCAAGTAATGCAATAAAAAAAAGCGAGTGGGATTTATAAATTTTGGCATGCATTACACTAAGGAATTTTTATGAAACAATCATAGGCTATTGATAAACTCAGACACCTTGAATAATTAAATATCTCTAAACTTCAGTCAATTAAAATATAGCTAATAGTAACTGCCTTGTGATCTTTGTGATAGAGTGCATGCTACTCATTGTATTTCTTTATAAATATTATAAAGTAGAGTATAATATATAAAATATTATAGAATAGTATACACTCTATGCTTAGCTCATAATGAGTTTTCAGCAAATGATAGCTATTATTAAGAGTTTATAATTTCCCATTCTAAATTTTCTTCTATTCAAATATAAAGGAATGACTCACCACATTAATTTTCTTAGTACCGTCTATGTTGGAAAATTTATTTATCCTTCATGCATATCTAACCTTTTATAAGATCCAAGCACTTGACAGGCCAGTTGCTCATTGCTAGATATTGCATCTGCTTTTTTAAAAGCTTGTATTTTTAAAAAGGAGTGGGGAGATGATACAAGTTTTTGAAAAACTGAGACTGTCTTAGTGGAAATGTAAAAATGTGCCCTTATTTTCATCCAATGTTAACTTCATCATTTGTGTTTTGGGTTCTATCTCCCACCGTCTTCTCAATGAATATGGTTAAATTACTCTTGCCCTCTCCTGCATCTTTTCTCTTTCCCTCCCTACTATTTATTTCCCATTAGCTTGCATCTTTTCAATATTAAAAACAGACCACAAGCAAGCCTTGATATATGCTCTTATCTCTCCTAGCTTTTTCAACATTTTACTAGTGCATGATGATCATACATAACATTGGGATTCATTTTGACATAGTCATACATACATGGAACATATTTTGTTTCACTTCAGTTTTTCTTATTTTAAAATCAAACCCTAAATAATTATCATTGACCTCTACCATTTGTTGAAAAAGCACATCCAGAACTAGGCTGAGGGGCTTCCCTAAAGGCCAAGTGCAAGGCTGTGGTTTTCATGCTTTAGTGTGCATCAGAATCCTTCAAGGGTTTTAATGATGTGTCCCAACCCAGAAATTCTGATTCCCAGGTTCACATGTAATGGTGATGCCAAATCACCATGGAATAAATAAATCTAAGGCATCTTTGGAAATGGGGAAAATTATTTTATCAGTTATCCTGAAAGGATATCACTATGTGCATGTTGGACTGGTCTTGTCTCACATTATCTTTTCTTCAACACAACTTATAAAGAGCAGTAAGCCCATAGCATGGCTCTTCAAAAATAAAATGGCCCAATTTGAAGCATTTTCCAATTTGCATGGTGTACTTGTATCATGGCATATTTCATGCTACAAATGTGACATCAGTGAACTAGAAATTGGGAAGATTTTATACCTTTAGGTCCTTTGCAAGCAGATTTGAGCCACATTCAGCACAGCACTTATGAATGTAAATGGAAGTGACGTATATACCCAGAAGCTGTGATGGACACAATTGAAGCTCAGGTAGTTTCACTTCGCCTGTAGAATGTTCCTTCCAAACCAAGCAGCTGTTATTATTTTCCTCCTCCCTGAATTGATCTTTGCTTGGGAAACTCTAATGTGACTTTTCTGTTCAAAGCCAGAAACTATGTATTTTTGCATAGTATAAATTGTTACATTGTCGGGAAGGGGTGTTAACATCTCATAATATATGAAAATTTCTCAGACTAGAATCTAAAAATAGAAGAGTTTGGTAGGAAAGATTGGAAGTAGGGGAAAGGGGTTGGGCAGACACCATGATGCTAGTGAGACTTTGGGACCTACTACTTAAATCTTACATTGTTTAAGCCTAGAAATGACATAGAACGGACACCCTCATTACCAAGTTTTCAATTCATGAACTTTCACATATTTAGGTTTTTTTCTTATACCTAACAGTTCCCATCAGGTTCTCAAGAGAGAAGAAAATCAAGTTTAATCTGAACTAGCAGTAGCTATTGTTTTTCTTTTCTTTCTTTCTTTTTTAATCTTTCTTAACCTCATTCAGACTGGTCTCTATGGCAGAGCTGACCAGGGAAATAAGTCATAACTGCACAGTTCAGATTTTTAAGCACAGGCAGCTTGAGAAATGCTTTCAGGTCGGCTTGCCTGTTCTATTTTTCAAAGTGCAGGGGTGCTTTCCTGTTTTCCTACAGTATCACCGAAATAAGCCTTAAGAGCATAAGAGTTGGGTCCTGTCCCACCCTTCAAATTTTGGATCCCCAGAGCAATAAAGATGCCCTAATATTGTCTTCATGTGAAAAACAGACCGAACTACTTTAAATTATTTTAAGAATGCAGTCTATTGAGTGGTAGGAATGAGGATGAGAACAATTCTGTATACAAGTTTTGCACAGATATTAATTCAAACGACTTGGATTTTGTTTCTCATTGATTTAATGCAAAGTAGAAGGTGGCAGTGAGTGGATTAACACAAAATTCTATTTGAAAAAGCAGAGAGAGGCCTGTTTCTAGTATGGAATTTCCCCTGTGAATCTACATTTAACCATGGGTTATCTTTATGGAAAGTGTTGAGGTGGTGGAGCATTGTTTCAAAATTGAGAAACAGTTGCTTGGGGTTTACCAAGATCAGTTGAAAAGTTTGGGTGGGACTGATTATCAATCTTAAAATAAAAACCAGTGTGGCCTTCCCCCAGTTGTATTCTGATAAAGATAAGACTAGTATGACTAATAAAGTCCTTCTGGGTGAGCCTGTCTTTTCCCCAGCAGTTATACATGGTAAGAAAACATTCTTTTCAGACACAGCCAGGATTCATGAATTCATCACAGGACAAGAAGAATGATAGAGAAATGATGCTTTAGTATCCCATTCCTCCAGAAAACTGAGTTCCAAGGGAAAAAGTTTTGTGGTAGAAAAAAAAATAGGCAAGATGGTCTCAGAAGATTCCGGAAGAAAATTATAAGTGGAAATTGACTTTTAAGAAGGAAGAACAAAATTATGCATCCCTGTCAGAGTCCGCTGGGTTCCCCCATCTTATTTTATTCATAACATCTTTCTCTTCCCCACATAAACTATCACCAAGCCTCATACTTTTGTGAAGTTTCCTTAAAGGATATTTTCTCACTAAGCAAAAGGAGGAAAGGAGGAAGGGGGAGAGTGCTAGGAAGTCATATTGGCCAAATTATAGTTTTACTGTGTGCATGTACAAATATGTAACAACAAATCCCATCAATATGTACACCTATAATGCACCAATAACAAAATGAGGGGGCGGGGGAAGAACATTTTCTCTCTGTGTTGTGAATGAATGATAGAGGGTAATATGTAAGCCACTATCAGAAGAATCCCATTTAGAAAGGAAATTTTCAGAGATTTTGCTAAGGTCATTTATAATAATGAAATTCAGTTCAGTGGCAGCAGAGAGGGGGGATAATTTGTGGGAAGATTTTTGTAAAGCTGCTCAGTTGTATCACATCCAAATTGATTTAAACCTATAGACATTAGATATAAATGCTCTAATTAAATTCAACAACAAAAGTTTAAAAAAATGTTGGCTCTAAATTTTTTTCCTTTCCACACAGTTTAATTGTTTAAAACTTTGGGTGTTTTTTTTTTTTTTTTTCTTAATGACACAGATTCCCTTCAAACAATGTAAATATCTTTAAAACTGTATCTGAGATCTCAAACAACCTTTTCTTCCTTCTCCACATAAAGTGCTGGTGATATCACTCTGCCATTTTAACCCCTCTCCTAGGCATTTATTCTTGGGCCTTGTTCTTTTTTTTAGTTTGTGTGAGCCATCTTTGTCCCTTGTCATGGAATCTCATTGCTAGCAATGTGTCTCTATATCTCAATACAGAAGTCCCTCTTTTCTGTTTTGATCTTTGTGATGGCACCAAGGCTGAGAGAAGAGCTAGTCAGGAATCACCAAGGGAATTTCTTTTTTTGGACATTTTGCTGATTTCTCTCTATTAATTTTCTGTAATATTGATTTTGTTTGCTGAAGGATGTAATAATAAATGTGGCTCTCTTCCATCGCTTTTGTGGTGTCTTGGACTTTTTAATTCTTAACTCTTTTTCCATCTTTTGGTGGCAAATGCTTGGAATTTATTCCCGAGAAGAACATGCCAATCGAGATGAGTTCTGCAAGAGAACCACTTAATCACCTTCACCTTCTGGGAAACCAGAGAGCCTGAGAGCAGTTTCCCAAGGATCTTCCCATTCTTTTGCTCAAAAAAAAAAAAAAAAAACTGAAGAAAAAGATATAAATAAATTACATGTATATTTAAATAGGTTTCTTCTGGTGTCTTTGATTGTGGAGTGATTTTATTGTCTGGCTACCCTGATCATTATTTTTTTTGAATGTAGTAAAGTATTTGACATCTTTACCAGTCCAGTGTTCGGTAGCTTGTTCATATGACTAAAGGTGACACATTTGCTCCAGCGTGGCCACCTTCCTGACTCAGACAGATTCTTTTCCTGTGCTTTCTTGAATCAGATAACTGAATCACTCTTTTAACAATGAATCTGTGATTAAACTCGTGTGGAGTTTAATCATTTGTCTCTCTTTCTCTCTTTTTTAATATCTTTATTTCTATGTGGTGCTGAGGATGGAACCCAGTGCCTCACATGTGCGAGGCAGGCGCTGTACCAATGAGCTACAGCCCCAGCCCATCATCATTTGTCTCTTGTTTGCCTCATTCAATCCGTGCCACATCCAGCAGTATGTCTCTCTGCCTGGGTGCTTTTCCTTACATCTGTGTTCTCATTTGCAGGCTCACTGTCACCATTACGATTTAGACTCTGACCTTCATTTGCCAGAAATATTGTGACCTCAACTCTCTGCCTCCTACCATCTCTCCTCTTTTCAAAATATCTTCTATCACACTGCTATCAAAGTTAATGCCCAGAATATTATTCTAATGTCTTCTCCTATGATTGATCCATCCAACAAGCAATTCTGGGAAATACTGGGATTTTCCCAGAATGTGTGTTGGTGATTCTGCTCCTGAAGCTATTCTTTTCCAGGACCACATGATACCGACTTCAAGTCACATTTCATTTATGATGTCTCTCTGGCCACCATCTTCACCACCTGTACCCACATTGTGCCACAACAACAGCCTTTGGAGAGGCAGCACATTACTGGTTCAGGCAGACATAAATTCAAACTCTAATGTTGCCTGATGTTCATTTCATGACTTCTAACTGGCTATTCATCTTCTTTGAGCCTTAGTTAAAAAAAAATCTTTAAAATGAATATATAATGTTTTCTTTTGAAGTGAAGATTCAAGAAAATCATTCATGTGTAGTACATACCTAGTCCTGGCATAGATTAGTGATTCTAAGCACATTGCTCTTTTTGGTGACTCTTCTCTTGTTTTAATTACCCTCTTTCTTGAATTGTAGTCATATGAGATCTTGATCCAACTTATAGTCTATAGTGCACTCATTGTTTATTTTTGGATCTATCATACGATAGAAAAATACCTAAAGCAGTAGGTTATACAGAGGGCTTAAAAACTGGTTCTTGGAGGATGAATTAGATTCTCAAATGATTCTTAACATCAGTAAGCAAGCAGGTCATCCCATGGCCTGGCTACTTGCTCTCTCCAGTTGGTGCCATATTTCTAGTAACTACAACCATAAGTTCCCTGAACTGATACTCTCTATAAGTCTATTTGATCAAATGTAAAAGGAGAACCCCAAATCACAAAACAGAGCAACAATTAAAGAACCAGAAGAAATGAAAAAAATAAGTACACAAATTATACCATTGTCCCTGAACTTTGCTCTATACATACACATTTAGGCTGAGTCACATTAGGGAAAATAATTCTAAAATTATTCAACATTTAAAAATAAAAGTTCACCATAGTATGTGGATTTTAGTTTCTTTGGATAAATGCCAAGTAGTGAGATAGCTGGGTCATAGGTGATTCCATTCCTAGTTATTTGAGAGCTTCAGTGATACATTAATACTAATGTTTACAGTAGCACAATTCACAATAGGCAAGTTATGGAACCAGCCAAGATGTCCATCCACAAATATATATGAATGGATAAAGAAAATGGGGTATAGATACACAATAGAATTTTTCTCAGACATAAAGAACAATGAAATAAGGTCATTTTCTGTAAAATGCACAGAGCTTGAGAACATCGTGCTAAGTGAAATCACAAGACTAAGAAAGTCAAGGGTTGAATGTTTTCTCCCCCATGTGGAAGCTAGAGAAAGATAAAAATGAAATAAAAAATTAAAAGGGATCTTACAAAAATAGAAGGGAGACCAATAAAATAGTGGAAGGGGATTAAGAGAGGGGAATGGGTATGTACCAGGGAATGAAGCCTACCAAATTATACTATGTCCATGTATAAATATACCACAGTGAATACAATGCTTATGCATAATTAGAATGCATTAATTGAAATAATAATTAAAAAATAGGAGGGTCTTTAGTAGAGTAGAGGAAATAGATGATGTAAGGAGGAAGGGAAGAAAAGAGATGGTACAGAAGACTGAAATCTATCAAATTATGATATGTGCATGTAAAAATATGCTGCAACAATTCCCACTATTATGTAAAAGTATAATGCACTGATAAAACAAGTAGTTTAGATTGAATTACCTACATTTCAAAACAAAATTATTAACATGATAAATTGATAGAAACAGTCTACTTAGGGTAGTGACCCAAGGTTCTTCTGCTACTATTAGAACGATGCCTAATGGTTCTAAACAAGGAGAACAAGACAGAAAAAGAGCGAAGGGGAGAGCACCACTTTTGCAGATCAGAAATAAGTTAATAACTTTTTGCCAACATACTTTGGAACACATTTACTGGGTAGCAAGTTATATGAAAAACATGTGTTTTGTATACTTCTTGAAATTTGAAATTATATTACACAGAAAAGAAACAGAGTTAGAAGGAGAAAAAGAAAAAAAAAGGGTGAGGGCTTCCATGGATTTTCTCCTCTAGTCAAAACTATTAAGTTTATTTAGGACTATTTTGTTTTCTAAATTTTATGTGAAAATCTTAGAATAAACTTTTAGGAAAGCCTTCCTTATATGCAAGTGTCGAATACAGCAGGATCTTCGGTGGTCTTTTATAAAGGCTTGCCAATGACAAAAAAAAAAAAATGTTTCAAAACCACCTCCAAGTAAATTATACAGACAAGGTCTATGTCATGTTGGGAGGGGACAAAGGAGATCCACAATTATACCACTGGCTTTTTGTATGGGAAGCTTTCCTCATCACATCAAAATATTGTGCCAATATAGGACCTACTAGGTATGTGATTCATCTAACAAGGAACTTCCTTCCTAAAGTGTGACTCCCAAAGGGTTATGCATCATTATAATTTGGAGTTAGTGTAAGACTTGCCTTTTTGAGGTTCCAACTCTGATCTCCATTTGTGGACATCAGATATTCTCATTAAGTGTGTCTAATATTTGATCAACTAACGATAAGTCACCAAAGACTGAACTTAGAAAAGCTCTTCCAGAAAATTTCATTTCTTATAGAAAGAAATCATAAGTAAATAAGAATAAATGTGCCAAGAAAGAGTGAAGCTGCAGTTATGATTTGGTTTTCATAAAGTGCCCAACTTTGGTCTGGGTGATGATTTTTGGATGACGCTGAAAGTACAAGCAACAAAAGCAAAAATAAACACATGGGATTGCATTAAACTAAAAATCATCTGCAAAAAAAAAGAAACAACCAAGTGGAAGATTGATTTATTCCATTTCAGACTCTTGCAGTTAGTAGTCTTGGAATAATTTCATTGTTTTGTTTGTATTCTTTTCATTACTAATAACTTTATTGCTAGATTTGTTATTGCATCCCCATCTGACTAAAGCACTCATATAGAAATTGTCTTGCTGGGTCTCCAAAAAGATAGCAGAATTGGATACTATCTTTTTGTCCTGTGAATTCTGTTCCTATTTGAACTTATATTCTGATCAGTTCTGTGACTGGAGCTCTTCCAACAGGCTACTTCTGCACTCTGAGAACTCAGCCTTGGTAAGTCATGGAAGAGTTTACCTAATAGTCTTTTAATGATTGCCAGGGGTTGCTCCCTTTTTCTTGGGAAATGACTGGACTTCTGTTTACCTAACAGCAATGAGAACTTCAATTGTCTGAATGCTTTCTATGTACTACTTGCTTTATATCTATGATTCCAATTAATAGAGATTTAATCATCTCTGTTACAAGGAGAAGAAGCTGAAGTTTAGATATGTTAGCGACTTATCCAAAGTCACATAGCTATCAGAGGAGTAGGCCAGAATTTGAATACAGTTTTGTCTGATTTCAAAACCCAAGTTCATAGTTACGGTGTAATACCACTGTACACAGGAAGACGCTTAGCAAATAAAGTTTTTCTCAAAATTATTGATAAATTGTCTAATTCTTGGCTAGGGTTGAACAACAAGGAAGAATTTTGTAATCAGTTTGGTTAAGTATCAACAAAAAGAGCCTCTGTGATGTAACTGTTGATTTGAAATATAACATGGAAATGAACAAGTGGATTTCCCCCTTACATTTGTAAATGTGAATATAAGGAAAGTAAAGTGAATTTATAATGAATGAAAGGCAACTTCACTTTCCTTATATTCAGTCTGGTTACAGAGAGGAGGATCTTGTAATAATAAGGATGTTTCTACTTTCCATCTTGCTTTTCTCAGTTAACCATGAAAGTCGTCTTGGGATGTCTGGCTAGGATATTAAAAGATATTGTGTGAAACCAAAATTGGAAATTGATGAGGCTTGCAGATGACTAATGGTATATTTTGTTCTTGAGCCTGGTTTTCAAGTAAAGGTGGATGTCATGTCTCTGAAATCTTAGATAAAAAATAAAGAATGGGAACAATGGTTATTAGGGGCCAGCCCAAATTTTTGTCATAGTACAAGCAGTTTAACGAATAGTGTGAAACACTATATAAGTTATAGATGTCACATGCATATAATATCTTACATAAATACGTGTTTAGAAAATAATTATGTAGAATTTTTGAGAAAATAAAGACACAAAAGCACATAAATGCATCAATTATAAACATGATTCATGTATGTTAAAATTGATCATTATGAAGATGAACACTTTCCCCTAAATTAATCTGTAATAATGTCCCATCAAAATTTCAGCATGTGGGGTTGGGGTTGTGGCTTAGCAGTAGAGACTCACCTGGCAAGTGTAAGGCACTAGCTTTTATCCTCAGTACCACATAAAAATAAATAAATAAAATAATGGTATCGTGTCCACCTACAACTAAAAAAATTTTTTTAAACTTTTTGACATACTTTACTTTTTTAAAAAAGTATTCTATGTTAATGCATTATAGTTATACAAAATATTTGGGTTCATTTTGACGTAAATATATGAGCATAGAATATAATTTGCTCAGTTCCCCATACTTCCTCATTCCCTCCATTCCTCCCTCTCCCTGTTCCCTTTCCTCTGCTCTACTGATATTGCTTTAATTTAAAGGTTTTTTAAATTACTGAATTGTTAGATGTCTATAAAGGTGGAATTCACTGTGGAATATTCACATATGTATATAGGACAGTGGTTTTACTCACCTGGGTCAAGTGTCCATTTTCAGAGGAACACTGAATAGTGGTGGGTTGCACCATCCCCATGGATTCCAGCCTCTACTTCCAGTTTGCAGACTGGAATCATTTGTTGCATGATGATATCTTGTTACCATGGGGCCATACCTATTGAATGTGTGTTTTCTTAGATGGCTTTGCCCAAAGTTGTCATATCTAGGGTACCAATATTTTTTGGCTTTCCTAATTAAAATATCAAAGAACTAGAGCTATGTAACTGGTTAGTCATGAAGTAAACTGGAGGATTCCTTTCACCTTGTAAACACTTTATTTTAATTGTGATTGGAATCAGTAAATAACTCAGCTACTACTCCTTTCATCAAGTTATGTTTGCAGATTTTCAGTCCTGCCTCTTTCAAAGAGTTCAATAGCCAATGTGATGAGCTTATTCCAGAAGGAAGAGTGGGCTGGCTTCTGGAATGCTAACTTCTTGAAACTCTCTTTGGGTCTAGACAAATAAATGAAAATGTGAGCTGTTGTCATTAGCACATATTACTAAAATATTGGAACTCTTTTACATGTGAAGTCATTAAATTTTCAGTGGATGTTTTTCTAGGACAACATTTTCTGTTTAAGAATAAAATGGTTTTTGATATCAGAACCTTTACTTTGGGAAATCTTATGTCCATGTGGAAACTTCCTCACTAATCTCACGGGGAAGGGTTTTGGGTATAATTCTTATCTCTTCCCCATCTTCTTCAATGTATTTCAAAATTTTCTCTCAACTCTTCCTCTCATTCCTTATCTTTTCTTTCTTACACACACACACACACACACACACACACACACACACACACACGATGCTGTCAAGCAGAAGCTTTTTCCCCCTGCTTCTAATCATTAAGTAGAAAACCATGCTGGGTTAGGTCTAACCTATTTAAATCTCTCTGTTTAGAAGGTTCAGCTTTCTCAGGTGTCTGTGTCTGCAACTAAGAAAGAAGTTGCAATCAGAGAGGGAGGTAGTGTTCTGGTCATGCTTTCCACTCCAACTTTATTTTTTAAAAAAACATAAGTTGTTGTCACAGCTTGATTCCCCATTTACACCTCGATGCTTTCCATTTCAGATTATAGGAAAAGCAAAATAAATAAATAAAATAACCTTCAGTCTGTAGGAGGTAGCACACTAGGAAGTGGGTGCTTAGAGAATGATTTGGGAGTCGTATAAGAATCTTCCCTTAAAATTTCATGTGTAAACATGGTTTATATGCAGAAATCAATCAATTAGTCAAAACTAAGCCCCTGAATATATAAACCCCATCACTGTTCCTGGATAATCATTTCTTCCTTAAAATAAAGCTTTATAGACTCATAGACTCTTTCCATTTGGATATATGAATATTTCACAGTCTCTTATTGATGAAGACTTAGGCAACCTTTACGGCCAGCTATTACTGACAATCCAGGAGGAGAAATCAATTGTTAACATACTCCTAAGACCCCCAGGCCTTCTTATTTTTCATTCTTGTTTGTCTGCGTGTCTTTGTTTGCCTTTGAAATAGAAACAAGAAATTTCATTTCCCCACAGTAGTTTATATATAAACCTTAGGTTAATTGTTTTCACTGACCTGGTGTCTCCCCATTCATTCAGGTGAGATCAATTGTCAATGATCTTAATAACTTTCCTCTGATCTTAACACATTAACTCTGATGTTAGTTTCTTATCTTTCCAAGAGGAAAAAAGTAACTTGAAGCTGTAAGTCCAAATATGTATCAATCGATTTTTAGTTTTAACTCATTCCATGGTTAAGTTCTATTGTACACAATCAAAGCTCCCTGACAAATTAGGACAACTACCAATGGTGATTTAGGGATGGAAATCATGGCTGTGGTTACCTAATTGTTGAGATTGAGAATGTCTGATGGTGGATTGTTTGCCACATGGAAATGGCATGATTATCTTGTGTAACTTGTATCTACAAGGACTTTTATTTGTGTTTCCCTCTATAAAGTAGTTTTAAATCATCTACATGGAATTGACTGGGACATGTGATATTCCTTCTGTATTTGGGAATGTTTTCTGCCCTGGGCAACATTAAACCATGTCCTCTCTTATAATAACAGCAACAATGTATTTTGGTTAAAGAAAAAAATATGGGCCCCTCAAGGTTGTTCAAAACATTGGCTTCCAATCCCTGGAAGAATTATACTTTGGGCTTTTCCCTGAAGAGATTACTTTTCTGTCCTCTTGAATTCATAACCACCCACACAACTTGGTATGTTCAGTGAAATGCAAAAATAATTGACATGGGATATTTCTAACCAGAAATTTTACAAATCAACTCACAGTTTTTGGTCTCTTTTCCTCTTCAAGATACCTGATAGAGGTTTTCCTGGGTCTATGTAAACAAGAAATAAACTGCTATTTTAAGTTACTGAGCTCCTTTAATTGTTTGTTAATATAGAAAAATGTAGACTAAACTGACCCTTTTGACTTAGTAATTACTCCTCTGGGAATTTATTGTCAGTAATAACTTGAAGTACACAAACATTCAAGAACAGACATGCTCATATTATTGTAAAACTAAAAAAAGTTGGGAATAAAACTTAATAGTGGTTTTATCAAAGGATACTATATACATACAATGGGAAACTGCAGCTATTAAAAATTATGGTTGTGGTCTGGGGTTGTGGCTCAGTGGTAGAGCACTTGCCTTGCATGTGTGAGGCACCAGGTTAAAATGAAGGTATTGTGTTTATCTACAACTAAAACATATGGTGGCATATATTTACATATATAATACTTTATATAAAATTACATGTAATTTTATCTATCTATATCTAATGATCTGCTGTTAAAGCAAGTTGTGATAGAGACCAAGTTTGAAGAATTCCTGAGCAGACAAAGCAATTTGGGCTTCATAAATGACATTAATCTTTTTGATTGGCAAACATAAGCAAAACTTAACTTGAATTATTTCTTATAAAGTCCTATATTAAAGAAAAACAGGGCTAAGCTCAATCTGAGGCATGCAGCAAACTTATATAACTAGGGACTTTCCAATGGGAAGGCCCAGCGAAGGCAATTGCGCAACTCTAATCAATCACATATTTTCTTGGCTTTCCTTCTGTCTTGGTCCTTCATAAAAGCTGCCCGCATGTGTTCCCTTGGTGGGGCTCCTGAACCACTTCTGGTTTAACATTGCCCAACTCGTGAATTACGGTTTGCTCAAACTCATTAAAATTTTATTCTACCTCTGTTTGATTTTTTTTAACTCTGTATGTGTCTGTGTGTTAAAATAAGGAAGGATGTCCAAAGTACCTTGCTGAGTTAAAAAAAAAATGAGGCTATAAAATAGTTTGTCTTGCATGATTACATTTTAGCTAAGTATATTAATAAAAAATAACATATACCAAGAACCAAAATTTATTGATAGGAGTAGACTCTAGTGATAGTGAACATAAAAGACTGACTAAAAGAAAAAACTGAAGAACTGTGCAGAGGTGGCTGCGAGGCATATGTGAAACAAGATATGCTGTGCTCTTGGCTTTACTTTTTCAAAAATGTGGAGAAGACACGAGAGTAAAACTATTGCTTGTCAATATTACTCCCTCTTCTTTGACTCACTGCCCTTACAAATGCATTTGGATGCAATGAATCTTTCAACATGAACATAAAGATCAATAAATTGTATTTTTATGCTGAAGCAAGCTCCAGAGGAATTTATAATTTAAATCAGAGGATGGCATAATAAATATTTCTGAAAACTTTCATTATCCACTAAACAGCTAGCTTCTGTCTTGTATACTCCCTATTGTTTACTGTTGATTTGCTTGCTCTTTATTATTTATATATTTAGTTTTTTCCAGTTTCCATGATTACAGTCACAAAAGGTACCCAATAAAATATTTGTTGAGTGAGCTATCAATCTGAGTTTTTTTGTTTGTTTGTTTTTGTACCACGGATTGAAGTCAGGGGCATTAGACCACTGAGCCACCTTCCCAGCCCTATTTTATTTTGTATTTTACTTAGAGACAGGATCTCACTGAGTTGCTTAGCACCGTGCCATTGCTGAGGCTGGCTTTGAACACGAGATTCTTCTGCCTTAGCCTCCTGAGCCGCTGGGATTACAGGCATGAGCCACCACACCGGGCTTCAATCTGATTTTTTAAAACTATGTCCATCACTTTATATCTGCCAAAATGTTCTCAGACACACACTTCTGAATTCTGTGGCATGATGTCTGATTGCATGTCCCATGTTCACAGTACAATACAGTTGACTGAATACAGTGCTTACTATCATGGCTTGTGCCTCTTCTGGTCTGTGAGTCCTCAGATTCTTCCTTTGCTCTTTTCTATATGACAGGGAAGCTGGTTGTACACAGCAATTTCCAGCCTCCTATGACAGCTGGCTGCCAACCAGGACTGGCCAATAGGAAGCATGGCAGAATATTTGAGGGTGAACAAAAGAAAGAGCTCCTGTGCAGCATCTTGCTCTGTATCTCTGTGATTCTGGCTCCTATTGATTAGGCCCACTGGGTTTTGGACTTTACATAGTGATTCTGACTCTGAGGTTCAGGTTCTTCTCATTTTGAACTTCCAGTCTAAAGATGGGGTCCCTACCTTCTGTTGCTAATCTCTGGGTGACCTCAGTTTTCCATTACCTGTGTAAATAATGTCCTGCATTAAGCTCTGTTCATTGTGAGTAATTAGTTTCTGTCTTCCTGTTTGGAATCTGATGTAGAAATGGCTATAAAAGGTTAGTTATAAATTGTTTAGTATGAAATATGATTTGCTATTACAGTGAGGAAAATACAGGGAAATAAAATTTGATTTATGGCTTTTTGTTTTAATTTCAAGTTTCTGTAGTAAAAATCAATTTTTAATGGAAAATACCTTAATGTGTTCTCTCCTGAAGCTTTCTCAAGGACTCAGAATTAAGTTTTTTTTCCCCTCCTGCAGTGATATTGAGGTTGGGGAAAATTATGCTTATATGATTCTAAATAAGTAGAACTGTTCTTTCTTGCTTACTAGACAGTTACCATTGTTGCTGTGACCATAATTTGGTGAATTTGAAATACAGACAACCATCTTTCCAGTAGTATGAAGGTGAAAGCCATCTAGAAGAGTCCAGTTAAGCAAGATCTTTGGTCTTCCTTGCTCATGTCCTGAGAAGGGTCCTGCTCTGAGTACAGCCTCGGGTTCTGACTGATCATCACCTGGCCCTTGATTTTCTCTTTCTCTAGTTGAAAAAATATAAAAATTTCGATTTCAAATCATATAATCTAGTTACATTCTTCTTATTAGTCACACCCATGAGAGGCTTCATTTCCATTTCACTCTTGCAGTCCTTGAACTTCAGATTGCAAATATTGTGATTTTTTTTTTTCAGAAAGAAGAGGCAAAAATTAGCAGGTTTAAGATATGCCATCTCTCTGTATACAGTGACCATAAACCTCATGTCATTATCTTTCCTTCAAAATCACAGTGATAAATATAAGACCAAGGGTAATGAAGGAAAACACTGTTCACTTACCCTTGGAAGGGTAGTGTCAGATAATGATTATGACCTCAGCCTCCTGGATTTGAATCCCTAATCAGCCATTTGACTAGTCTTGAAACCCTGAATTAATTAATTAATATCCCCAAAGAGTTAATTAATATCACCAAATCTTCAATAAATCACCTGCAAAACAGAGATTTAAATGTCACAATACCTCACAGGCATCTTTGAGAATTAAGAACTCAATGTTATGTAAAGAACTTAGTATGGTACCTGGAGCATCAGAACATAGTAAGCACTTCAGACTGTAATGGATGATGGTGGTGATGATGATGATGAGTGTGTCACAGAGTCTAAAGAAAAGATTGATGAAAAAAACAGGAGAGGGGCTGGGGATGTGGCTCAAGCGGTAGCGCGCTCGCCTGGCATGCGTGCGGCCCGGGTTCGATCCTCAGCACCACATACCAACAAAGATGTTGTGTCCTCCGAGAACTAAGAAAAAATAATAAAAATTAAAATTAAAATCCTCTCTCTCTCTCTGTCCCCCTCTCGCTCTCACTCTCTCTTTAAAAAAAAAAAAAAAAAACAGGAGACCTGGTATATTTTAAGTTCTTTGTTGTGCTGGCATCTATTTAGAAGGTTTTTTCAACACACAAGTTTTTGTAAATTTTTCTTGTTTACAGAATGAAGTCCACAGGATACTAAGGACCCTTCAAGAAAAAAAAAGTTTAGAGCCAAATAAGCTTCTATTTTCTCTTATTTTCCTTAATTCAAGTAAGAAAACAATAACAGAGCCAGTGTGGTGCTGCTTAAAAGGTTCAAACTAATCTCAAGATGCTGCACAGACATTCCCTGTCTAGTCTCTGCATTCCTCTGGGTGTAACGCATTGCAGGACAATCAGGCTCAGTCTTTTCTAAGCTGCCTTAGAGTAGGATTGAAGAAAAGAGCCCTGTACTTTATTCCTACTCATGTTTTCTACTGCTCTCCTCTCTGTCCTTGACCAGTTTTCTTTTCCCTTTCCCAACACTGGCTTCCACTCTCAGCAGTCTCTTGCGGGTCCATAATTCCTATCTGTCTTGTGAAGCTCAGTTCATATCATTTCCTCAAGGAAATTATAAATGAATACGTTAATTTGTGGAATGCATTTTAAATACATTGTTTACATATTTTTATCCATTGTTGAGATGCAAGGTCTGTACCTATCTTGTTTATTGCAGTTTCCCTGTGCTTACCAAATATCTGAATATATACAGATTTTTCATGACTTAAATTTTAAAAATTCAATATGCATCTGGAGTTTTGCATTTTCAAAACACTTTGTGGTCAAAACAGTCCGGTGAGTTTAAGAAATGATAAAGTAGTTAGAATATAATTGTCCATTTCGCAAACCTTTGTCTGAGAATTTCACCTTCAAAAATTTATGTGGAAAGGTCTCCCACCCACAAGAAAGATGTAGTAGTAAAAATCTCTCTCTCTCTTTATGGCAAATCAATGACTTAGTTCTAGTGAACTAAGCTTCATTCATTTCT
Organism: Spermophilus citellus; assembly: GCF_964194105.1. Taxonomy (NCBI): domain Eukaryota; kingdom Metazoa; phylum Chordata; class Mammalia; order Rodentia; family Sciuridae; genus Spermophilus; species Spermophilus citellus. The sequence goes on along the minus strand of NC_138182.1, from coordinate 271,533,264 downwards.
TCCACAATTATTTCTTGCAGTCATTGAGGCATCCAGAAAGATGCCAGAGAGACAAAGGTAGACCAGCTGGACACAGACCTCTTTTGATGAAATTTACAGTTGCAAAATACAGAGATTATCTGTATGGGAAAACCATGGAGATTAATGGTGATAATGTTCTTGAGAATGGGTTTTACTTTCTCATATTTTTTAATTTTTATATAACCAAAAGATAGAGAACCATTTCTTAAACAATGAACAATGGAGTTCAGGCAAAGGCAGCATGTTGGAAGCATGACACCGAGATGTCTGTATGCCAGTAATTTTCCCTAATCTGCAAGGGTTTTGGAGCATTCTGTTTGGATTAGTTGCTACAATAATACAGGAAAAGGGTCTCAAGTAACAATGTGTTGCACAATGTTATTCAGGAAATCACATGTACAAAGTAATACCACTACCAATGTAAAGTTGCTTTTATTTCTTAAGCAGAATTTACAAACTAAATTTTTGTTCTGGTAAATGCACTGCCACATTAGTTTTGAGTTGAGAGGAAGTGATAGTTCCCCAGAATTTTCTAACATGAAATAAATAAATACTCTAAACCCTCAAAGATTGTTTGCTACCTTCTTTGCTTCAGTAATAAATCAATTAACCTCAATTTACTTCTTTGCTAGAATTGCAAAGAATTCTTATTTTGGCCTTGACATCTGAAACAGTGGTTGAAAAAGATGCTGATGTTCTCTATGTTTTATTTTCTTTCTTGGGGTGGGAATTACGGGGGATTGAACTCAAGGGTACTTGACCACTTAATCACATCTCCAGCCCTTTTTGGTATTTTATTTAGAGACAGGTCTCACTGAGTTGCTTAGCACCTTGCATTTGCTGAGGCTGGCTTTAAACTTGAGATCCTCCGGCCTCAGCCTCCTAAGCCATTGGGGTTACAGGTATGTGCCACTGCACCTGGCTCTGTATATTTTCTCAAGTTGATAATTCAGATTGTGACCTTTTAATCTTTGTTAGAATCATTATGATGTTCCCGATGGTGAAACAGACAAAGTGAAACCTTTTTATGGAATAAGAAAATAAATTGAATTTGCAATAAGGATTATTATACTTAGAAATGATATTCACCATATCATCTTCTCCTTTCCAAATTTGGCAGAACCAGATCTATGGAGGTCAAAGTAGCAAGTGGGCTATGTGGCTTAAATGTATGCCACAAGCAGAATTATTTTTACTTTGCTCTTTTTCTAAAACATAGTGTGTTCTACTCAAGTCTGGTTGCTTTAAAACAGGTCCACAGATTCTTTGACATCCTTCTCTTCACAAAGTGGAGGCTAACTGCCTTCCCTTTGACAGTATGTAGATTCATTCATTTTCTTTAAATAGGAAAATGTGGCTGAAGGGAACGTTGGCTTTTGACATTGAGGCCTTGTGGCTTTCCCTGCTCTTTCTCTTAGATGGTCCCATATTAGGGAAGGCAGTTTCCATATCGTGAGGAAACCACTAACTTCTGTGGGGATCTTTGTGGTGAGGAACACAGGCTTCCTGACGGCAGCGACAGGAGGGAGCCAGCTGCAAGGAAGCACCTTAAAAACCTATGTGTAATGTTTTAGTCCTGACAACAGACAACTACAGAGCGTTTACCTGGAAAACCTCATGGTGGAAATCTGTCTTCCTTACACCACGTCTGATGGACATACAGCACATTGCAGTCTGTAGGGACTCAGGCCCCGTGGCTGGTCACATTCTTCACATGTTTACATCCTAGCTCACATGGGCATCTTGATTTCCAGGCTTCTTTATCTGAGATCTTGGGCAAAGGTGCTCTTCTGGTGCCTGTGTTGACACCTGCTTATTAGGGAGAGCAGTAAGCCTTTCCATACGCTGACCTACTACTTAGTTATTTTCCATTCTTAACCTCTTTTCTCCTTCCCCTGACCCCAAGACCCATAATATAGTGCTAGAACCCTTTGGGGATCCCTCAACAATGAGAATGCTGATCCCTGGACCAGTATGCCATCCCGAGGAGGAAAGGGGAAGAGGGAAGTCGGCATTTTCTCTGATTTTAACCTCTTGCTTATTCCATCATAGTAAATGATTGACTTAGTTTTTTTTTAACTTTTTAAAAAGTTTTTATTTGTATCACGTATAATTAGTTATACATGAGAGTAGAAGGCATTTTGATACATCATACATAAAGGGAGTGTAACTTCTCATTCTTCTGGTTGTGCAGGATGTAGGGTTACACAGATCATGTAATCAAATATGCACATTAGGATATAATGTCTGATTCATTCTACTATATTTTTTTACTTCCATACTCCCTCCCCTCCATTCATTCCCCTTTGCCTAATTCAAAGTACCTCTATTCTTTCCTAGCACCCCCACAGAATTAGCATCTGTATATCAGAGAAAACATTTAACCTTTGGTTATTTGGGATTGGCTTATTTTGCTTAGCATAATATTCTTAATTCTTTTATTTTGGGTTTATTGTATTAATTGACTCCTTCAGCACCTGACAGCTTAGGAATATTTCTCTACAGTTTAGCTGAGCTCCTAACAACCTCTTGCTCAAGCTAAGCCTGAAAATGAGTGCAGTCCACTCAGATAATGCCAAATTATCTGTGGCCAGTTGACTATTTTCTTTCATTAAGACCAAACCATTAGTAATGAACTTGAAGAAAAAAAAATGTGAATTTCATCAAATACCTTCATTGTGTTCCTTACACTCCCAGGATTTTACATGTCACAATACCACACTGAGTTATTTATTTATTAAATTTATTAAACAAATGTTTAGTCAAAGACTATTATGTGTTTGGACTATGTGCTACTTTCTACAATTAAAAAGCTCATAAATCTAGTGAGGAAAGCAAATCAATTAAATAATTATCACAAATACATACAAAATTATATTTGTGCTATGAAAGCACTAAGAAGGGGAGTCGAGTTAAGTGGTAAGGAAAGAAATCTTTCCTAAAGAGGTAATATTTCAAGTGAAATGTGGAAGTAGAAGTAGCTAAGTCCAAGGGTCAAGATGGGAAAAGCCTGTCCCAGCCTCCAGAGTAGCTTGCATAAATGGGACTGTTCAGGAGACACTATGATGTGGTTAATCATGAGGGGTGGATAAGTCCTAGTTTTAGCTCTATCTAATTAAGACTTTGGGGGTTGACCAGTATTTTGCAAACATTATATTTTTCTGGACAGAAAAACATGGACTCTAGTGACCCAAGCTTTTTTGCCTGGAGTATTCAATTAAAATGAAACAAATATTCTGATGGCTTAGCCTAATAGAAGTTTATTTCTCAGTTGTGTGGTTGGGATAGTTCACTAAGGTTGTTACCAGATGCAACTGGTCTTCCATACAGTGTTTAGAAACCTGAAATCTTTCCATCTTGTGGCTCCACCACTCACTAGGGCTAGATGGAGTGAAGAAAGCTCACTTACTTCTTTAAAACGCCAAGTTCAGTAGTGACATACATCACTTTGCTCATAATATTTTTGGTATGAATTATTCTTGTGATTCTATGGTTATGCAAGGGGTTGCTGGAAAATGCTCCCACAGCCTGGGAAGCTGGCTCCTGGCAGCAACTGCCATGTACTTCATGAAAGTCACGCTTTTTTTTTTTTTTCTTTTTTTTGTGGACAGTTGACAACTCTGCACACTTAATGAATGTGACCTGGTGATTCATTATTTACATGTACTCCAACCTTGCATTTCATCATCACTCTCTAGGACAATTATGTGAAATTTTCAAAAGCTATTATGCATACAAACAACAATAAGTGTTGGTGAGGATGTGGGGGGAAAGATACACTCATCCATTGCTGGTGGGACTGCAAATGGGTGCAGCCAATATGAAAAGCAGTATGGAGATTCCTTGGAAAACTGGGAATGAAACCACCATTTGACCCAGGTATTCCTCTTCTCAGTCTATACTCCAAGGACTTAAAAACAGCATACTTCAGGGACACAGCCACATCAATGTTTATAGCAGCACAATTCACAATAGCTAAACTGTGGAACCAACCTAGATGCCCGTCAGTAGATGAATGGATAAAAATAATGTGGCATATATACACAATGGAATTTAACTCAGCAATAAAAGAAAATAAAATCATGGCATTTGCTGATAAATGGATGACGATGGAAAAGATAATGCTAAGTGAAGTTAGCCAATCCCCCCCCCCCAAAATCTAAATGTTTTCTCTGATAAAAAGAGGCTGATTCATAGTGGGGTTTGGAGGGGGAGCATGGGAGGAATATACAAACTCTAGATAGGGCAGAGGGGTGGGAGGGGAAGAGAGGGGGTAGGGAGTTAGCAAGGATGGTGGAATGTGGTGGACATCATTATCCAAAGTACATGTATGAAGATATGAATTTGTGTTAACATATTTTATATACAGCCAGAGATATGAAAAGTTGTGCTGTATATGTGTAGTAGGAATTGTAATGCATTCTGCTGTCATATATTTTTAAAAAATCAATTAAAAAATTTAAAAAGGGCTGGGGCTGGGGCTCAGTGGTAGGGCGCTTGCCTTGCATGCATGAGATCCAGAGTTCAATACCTAGCACCACATAAAAATAAACAACTAAAAATAAAGATATTGTGTCCATCTACAACTAATTTTTTTAAAAAAACAATTAAAAAAATAAAATAAATTTTTCAAAAGTTAGGCAAAAGTCACCAAAAAACAAACAAAACAAAACAATAGATTCATAATTTCAAAAACAAATAAATCCATTTGGAATTTTTGAAGATGTGAAGATGGTTTTGGGTTAATATGTACTATTTATTGAACAATTTTTAAAATGCACCAAGTTCATTATTCAATTTATTCCTCATGAAAACTCTATGAGGTAGGTATTACATCCACATCTCAATTGCACTTTTATAGTAATTTATAAGAAAAAAGAATACCCTTGGCAGGAGAGAAATTAGTTAGAATGACTTGTCTTGCTTAGGGAAAGACACGGTCTTTAACAATTTCTCCCAAGTACTGAGAAACTAATTTTATACAGGTCATACATCTTATAAAATTGAGTGCAGTGAATAACATTCTTAAATAATACTTGACAATTTCCTTTCCAACCGTAACTCTATTCAGTTGTTACAGGAAACTAAACAGAATTTGAACATATGAAAGACTCTGTTTGAGGTAATTTATTTTTATCATTCTTAAAATCTCACTGGTTAACGTGAACATTTTTATGGTAAAATTTATAATGTGAAAATTTTTGTGGTCAAAATTTATAATAGGAAATACCACAGAAGCATGTGTGCATTTGGTCTACCTAAAATGAACTTCAATGATCAGATAAGAAGGTAGGAGGATTATTAAAGCAGGAGAAATAATTGTACACTGTGCCACCCAACACTGGGGTGAATGGCAAACATTCCAGAAACATTGAGAGTGAGAATATCTGACTCATCCATTCACAGGTGCAAAAATAACTAGAATAATAACCTAAGAGCGGTAAAGTACCAAGTGCTGGGAATCTTGATCTAATGTACATAAATTTAAAAATAACAATAAACATTATATCCATAGAGTGTGTTGTGATTCCCAGAGCACCATCTGCAGTGGGTATTAAGCACAGTTGCAACACTGCAATAAAGATAGAGAGTTATTAAGTTAAGCACTTCAGAGATGTTAGGTATGCATGGGTTCTTTAGTTAAATTGCCCTTCAGTAGTCAAGGGTTTTCCTAACAGTTATAAACTTCCACTTGACTTTGAGGTGATGTCACTTCTTGTTCTTCTACTGATTGAATGCAGTTTTAATCCTCATGAACAATATTTTTTTTTTTGATGAATGAGCTAGGCTATTATATAAACAGGCTAATTTTCACCACCAGAGATGGAAATCATATAGGGATTCTCTTGTAGTCTTGGGTTTAAGGGTTTGTTCTGGCACTTATAAATTTTATGACCTTGAACAAAATTCTTATATTTTTTGAGTCTCCTCTTTTCCTTTAAAATGGAGATAAAGATACTGGGCCTTGTCAGTGTTAGAAGCTCACATGAATCAATTTATAAAGACTGAGATCTTTCATAATTCTTAAACACATTACAAAGATAATGTGATATTATTATGCATCTCTTTATGATCCTTTTTATTGATCCCTATAATCTAACTCCAACCCAGGGATACATAGACCTAAACCAATGAGATTTCATGCAACTGAAAAATGGTTCTTGAGATTGTAGACTTACTATATATCTCTTAACCTTTATTTATTTATTTATTTGGATGCAAGATTGTTTTTATTTATTTTTTTAAATTTATTTTTTTAAAAATAAATGATAGCGGAATGCATTACAATTCTTATTACACATATACAGCACAATTTTTCATATCTCTGGTTGTATATAAAGTATGTTGACACCAATTCATGTCTTCATACATGTACTTTGGATAATGATGTCTATCAGAAACTGATCAACCTTTCTAGTTTGCCCACGGTTTTCTGGGTTTTATTACTGAAAGTCTAGTCCTGCTAAATGCTTCAGTACTGGGCAAACCAGGATGGTTGGTTTTCCTATGTTGACTTTTTCTGATTGTACAAAACCTGAATAGAGACAGCTTTTTAAAAAATCTACTCTAATTGTTAATAATGAAAGATTTCCCTTTGGCATGATTGCCCTTGTCTTAGTAATTCATTTGGTTTTTAGAACATGTGTTATTTCAGACTTTGAACAAAACCAGCTGATTTAGTATGTAATGAAGTTCATTCATATAATGACATATATACAAATGGAATTGTGAACAGATGGGCTCAGTTCTTTGCTCTGACAATTAATAGATCCGATAACCTCCACCCCAGCACATATTACATTTAATTGAAATCATTTAACCATTTTCTCTCTCTTATCAAACCTAAATAAGAATTCAGTCGTGTTCATCTTTAATTTTTTAACATGTAGATTACTGATTGGAGACACTTAGGAAGGTTAATGTAAACTAAGATATAGAAGTTAAATTTGTACACTCAATCCTACTATAATCAATTTTTTTGATTATATATATGATAAAATCTTCATTAAAATCTCATATGTTTGTTAGGTTTAATTGATATAATATAAAACATGTGAATTACTATTTTAAACCTTAAGGTATAATATAATTGAATTTTGAGAAACAATGTTAATATCTAATAATGTTATATTAATTAACATTAATATCTAACATTTAAATTTGTCTTTCAGTTTTCCATGCCTCCTGGATTCTTCATTTGATCTTTGAATTTTAAATTTATAATTCTAAGAGTTGATGTCATTCATCCATCTATAAATAACCACAGGACAATCTGAAACAGACTCTCCTTTTCATGGATACAGTCACATAAATCAATAGAATCATTTCTGAATATATTAAGAATAAGCATGCATTTAAGCTCAGCCCAATTTATTTCCTGGAAGACTTTGTTGAGGCATCATCTGCATTTATATTGTGCAATAACTGTAAACCCAATTAAACCGCAATAAGCTACACATTTATTGCTAAAATAATTAAATTTGCATTAAAATAGCACCTATTACATTTAATTAAAATCATTTAACCATTTTTATATTATTTCAATTAAATCTATTATTTCATAGTTGTCTTCTCTATTGCATTTCTGTTTAGAAGGTCTTGTTTGAAATATTATCATGTTCAGGTCTTGGTTCTGGTGATCCATCACAGATATTATATTTCTATAGCAGTTCCTTTTAGTTACTCTGTGGTTTTAAAAATCCATGAAGAATTCAAATAAGTGTGATTGATTGTGAAAGACAATTTTGGGCTCAGGATACAAATCAATTAAAAAAGTAATTTATTTTGGATGCTTCTGATGATGCAAAAATATGAAACAGGTGGCTTTTCCATTTCTGTTCTTGTAAAATGCAAATGTGTAGGGTTTCTAGTAAGTTAATCTTGTCTTTTTATAGTGATCTAAAAGCTCAAGGTAGGGGAGATTCTGAGCCAAATTTGTCCAAAAATTTTATGCTACCTTCTTTCTGAGATACTTGACTGAGAATATGATATTGAGAGTCTTTATCACTTGGGCTGAGTTGAACTGGTCTTCTGGATTATGGTTTCTAAAGAGAAGGACATAAGTGACTTGGAGTAGACAAGGAGAATTCTTGAGATCCACCTGAACATGGAGTTGTAAAACCTCCAATATAGGGTAATGGTGATAATAAAGACAAACATAGATTTAGCCCCTAAGATGTGCAGGATTTCTATGCATAATGTCAGAAGGAAAGACTAAACAATTCATTATTTTATGTCTTCATTCTTTTATTTGATGAGTGTATTTTTATTGCTTTTAATGCATCAGGTAACACAGATCTTATAGCGTTGACAACTATAAGAGTCTAATTTCATAGAATTTGCATGTTTTGGTTGGGGAGGAGGCAATGATGAATGAATAATAAATAGATGAAAATAATCAACAATGAAAACTTTTGTTACAAGGCAAAAAATTAAAATTGCCTATCTGATTATCAGTGGCAAGACATATACATTGATTGTTGGTTTGGGAGAGTCTTATTGGAGGTGGTGGTTTACCTCAGATCCAAATGACAACTAGGAGACAGCCAGGCAAAAAACATGATGTCTCTACCATCCTCGAGTATGTCTAGAGCAAGGGCCCATTGGGAAAGTAAACTTAGTGTCTGGGAGGAAACAGAAGGCCAGTGTGGCTGGAAGAGAGAGATTGAAGTAGAGAGTATTAGAGGAGACAAAAGATAATAAAGTGGGCTAGGTTTTCTAGTGCTCTGTAAGTCAGGAAAAGAAAGTCGGATATTTATATATAATGGGGAACTCTTAGAAAGAAGCAAGCAGATGATACATAAATAATAGGCTATGTTTATAAGAGCAATCTATGTTGTTTTATATGGTGATTAAAATATAAGTTGGGTAAGGAGTGTAGACCTCAAGGTCTGGCTTTGGGGAAAAGGATTATGATTTATTCATATGAGGTCTAATGAGGGGGGATTTTATTTTAAGTTGAAATTAATCTTTTTCCTATTATTAAAGATGGCTTTGTTTGTCACAGCAGCATCAGTGGGATGCCTGATGCTGAAACAGCATAGAAAGTTAAGTGGGTTCTTCTTCGGTTCCAGAGAAGATAGCTCCACTCTCAGATTATACACGAGAGGCTAGATGCTGGTGTGTACAGTAGGATTCTGCAGCAAAGTTTTGTAAACAGATCTAATATGTTTTCTTTCATGCATATCCTGTGCATACACAGCAACCTAGCCAATTGTTTCAGGAGGAGAAATAGGTACAGAGTTTTCTGTCATCCAAATGTTTAAATCTTTCTGTGAATAAATACTTCAGGATGTAAAACAAAAACAAAAACTCAGTAACACTTTGAACTAATAAGGAGCTAATTATTTTTAAACTCCAACAGAATACTCACTTTGCTCATAAGATCCTTTAGAATTTATACCATTTAATTTTTGCCTATATATTATGTGTGTCTTTTTGGTCAACAACAGCAACAAACAAAAAACAAACAAATAAACTCATGTATTCACATGTTTGACCTATAGTAAAATAATTTTTATCATTAGCTTTTAAAAAATGGACAATTCCCAGAGTTCCTGGAACCTGTAAAAAGAGAAGGTAGAAAAGAAAATAATGCAGAGAGTGATTGTGGTGACCTAAGATCCTGCACATCATACACAAGGACTACTGGCAGGTGAAAATTGTCTGCGAGGTCAGCAGCAATTGGTTGTAACACTTTTATTTCAGAACTCAGAGCGAGTATTCTATATGCTCTCACTGGTGGTCAGCATTAGGTCACAGTAGAGAGGGTTCTTACTCTGAATGCTCTGTTCTTTTGTTTAAAATCACAAAAGAAAGATTATATATATATTATATATATATATTATATATATATATAATATATATATATATATATATATATATATAGAGAGAGAGAGAGAGAGAGAGAGAGAGAGGAGGAGAGAGGAGAGAATGGGGTTGTTCTATTCTACTTCTCTGCATGAGACATTTCTCATTTCATTTCCATGGCTCTGAGTGCATGGCTCTGAGCCCCAAGTATTTTTGGTGACTATTTATCATGCCACTAGTGTGAAACCTTTTTCCCTGACTTTAATCCTTCCTCATATTTGGAGCCCAGCCAGTAAGCAATGGACTTATTTTCAACTCTTTTCTAAATGTCATTAAAGCTCTGGGACCCAGAGGTACAGAAAATTATGTAAGAGACTCCACATGTGTCCTGGATGCATAAACGTTAAAAAAAATTAAAAAGATTTAATAGTTTTTAAGGCTTAAGAGTATTATTAATTAATTTCATCAAATCATAAAATTCATTTTGTAAAAATGAATGCAATCTTTTGAAGCATGCTTCTTTCTAAGAGTTCCCCATTATATATAAATGCTATGTTATGTGGATATGTGGAATATTGGGATAAAAAAGTAAAACAAAGATAACTTTGGTTAGAATGGAAGGAGGCTTTTTTTTTTTAACTCCAGAATGTGATTAGGGAAAAAATGATGATTTGTCCAAAGGAGGTTTTGATAGGGCCTATTTGAAAATTAAAAGATGGTGGTTCAATTATATCAACAAGAGTCTTAGAATACTTCAAATGCTAAAACTTAAGTACCCCCTGTTGGAACTTGTGTAGAGAGAGTTCATATAAGACCATTTGAAAAAGAGAAATAGCTCTTAGATCTTGGCTAAGATCTTCCCAAAGCAGTCAGAAGATGCTCTCCTTGCAGAGATGCTTATTCTCCTATTGGGATAATACACATTGCTGCAGACCCAGGGAGACAAGACAGTGATGGCAGTGACAAATGAGATTCTTGTCACAAAATGTTGCTGAAAGCTTTCAGCTAAATTTATATATTTTTTTTTATTATTTTTAGTTATTCATAATTCTCATTTTGTAATCTTGTGTAAAAATGAAGCAATTCAAAGATGCTGAAAGTTAAGTTTTACTAGATTGTGCAGAAAAAGGGAGGCACAGATATATAAAGAATGGATTAGCTATGATGTTTCTGTTTATCTCCTTTATTTATTAATTCAGAAAACTATTAAGAATCAGCTTGCAAAGAATGTACTCCTTATCCTTGGGACTCTCAAATATAGTTATGTACATATTCTGTTGATGTACGTATAATTGAGTTGTTTCAACTCCATGTTAAACCTCTATACTGCAATTATTTAGCATGGTGGGCAGAACAAACAAGATGGTGTTTAAAGTTATAGTATAAACATAAAGCAATCTAAAGTAATAAATAAATTCTAAGCAACTGCTGTAGTATAGGAAGAGTCAATGGATTTGACCTTGACAATTTGCACATTCACACTTGAGACATGATCTGGTGTTACATAATTGAATTTATCTTTCTACCACTTTAACTCTATCATTTGTTTCTTCTTATATAAATTAGTATTTATATGCTTCAGGTATTATAAATTCTTTACATTTGCTATTGATCTTTAGGAATCAGATTAAACATAGAAGAGACTTCTAATTAAAGAAATATAATGTACATATTGTAAACTTCATCTATATAATATGCATTTAAAAACTATTAAAATGTTTCTTCATATATAAGGTTATAATAGGAGAAGAGATGGAAAGTAATACATGGGTGCAATTTTTCTCATCTTTAATAATAAAAATTTAAGAGATATTATCTAAAATTGAAGAAATATGAAGTAAAGATTTAAATATATTGTTTAAAACATGTTTTACTAGAATTTGGACAAGTAATCCAAAAGCTTGTGAAAAATTGAAGTTTAATTTTTAAAGTGGGAAGCCAATGGGTACTCTCAAATCATCATAAATCAAGGAAGGGAGATGAAATCTTATTATTTGTGTTATGACAATAACCATCATATGAACTGCAACCAGAATTATTGGAGAAATATTTCCTCTGGGACTGACTTGGGCTAGACAGAAGACTCACTGTTAATTTAATAACTCTTGACATTGTTCAAACATGATTGAATATTTATAATGAAGTTGTATATCTTTTTACAGCTTGATTCTACTGCTACAATGAGCATTTATGAACATCCTTGTACACAAGCAATGAGGACAAACTTGTAGAGCTAAAATTATAATACTCAACAAATTCACAATTCCTTTATTAAAAAGCTTGTTTCAATTTGTATTCCAACCAACTTAATTTGAGAATTCCTTTTTTCCCAAGCCCTGGCCCAAACCAACTATTATAAGTAATTTTGATATTTCACCAATCTCCTTGATGAGAAATGGGATCTCATTGTTATTCCAATATTTTTAAAACTTCTTAAGGAGGTGGAATTTTGTTTCATGTACTTATTGGCCGTAAAATCTCTGTGGGGGAATTTGCTTATTTTTAAGATTTTCCTGCTTTTTTTTTATTGGCTGCTGGATTTAGGATAATTGGTCTGCAATATGATGAAAATATTAAAAAGTACAAGGAAATATGTGACTAAAACATAAAGATTGTCATATCATATTGTCAAGTAAAACTAAATAATGGCATGTAGCATATTATTTTTTTATAAATGATATACATACAAATAGATAACATGAACATTGACTATTAAAATGGCATTTTGTTTCTTAACTCCTAACTTTTTCAATTTGAACTTTCTTCTATATTAATTCTTCCCCTCCCATTGCTTTTTAAAATTATTCCTTCATATTTCATCTGTACCTAATTATATTTTTAATAACAACTACTATAACCAAAGCTCTAGTTAGGAACGATCTGTTTGATTTTATTTGTTTTTCTTTCTTTACATGTCTCATTTACTACTGAAATCATCTTTTGTTAATTGGTACATTCTGCATTGAGTCATATATCTTACAAAACATTTCATATTTCACATTTTAGCAATAACAGACCTTATTACTTAGATTGGAGTTTGCAAACCAAGCTGCTCCTCAGATTATTTTAAGGAGCTTTGTAAAATGTGGAGCTTTCTAATATTAACTATGGAGAACCAGAGACATAAAGTGTGGGTAGACTGAGAAGCTATTTCAGTCAGGTCATTCTGCCATACCCAAAGTGCCATGGACTACCTAGCTTAACAGAAACTTATTACTTGTAGTTCTAGATCTGGCTAGGCCAAGATGAAAGTTTTGGGAAGTTGATTTCCCTGTTCAGCCTTCTTCCTGGCTTTAGCTGGAAACCCTCTTCCTATACCACATGGCACAGAGAGAGAAGAAAGATCACGTCATATTTGTGAGATTTCCAACCCTCATGGCCTAATTATCTCCCAACATCCCATCTCCAAACTCTATTACATTGAGGATTAAACCTTCAACAGATGGATTTGGGGTGGGACACAATTATTTAATCCATAAAATTCAACCACTGGATCCTAGCATTCATGTTTTTCTCAAATGCAAAATGCATTTATTTCACCACAAGGGTTCCTGAAGTCTGATCTTATGCCAACAACCCTGAAGTTGAAAGTCCAGAGTCTCATCTAAATATCATTTAAATCATATACACTCAAGCTGTAAATCATCCCAAGGCAAAATTCTTCTCCAGTGTGAACCTGTGAAATGGAATAAATTATGTGCTTCCCAAACACAGTGGTGAGACAGGCATAAGATAAGCATTACTATTCAATGAAGAAGAATATGAAAGAAGAAGGGAGTGTCCAAAATCCAGTAAAGCATGTTCCACAAAATCTTAACACTCAAGAATCATCCTCTTTAAAGGCTGGGTTTGTAGCTCAGTGGTAGAGTGCTTGCCTTAGCATATGTAAGACACTGGGTTAGATCCTCAGCAATATATAAAAACAAATAAATAAATAAATAAAATATATTGTGTCCATCTACAACTAAAAACTATTGAAAAAAAGGATAATCCTGTTTGGGTTAGTGTTCTACCTTGTAGACACACTGGGTGGAGGTTTTGCCTTCTGGACCCACTGGAGTTGCAGTCTCTCTCCTGAGGTTCTGTTGGGAAAGATTCCTGCCTGTGGGGGTCTGCCATTTGGGGGTCTCACACCCCACATATTAATCTCTTTATCAAATGATCACTCTACCACACACTTATGGTTCTCTTCCAAACATGCTTACTCATTTTGATAATATAGGCAGGCTGAGAATTTTCTTTTTGCTTTTTACTATTAGTAAAGAAAAACCTACTTTTTCAACACTTTGCTTAGAATTTTCCACAGCTACACATCAACTTCATTCCTTACAATTTCTGTTTTTCACAATCACTAAAAAGTGAGTACAATTCAGCCAAATCCTGTGACACTTTATAAAGAAGATCATCCTTTTCCTGTTGTTCAATAACACATCTCATTTCTGAGACTTGATTAGAATGAACTTTAGTGTCCGTATTTCTACAAACATATATAATTACCTGTGCTTTGTGTAAGAAAATAGAAGCTTTATCTCCAATTTTCATCTCCCTCCATTTGTTGCTTTTCTGAGCTCTCAGCAGAATCATGTTTAAAACTCCGTTTATGGAAGTATTGGATTTTTCTCACATGCACCTCAAAATTTTTCAAGTTTCCATCCACTACTCATTTACAAAACATCAACCATATTCTTATTTATGCTATGGCATTAACTCATTTCTATCTTTTTTACCAATTTCTGTCTTAGTCAAGTATCACCAAAGAATAGAAACAGTTGGAGAATCCTATACACATGGAATCATCTCACTTAATTATGGAGACTGGAAAGTCCCACAGTCAATCATCTGTCACCTGGAGACACAGGAAAGTTAATAGTGTTGATCTCAGTGTCAGTAAAAAGGAAAGAAAGACTAATGTCCCAGGTAAAACAGTTAGGGAGAATTAACTCTTCATTTCTCTGCTTTACTATTCTATATGGCCTCAATGGATTGCTTACCCATATTGGAAAGGATGCTATGAGTTACCCAGTTCAGAAATTCAAATGTTAACCCCAATTGGCAACACTCTCACAGATACACCCAGGAATAATGTTTTTATATATTGCTGAGGATCTAACCCAGTGTCTTACACATGCTAAGGCAAGCACTCTACCACTGAGCTACAAACCCAGCCTTTAAAGAGGATGATTCTTGAGTGTTAAGATTTTGTGGAACATGCTTTACTGGATTTTGGACACTCCCTTCTTCTTTCATATTCTTCTTCATTGAATAGTAACACTTATCTTATGCCTGTCTCACACAACAGTATTTTATGTTATCAAATTTTTTTGTGTGTTAATTAAAAAATGTAAAATGGTGAAGTTCAGTTTTCCCCAAATTCAATGCAATTTCTCTTGTAATATTTGTATAAATTGAAGATTTGGAAGTCAAATCCATTTTTGCAAGGATAATTTTGAATTATTTAAATAATTGGAAAAATACTAATGTGGGGATATATCTGCTAAATTAAAAAATCATGTGCAATTAATGAAAATGGTTTTCATGCATCTCAGTATATTTGTCAACCAAAATGCTTTGGCTCTATTTCAATGTTTAATTGACTCCTCTTATAGGACAATTTATGTGTTAACAAGAAATAGTTTGCTCCTGAATTTCTAAATTTGAAATTATAATATCTGTAATTGTTAATTCCATGAAACCAGCAAAAGCTTTCTCCCTGGCCCTTTAGAAATGATAATGATAATGATCAAAAGACTTTTGGTTCTGACATGATGGTTGTGATTAGTCATAGTAGCATAATGGCAATATGGTACCATAACCAACAGCTTGTGTGGTTAAGTTGTAATGATCCTGGAAGCTGGAAAGTAATAATTCAAAAACATATTTGTCTACATTTTGTGGCATGTCATGAAAATTACATGGCATTACATATGTTGACAACTCAGGATAATTGCTGTATTTTTATTATACAAAGGGAAGAAGATCTTTGGCATTAAAGATGGGGAAAATATGAATGATGGAGCAGTCGTTTTTCTTCCCACTGGGCTTCAGCATGGTAAACTACATTCCATATAAGGTAAGTACTTGAGTCTTTGAATGTTTTTGGCAACTTGGATATGTTTATTTGAGATGTCTGAATTTAAAGTTGCAACCTCATTAGAGATGAGCATTATATTTTAGAGATTTCTCCTAGTGAATTATTCTGAAGAAATTAATAAAGCACATGGAAAGGTGTCTTATAAAGTCATTCTTGGAATGTTCCACTTATGTAAAAAAGTAATTTAGAAGCTATTTAAACCTTAGAGGCTCCTAGGAACTGTCTTTTGTTTATCTCAAAAAGGCACAAACCTCTTTATGAAACAGTTTTCAGGACACCAATTTTCAACCAGAACTGAATATGCTTTTCACATTCACAGAAAAGTACAAACATAGTCTAAATCTTTTTGGCCCCCAAACTTCTATCATTGGTTTTATTATATCTATTATTCATTAATTCTAAATTCCTATAGGGAGTTTCTGGGTCTCTATTCTCCCTATAAAATGCCTAAAAGGACTTGTAAAAATAGGTTTAAATAACCTTTTTTAATGGTAATAATTTTTTGAGAAAAAATAAGATTAAATCAAGGAATAAGGTTTCTGTTGCAAGGATTTTGTGTTTCCTAATGATAGGAAGCAGATCAACTGTCAGGTTTCTGGCAGACATGAAAACATGGAGTCATAGTTTGTTAACTATTTCAAAGTGTGCATGCAATTAAGACCAAAGCAGTCACCAAGAGCAAGAAAATTATTCTAGAAATTGAATCTAGAGAATTTTTTTTGTCATTTGTCTTCTGAGAAAGTATAGTGAGATGGTGTTAAACCATGTTTTCAATACTTGATAACTACAGAAATGTACAGAAATTATATTTATCATAACATCCTTCAAAGTGGGTTACCGGCAGCACAACATAGAATAATTCAGCAGGGGGAATAAAAAGAATATACAACATGGTAAGACAACACGGTTTATGAATGTAGTTCTTTTGTTTTTTTTTTCCTTTTTCATATTCTGGCTTTATTTATGGAAAGAACAGTGCAGAGAGAAATGATCTATATCATCACCACTTGAACTTGAAATGTTTCACAGTACATAAAACAATGTTGTGCACATAGGGAAAAAAATCTAATATCAAAGTAAGATATCAGTGAAAACATTTTAAAATTATCTGTTTATTCTCCAGTAATTCATTTTGGAAAATTCAAAACAATAAGGACTGTATAAAGCAAAAAGTTGAACTCTCTTGGACTATTATTTTCATTTTCCAGAGTTAACTCTCTTAACTATTTTAAGTCTACCTTTTCAGAACACTTTCTAAGAGCACAATCTATTCCTCACCATTTAATTTTTAATAAGGTGGGATAATGATATACATTTTTGTGTTGTAATCTGTTTTTTTACTTAAGCCAACACCCTATTCTGGACTTCTATCTTTTATGGCCTTTCCATGCCTTTCCTGGAGCTATAAAATTCACTAATTTCATGACTTGGGAAAGTTACTTCATAAATCTTTTTTTAAAATTCATCATTTTAAAATTGAAAGTAATATTTAATTTATAGGGTGTCATGAGATAATTCATAGAAGACTTATGTAACAATGACTGCCAGTGTGGATATTAAATTTATATTACTGTTTTTACTGACTTCATTGTGTGAATATATTATAATTTATATTTGATGTAATCAATTTTATATCATTGGGTCTAGGAGGCCAGGTTTTTCTTGTTACAGTGAGAACACTTACCATGCTGTCTCTTTTTACAAATTTCTAAGTGTGCACTATATCTCTGTTAACTCTGGGCCGGGTGCTGTGTAGCAGATCCCTAGGATATTCACATCTTTCATCTCTGCAACTTTATTCCCATTGAACAGCTGCTCCACATTTCCTCCTCCACAATTCAGTCCCTGTCATCATCATTCTACTCTCTATGTCCCTGAGTGTGACTATTTTCCCATGCCTCATGTATGTGGAATCATGCAATGTTTGTCTTTCTGCGATGGATTTATTTCATTTAGCATCTATGATCTCATCTATAGGCCACGATTTCCTTCCTTTTAAGGCTAAAAACTATCTATCAGACTTTAAAATAGTATAGGCTGGATTTCTAACCTGAATAACCAACAAAGAAGTTTTTAAAGTTTGAAGAAAAATCAATGCCTGATTTGAAAGAATTGGGGAATTAACATTGGCTTAGGAGAAGAACAGCAGCAAGTTCAAGAAGGAAGACAGGAAGGCCTTGCTGGAGGCATGCTCCAGACTCCTCAGGGTTCCCTTTTCTATTTTCTATCACAATTACAGTTAACTCTTTGGGAAAAAGTGTGCCTCCCCATCCCCTCAAAAAAAGTGTGTATTTAAGAAATGCCGCAATTTTAAATTTAGCATCCAGATAATATTTTTGAGAGGAACGGAGAAGTAGCAACCATTGGCTCCACAAAGACTGAGCAGAGAGGAGTGTATAATTACAACAAACAAACAAAAAACCCACAGCATAATTTGAAGCAGTTATGGATCCTCCCTTTAATAATGAACAATGGGGCAATCTATTATTAGTGCACAACACAGTTTGGCACAAAATTTGATTTGAGGCATTAAAGGGCTTTGCTAATTTTCTGCTTTTAATTCAGGGGGACTAATGTGGCTTATAAGACATGACAATAAACTAATTGATTTCAGAATTGAAAGCACTTGCCTTGAGCACTGATCTTAAACTGTTGTTTTGGGGAGAAAACCTATAAGAAAAATATGTATTGACATGGTAAATTGCTGTGGACCTTCATTACATCCTCTAAACTCTAACATCACTCAATGCTGACTAGCCAATGTAGTGAGCCACAAATACCAGCAATTACTAGTTATTAAGTCCTAATTATGTCCTAGGCATTTTGCTTGGTATTTTACAGTATTTTTCACTAATATTCATATACTGGATTGAATAGTATCCTTTCAAATTTATGTCCACCTGGCACTTCAACATGTGACCTTGTTTGGAAATAGGGTCTCAGCAGGTGTAATTAAGTTAAAATACATTTATGTTGAATTAGGGGGGGCTCTAATTTAGTAACTACTATTTTCATATGAAGAGAAAAGAGAGACACATAGACACAAGCAGGACAGATGCCATGTAATGATAGAGAAAGATTGGAGTGACAACCCTCTACACGCCAAATGTCAATACTTGCATACAAACACCAGAAGCTAGAAGTGAGGCATTGATTAATTACTCTGAAATTCTCCCAATGGAGTCAACCTTGCTAACATGTCTATTTAAGATTTCTGTTTTCCAAAACTGTGAAAAATAAATATTTGTTTTTCTAAGCCATCCTATTTATGGGCAATTTGTTATATCTTCCCTAGGATACTAATACAATTCATATTAACCCTTTGAGAAATGTCTCCTTTGAACAAAATTTAATAGAAATGAACACTAAAACCTATACTAACTCCAGTCTCCTAATAAAGCTCATGAAACACTATATTATAATCGTTAGGTGATCCAATTGTGGGAGAGTCAGGTATTAGACAACTATCCCATGAGTGTATGATAATTGACCAAGCACATTTTTTTAAACCAATATCAAGAGTTCCCTACATCTGGATGGCCACTGCTACTTCAAGATGATTGTTGTTACTTTACCTGCCCTAGGGGATAGGCAAATAGAGATGGTTTGGGTGATATTCAGACTACAGTAGGGCTTTTTATAGGTACAGAAAGATAAGGCTATGCAAAGAATGAGTTTGCATAGTCTGGGTCAGATGCTCAAATTCTGTGAGGTAGACTTCCAGGGAGTGAAAGGAAATCCTGCATTGCTAACTCTTTTGCTAATGCCAGGGAACTCAGGGATTTCAGGGCCAAGAAGAAAGTCAGGAAATCCTAAGTGACACAAAAAAATGTTGGTCTGCAAACATGGGCATTGGTTGTATGCAAAGCTTGGGTACAGCAGATATGGAGGAACCAGTACTCGAGGCTTGACTTAGCCCAAGGTACAAAATGGATCATAAAGCAGCTCCGGAAGGAGCTGTTCTGTAAATAAACAATGCATGAGTGCCAAACACACTGAAGGGTCTCGATTCATGCCAAATTGGAGGGTGAAGATGGCAAGTAATTGGAACAGGTCAGGGTCAGAAGATTCAAGACAGATGGTCAGATATAAACCATAACAGATTAAATCTTTGTCAGGGGATCAAATATTGGAAAATAAAGCTAAATCCATGGGAACACCTTACCAAGTTGTGGAGTTTCGATAACAACCAAGAGAGTATTTCTCAGATTCAAGGAATTTCTGCAGGGAGACAGAAAGCTTGTTCCCAATTCCTCCTCATTACAAAAACTTTGTTCCAATTATATGGCACTTAAGTGATCTCGACAGTTTGTGCATGGCTTTCCTTCCCTGCATGAAGGATGTTTCTATTGATGTTACTGTCTAACTTTTAATCGCCTACTATGTCCCAGGCATTCTGCTTGGACTTTATATACATTGTGGTGTTTGGATTTCTTTTGAATGTGCACTATATTGCAGAGTTTAAGATGTGGAAAGATAAGTAGCTCATTCGTGGTTTGGAATGTAAACTCAAGTAATCAATTTGCTTACTGTGAATGCTTAGTCCTTATAACAACCACATGCTGCACAGCACTGGGATTATTTTGTGTATACACACAGTGGTTTCATTGGGGACTGCTCCCTAGAGAAAAGTCTTACTGGATGGGGATTTTGGCAATGGGATTACATCTTCTGGGCAAGTTGATAGTAAGAATGAAGTAAAAGGGACAGGAATCCAGGCTACCATTTTGTACTAGGAGGCTTTTCAACTTTAGCTGTGAAGGTGGACTTGTTTGTCTGGAGACTCATCATGTTTTTCCAAAGGCAGGGTATAATGTCACAGTATGAACTGCAGAAAGCCAAGAATTAGAAACTAGATAAAGAAAGTATGTCTCAAGGAGGATGGAAGGGCTCAGATTTCAGGACAATCTTGACTCCTTTTCTTCTGTGAAAACATAACCCAGTGAATTCTCATTCTGAATTAAATATCCCATGTAATTTTCTATGTCTTAAAAATATTTCTATCACATTACAGCATGCTGTAGTTGGAGAAACAAATGTGAGTTTAGCCACTGCCATGTAAAGCTTTTCTTATTCTAAAGAAGGCAAACTTCATCATGACCCAATTCCTCTTTGTGTATACACACACACACGCACATCTCCTTTTTTCTTGAAATGTATGTATGCTCTTGACTTCATCTGGTTGCTTCTCACAACTTCCTCTCTCTCAAACAGGATTTCATTCCAGGTACATTTCTGAAAAATTTTCCATAAAAGTAAACTCTAAATTCTAAGCTCTGGATATCACCAAACTAATCTTTAACCTTGACTTATTTGGGGAATTCAAATTACTTAATTATATTCTTTGTGAAATCCTCCCTTAGCTTTTGTTCCTTTCCCCTCCCCCAGCTTTTCCTAATCATGTACCAAGATTTTCCACTACTCCCTTTATTTCTTTAAGAACTCCTCTCCTTTGTGATATCACCCATCAGTTACTATCAGTATGATTTTATTAAATTGCTGCATCTTCATTGTTTAATAAAAATATGCATATTTACACTTGGCCTTTCTTCTAAATTCCAAATGTTCTTTTAAAAGTGGATTTATGTTACTAATATCTCTAGTTTCTTATATATCTTAAATCAAACATATTGACTTTTCCATTAAATTTTCCCTTTCTGAGTTTCTTTATGTTAAAAAAAAAGTAATTTTTTTTAAACCTGGGCAAGCTTAAAGTTTTAGATTTACTTTTTAAAAAAAATATATATTTATTTTTTAGTTATAGATGGACACAATATCTTCATTTTATTTGAATATGGTGCTGGGGATAGAACCCAGTGCCTCATTCATGGTAGACAAGTACTCTACTTCTGAGCCACAGCCCCAACTCAGATTTACTTTTGATTCCAGAAACTTCTATGCTTTGTATTTAACTGAATTCTAAGCTCTATTAATTATGTATAGCTCTCATAAGGGATGACTTTTCCATGTGGCACAGGGAAGTTTTTTAATGAAAGAAAAGCAAAAATCCAGAGTAATTAATTTTCCATATTGTTAGGTCAAGGTTAATAATGAACTATTTTATCTGTTCTAGGTAAAGTAGGTGCTCAATGTGAATGCTGGGAGGTAGAAGCATTCATTATCACATAGGTACTTGAATCCTGTATGAGGAAGGATGTTAGAAGATAGAAACACCCAGATTTTCTGAAGAATTAGTCTAGCATGAAGCAGGGGTCCATCTGGCCAGGATGGTCACAGAAGAAGACACCCAGGGTGGGTGTAGTTAGATGCTTATGTCCAAAGGACTAAACCTGCCTCAGCCATGGAGATTATTTCTAGCCCTTATTCTTGTGTTTTAAGGGTGGATCATTTCACTCATGGTCAGGTCATGCCCTTGTTTTGGTCCTTATGAGAGCTCACCCAGCAAGGGCAGGTCTCTTATTTCTGTAAGACACCAGAGGTCAGCAGCAGAGCTATTCCTGTAAATCCATTAGATTATGCCTTGTCCACAACTCCCTGTTAATAGCCGCTAACTCGATTCTGCCTTAAATTATTGCTTATATTCAGGATGACACTTCTTCCTCCATTCTGCAGTCCCTTCAATATAGTCTTCTTAATGCAGACAGGGTGCTTTTCCCAAAGCATAGTTTATATCATTTTTAAAACTCCGAATCCTTCAGGAACTATCCATCCTTCCTTTTCTCCTACTGTATCACTTGAGCCTTTCTTTTTGTCCTTGTCACTACTTCATCCAATAAATAAATTGAATATTCATTCACTTTGTCATTTAATGACATAAATAACTTTCTGTATACTAGAAATCATGTCAGATTGTAGAGATATAAAATGATGAAATATCTTTGAGCAATGCATAGTTTTATAGGGATAAAGACACATAAAAAGACTATTATACATTGTGAAAAATGCTGGGTAGGTGTAGGTACACACACCAAGGAGGGAATGAATGCCTTGGTCCCTCTAAATTCAGGGTTCTGGTTTTGTTTTCCTTTTGGCTGGTCTGAAATTCTTATGTCTAATCTAATTATTTAATCTTCATTCCCCTCTCAAATAATTTTTTAAAAAGTTCAATGCCACTTTCTGCATGATGCCTTCCCAATTTCTCACAATTTGATAGAAACTTCGCCAGAACATTTTGGAAAATTTTATGAGTTGTATGTCTGATAGTTGTTTCCATGTTCTCAATTTATCTTTATCTTCAGAAAAGGATTTCTTTCGATCTTTCTTTTTTCATATTTTTACCCCTACCATATCTAACTGTATTTTTTTTTTGTATTTAAAGCTTTTTGAGTTTCAAATTCCTTAAAGTAAACTTTGGGTATGGTTGTTCAAGATAAGACTGGGATTATATTAATTTATCATCAGATAAGATGAATATAACTATTGAGGAAACTGAATACAACTAGCAGAGAAAATGCATACCTAAGCTCCTGGAACATAGGAAAACAAAAACTATTTGGAGAAGAATTTCTTTGTAGTGAGGTCAGACTGAACTAATATACCAGGAAAATGAAAAAAAAAAAAAACAAAAACAAAAACAGAATTCTCATTGTTTAATACATAAAGTACTAAATACTGAGAAACAGTCTGCTAGAATTTATGAGGTACCAGTTCCATTTTAGCATTCATTTTGTGATATTTAGTGAAATTTTAGAATGTTTCAAAGATCTAGGAAACTTTTGTATGTTTAGGGTACACTTAAAAAATAAAATATATACCGTAATACAACTAAAATCCCACTTAAGCGTTTTCTAGTTATCTACATGTCCACTTGTATTTATTATATAGTTTAGAGAGAAGCAACTAGGTGTCAATAGCCTGTTCATTTACTAGTTGATTCCTAGATTCAGTATCAAAAGAAGGGAATTTCATTATAGGGAGCCAAAAATGAAAATTGGCAGCTGGAAAATTGAAACACACACACACACACACACACACATACACACACACACACAGTATCCATGGTTCTTATGAATCAATAGTTATACTTCACCTCTTGAAACTATTCCTCATCAAATGGGGGTGGTAGATATTTGATGTCAAAATACAGTCCTCATGATCATGTTAACTCTATTTACAACTTTCAGCCAAATCCTAGTGATGAAATGTCAGCTCTGAATGGTAGCTTTTTACTTTAATGTTCTTTGATAAAGATATAGAATCTTGTTCTCAGACTACTTTTAAATATGTATTCTCTTATCAAATCCATTGGACTCTTAATTCTTTCCACAATAGAGCCTGGCAGACAGATTAATTAGATTATTAGACTTTTAATCTTAATATTGATTAATGAGATTCAGTAATATTTCTCAAAACACATTACATTCTAGAAAGATGATTTGTTTATAGTATAACTTTAGTACTGTCCTTTAATCCACAATTTTATTTCCTCAAACCAGCACAAAGCGTTTCATGCACAATTGCTGGCAGAGGATGTGGGCAGAAATCTAAGGGGGGGATACAAAATGGCTTTCTGGGATAGAACAGGAGCTGTGGCTGGCTGATGGCAGGGCTGAGGCAAACAGGAGCCCAAAACAAGAGTAGGGCTGTGCCTGACTCTGAACTGTTGTTGTAGTCATTGTTTAAAACAAAACAAAACAAAACAAAAAAGCACGATGTGAACTCTTCAGAATGACTGGACGTGCCACTAATTGGAACTAGGCAAAGAGCTTAAAGTCAAAGCTATTTCCTTGTGCAGAGGTTTGACTGCACTATTCATTTTTCTGAGATAAACATCCTTCAAATTGTTGGCAATTGGCAACATGTGAAGAGAGTATTCAGACATTGGTATACACAGCTGTGGTTTTAAATCATCTTTCTGCTACTTAGGTGTATATCTTTGGACGATTTTTAAAATCCCTTTAAGTCCCAGATCCCTTATCTTTAAAATCACTACTGTCTGCCTTATTGGTGTTATTGTGACTATTCGGTGAAATGACGTCAATAAAACTTCAGTAGAGAGCGTGGGAAGAAGCACTGAAAAGAGGAGAGAGGAAGCCATAGGCAGGAGGTTACAATGCTCCCTTAGAAAGTCTCCCGGATTCAGGCAAAATCCTATTCTGATTCCTATTGCACTGTGTTTTTTGGCTCGTTTTCTCTGTGACAACAGTGAATATCTTGAAGGCACTGTCTTATTATTATTATTATTATTATTATTATTATTATTATTATTATTTCAGCATTTGGCACAGTGACTGACTCATTGTCTCCATTTAAAGTTTTCTCATTGAGTGAATGACAGAATGAATGGACCCAGAGATCCTCTAATTTAAAGAGATCCTGTCACTAGAATTACTTAAGCCTTAGGGAAAAAAATGACCCATGAATAAAGCACAAGCTATTGATCACAAATGTTCTTTCAACAATCCTGTGTTAATGTAGATTTTTTCCCCCTTGGCCACAGACTTCACAAGCAACCTTTACACAATTAAACAAATTAATTTAAAATATCTGGACTCAGGGGTTGTTATGAAGGCATAATTTTAAGAAGTTCTCAGTTTATTTACAATATGCATTCAGGTTTTTCTTTAGCACTTCCAAAACATTTGGCAGTCTCATTCATGACTCAACTAAAGTTTGGCATTCAAGTGCTTAAGGTGAGCTAGCCAGGTCATAACAAGTGGATACAGAAAGAATACAGCAGGCAATCAGCAGAGGCAATTCTGAACAATCGAGATGTGTGCCTGCCTGTGTATGAGAAGGAGATAACCATATTGGATGGTGCTACTCCAACTTAACTGATTATTGAATCAGGCTGGGAAATCAGAATAGAAATCTGAAAAGTCTGGCAGGGTTGGACTCTTCTACTTGGCAAGTTGCTTAAATCTTTGTTATCTCAGTTTCCTCATCTGTGAAATGAGGAAGATAATATTCCTACTTTAAAAAGGTTCTGTTAAGACTAAATGAGAAAATCTACACAAAGCACAATGTTGACTTAAGTACATGCTCAATTCATAAGGACAGCTTCTCCCTCTCCTCCTCCTCCTCCTCCTCCTCCTCTTCCTCCTTATCATCTTTCAAGGCCTAAACACACCCTTTCTTCTCCATGAGTTCTCACTTGACTTTTATAGTTCATAAATATTAATTTCTATTTTAAGATTCTTAACATATAAACTATGTTAGATTTTAGTTAGATTAGATTTTAGTTATACTGTATTAGAATTTAGCACTTTGCTTATGCAATTGTTTTTCTCAGGAATGATATTTTATTATTCTGTTAGTTTTATCTTCTGAAGCAAAACATATGATGACTAGTAAGTCATAGAAAGTACATCTATATTGGTTAAGCAGGTTTCAAAAACACTTTATGTGAACAAAGCAATGTCAAGTATCACCAACTCCATTGAACATCAACAATAATAAAAATTGAGATGATCCCTGTCACTAAGTAACATGGACTTCCCAAATTAATTCCAACCACTGAAACATTTCAAGAGAAAAATCTCCGGTTTTAAAAATAGGTCATACACATGTTGTTGAGGTCATAATTCTAAACATTGGTTGAGTTTCTACATTTTCCAAGAGAATTTTGTGTGTGGACTTTGGATTGTGCAAGGATGAGACAAACTTGAAACGAATCTACTTGGTCCTATTTAACTCTAAATTTGCTGGCCCCCAACACAGCTAAAGAAAAATTTTCTATCATTTTGATTTTTGAGTTATTTTCTACACACAGTGGTTCTAGAATAGACTCATTGTAAAAAGAGTATTAAGTGTTGCTGCTCTGCATATTGATGTACATACCATGCTCAGACAGCTTTACTGAAAAGTAAATTTAAATTCTGTGAATTCATTACATGTATGTTTATTAAAGATTTCTTTGGTGTTTGATCATAAAATTTGGAAAATGAATGGGATGATTTTTAAAATTCTGATTATAAAGAAGCTCGTGTGAGTTGTTCAAAAAAGCAGGGAAAGGAAAAACTTCACCCACAATTCTGGTTTACAAAGAAAACAATCATACATTTTTTTATGTTTCTTCTCAGTATTTCCCCCATGCTTCTCTTCCCCACCTCCCCACTCTTCATTTCTCTCCCTCTTTCTCTCTCCCACACATACCCCATACAAATAAGTGGTTCCTCAATTATGGCTATATAATGTCTTCTTCTTACCCTATTGACATGCACTGCCAAAACAGAATAAGGGCAATAAGATACAATGAAAATGAAATTATGTTTAAAAAAGGCACATGAGCCATGCAGTCTTCTCTTAGGTCTTAGCTATATTTAGCTTACACATTATCAGGATCCTCCTCATAGAAAAATTTTGGCTTACATGATTTTCAGGCTCATTGTTTTTTATTTAAGTAAACAGATTTGAGTTTTAAAACTCATCCACAAAGATGAGCAAAGTTGAACTGGCCTCATGGTCTGCTTCTGATTGGTTATGTTTGTTTTAATTCCCTCTGCTAGTTTCATAATACAATAAGTAGTTATTAAATATTGCATTAAAATAGCAGTGTGTGGAATAAGGTAAAAACAAGATTCACTTCCAGAATTCATCTGCCTGTGAATATTTTAAAGATACCCATAACTCCTAATGGAAGTCAATTTATCTAACTAGTCCCTAGAATAAATATGCAGCCTGTATATTTATGTTTCTGTTCTTTGCTTTTCTCTGACTGATGTCTGTTGTTGCTAATTAGAATAAACTCATCAATATGAAGTAAGGGTACGATTACACCAATTGCTAAAATTGAAATACTCCTCCTGGCTGGTGAAGTTCAGCACTGCCTAGACCTTTGCCTCAGTTCTGCAAGAAGGTGGTTCCTGGCATAATGAAGGCCCCTGAGAACTGTTTGGTTCTGTGCTGGCACTTAGTGTTGTGATGAATGGTTCTTTCAATATTTGTAATTTCCTCTTGCTTTCAATATACTCAGAAGCTCGATATCCCTGTTAATCTTATGCTAAAAATTCTGTATATGGTTGGTAAACTCTTAACAATTTTAATGATTTAAAGTTATGTAGGCATATATATGCATATATATTGTATAAATATAATTTTGAACTCAAAGGACCTATATAATGTATTTAATTGATAGCTTTGGCTATCCACACTAAACTTATTAAAAAGGTTCCAGTCATTCATTTCTCACATTGAAGGGGGAGGGCTAGGTCAGAAAGCTCTCAGGAGCAGCCAGAACCCAGGTTGGATAAAGTTGAGCAAGACTTCTCATTTTTAGAAGTCAGAGTACCATGTGGATAATATTTGAAGAATCTATAAATGAACTTGGGAATTAATTTGTTGCAGCTTGTGAAAAACAGTGGAAAGAACTGGGGAACAGAGAATGGAGGTAGAACAGGGGTGAGCTGGCAAGGAGAATAACTAATTGCAAATCATCATTTGTAACCTTTGAGTGTTTTAAGAGGCTTAGTAGAGAACCAGCCAAAGCTGCATGTCAGGATTAGACAAAGCCATCTAGCAGGGTGGAAGCAAGCTCAAAGACCCTGTGTTCTGGCAGGGGTCCATGGTCTACTCAGGTCCTTCAGGGGAGTGGGAGACCCCCCCCCCGCTGTGTGCCTCCCCACTATGTTTGTTTAGATACAGCATTCTTGCAAGTCATTCCTTAAAATTCATATTTTTAGACTGAAATTCAGATACTTGTTGATAGAAGTTGGCTCTAATTATCTGACAGTCTGAGATAGAATTCTGTGCAATTCCCTGAGTTCAATATTGCATGTTTCTATCTCCTGAGAAGACGTCATCTACTTGAACTACCTCAATGGAGGATAATTTTGACTCTTTAATTTATCAAACTGTAGATTGTTCCACAAGTGCTTCAGCCTATTTAATATCAATCATGTTCACTCTCCAAAAGTATTTTTGCATGTTTAACCTAAATATTTTGTTTTGACATTTTTCTTATTCCTTTGGTTCTATCTTGAGATAAAGTATGTATGGAATATTTCATTAATTCACTGACTACAATTATAAAATATCTTCTGGAATTTCTTTTCTCTAGATTTAATATGTACCCAACTCCTTTTACAATTTGTCCTTAAGTTCATTACCCTTCCTCAATCATTTCTGCTGCTCTCCTTTGAACCCTCTTCAGTTTTCCCACATCCTTTTTTAGAGAGAGAGATGGAAACTGACAAGAATTCTCTAATGAGGCTCTGTCATGCTTAATATGCCAGATAACTTTATAGCTTTTATGCTTTTTTATTAACATATTCCTTTAAGCTCGGAACCATATTGCCTAAGATAAACATGTCCGTGGTGGTATTGAAGTCAATAGCTCTTTGAGTTCATTTTCTTATCAACAAATCCAACCTAAAGAATGAGAGCCTTAACTTCTGGTGCTGCAAAATTATTTATCAATGTCTTTTACACATGGGAATTGAAGGTGTTTTATGTTGTGGCTTGAATAAATTTCCCTGTCCCTTGGTATTGGGTTAGGCCCTGGGGGGTGCTCTGACCAGTGAAGTATTGGTGGGAATATCAGGCCTTGAGAAGCAGCTTGTGTCCTATTTGTCTTCCTTTTGCATTTGCATGGATAGCATGTCCAAGTCTATAGACAGTGAGGAGGAATATGAAGTCAACTTGAACTTAATCTGCAAATTGGAGTCAAGTGGATGATCGTAGCTGAGCCACATCTTATCTTTAGAACCATGAATGATAAAATAATGCTACTGAGATCTTTAGAGTTGCTTGTTACCCAGTGTTATCTTATGGAATTTTACTCAATTATACTGAGTGTAGAACTTTTTCCCAAATGATTTTGTACAGATGATTTTACGTCTAATTTTCCTACATGTTAGAGAAGCAATAACTATAATATTCTATGAAATATGAAAATCTATGGACAAAGAACCTAAATAGAATTAGATTGGATATGTCAGCATAATTTGCTTTTTTATGGGTAAAAAGTCATGCCTCAGAATCTGTGGGGGATTGGTTCCAAGGTTTTCCTAAGATACCAAAATTTGAGGATGCTTAAGTTCCTCATATAAAAAGTAACATAGATTGCATAAGCCCTATACACATCCTCAAGCATACTCTAAATCATCTATACATTATTTATAATACAAATATAATGTAAATACTATGATATCTGCTACAAAATATTCTTTTAAGGAAAAAAATTTTGTGCATCTTCAGAACCAGCACAATTTTTTAAAAAAATTTTTGATCTACCATTGATTGAATCCATGGATATGGAACCCATGGCTGTGGAGGACTGGCTTATTTATATGTCGTTTGTCATATTTCACCAAATTTAAGTATAAACTTTGAATTCAATTGACTAATCACCTGTGTGATAGCATTAGTAAAATTCACCTATGCCAGGCATACACTTCCTTTTAAATAAGGCAGAGAAAAGTTTCAGGAAATTCTGTTTCTTTAAAGTCTTTGAGGTCTTTCTTCACTAAAAGAGGAACTGTACATTGCTTTAGTTGTGTTTATGAAATATGAGGATAGGTATGATGGGGAACGTGTTCTATCTTTGGCAATGCTTGTGTGCATGGCTCTATTTTGACACTGTCAGCTTTCTCTATATGTTGTAGGGTTGAAATTAGCTGCAGAAACAAAAAGACCCTAAAAATAGAAGGTAGAAGAATATAGCCAGGTACAGTGTCACACACCCATAATCCCAGCAACTTAGGAGGCTAAAGCAGGAAGATCAGAAGTCTAATTCCAGACTCAGCAACTTGGGGAGATCTTGTCTGAAAATAAAAATAAAAGGGCTGAAGATATGGCTCAGTGGTAGAGCAACCCTGGGTCCAATTTTAGTACCAAAAAAAAAAAAAAAAAACACCTAAAGATGCTAATCTTGCCCTCATGTTCTTGGCTGCCTAATCTTTAAAATGAGAACAAAAATACCCATCTTTAAAAATTTATAAAATGTGGGGCTGGGGGTTGTGGCTCAGAGGTAGAGCACTCGCCTAGCACGTGCGAGGCACTGGGTTCGATCCTCAGCACCACATAAAAATAAATAAATGAATAAAATAAAGGTATTATGTTCAGCTACAACTAAAAAATAAATATTAAAAAAATTATAACATGTAACAGTTGTTCAGGAAAGGAGAATGAGTCTGATACTCATGGTCACTGTGTGATCAAGTTCCTTCTAAGACATAGCTCTTCCATTAAATAGGGCTCTTTTATCATATTTATTTTTAAATGTAGTTGATTGGTCTGATTAGTTTTTGGGCAGTGGAAGATGGGGAAAAACATCAGAGGTGTTCTTATAGTGTTAAGAATCAGCCAAGAAGTGACTCCTATTGCTTTTCTTCATCTATCATTGTTGAGAGCTTCGTTGTGTAGCCATATCTAACTGCCAGGGTACAAATGTTATTTCTAACTAGGTATCCAAATCTCCAGCTACAACTCTGTTATTATAAAACTTTAAAACATTCTTACTCTTATTCTAATGTGGATTCACCCCTAATTCATATGTTGAAATTCTGTTCCTCAAGCTGATTGCTATCGGGAGATGGAGCCTTTAGTATGTGGCTGGGTCATAAAGTCTAACTCCCTCTCCCCTTCTGCCCTGTGAGGAGGGGGAAAAATACTTTCAATGAGGCAAGAAGTAGCTGCTTCACTAGACAACAGGTCTTCCTGCCCAGCCCCTTGTTCACGGATTTTCTAGTTCTCAGAAATTAAAAAAAAAAAAATTACTGTCTACAGGCTATCCAGCTTATGGTATTTTTTTACAACTGCCCAGATGGACTAAGGTAACCCAATGACCTGTTGGGAAAAAAAAGAAAAAAAAAAAACGGGGAGTGGGATCACTGTCAACTTTTCTACTCAAGAAGAAACAAACCTATTTCTTTCACTTTTATGATGTTGGAATTTCTATATTGCTTTTTTTTTTTTTGGTATTAGGGATTGAACTCAGAGGCACTTAACTATTGAACCATATCCCCAGCCCTATGTTGTATTTTATTTAGAGACAGGTTCTCAATGAGGCGGGCTTTGAAATAGTGATGATCCTCCTGCCTCAGTCTCCCAAGCCACTGGGATTACAGGCGTGCACCACTGCACCCAGCTCTATATTACTCATAACCTCTAATGCATATCTGGAAGTTGTATGTATAAAGTTTCTATATAAATTCTCTACTTTCTAACAGTGTGATTTTGGGAAAGTTACTCTAGTCTCAGTTGTCTTTTAAATGAGGATAAAAAAACTCATAGATTTATAAAATGTAGTAAACTTTTGTAGAAGGGCACAGTGACTGGCATATGCTGTGCATCTAGTAAACACAGGCAATTATAACTGAGGTCATTATATAGTATTTTTTTGCAATTTTAGTGGCAGGGGACACTCAAGGATTTCTAGGCACCACCATTACTGTTGGAGTGGTCTGAGATCTAGACTGCTGAGAGCCAAAGAAGGAACTTTCCTTCATCTCTGCCTGGTGGCTTCTCACACCACTTCCCAGCCCTTTGAACAACATTCCAATATGATGTATTAGATTTGTCAACAAGCGCCTTCTTGGGCTGTGCCCGTTCCATCCTTAGAATCTGATTTCTGCCATTCTTGAACCTCTCCAGCAGCCTTCTTCAATTGTACTAAACACACATAATGTAAGTCCTGTAATTTCCTGCCACGTGTTCAGTTGGGCCTGCTTGTAACAAAGGAATCTGTTTCTTCATAGCTTCAACCACTTGTCCTGCTCAGCTTCTGACATCCCCAAGGAGTTCTAGGACCAGAGGCATCCTAAAGCAAGCTTGTGCTGACAACATCACAGTGTACCTGCAGCAGGGATCTCAACCTAACTCCTAATGGCAAAGTTTACTGCAGTTTCCTGTCCTGTATCATTTCACAATCTCTGGTGGGAGGAACATATCTTGTTCTGTTGCTCCTCGAATATAGTAAGCATATTCAAGTTTACCACTTCCTTTCAACCAACAGACTCACCGAAACTGTACTGTCTAATATAAAAGCCACTAGCCACACAGGATCATAGAGCTCTTTAAATGAGACTAGTCTTAATTGAGATGTGCTGGGATTTTAAACAAACAAAATCTCAAAGTCTTATTTTGTATGGAAAAAAAATTAAATATCTTTTAATTTTTTTGTATTTATTATGAAGTAATGTTTGGGGTATATTGAGTCAATATATTTTGGTAAAATAAATTTATTCTTAGTTTTTAAAAATGTGATTATTAGAAAATTTTAAATTACAGATATGACACACATTATATTTCTATTGCATGATAGTGCAATGGATTCTATTCACTTGGGCCAGGTAGAGATAAATTTTAGTTCCATAAAGTTAAAGACAATTCCAAGAAGTAGGCAGGCATTTGCTTCATACAAGGACATAGTAAAAGTACAATCTGTCAATCATGATGAATTGCATAAGGATTATCATTAGGATCTTTATTAATATTGATCAAAATCATAGATATTTGATTTGACAAAGAAATATTTATGACAAAGTGATATATTTGACAAAGAGATATTTATGGACAATAGTACACAACACTGCAAATTGTAGTTAAATTCTGTAAATTTCAAATAATGCCATTTAAACATTTATTTATATGTACTTAAATAAAAATAAAAAAATCATGACAAGTAGCTGAGTTTGGTGACTTGCCAATCTTTAAAATACTGAAAATTAGAAATGAGATATGTAGTTTCAATACTATCTGTCAAAATGTATTTTAGATAAATCCTTGACATATACAATGTTAAGTCACAGATAAAGTTAATAGTGGCAAATTCTAAATTTTTCTTTGGCATATTCTAGTTAGCCAACAGTATTTATTTTCAGTTACTATTCATTTATCCATCTATTTTTAGTAAGGGATTTATTGCAGGTGTTTGACTTTATGTAATTATGAAAGTGGCAGTCATTTAGCTGTCTCTGCAGCCAAGTTATTGCAGCTTATGCTAAAGCTGCAATTCTACAAGGATAAAGGAAAATGGACATAAAAGGGAAGGCAGATCAAGCTGGAAACCACAAGCCTCATTCTCACTGTTTTTTACCTTGCTGGCCTGATAAGCACACACACGAGTTGGAGACCAGGGGAGAATTCGGTGGAAGGTGGAAAGATTGTAGGCCTGACACCTGTCTCACATCAACATATAACCTACACAAATGGCTGGTGTTCCATTTCCACCCTCCCAGTCTTGCACTAGAGTCTCTCCATGGTGCCTCCTGAGCAGAAATACACATTGAAGGGAAATCTGGAAAATGCAATTCAATCTAGCCAACCTGGCATAGCACAAAGCCATCGTGTGTCTTCATGTGTGTCTTTTCTCCAGGCTTTCAGCCTGTCAGGGCACAGGGAATACATCCATCAGCTGAATGCATAGAGTCTCACCTTTCTCTTTGCTATTGAATGTTTTGAACATGTTCAAATTTGTCTCTTAGGCATCTCTCTGCTATTGTTTCTATTTACTTTTTCTTTGACTCTTCATCTTCCATCCTGTATTTTCACCTCTTCAACTCTTGCCTATTTGATTACTCTTTTTTTGCATTCAAATAGATACCAGGGCAATTTAGATTTCTCTTTATAAAATATTAAGTTTTAAAATATTTTTATTAGTGAATAATAGTGGGTTTTATTTTGACATATCTCATGTGAGGAATATAATTTTTTCCAATTCAGTCCCCAGAACCTCTTCCCCTTCCATTTCCTCTTCCCATGGTTGCCTTTCTCTACTCCACTGACTTTTCTCCCATCTATTCATTGTTTTTATAAATTGGTGCTTTTAGGTAAACATAAAGGTGGAATTCACCATGGTACAATCACACATGCACAGGGCATAATTTGGTCAGTCTCATTCTCCCCTTTTCTGTCCCTCTCTTGTCCCCTGAAAATCTCTTTCTCCATTCTTCTGTTCTCCCTTCCATTTTCATGGTGTTCTCACCCCCTTTTCCCACTTGTTGTCTCTAGCTTCCACATATGAGAAGAAACTTTCAACACTTGACTTTCTGAATCTGGCCTATTTCACTTATCGTGATGTTCTTGAGATCTATCCATTTACTGGCAAATGTCATAATGTCGTTCTTCTTTATGGCTGAGTAAAACTCCAGTGTGCACATATACCACAATTTCTCTATCTATTCAGTGGGCATCAGGGCTGATTCTACAACTTGGCTATTGTAAATTGTGCTGCTATCAACATTGATATGCCTGTATCACTATAGTGTGCTGATTTTAATATTTGAGATAAATACCAAGGCATGCGATTGTTGGGTCATGTGGTGGTTCCACTCCTATTATTGCTTTCCAAAGTGGTTGTACTAATTCATAGTCCCACCAGCATTGTATGAATGTACCTTTCCACTCATATCCTTTTAAGCATTTCTTATTATTTATATTCTTGATAATTGCCATTTAAACTGGAGTGAGATGAAATCTCAATGTAGATTTGATTTGTATTTCTCAGATCATTATGGATGTTGAAAACTCTTTCGTGTATCTGTTCTCCATTTATACTTCTTTTGATAAGTATTAGTGTTTTGCTAATACTTATCTATATATTAGGTTATATATTATTCTGAATTACTTTTTAAAAAGTTTGGCTGGGTTGTGTCTCAGAGGGGCTGGGGTTGAGGCTCAGAGGTAGAGGCACTGGGTTTGATCCTCAGCACCACATAAAAATGAAATAAAGGTATTGTGTTCACCTACAACTAAAATAAATTAATTCATTAATAAATACTTTTTTAAAAAGTTATATGGCCTTAAATTAATGTTTTCTGTGAGTCCATGCCCCTGGTAGAAAGAAGATCTTTTGTGTTGAATCACCATTTATTTTCATTGATCGAGATTCTAATGGGCACCTTAGAGAAACTCTAAATAGATGTGCTGGGTCAGCTCTGGCCATTACACAGCATTTGACCAGCATGTCATCTCAAGTGTCAAATCACCAATGCAACTGCTATTATTATTTATCTTGCTCTTCTGTGGGCCAGGTTAGTAGAACATTCTCCTTTTATGGCCTAATTGCATTGGAGTTTGAGTTGGGGGAAGAGTAATTTGAAAGCATCAAGCATTGCTTAGCATGGTGCTGGGGGTGTTAACCAGGAAGGCATTGGACTTGCTGTGTAATGGTATATTTAGGTGAAGGAAAAAAATCAGAAAGTAGGCAAGATGAAAATGTATAAACAATTTATATCTGTTTAACTACTTTAACTAAATAAACTGTTGTATATCTCTTTAATATAAAACTCACATCTGAAATTTGTCATTAGTTAAGTATATCTGGGTCTTGCCTATGTAAGTTCTAGCTTTCTCTGGAAGGAAAGGGGTGATGGAGATATTGGTTCAGATGGTGAACTATTCATGACAACTGGGCTTTACTCTCCATCTTCATGGACCCACTCATACATACACACACACCCATTCACAAAACAGGATTGAAAAGGCATGAGCTATAACGCTGTTAGTACTTACGTTGGTATTGCATTTCAGAATTTACAGTGTTTTTACATACATTATCTCAGAATTAAAGATAGGAATAAGATCCTGTGACCATAACTAGGAGGAAATGCAGAAGTAGCAAATAAAAAGAGATAGAAAACAGGGAAAGTGCCAGTGGGTGGAAACTAGCTAGAAACTGAGAAAAAGAGAATAGAATAACACTTAACCAGTGAACTTGGTACCTTATCACTAATCTACTCCACTGATGACTGAT
The DNA here is from genome assembly GCF_964194105.1 of Spermophilus citellus. Taxonomy (NCBI): domain Eukaryota; kingdom Metazoa; phylum Chordata; class Mammalia; order Rodentia; family Sciuridae; genus Spermophilus; species Spermophilus citellus. The sequence continues at coordinate 271,496,746 of NC_138182.1, read as the reverse complement.
GTTTTCTGTAAATGCTCCTAGACATCTTAAAAAGATGTGCAGCAGATCAGACATAGAATCACCCATGCAAATGTTATTATATTGTCACATTTTCCTGTGACATTTTTCCCGAGATTTTTACAGAGTCTAGACACTAAAATTAGTTAAGACCATTCGGAAAAAAACAGTACAAATATTTCAGAAAAGGACAGTTGTACTGGCTGTTATTACTAAGTTTTTGTGAACTGTGACCTAAAAATACATTTCAAGCTGTGCAGCATTTGGAACACTGATGAAAGTTCACATGTGTTTCCTGAAGCTCTTTGGCCATGCAGAGCAGAATCTGACAATTAGCGAATTGCCAGCTCATTCAGCATTCAGGAGTTTGGTCGGGAGAGATGGAATGGGACCAAGGGACCTGCTGCCAGCTATGCAAAAGCCAGAATCATCCAAACTGGCCTCATAAGTGCAGTCACACTTTTTTGGTTGAGTTCATGTGTGCAGGTTGAGCAAACAGCCATGGAGCATCTCTCCACTCCAACCCCCCAAAGCTGACATCAAAGGGAGGTACATAACAAGCACTTGCCCTTGCAAAGGAGGTCAAGTTCTCAGGAGTAGCCCTCATATCAAATTTTGTATCAAACCTAGGAAGATTTTGATTCAAGTGATGTAGATAACCATTTCTTCTTCTCTAGGGATTTCACATCCATGGCTTTTCTCTTCAGGGTCTCTTGTCAGGTACACTTGACAAAAAGAATCGTGGCATCCTGAATAAATGAGCTTCAAAGATTCTTCAGATTTGCCATGAGCAAATGCCTTCCAACATGGTTCACTTAGTCCTGTCTACAGGCAAAACTCTTAAATGAAACCTAAAACAAACAAACAAACAAACAAAAAACCCCCCAACACTAAAAATGTAACACTGTTACTTTTCCTTTATATAATTATATTCATGAATTAAGAAATCACATATTTGATTTTAAAGTGGAGTAACTAGTTTGTGGACTAACAATTATTTTACAGACATGTCTTATTTGGATTTGGTATATGTGTTCACTTTTGTACAGTTCATAGAAGAGATACAAAATAAACCAAAAGGCATATTGTTGAGTTATTTTACCATCTTATCTACAAAATATTTGTGGTGGTGTTTTTTTTCTTATAACTATGTTTATTCTAGATTTTTGAAAAGTACTAAAAATAATTTGAAAATCATATTACCAAGTTTAACCACCAAGAGGTCACTGCTATTGACATTTTGATACATATCATTCTAGTTGTTTTTCTTGGCTATATAATTAACAGACATATCATTAGCAAATTTTTTTAAACTTTAAAATGTACGTAATTCGTATTTCCCTTGTTACAATGGTCTGCTATAAGCCTGTACTGATTCTTAGGGATTCTTGGAGTGAACAAAATTGGCCTTTGAAGTCTCAGATATTTTCAGTTTTGTCCTTGTGACTTGCCACTCAAAGAGCTTCTTCACATAGTGACTTCTGTCTCCCCTTCTCTTCTATTGAGCTTCCATTTGCACTGAAGTGTCTTGTAGATATTCCTCCACCACCCATCTCAGACTCCAGCCCCAACCTTAAGTAGCATATATATATTATAATAGTGATTTTTTTTTAGAAAGTCAGAACCCATAAAAGTTTCACATATGACCCATGCATGGCTGTGGATAGATCAATTCCCACCATGTTGTTCTGAGAGTCCTTAGTTTCTACTCCATGAGGAATGATTAGAAAATGTTCACAGAACAATCTGGTGCCTCAGGGAGGGGCCCATTTCTCTTTCCCTTTTAGAGTTAATTGCACTTTTAGCTTATAATTTGCTTATGAAGGTATATAATTTCAATCAAAAATTTCTGTGTTCTCTCATTTTTCTTCTATAAATATTATTTTTTTCCTCTGAGGAAAGTAGCTGGTATTAGATGTGAGATAAGATTGTCTCATAAGAACAAGTTTTATCAACAAACTGAGAAGTAATTCTTTTTTTTAATATTTATTTTTTTAGGTGTAGATGGACACAACACAATGCCTTTATTTTTATGTGGTGCTGAGGATCGAACCCGGGTGCTCTACCACTGAGCCACAATCCCAGCCCAAGAAGTAATTCTTGATTCCTCTCCCTCCACTGCCTATTGACTATGCACATACCACACACACACACACACACACACACACACACACACAAATACACAATTTTAATTCACCAGCAAGTCCAGTCAGTTTAGTCTTCACAACCTAGCGATAATTCAGCACTGTTTTCCATCTCCACTACCACTGTTCTAGTTTAAGCAGTGTCAGGAGAAGTTGTGAAAGACTTTTAACTAAAAAAAATTACTAGAATCCTGTCTGACAGGCCACTGTTGGTCCTGTCTAGTATACTGGTTTTTTTTTTCATAAAAATAAAATCAAAATTTCATTTCATGGTTTACGAACACCCAAAGAATCTGGTATGTGTAATTTCTCCAACCTAATCTATGCCCACCTCTGCCGCAGTCTGGCTGGGCACAATTCAGGAGCCACTTGTCAAAAGAAACAAACTTTATTTTTAGAACTACAAACGCCAAACAAAACAGCTCCTCAGGGAAAACCCCTCAGAGCCCAACTGCCACCACCGGCTTCCCACAAGCCTCTCACCCCCACACAACCCTCCACCTCCCACAATCCTCCTGTTCTTGAGGCCGATTGGCTGGGTCGCATGGGCGGAGCCAAAGAAGTCCCCCAATGAGCAGCTCTGTGGAGGAGCCAATCAGCTAGATGTTGCTGGGGCCGCTGTGAGCCGATCATCAGCTGGCAGTCTGAAGGGCAGGGAAACAGCCCAATGAACATCACCGCAGAGGAGCCAATCAGCTAGATGTTGCTGGGGCTGCTGTGAGCCAATCATCAGCCGGCAGCTGGAAGTTTGCTGGCAGCTGGAAGTTTGCTGGGGCCCCTTTGGCTGTGGCTCTCAACATCTCCCCCTCTCTGTTTAAACAACAAGCATGTGGCTTGGGAACCGTGCCTGCCTTAGGTTGTCCAATACTACATATGGTCCTTACCCGTCTTCGGATGAGCTGCCCTCAGGGCGTCAGCCTCCTGTCTTAGGTTGGTACCATTGTAATTGGATCTTACCCGTCATTGACTACCGGTCCAGTATACAGCCACACCTGTGGAGAGGTCTTTGTCATGACAAGCAGAAGGGAGGAAGATACACCAAGCCAATTGATGGCTCTTGTTGGAAAAATTGTACTACCGATGACATCATCAGCAAAAATACCCCAACACTACCACAAGTCGCTGCACCAACAGATAGTTCACAATGCATAGTCTAGGCAAGTCTAGGCAAGTTCTGCAAGTTCTGCACATAGTTTAGGCAAGTTCTGCAAGCAGTTCAGTGATGGCGATTGCAGAAGCTGTAGATTAGTTTTATCTTTGTCTTCACCGGCACTGGGATGAAGATAGGAATTCTGGCAATAATGGCTAAAGAAAAAATTATGTAACATTCCAGAAGGCACTAAAAGAAAACAATTTTCTTAACAATTTACATTATCTTGAAGAGAAAAGAAAACAATTTTCTTAACAATTTACATTATCTTGAAGAGAATTATTAAATATAATGAAGAGGAAAGGTGAAAGTAAACAAACAGATCTGTTAACCTTCTTTTTTGTTTACATATTAAAACAATTCTTAATAGTTATTTACCCAATTTAAATTAAACCATTTAAATCACGTGAATAAAAAAAAATATTTGGATCCATTTTTTCATGAGCGCTCATCATATATGATATATGGACATACGTACATTCAAACATATAACACAAAACACAAGTGTGCACACATAATATAATACATATAACACATAACATAATAGTAAAGGCCTTATAACTTTTTACAGGTGAAATCTCCATTGCAATGTTTAAAACTCTATAGTCAAAAAAAAAAAAATAGAACTGATCAGCAAAACATTAACCTAGGTCTGAATGAGCTCAAAAAACAAAATAGAACTTCATGATATGAGAAAGGGCAATAATAAAATAGATATTGAAAAAAGCATCCTGGTTCTGTCGCAGATGTAAGGATAGCCAAATTGGAGTTTTGGATATCAGCTGTTATGGATTTGAGCCAAATCATCTTCTTTTTGGTCTGTAGAAATCGCTTTAGTTAATCTCTCTGGAATCCAAATCAGCTGCTGTTCTCCCTGTGGAAATACACAAACAGGCCCCCGACTCCAGACAATCACTGGGTCAGGATTTTAGTTAATCTTTCCGGAATCCAAATCGGCTGCTGTTCTTCCTGTGGAAACACACAAACAAACCCCCGACTCCAGACAATTACTGGGTCAGGACCTTTCCATTGTCCTGTTAGAATATCTTTCCAAAGTACCTTGGGCTTATGTACATTTTTTGGACACATATGCCTTTCTGCAGCACTAAGTCCTGATGAATCCAAATTTAAAAAGTTTAGAGTAAAAAGGGTTATTTTAAGTTTATCTTTGGGGAATATATACCCCTTCCCAATTCCGTCTTTTTGCTTTAATAAGTACATTTTAATAGTTTGATGAGCTCTTTCAACTATGCCTTGTCCCTGTGGATTGTATGGGATTCCTGTTATATGAGTAATGCCAAATGATGAGCAAAATTGTTTAAAAGAGGTAGAAGTATAACCAGGGGCATTATCTGTTTTTAACTGTTTTGGAATGCCCACAGTGGCAAAATTTTGTAAGCAATGAGCTATAACATCTTTAGTTTTTTCTCCGGCATGAAGGGAGCCCATCAAAAATCCAGAAGAAGTATCAACTGTAACATGCAAATATTTTAATTTTCCAAATTCTGGCAAGTGTGTGACGTCCATCTGCCAAATATGGTTAGGTATCAATCCTCTAGGATTGACTCCAAGATTAACTTGTGGTAAAAAGGTCACACAATTTTGACATTGTTTTATTATTTGTCTAGCTTGTTCCTTAGTTATTTTAAAACGCTTTTGTAAAGTATTAGCATTGACATGGAACCTTTTATGAAAATTTATAGCTTCTTCTAGTGTAGAGAAAATATGTACGTCATGTGTAGTTTTATCTGCTATATCATTGCCCAAACTAAGGGCTCCAGGCAATCCTGTATGTGCCCTGATATGTCCTATAAAGAATGGATCTTTTCTGTCCCAGATTAAACTTTGTATAGTGGAAAACAAAGAGAAAACAGTAGAAGAAGGGGAAATCCTACCAGCATCTTCAAGGGATACTATAGCATTAACTATATACTGACTATCAGAAAATAAATTAAATACAGAATCTTTAAACATCACAAAAGCTTGTAATACTGCATTAAGCTCTACCTTTTGAGCTGATTGTTTGGGTACTAAAAATGTAAAAGTTTGATCAGGTGTAACTATTGCTGCTGTACCATTATTTGACCCATCAGTGAATATATTTGGAGCATTCATGATAGGTGTTTTTCTTGTCATTTTTGGAAAAATTACAGGATGCAATGACCAAAAAGACAATAAAGGATTAGATGGTAAGTGGTTATCAAATGAAACATTAGATTTGCACATGATTATTGCCTAAGTATTTAACTCATTAGCTAACTCATCAATTTGATTCATAGTATATGGAGTAATAATTTTATTGGGAGAAATTCCAAATACTCCCTTTGCTGTTTTTATTCCTTTGAGTATTAACTGTCCTACAGCCTCAGGATACCTAGTAAGAATAGTGTTAGGAGAATAAGATAAATGTATCCATAATAATGGACCTTCTTGCCAAAATACTCCTGTAGGAATATTTTTTGTTGGTAGTACAATAAATAATAAAGGCAAACTTATATCAATTCTATCCAAATGCATATTTTCCATATATGTTTCAATGATTTTTAATGCCTTTCTTGCTTCAGGCGTTAACATTCGGGGTGAATTTGGATCTGATGGACCTTTTAAGATATCAAATAAAGGTCCCAATTCTCCTGTTGGAATACCTAGATAAGGCCTTATCCAATTTATGTCTCCTAATAACTTTTGAAAGTCATTAAGTGATTTGAGTTGATCTACTCGTATTTGAATTTTTGGTGGACGGACCATGGTTGAGGATAATAGAACTCCTAAATAATTAATTGGAAAATTTAATTGTACTTTATCACTTTATCTATTGCTATCTCTAGATTATAATTTTTTAATAAATTTGTAAGTGTGGCATAACATTCTAGCAATGTGTTTTTAGCTTTGTGTGCTAATAATACATCATCCATATAGTGAAATATTTGTAGTTCAGGATTTTGATTTCTAAGTGGCTGGATTACTTTGTTAACATAAATTTGACACATAGTTGGGCTGTTAGCCATCCCTTGAGGGAGTACTTTCCATTCATATCTCTGATCAGGACCTTCATGATTTAGTGCAGGGATAGTAAATGCAAAACGTGGACTATCCTCAGGATGAATTGGAATTGAAAAAAAACAATCTTTAATATCTATAACTAAAACATACCAAGTTTTTGGCAAAGCAGACAATTGAGGAATCCCCGACTGAGCAGGTCCCATAATGACCATTTCATTATTAATGGCTCTTAGGTCTTGCAATAATCTCCATTTACCAGATTTCTTTTTGATGACAAAAATGGGAGTATTATGGGGAGATACAGAAGGTTGTATATGTCCTTCCGCTAATTGTTGTTTGACCAGATCATGGGCTACTTGTATCTTTTCTTTAGTCAAGGGCCACTGAGGAACCCATACTGGTCTTTCTGATTTCCATGTAATTTTTATTGTCTCAGTGGCCCTTTGTGAAAATCCAACCCATGTCTGTCTGTTCCTTGATCTATTTGTATTGGTGCTGCTATACCTCGTTCTTGTTTTTCTAATCTTTTTCCTTTCCTAAAACCTTGTCTAGCCATAATAGTGGGTGCATTTTGATTGGTGTTATTTGTTAATGTCAAACCTAATTGATCTAAGACATCTCGTCCCCATAAATTTACGGGAAGATGATCCAATACATATGGCTGTATAGTTCCTTCACATCCTTCAGGATCCTTCCAATCTAATACCATTGCACTTCTATGGGGATTAGTCGCCACTCCTAGGCCTCGAAGTGTTTGAGTGGCTTGTTGTAATGGCCAATGTTTTGGCCATTCTTGACGAGAGATGATGCTAAGGTCTGCACCTGTATCCAGTAGCCCATTAAATTCATGTCCTTGAATATTTAGTTTTAGCATGGGGCGAGAATCTAAATTTAAAGAAAGCATAGCCCAATCTACACCTGTGGAGCCTAATCCCTTGGAACCTCTTTCTACAGCATGACTGGAAAATTTATCATGTAGGCTTGGTATTATTAGTAATTGTGCTATTCTATCTCCTGGTGAAATTATTGATATACCCTTTGGAGAACTGGCTATAATTTTTATTTCACCTTCATAATCGGGATCAATTACCCCAGGACTTATCAAAAGTCCTTTTAGAGTAGAAGAGCTGCGTCCCAATAATAAGCCTACTGTTCCTTTGGGAAGAGGTCCTTTTACCCCTGTGGGAATGATTTGAACTCCCATCTCTGGAGTTAGTACTGATCTGGCGGAGGCGTAGATGTCCAACCCTGCGCTCCCTCTGGTTTGTCTGATGAGAGATCTGATGGACAATGTGTCCTGGTCACTACCCTGATGGGGTTGCTGGGTTCCTCCAGTGCTCCGTATATTTGTGGTTTGGGGCCCCGGAGCATTGGGGCCCCCTGTCCATTTTTTGGCAGCGGAGCCCGATGCCTTTGTCCACGATATTGTGGATAAACACCTTGTCCTTGTTCGTTTTTTAATGGAGTACCCTCTATGGTGGTTTGAGAACGGTATTCATTAGCCCAATGTAATGGAGTACCCTCTATGGTGGTTTGAGAACGGCATTCATTAGCCCAATGTCTCCCTCTAGGCATCGTGGGCAAATACCCGGTATTCTACTCCTTTGATACCTAGTTTTGTTAAACCCTCCTCCTATGGGGCAATTCCTTTTAAAATGTCCTGTTTGTTGACAATTGTAACATGTTCTTGGCCTGGTATATAAAGCCTGTTTTACTGCAGCTGCCACAATTTGCCCTTGTTCATTAATGTCTCTGGCATCTAAAGCCTGTTTTACTGCAGCTGCCATGACTTGCTCTTGTTCATTAATGTCTCTACATAATTTAATATATGTGTTTAAATCTTCCTGTTTCCATGGTCTAATGATATCTCTGCACCAACGATTCGCTTGGTCATAAGCCAGTTGTTTTATTAATGGCATTGCTTGTTCTGTATTCCCAAAAATTTTGGTAGCTGTTTGAATAAGCCTATCTACAAATTCAGCGTAAGGTTCATTAGCTCCTTGTATTATCTTAGATAATTGACCTTGTAAACCTCCATGTCCTTGTAAAGTCTTCCATGCCTTAACTGCATCTACAGCAATTTGTGAGTATACGCCAGGATCATATGCAATTTGTTGCTGCGGATCCTCATAAGGTCCCTTTCCTAACAACATATCTAGATTTCTCTGAGAATAACCAGCTGCTGCATTTCGCCTAGCCGTCTCCTTGCAAAATTCCTCATTGGCAACCTTCCATAACAGGTATTGTCCTCCATTTAGCACAGCTTTACACATATTAGCCCAATCTGCTGGCGTCATGTTCAAGTTGTTAATGGATTCGACCAAGCTTACAGTGAAGGGTGCTTGAGGACCATAGGTTGTTACAGCCTCTTTTAGCTCCTTCACTGTTTTGAAATTTAAACCCTGGTAAATTGCTGCCCTCCTACCTCAAATACAGGGCATACTTGAGATCCTGTCTCAGGATCCCAACTATCAACTGCGGGGGTTGGGAGTCTCCTAGCATATGGAGGTGGTGCTGTTGATTGGACACTTATGTCCATTGGTGATAGAATGCTGTTAGTAGCAGTCTCCTGTAGAGGTGGTGCTGATGGTTGGACACTTACACTCTCTGATAGAAAGGTGTTATTAGAAGTCTCCTGTTGTAACTTTTCCCCTGATGGCTTTTTCTGCTCTAAACTTCCTTCCTCTGTCTCACTAGCTCGAAAGACCTTCTCTTTTACTTGAATCTTTTCCTCTTTCTGACTAATTTGAGAGACCTTCTCTTTTACTTGAATCAATATGTCTTCTCCTTCCTCTACCTTTGTCTGAATTGAAGGCTTTGGACTAAGCAAACCAGATACCAACGCCCACAATGTCAATGTGCCAACTGGCAGAGTCCCTGGGTTGTTCTTTTCTATTCTTTTTAAATCTTCACCATGATGGTTCCATTGTGATATATCTAACAACTCCTCCTTAAAAAGCCATGGGCTACATTGTTGTATTGTATCAACGTATGCCCTGACTGTTCTTGATTTTACTACGATGCCTCCTTCCTCTAACAATTTACTTAACAGTCTTTCGGTTTGTTTTTTACTAATTGCTGATCCCGTATTTCTACTATAATATAACCCAACAAGATAACACCAAACAAAACTGAGACAGAATGAAATAAAAATGGAACCACACAAAATCATTATGACAGCCTTTCTATCCTCCTGACATGTGCATCCCTCCTTTCTCCCTATCTGTTCCTCAGACGCAAATAGTTTTTCCTCAGACGCAAATAGTTTTTCCTCAGATGTGAGCGGTTTCTCCAGGGACAGGCAAGTTAAAACAAAAATGAAGCAAAACAAAAGAGGAATCTTAGAATGGCTACCCATCCTCTCGCCCTGCCCTCAGGGGCGAGCAGTTTACTTACCCTCAGTCGCTCCCCGTGCGAGCCACCAAATGCCGCAGTCTGGCTGGGCACAATTCAGGAGCCACTTGTCAAAAGAAACAAACTTTATTTTTAGAACTACAAACGCCAAACAAAACAGCTCCTCAGGGAAAACCCCTCAGAGCCCAACTGCCACCACCGGCTTCCCACAAGCCTCTCACCCCCACACAACCCTCCACCTCCCACAATCCTCCTGTTCTTGAGGCCGATTGGCTGGGTCGCATGGGCGGAGCCAAAGAAGTCCCCCAATGAGCAGCTCTGTGGAGGAGCCAATCAGCTAGATGTTGCTGGGGCCGCTGTGAGCCAATCATCAGCTGGCAGTCTGAAGGGCAGGGAAACAGCCCAATGAACATCACCGCAGAGGAGCCAATCAGCTAGATGTTGCTGGGGCTGCTGTGAGCCAATCATCAGCCGGCAGCTGGAAGTTTGCTGGCAGCTGGAAGTTTGCTGGGGCCCCTTTGGTTGTGGCTCTCAACACACCTCCTCATATTTCACCATTTTACAGTTATGCTTTTCCTATTTGTATTCCTGAAAAATTTCAAACCTTTTCCCACCTCAGAACTTTTTCCCTCTTCTATTTCTGCCTAGAATACTCCCCTTCCCCAGACATTTTTCAGTGTCATTATTTATTTCTCAGCTTTCCTTTGGGGTTCCCCTGAGAACTGTAGGTTTCATTTACCTCCTCTGATACCTTTTCCTGACTGATCTTTGTAATAGGGGAGGTCTGAATTTACTGTTTCTCCCACTCTATTTATGGTAATATGTATTCTTTATCTCATATCTCTTTGATATCTCCCCTGTAAGGTAAACTCAATGAAGGGACAGAACATGTTTTCATATTACCTTTTACATCATCAGATACACTTTGTGCAGTATTGGTTGAATAAATAAAGATATGGACAAGGAAATACTAAGGGGATAAAAGCCCTTGAATTTCAGAGGGAGAGATCTGGAAGCAGATGGCTGAGGTTCTAACAAGTGGCAAATTTTAGAATAAACACATGAAAGTATGTTCCATGATACCAGAAGCAGTGGTTGGTGTGGTGTATTTAGGAATAGGAACATGTGACAACACAGTGTTTAGGTGCAGGTATGACATTTGTTGGGAGAATAAGTGATCTTCTGTCATTTATTTGGAGTCAAGATACATTTATTATAGTGTTCTAGCCCTTGTTGACTTTTCTACTTAAATGGAAATTCAATAATTACTCATTATCAGTCTTACCAATTGTAGCAATTTTCTTATTTGTGATTCTAATACATTAGGGAATTCCAAATAATCAAGTAAATATGCATTTTTGAATGAGTACAGAAAGTTTCTAATGTTCATATTCACTTAAAATATTTAATGTGTATGATATGGTTGCTAGGAATATTTGCTAGCTATAAAAGACTATTTGTGCTAGTCATCTTTCTGTTCCTGTGACAAAGTACCTGAGATAATCAATTTGTAAGGAGAAAAGACTTATTTTGGCTCATGGGTTCAGAGATGTCAGTTGGGTCCTTGGCCCTATCACTTTAGGCCTGTGATGGCAAAGTACATAAGGCAGAAGCGCATGGCAGGGAAGTTCGTTCACCTCATGGCAGTTGGAAAGCAGAGAAGGGAAGGGGCCAGGGTCCTAATTCTCTTCAAGAGACCTAACCTCTTCCCAACAGGCCCCATCTCTTAAATGTTTTACCTCCCAATAACACCACAAGCGGGAGACCAAGCCTTTATTTAGCACAAGAAACTTTGTGTTGAAGATTTGAACTACAGATTTGAACTGACAGGAAGAAAATGAATAATTACTCAAAGAGCACTTTGGATACACAGAACTTATTTCTTAGAACTTTTTTCCTTTTTTTATTAGTTGTTCACAACATTACAAAGCTCTTGACATATCATATTTCATACATTAGATTGAAGTGGGTTATGAACTCCCAATTTTACCCCAAATTCCAAGTTTTAGGTCTTATTCTCCTCTTCAATCTATTTTCACCTTTTGGTCATTTTCTAGTTCTGTTTTTTTTTAATTTTGAATTGTTATATATGACAACAGAATGCATTACAATTCATATTACACATATAGAGCACAGATTTTCATATTTCTGGCTGTACACAAGTAGAGTTATGTCCTTCGTGTCTTCTTATATGTACTTAGGGTAATGGTGACCATCACATTCCACCATCTTTCCTACCCCAACCCTCTATCTTCCCCTCCCTCCCCTTCCCCTTTGTCCTATGTTGAGATCATTTAATCCTCCCCCCACAACACACAGCATATTATGGATAAGCATCCTTAAATCAGAGAAATCACTCGGCAGTTGGTTTTTTGGGGATTGGCTAACTTCACTTAGCATTACATTCTCCAGCTTCATCCATTTACCTGCCATTGCCATGATTTTATTCTCTTTCAATAATGAATAATAGTCCATTGTGTATATATACCACATTTTCTTTATCCATTCATCTACTGAAGGGCATCTAGGTTGGTTCCATAGTTTAGCTATTGTGAACTGTGCTGCTATAAACATTGATGTGGGTGTGTTCTTGTAGTATACTGTTTTTAGGTCCTTTGAGTACAGACATTTCTCTGTGGTCTCTTATTTTTTCCTGCATTTTACTTTTTTTTAACATTTATCTGCTATCATCACCTTTTTCAGAGAAGGAGTGTGAAAAGTTCTCACAGGAATAAATTACATTTCCCTAGCTTTACTGAAGCTTTTTAGAAAAGCATCACATAAAAAGCCCCAGATGGATGATATTCATGATATTGGTGTTTTTGATAATTGAAGTAGCCTCCAATCCATGAAGTCTGGACATTGATCTTAAAATTAAGATTATATATAATAGGAAAAAATGATATATTATCTGGGATTATTCAGAAGGTAATTACTGAACTTTCCACAAGAAGGTGGAAAGAAGACCATATATAATCAGGGAACTGGGGAGACAAAGGTCAAAGAAACATTGTGAAGTTGACCATTGCTACAGGTGACTAGTTTTTTAAATCCTTAAGTCTTCATAAAAGGCACATAAAATACTTCTTATGACTATCAGTATTGAGTAATAAAAGGAAAAAGCAAATTCATGGGCTTATATTACCTGAAAGTCATAGGTTCGTCCCTATGATAAATTTTAGCATTTTCAAGTTACACAATTATGATTACCAAGAGGGCTTCCACAGAAGCCAACATCAATGTCATTATGGAAACTCTTGGGCAGAAAGTAAATGTTTTGTGGTCCCCACCAGAGGTGAGGCACCATCAGATTACACCTCTGTGAGGCTGGGTGGTCAGAATAAAAGAAAGATGAGGCCCAAAGAGCTAGAAGTGGTGTTAATAAATGTGTAAAACAGGAGAAACTCATACAAAAAACTTTGAAGGCAGAAGACAGGGAAAAAGAATAATTTAACTGTGTGAACTTATATTTTCTATTTTTTTTTCCTTGCAAACTCAGACCCTTCAACTGTGAAATAGAGGAATTGCTCTAGCTCAATGGTCCTTTATGTTGGCTAACAATGAATTTGCTAAGTGATCTTTAAGATTAAGATCCATCCCCAGGTGTTCTGATTTAATTGTGTCTGGTGCATCCTGAGCATTAGAACTTTTAAAATATTATCCATGGTTATTCTCATATGCAGGCAATATTAAGAAACATCTCTGAAGGCTCAATTCTAACATGCCATGATTCTGGTTTTGTAAAAAGTTCTAAGGAAAAATATTCTCCAACAATCTTTTCAACCCAGATACATTTTTATAACAACCTTCAAATTTATTGGATTTATCTTTATAGTCCTCCACTTGAGAAACATACAATTCAACAGATGATTATGGATTCTTCAGTATTAGATAAATTGTAATCTGAATCCATTCTTTCCATTGATCTTTCATATGTTTTGTTTCTCCAGCATAATTCTGTTGCAATGTCTATTGGCAGCATAGTCTAGTTCTTCAGAACTTCTGCCTGGTGATCTTTCTCCTTGCCAAATTCTTTTGGATAAATTGTTAACTGGAAACTATTTTTCCTATTTTGCAATAATTGGACTGATTTTTGCTCACTTTTTTTTCCTAAAAATATGTGATACTAAGTAGATATAAAATTTTAGCACTTAAAAATACAGATAAGTTATAAAGAAGAAAGATATTGAAACATTGCTCATGCACCTACTACCAGTTTCAGTAAAAGGAATTTTGTTGCACCAATGTTTTCTGTGAGTACGCCTTTGCATTCTGATCTCTTCTTTTACTACAAGGTAATGGAATGTAGGCACCACTCTTAGTTTTATGTTTATGATAATCTTACTTTTCTCGATAATTTTAAAATATATGTGTGTCAAAATACTAAACAATGCATAGCTCAGTTTTGCATGTTCTTAAACTTTATATAAACTCATACTCTATGTACTTTCTTCAGCCAGCTTTGTAGGCTTAGATTCATCTGAGATTGACTCATATTGTCATAGATGTAAATTTTTCACTTTTATAGGCTTCTATAGTAGGATTAAACTATGGCTTAGCTATTTGTACAGGCTAGATAGATAAGCTGCAGAAGAAAATATCCTCAAGCATTGAGTGGCTTGCTGCTTGCTCATGCAATGTCTGATGTAGACATACTATGCTGGGCAGCAATTCTCACTGTCTGTTTTCCAGAGAACCCCCTGATCCATGTTCTTTCCCTTGTTTACTTCCTGTATCTTGCAGTCCTTAATTGCAATGTGGAGATGTGGATGAGGGCATAGAAGGAGTGTGTGTGTGTGTGTGCGTGTGTGTGTGTGTGTGTGTGTGTGTGAGAGAGAGAGAGAGAGAGAGAGAGAGAGAGAGAGGGAGGCAGAGTGGCAGAGTGGCAGAGAGGAAGAAGGAGAGACAGAAGGGATAACTGGGAGAGGGGAAAAGAAAAAAAAGGAGGAGCAGCAAGAGAAGGAGGAGGAGAGAAAGGAAGAAGAGGAGGAGAGAAAGGAGGAGGAGATAATGCAATGAGGCTTCTATGAAAATGTGATATAAATTTTTTTCCACATTTTAGACATAATTCAATCTTGTGGCCTCACCTAGATGGCAAGAAACTTGGAAAAATATAGTCTTCCTATGGTCCCAATATGAAAATAAAATGACTTGGAAAGTACATGATATATCCTATGCTATACCATAGTACTTTGATGAAATTTTAAATTATTTTCCAGTTTTTATTTATTACAAATTGAGATTTTATGGACTTTCTTTGTAGCTTCCAATGTACATATGTAAGACTTTCTCTAGCACAGTGGCTTTGGAACATTCCATTTTATCATAATTCTGTATATAAAATATATTTTACATTTTTTGCCCAATATAAACACAGGCAAATTAATACTTAAAATTGGAAGACAAGTTTTATGAAGAGATATGTAAGCAGAATTATTTTTTCAGGATAAATGAAAGACTTTTTATATATCAGAACACAAAATATAAGTTGATAAGATTTTAGACTCTACATTTCATATAACATTTAAGAAGTTACCAATTGTTCAAATTGTTAAGGAATCTAAGATTCAACAATTATTTTGGAAAACTATTAGAAGTTTTATTCCCTTTCCAATCACATTATTATGATTCTCTTTATATGCATTTATCAAAGCATATAACAATAAATTGACTATAAACCTGATGTGAGAATATGGATGTTTTCAATGAAGTCAAACACTAAAGAGATTTGGTGGAAAAAAATCTATGACTATTCTCTCTTTTCACTAATTTTTAAATTCATAAATACAAATTATATATATTGATCACAAAGCATAATTTTTTGTGTGTGTGAGGAGGGGAATACCAAGGATTAAACTCAGGGGCATTCAACCACTGAGCCATATCCCCAACCCTATTTTGTATTTTTTTTAGAGACAGGGTCTCACTGAGTTGCTTAGTACCTTGCTTTTGCTGAGGTTGGCTTTGAACTCTCTATCCTCCTGCCTCAGGCTCTGGAGCTGCTGGGATTATAGTCCTGTGCCACCATGACTGGCTAGCATCATGTTTTAAAATATGTATACACTGTAGACTAGCTAAACTGAAGTAATTAACATATGCACTGAAAATTGCTAAGTAGACTGTTTGTTTGTTTGTTTGTTTTTAATTTTGGTACTGGAGATTTAAACCCAGGGACTCATGCATACTAGGTAAGCATTCTACCACTGAGCTATATCCCCAGTCCTGCTGAGTAGATTTGAAATGTTCTTGCCACAAAATAATAATCAGTATGTGGACTAATATATATATTAATTAGCCATTATTTTTTTTTTAAATTTTTTATTGATTATTTAAAGCATTACATAGCTCATGATATATCATCTTTCATACATTTGAATCAAATTGTTTTTTGAACTCCCATTTTCACCCCAAATACAGATTGCAGAATCACATCTGTTACATATTCACATTTTTACATAATGCCATATTAGTGACTGTTGTATTCTGCTACCTTTCCTATCCCCTACTATCCCCCCTCCCCTCCCCTCCCCTCCCATCTTCCCTCTCTACCTCCCCTGCTGTTGTTCAATTCTCTCCCTTTTTTTCCCTCCCCCTTACCCCTCATGACCTCTTATAATTTTATGTATCATTGAAGGTCTCCTACCATTTCCGTATGCTTTCCTTTCTCTCTCCGTTTCTCTTCCCCAATTCATCTTTGTTTACTGTAGTCTTTTCCTCATGCTCTTCCTTCCTGTTCTGTTCTTAGTTGCTCTCTTTATATCAAAGCAGACATTTGGCATTTGTTTTTTAGGGCTTGGCTAGCTTCACTTAGCATAATCTGCTCTAATGCCATCCATTTCCCTGCAAATTCTAGGATTTTGTCTTTTCTTAGTGCTGCATAATACTCCATTGTGTATAGATGCCACATTTTTTTTAGGTGGACCAATGGTACAGAATAGAGGACACAGAGACTAATCCACAAAGTTACAACTATCTTATATTTGATAAAGGGGCTAAAAGCATGCAATGGAGGAAGGATAGCATCTTCAACAAATGGTGCTGGGAAAATTGGAAATCCATATGCAACAAAATGAAATTGAATCCCTTTCTCTCGCCATCCACAAAAATTAACTCAAAATGGATCAGGGAGCTAGATATCAAATCAGAGACACTGCGTCTGATAGAAGAAAAAGTTGGCTACGATCTACATATTGTGGGGTCGGGCTCCAATTTCCTTAATAGGACACCCATAGCCCAAGAGTTAATAACAAGAATAAACAAATGGGACTTACTTAAACTAAAAAGTTTTTTCTCAGCAAGAGAAACAATAAAAAAGGTAAATAGAGAGCCTACATCATGGGAACAAATTTTTACCCCACACACCTCAGATAGAGCCCTAATATCAAGAATGTACAAAGAACTCAAAAAATTAAACAATAAGATAACAAATAACCCAATCAACAAATGGGCCAAGGACCTGAACAGACACTTCTCAGAGGAGGACATACAATCAATCAACAAGTACATGAAAAAATGCTCACCATCTCTAGCAATCAGAGAAATGCAAATCAAAACCACCCTAAGATACCATCTCACTCCAGTAAGATTGGCAGCCATTATGAAGTCAAACAACAATAAGTGTTGGCGGGGATGTGGGGAAAAGGGTACACTTGTACACTGCTGGTGGGACTGCAAAATGGTGAGGCCAATTTGGAAAGCAGTATGGAGATTCCTGGGAAAGCTGGGAATGGATCCACCATTTGACCCAGCTATCGCACTTCTCGGACTATTCCCTGAGGACCTTAAAAGAGCGCACTATAGGGATACGGCTGCATCAATGATTATAGCGGCACAATTCACAATAGCTAGACTGTGGAACCAACCTAGATGCCCCTCAATGGATGAATGGATAAAAATTAGCCATTATTTAAAAAATTTCCTTACCAATTTATAGCTCTTAATTTCTGTTGTTTCCATTTTGTGTAAGCTTTAATACTAATTCTTCATGAGCAGAAAAAAAAAAAAAGAAAGCTAATGGTGATACCTCTTTTATTTTGTGATTCACATTAGTTATAATAATATTCATTTGAAAAGTAATTCATTTATTTCAGGAAACTGGACTTTCCCCACATTTTTCATCAATCTCATCTAGTCTCATCTATTAGTCCAGAAAGGATAATGAATTCACCAATCTAAATGGAGGTACTTCCTCAAGTCTAATGGGAGAACACTGATTTCACAGCTTTTTAAAATTATTCATTGGTTTTTCTTCCAGTTTCATCAGTGGGTAGGGAGATACATCATATTGTTTTAATATGCATCTGGGGGAGTAATTTAATTATAAGGATAAACACTTTTTATTTTCCAACTATCTGTTGATGATGGAATGCATTTATGGACATATTTGCATGAATGTGTTCTTGTTTAGTTTAAAATTTCCAATAATGTCCTTTGTGCTTATCTTTCTTCTTAAGTCCTGATTTTTTAATCTTTTGTGAGTTCCTTATGTGAATTTAGCCTTTAATATATAAATAAAAAATAAAAGGGCAAATTATATTTTATATGCAAGACAATGTCACAAGTATTTGCATTAATCCAAAAGAAATACAATAAAATAGGAAATGAGGAAAAGAGGAGATACCAGAAACTCCAAGGGAGTATTTTCTCCAAAATGTAGATTTGGCAATATATTTCTTACCCATAAAAGATGATATTAATGTTGACTGCAGTTAATTGTGTGTATTTCCTGGGAGAGGGGTGCTGCCAAGTAGAAAAATGGGAGTTGGTTAATGAGCTGATGAGATTTAAAAATCATAAAGAAGCATAAAAAAGATCCTTATAGCATAGAGGACAGCCAATACTAGTATTTTAATATTAGTATTTTAGACTATTTAGAAATATATATTATGTGCTTATTTTACTTTTAATTACAACTTTAACCACTTTATGTTAATATCTTCATTTTTTTGTGGTGGCCGGGGGTACCAGGGATTGAACTCAGGGGTACTCAACCACTGAGCCACATCTCCAGACCTATTTTGTATTTTATTTAGAGACAAGGTCTCACTAGATTGCTCAGCTCCTCGTTTTTGCTAAGGCTGGCTTTGAAATTGTGATCCCCCTGCCTAAGCCTCTGGGGCAGCTGGGATTACAGGCATGGGCCACCTGCCCAGCACTTTCTCACTTTTGAATACTTGATTAATTTTGATTTCTGTTTTTTTAAAAAAATCAGTATGATCTGAAATATTTCTGTGTGTAGTCTTCCTGGATATTTCCTAGAATAGACTCTTGAATTTTATTATTACAACACCTGTACCTTTTCTCATTTGTTTTTGTAGTACTGGGTATTGAACATGGAATATTATACCACTGACTTACACTGCACCTCATCAAGTTGTGATACCAAGGCTGGATGTAAACTCAAGATTCTCCTGCATCAATCTTCCAAATAGCTGGATTATCAGCATAACCACTTATGTGGCTCCTACTCAGAATTTTGACAATACTTATTCTCAATCAGTGTATAAAAATACTTGTTCACAATCTTGTCTTCTACACTAATACACTAAAACAAACAAATACGCAAGAAAAGTAAACTTTGTTAATTTAATAGAGTTAAAAATAATAGAGCCATATCATGTTTTTAAAATTTATTTTTATATTTATTCAAATATCAAATACTCTGACCTTTTTACATTATATGTGCATGTAAGAAAATTGGAAAAATTTTTATTTAATTTTGACTATGTATGAAAACTCCATATTTTTAAATAAGTTTTTAGTTTTTTTAAAAAAATATGTTGCAGATTTCTACTTTCACTGTAGTTCTTTTTCAAATACATTTCCCATAGTTTCTTGATAAAATAATTCATTTTTCAGTGAGATGATTTTATGTAACTCTTTATTACAGTTAAAATATTTATCCAAGTAATGAAGAAGGAGGCTCAGGGGTTCCATGGGTCAATAAGAAACATATTCATTTAAAGACCCATCATGGAAGATGAGAACATTTAAAAAGGAGATACAAGGATAACCAGCATAAATGCTTCCTGGGGATATGACAGATAAATATTGTTGATTGCTTCTAAGCCTTGCTTAGGATTTATATCTTCTATAGTCAAGATACAACAATGAATTTCTGTTCTTCAATGAGGGAAAAGGAAATTTTTGTGATTTATAGTTCGGCAATAGTTGGAAATCTGCCCGACTCCATGCTTTAAGCCCAGATGGTTACTGAATGTAGATAAGTTCTTGGCCACAACAAAATCTTATGGTTTTGGCTCTTTCCCACATAGTACGGAAACTTCCTGGGATCATTTTGTGTCTTTGTATAGCATAGAAAAAGAAAAGGAGCTACTGGCTTGTCATGATAACACTTCCTGAGCAGAGGAGGCAACGTGGATTGGACCCAAGAATCCTCCTGGTGAAGCCAGTGCTTTGTGATCTTTCTTAGGTTACACTATATTTTGAAGGAACAATTTTTTTTCTCAGATGGTTATATCTCCTTGTAAACAGACTGCTCTGTTGAAATTGAGGGAAAGTTTTGGTTAGCTTGATGAACTGGCTGTTCTGTTATTGACTATTTAGATATATTCTTAGATACAGAACAGAATTCATCTTAGACTTTCTAAGATTCTTTTGAGGTAGGTGGTTAAAAACAAACCTTAATTGTGTGAAATAAATGTGATCTGGTATTAATTGTCATCTTTGCAATTGATCACCTCATGTAGAAGATAGCTGTTAAAAGTAGATCAAGGTGTATGGACTCGTGGACAAACCACTTTGTAAAACATATTGTTTTGTTCTTTTTAGATATATATGCCAATAGAGTATATTTTGAAATATTTATATAAACATGGAGTATATTTTATTCTAATTAGGATCCAAGTCTTGTGGTTGTACATGATGTGGAAATTCACTATGGTGTATTCATGTATGTACATAGGAAAGTTGTGTCAGATTCACTTCAGTCTTTCCTATTCCTGTAACCCCTCCCTTCATTCCCTTTTGTCTAATCCACTGAACTTATATTCTTATATCCACCTATCAGAGATAACATTTGGCCTTTGGTTTTTGGGGATTGGCTTATTTCACTTAGCATGCTAGTCTACAGATCCATTCGCTTACTAGCACATGTCATAAAGTCACCTTTTTTATGGCTGAGTAATATTCAATGGTGTAAATGTATCACCTCTTTTTTATCCATTCATTTGTTCAAGGGCACCTATGTTGGTTCCTTAGCTTAGTTATTGTGAATTGAGCTGCTATAAACAGTGATGTGGCTATGTCACACAATCCATTTCATTTAAAATCTTTATTCTATCACTAACTGCATGGCTTCATGCAAGACACTTTATGTCTCTAACTTAGAGTTTCCTCATTTTTTTGTACAGTTCTGGGTAACAAACCCAGGACTCTTGTATATTAGACAAGCAGTCTACCACTTAAACACCACCTGCCAGGGGCCCTAAGTTTCCTACATTCTTAAGAGAGGTTCCCTATTTAACTTGGTGTTTTATAAAACATAATACTCTACTACAACCTTTGAAATGGGAAATGTGAGATCTTAAAGATGTGGCAACATATCTATTTCCCTAAAGCCTATCCAAGAATTTTAAGAGTTCTAAAACATGTCAGGTACTCCGGATTTGGAAAACTAAAGGCTCAGAAGAATGAAGGACCTATGAGACCCACAGTTGAGTCTCACATCAAAGCTAGCACTTGATATTGTCACTCATTTTAATGGTGGTCATTCTAGTGGTATATGGTGTTATTTCATTGTGACTATGACTGTTGATATTGTTTGTCTTCTTAGAGTTGTATTGTAAATGTCAAGTATTTATGAAATGTATATTTTGAAAAAAAATCTTTCCCTAATCTGTGTCTTTTCATTTTATTATCATATCTTTCAAAGATTAAAAAGGTTTTGTTTTTCTATTTAAATGAAGTTTAATATATCATTTTTTTAATTACATGATTGGTTTTCTCTATGTCCTAAGAAATCATCATGAAACCAGAGTCTCAATGGCATTCTTCAACTTTTTTTTTTTTTTTTTTTTTTTTTTAGGAATTACATCAGTTCAGTTCACTTAGTTGGATCTATACTCAATTCTGAGTTAAGTTTTCTGCATGCAAATGTTAGGGTGATTGTATGTGTGTGAGCTGCTGTCCAAATATTTAAGCAATATTAGTTGAAAAGGATATGCTTTTCCCACAGAATTATCTTGGTCTATTTGTTGAAAATCATTCTTCATATATGTCAGCCTATTTCTAGAATCCTTTACTAATCTATATGTGATTTTCACTATGTCAGTTGCTGTGATCCAAATGTTTATTTTCCCTAAAAACTCACGTTGAAATCTTAATCTATGTTGTAGTAAGCTTTTGTTTCACTTTGAACAAAAAGCCTGACAAGAACAACTAAACGAAGAAAACATTACTATGGCTCATGGTTTCAGAGGATCATTCTAGGGTCAGCCAACTCTGTAACTTCGGGTCCAAGGTGAGCGAGACCATCGTGTTGGAAGGGCATGGTAAAGAGAAGCAATGCAGAACATAAAAGCCAGGAAACAGAGAGAGCTCCTCTCCCAAGTGACAAAATATAAACCCCAAAGGCATACCTCCAACAATCTATTTCCTCCAGTCACACCCTACCTGCCTGTAGTTATCACCCAGTTAATCCATATCAACTGAATAATCCTCTAATGATACAATAACATCACCTCTGAAATTTCTTGCATTGTCTCACTCATGGACCTTGGGAAAACACCTCATATTTCCACCATAAAAATCCCAAGATGAAGATATTAAGAAGGGGGACTTTGGGTAAGACTATGTCATGAAGAGAGTTTTCACTGATTGAATTAGTGTCCTATAAAAAAGGCCTGAGGAATCTTGTTTTCCCCTTTGGACTCGCCTTACACTAGACACTGAATATTCTGGTGCCTTCATTTTTGACACCTAGCTTCTAGAACTGTGTGCAATAATTTTGTGTTGTGTATAAAATAAATTATGTTATGGTAGCAGCCCTAATGAACTAAGGCACCAATATTATATACTTGCCTCCATTATGATCAATTTGTAATATGTCTTGGAGGCATGTAATCATTAAGTATGATGATGTCATATGTGTGTCACAATTCATTCCATGACAGTCCACATTTTGCCTCTCAAAATTCATATCCTTCTCACATAACATTTTTTCTTCCTAATGATCCCATGAGCCTTAATCCATTCCAGCATCAATTCCAAAGACACTTCAAAATCTCAATCAGATATGGAGAGATGTGAGGTACACTACATCCTGAAACAAAATTCCTCTCTAGCTCTGAATCTATGAAACTAAAGTTAGAAGTGTCTAAACTGGGCTGGGGTTGTAGCTCAATGGTAGAGCACTTTCCTAGCACATGTGAGACCCTGGGTTCAATCCTCAGTACTACATAAAACCAAATAAGTAAAGGTATTGTGTCCAACTACAACTAAAAAATAAATATTAAAAAAAAAGAAGTGTCTAAACTGCAATGGTGGGACAGGTATAAAATATTTTCATTCCAAAAGAAGAAAAGGATAATAGAACCCAAGCGAATCCAAAACCTAGCAAAATTCTGTTAGATATTAGGGTTCATGAATAATCCTCCTTGGTTGGATGTTTTTTCATCTGGACTTATTAAGACAGGGGCAAAATCTTCTGGGTTTATTAGGACAATAACTCATCTTCTTGGCCTTGCACAGTAGTACTGAATTATTGACAATGAACAGAAATGCCCTTCCCCTAAGGCTCTGGGATGGGGCAGCATGACTGATTGAAGAGCTGACACATCTCCTTGAAACTTAAGAGATGGCTCCCTTTCTGAAACCAATGGGTAGGTAGCCTTGATCTCTGAGACTATGGGCCCCTGGCCTGTTATGTTAGTGTCAGCCCTAACTATGGATGAATTACTCTCAGAGTCAGAGTATCTTTTGCCTACTCCTAATTTTAACCTATTCATGTCTTTATATTTGATGCATATTTCTTGTAGATAGCACAGATAACTTAGCATTTTTCTAAAAAAAATTATGTGACAAATGAATAATCAGTTTAACCATGTGATTTAATCATTTACATTCAACATAATTGCTGACAAGATTAGGATTAAATCAACCCTATTGCTCTTTGTTAGGTATTTGATACATTTGTTCTTTTCTTCTTTGATTTCCTCTCATGTAATTAGGTGGAATATTTTTTTTATGATCCAGTTTAACCTGCAGTATTGATGCATACCCATACATTTTGGGTTTTGTTCACAGACATAGTCTAAGCTTTACAATATTAGTATTGCAGTCGATTCTCTCATTTAAAGTGCAAGAACCTTACAAAAATGTACTTTATCCATCCCTGTCCTTTATAAAATTATTGTCATATATTGTAATTATGTATACACCTCAAGCTCTATGGTTATGATTTCTTCACAACAATTATTTTTAAAGACTATCAGAAAAATGTATTTCTTTATGTAGATTAATTTTGAAGAGTGTTTTAATTTCTTTCTATTGATCCACTCTTACCTCTGTTATCAATTTTATTGTTCTCAAAGAATTATCTTTAATATTTTTTATTTCAGCTTTTGGGAGGCATAATGTACTTTATTAAAATTTTCATCTGGTTACATTTTTGAAAATTATTTTTCTGGTCAGAATTCTAGGGTCAATGACACATGACTGGATAAAAATGTGGTGTATATATACAAAATGGAATATTTTTCTTCCGTAAAATTACACACACAAACATACATGCATATATAATCAGAGAAGAAGGGAGAGAGAAAGAGAGAACATTACTTAACCTTTAGAAAGATCTAAATGGTGCTATATGAACAATCTGGATAGACCTGGAAGTCATTATGGAATACAAAATAAGCAATATATAGAAGAACAAATATTGTATTATGTCACTTATATGAAATATAAAAAAAATTGAACTCATATAAACAGAGTAAAAGGGGGGTTATCAGGTGTTGGGGCAATGGAGATAGTTAGACAGCTGGTACAACTTTCAGCTGTAAGATGAACAAGACCTGAGGATGTAATGTAGAATACTTAGGAGATATAGATATGTCAATCAACTTAACATTCTGGTAATCATGTCACAATGTGGATATATTATTAAAACATTATGCTGTATGCCTTAAATATGTACAATTTTTACTTCTGAATTATATCTAAATAAAGCTGAAAGAAAGAACCCAACAAGAACAACTGTTGGAAATGGACAGTTTTAATATATTTCTGAAACTCTCTGAATATTCTCCACTCTAGGTAGTGTATATTGTAGCCCTTACACCAAGTTATCCCATTTACAAAGCAAGGGAAAGATCTATCATTTTACAATGGTTAAATATGTATTTCCATTTGTCCATTTGTCCATTTGCAGCTGCAAGAGGAATGAAGGGTAATAGGCAATTTTGGGTTGCAGGCATAAACATACTAATTCCCTAGACTCCTGAATAGAGCAGTGATGTTAGATAAAATATGAGGGATGCCATTGTTAGGATTTAGCACAATATTTAAGAGGTGTTCTTTTTGTTTATTTTGTCAGCTAGAAGAGAGACTCTCAACTTCCTTTGCTGTTCCATCTACAGCACTTAGAACTCTGCCTAGCATCTAATAGGACTAACTGGATATTTGTTGAATATGTGAAGTTTGGCCTTTATGGTTAGAATCCAAACAAGTTACTAGTACTAAAAGCCACTTCTGGGTGTGAAGGAAAGAATATAGTCAATACTCAAAGATGTCGTGGGTTAATAATTTTGTAGATGATCCTGGGGAATACATAAAAATGTTGCTTTCTTATGGTTTCCTTTGTTAATCTCAGCCGGTGGAAGACAGTGTAGAGAGAGGGATGTGGACAAGCCATGAGGGAAATTTAAGAGTTACAGTGAAAAGGAATGAAAATTTACTCTGCAGACCTCAGGTAGCAAAGTTTTCCTGATGGAGTTCAAGCATATGGGCTCGTGAAATATTGACACTGGCAACAGAAAAAAAATATATAGAAATTGTTCCTGAGACAAGGTAATATTAAGCAATGAAAAGCACAAGGACTAAAGATTGAAGAAGATCTGGAGAGGAACACATGCAGAGATCTAAAAGGGAGAGGTTTCTAATGTATTTTTAATATACCAAAATTATCGTAATTTCTAATGAACTCCCCACCAATATGAAACACAAAGCAATATTAAGATAATTACTTGTTTTATGAGTTTCAGGAAAGATTAGGACCTACTTGATAAAGGGTATGGCCTTTGATATCAAATTCTGGCTCAGCTGGTTCCTTGACCTCTGGGAAACTCAGTTATCTCACTTCTAAATCATGAATAATCAATCCCCTTAAATGAATTTTGCATTCTGCAGTTTCACTTCTCTGCAGTTTCAGTTACCCAACATCATCTGTAGTCTAAAAATAATAAATTCTAAATAAACTTAATAATTTATAAGTTTTAAATAGTGTACTACTCTAATAGCATGATGAAATCCTGCACCATCCTGTTAGTCCTGCCAAGAATAGTCGTTGTATAATGTATTCATACTGCATATGCTACCCACCCATTAGTACCTTAATAGCAGTCTCTGTCATCAGATCAACTGTCATAGTATTTTGTTGATTCTTTTCAAGTAACCCTTGAATAACAGCCTAATAATATATTACAATGACTATGTTATTTGCCTCCCTTTCTCTCTTTAGGAAGGCATTGTATTATCTCAAATCATCATAGGAAGAAGAATGAGTTTAAGTATGATATTTTTGAGAAACAGTGAAAGAGCACATTCAGATAACTTTTACTACATCATAATTGTTGTAATTATTCCACTAATAGTTATTGTTGTTAATTTCCTACTGTGTTCAGTTTGTAAGATAAATTTTATTACAGTTATATTTGTATAAGAAAAATGATATATTCAGAGTTCCAAGAAGATTCCTAAGGCCACAGGTGTCCACTGGAGGTTTTGGACTGCATCTTCTACATGTTAGGGGAAATACTGTAATGAGATTTGTTGAGATGGTCAAATATATAATAAATAAACCTAGTGCTTGGTATGCAATCTTTTCTTTACTCCCTTCCTTCTTCCTTCCCCTCTAATCACCTTCTTACCTTTCTTCTTCCTTCTTTCTTTCCTCTCTCCCTCATTCTTTGAGGAAAGAGAAACCCATCTATGCTTAAAGGAACCACATATGTTCTGTGAAGAGTAAGGAGAAATTTAATTTATGATTTATTTAGAGTCGACATCCCTAATATTCCCTCAGGTCTCTCTTGATGAGGAAGTAAAAGCAATATATGATGTTGTCTCTTTACATTATTTTAAGAAGGACAGGTCAACATTGATGCATGTGACACAAGGAACCATCGGTAATGCATAAAATGGCAAACTAAATCTAGGTACTTATCATAGAGGACAACTCATGCCCTAGTGAGGGAGAAGAAAGATGGATCCTACTTACCAGTTAGTTCTGAGCACCAGGACTATCAGGCTAGGCAATCTTCCTGGAAGAACTGCTGTTTCTGCTGAAGAATGAGGATGTGAGCAACAAATGAGGAGAATTCAAGTCTTACTGTGAAAAAGAGCAAAAATTTATCCAATAGGCCTCAGGCATCAAAGTCTTCCTGGTGGAATTCAAACAAGGGCCCATGAAATTTTAACATTGGCGACGGAAAAACTTACATGAATTTTCACATGAAAACCTGACTTATTTATGCCATATCTCTATTAGACTATGGTCTAATCAGTCTACCGTACTTAGAATAAAATAAAATAAGATTAATTTTTTTTAGAAGATACTGGAACTGGAAGAAGATATATTCATTTCCAAAGATTTTGTTTTATGAGTTCTTAAGAATGTAAATTTGCTTGATCTTAAATTTCTTGACTCTTACACAATTTGCCTAAGGATATTTACAAAATTCACAAAATTAAGACATCCCAGTTGAAATGTAAATTCATTTCCTCTTGACTCTGTACTACTCTAGGTACTTTACCTTTGGTACCAGGCGTGTGCCTCTTCACACAGACCAAGTGATTTTCACATCTCTGCAGACACCAACTAGGGGTCCTAACATCTACCTCAATTCTGACACAACCTAGAGTTAGTGTCAGATCCTATCAGTTAAGGGCTCAGTCCCACAAGATCACACTCACTTAGGAACCAATTTCAAATCCAGGTTATCATCTGTGCTTTGGGCTATAAATTCGAGGTGCTGTGTATCCCCCTCATCAACTTTGATAATTTGTTAAAATGTACCACAGAACTAAGGGAAACAATTTATTTACTGGAATACTAGTTTTTCATAAAAGGATACAATTCAAGGCAACTTAACAAGGTCCTCAGCAACTTGGTGAGACACTATCTCAAAATAAAAAATACAAAGACTAGGGCATGTGGCTCACCTAGGTTAATCCCCTGATGCGAAAAAAAAAAAAAAAAAGATACAACTCAAGAACAGCCAGTTGGAAGATATGCATATATACATAGGGCAAAATAGGAAAGAAGAGACACGGAAAGAACAGCAAGATGTATCTTGCTTCTTAGGGAAAGCTCCAATTGCCACAGGTTCCTGTATTGGGAGATTTTTAGACATATGAAGATATTTCCCAGGTTTACAAATATCTTGGTCAAATCTGAGCTCATATAAAACATGCAGGAACCCAGTGCATTGAGATCCCATTATTGGAAAAATTGGCATGCATGTATAGACCTTCTCTGCCAACCTAGGCTTGTTTTCCAAATATGTTTTTCTGTACCTAACAACAGAAAGCATGGAAAGAAGTAGTGTCAATGAGAAAATATGCACAGATTTCATTCACATACATTCCATTCCATGCCTTTAATATTTAAGCAAGTATAAATTTGTTTTAGAGTAAAAATGTGTGCCCTGAATTTCAGCTTTTCATAGCATATTGCAATAGGATACTACGTATTTCATAAAAAATCAGATACTGGATATACACACTGGATATACACACAGAACCAAAAAAAAAATAGTTACTCAGAAAATTGTTACTCAAAAGGTCAGGGGACCCACATAAACAGATGTTCTGGCTTAGGGATCATCATTCAGCTTGATGGTATCACAACATTATTTTGTCATTTGGCTCTAAGTGCAAAGCACAGAACTGTCAACACTGTTAATATTCTGGTGGTAGATGTACAGCAACATGTGGCATCTGGTTAGCTTTTAGAGAAGCTAGCAGCTATACTTCTCATTAAGTGGGGATGACTTGGCTTGCCAGGGGGCTGGCAGGCATTTTTAAAGCTGTGTTACCCTCGTAACAAATGCCAGATGCCAGGCTGGATTTATAAACATGAGCCAGGTTGAACTTGAAAATATTAATGTACCATGTTGGAAACTCTCTTCTACCCATTTTGCTTTCCAAAGCTTCACCCATGCAGCTTAAGGAATGAATTCCCAAGGCTCTGGGGAAAGGACAGTGGAATTAGAGTTGGGGACAGAAAGGGAGGAGGTGATTTGGGCCTGGTTTATGAAAATCAAAGAGACTGGGCTGCCAAAGAGGGTACATTTCTTTATCATTTAAGAAAAAGACATTGGAGTCCTAAAGGATTCTTTTAATTAACAAGGAGAGTTTATCTCCTGTTCATCAATGCCATGGAATGGTGGAAGGCAATCTGCTTATACTGTACATTTTTGTGTATTTTACAAATGAGGTGAGCACTCCACTGTCCTGGACTCGGTGTGATCACATGCCAATGAGCATAGGAATTGTTCCTACACCACATATACTTCAAAAATTTTAAGGTTTAAACTTATGAAATAAAATCATGAAAGTTTATTACTCTGAATGTTCTCTGGAAACATTTGAGGATGCAATTGTATTGTCTATGAATATTCATTTTTTTCTGTTCTGTGTTGTGGAATTTTATTTATATTGTTGACTTTGATTTTAAATCATTGCCAAAATGAAGTGCTATATGAACTTATAATTTAATTTGAATATATTCATCCTTTGCTTGCTTTTAATTTAGGAAAAAAAATTAAATAGACATTTAAAGTGGAATTTTACTACATAAAGAGATTCAGTATTTGTAAATAAATTCCTTCCTTATAAAACAATAGACTATTTTATATGTGGTATAGCATTCGAAGTTAAATGAGCTAGGGTTAAATTCTAGCTTTGCATTATATGGCTTTGTGACCTCAAAAAAGTCACTTGGGTACTCTGTATCTCAGTCTCCCTATAAAGTGGAGGTATACTTTGAAGTTAAAAAGACATGATACATACAAAATATTTAGCATAGTTTCCAGCTTATAGAAAGCACACTATAAATATGAACTGTTAGTACTGGTTATTATTCAAAAGTCTGATGAAGATCTGAGGCATAAGAAGTTTGAGTAAATTTAATTTAAGTCACAAAGCTAGTGGTAGAGCCAGGAGTTGAGCCCAAGTGGTCAGGCCAGAATTACTTTCTTTTGAATTTTTTTTTTTCCTACTGAGCTACTCTTATATTACAATGTCATTGCAAATACACATTTAGAAATGCATTCAACAGTAACTCAGTATATCAAATTTTGGCCAATAGAGATACTATACAAATTCTATTTTTTTAATATTTATTTTTTAATTGTAGTTGGACACAGTACCTTTATTTTATTTATTTATTCTTATGTGGTGCTGAGGATCGAACCCAGGGCCCCCACATCCTAGGCTCAACTGCTGAGCCACAACCTCAGCCCAACTTCTAGTTTTGTAAATTGTTAGAATGTATTTTTCTAGGTATACATAAATTAAATTAGATACATATATAGCATGATAGCATTGGTATAAAAGAAAAAAAAAAGACTTGATAAACATCTAAATTAATAGTTATCTCTTCTGATCCTTTTTGTGCTAACCCCTGTGCTTTAAAGACAATTAAGTCAGGGTTGTTTTATGAAGTGAAATGTGTTTGGGGACAGAGTATGAGGGTCAATGACTTTCCAGTACACATTGTATTTTCATGGATCTGTCTCACGATTTCAGGGAAGAGACAATTGAGCTAGTGTCATAGCCAGAGGGAAGAGAAACAGTGTCCAGAAAGATTCTGAGATTAGAGAATGTTTGAGCTGAGTCTTAGTGGTAGGAAGGGGTAGGGAAAACAAGCCAACATGTAGAGACCTGAAGAAGTGTGGCAGCTTCAGAGGTGTAGGTGTCAGAATGCCTGGTAGGATGTATTGCTCTGGGGATGTGGTAAGAGAATGGGCTGTCCAGGAAGAGGTGCATAAAGGGATGTGGGTACCCTTCTGAAGGCACACCTTTGACAAGATGATTTTGATAGTGCATGAATGGAAGGTAAAAAGGGAACATGGGCAGAGGTGAAAAGTAAAACAAAAGAAACCAATAAGGAAATTGTTGTTGCTGCAATCTAGATAGAGAGATGATGGCTTGATCTCAGGAGATGGTGGCAGATGGGAAGGAAACAGGACTGACGGATGATTAAGGAAACAGATGCATTTACCCCAGTTTAAAAATTACACAATACATACACATATGAAAACATCACTTGGTACCTCATTATGGTGTAAGATTTTTATGCATCAGTTAAAATTTAAAAATTAATAATGAAAAAATATTTTTAAAGTGGCAGAAGTAGAGGGCTGGGGTTGTGGGCTCAGTGGTAGAGTGCACGCCTAGCACATTTGAGGCCCTGGGTTCAATCCTCAGCACCACATTAAAAAATAAAATAAAGGTATTGTGTCCAATTACAACTAAAAAATAAATTTAAAAAAATTGCAGAAGTAAAGAGAGATCACCACTGGGTGATGAAGAAATGTGTTGGGTAAAACTGACTCACTAAGCCAGGTATAGTGATGCGGTGCACCCTGTAATCCGAGTGGCACTGGAGGCTGAGGCAGGAGGATCACAAGTTTAAAGCCATCCTCAGTAAAAGTGAGGTGCTAAGCAACTCAGTGAGACTTGTCTCTAAATAAAATACAAAACAGGGCTGGGGATGTGGCTCAGTGGTCAAGTGCCCCTGAGTTCAATCTGCCCCACCTCCCAACAAAGACTAATTTCTGGTTTGGGCAACTCAGGGAACAAAATAAAACAACATTTTCCTTAACATGTTATTTCTTTTATTACCTCCATAATGGTCTTAGTGCCTAAATTTTTTAGAAAGGTATTATGTCTTAAGATGGTTTCCAATAAAATATGCATTATTAGGTATCAGTTTTAGAAATCTGAGTAACACTTTATTTCCTCCGCTGCTACCAGACACAATGGTAATCTTTCTTCTGTGTTAAAATATAGTTTGATCACTATTTTTATGGAAAAGTATCAAATAAAATGTGATGTTTGATGTTTTTGAATACTAAACACTGAACTTAAAAGAGGCAGGTAAAAACCTTTCAGATTGGCATAATTTCACACCCAATCTTCACCTTAGTTTACTGGATCTCACTTTCCTCATTTGTACAATGAATGCACAATGGGATAACATTTCTTCTTAATTATTAGAGCATACAGAACGCTTTGGAAATATACTTTCATTTCCACATAAATGAGCATTCCTGTGTGTAAATAAATGCCATCCAATCTTAGACCTGAGGTGTGCATCTTCCTGAAGTCTGTTCATGAATGTCAAAATAAAACTTCAGAGCAAGATGACCTGCTAGGGCCTTTAGCCATGGCTACACATTTAGACAAGGGAAACCAAGGAACAGGGAAATAGACACAGAGATGGAGTGGAGGAAACTATGAGCCTATTCCTATCTTGTTAAAATCACTTTCCTTGATATGATGCACTGAATTCTAGGCAGAGTATATACTTTTAGGTTAGTGTAACTCTTGGTGAGTTGGCCAATTGCTTATTGTGCCCCTTTATTTAACTTAAAGTAAATGATTAGCTGTTTAAATTTAGACACGTGGAGATGGATTTCACCTTAACTAGTTCAAATCTAGCTACCAAACCAAACAATTCCTTCTTTTCCATGACTAGGAAGATCCCTTGCCTTCACTTGGATATTCATGTTGCCTCAACATTTCAAATAAAAAGCATCCACAGATATCTGTGGTGGTTAATTCTGATGGAGATATACATTTAGGCTGGCTCAGATGTGTATCTGATGTATAAAGAATGATTGTAAAAGTGCTTTTCCATTTTTTTTCAAATTGATTAAATCTGTCCATAGACATTATTCTAGTTACACATAATAATTGTAAACATCAGGCTAGAAAGACTCAGTTTTGGACAATGTTATGTAAAAGAACTTTGAAGTGGTTTTTATGCAGAAAAGATGAAGAAATTAAAAAAATATGCCTTACATGTATACTTGTGATTTTATTATTGCTTAACAAAATAACAACGTGCATTTATTTTTCTCTCCAAAGCATCTAGCTATGATTCACTTTTCCAACTTGGGAATTTTCAAAATTGGACCACTTTTAAACAACCCATATCAAGTTCTTATTTGGTTATTTCTCTGGTAGGCTAAAGTTATAAGCCTCTGTATAAATCTAAAGTTAGTTGCAATTTTGATGGGATATTTGACTCTTGAATAAATGTCATAAACAAATAAAGTGACAGAATTATGTATGAATTTAAAAAGTTATATTTAGTACAAGGTTTCCACCAACTGTTTTAGTAACTTTAGCTCATTGTGGTTTTAATTTAAAATGGAAAATGCACTTGGTTCGTCAGGATTCCCAGGATTTAAAACAGTCAGTGAATAAACAAAACAAAGCAAGAAAAATAAACGATATGTATAAGATCATGAAAATCAATAAGAAACTGAAAACTATTTTTAAATAGTATTTTGCATTTAATTATTCTAAACAAGTACAAAACAAGCTATCTGCTACATTAACTTTTATTTTTTCTGTGTATGTATGTATTTGACTATGTGCAGAATAACAAAAGTAAAATTTTGCAAATATCTGAATACAATCAATAATGGAAAGTATAAACTTAGTGGTTCTGTGCTGTGGAATCAGATAGATATGGAATTGAATGTGTGCATCACCCAATGTTAATGGATCAGAGGTCTTTAATACTGTTGGAATTATCTCTGCTTGATTGTTTCCAATCCTCCAGGAGAAAATAAACCTGTACACAAAGAGACTGTCAATCTTATTCAACATTGTATTTCTTACAACCATTTTTGGTCTGTTGTGTTTTAAAAATATAAAAGCAATACATAGACCTTGAATATAATGGTGAATATTTTTTTGTATTATCTTATATAGCAAAGAGAAGCATTGAAAGAGTTTAAATAGTAGAAGGGGTAGGGAGCACTGGTAGTAAAGTAATATATTAAGAAAAATAAACAAGTTTGGGAGATGGAGTGTGTATCCACATTAAAGAGTAATTATTAGATGTGATTTCATAGAATGTTAGGACTGACAATGAAAGTGAATTTCAATGGTTTTCACTTTAAAATAAATAGCTCCAAATTGAAAGCTATGGCTTTCTAATCTTGATACTTTTATAATTATCTCTCCATTTCTAAAACCTCATTCCATGAGTTAAACTCTCAATCCTTTCTTAAGTGGAGAGCAAAAGGTCTGCCTGGGAAGGTCCTGATCTTTTGCTAAGTAGATGTCAATGTGAATTCACAAGTCTTCCTACTTTTGAGGGGGTGGAAGAAATGCTGAAATGGCATTATCTATGCATGTTATGTTCTAACTTTTGAAACATACACATCCAGTTTGTTTTATGCTAGCCCTTATTTGGTAGGAAAAAAATGACAAGGGGCCATTTCCTATTCTGTCTGTGCTCTGAGCCAAGTTTAAAGTGCTTGCTGTTAATATTTCAACAGAAGCCTTGAGTTTTGACAAGTTATGCCAAGTTCAGAATAAGATGAATAATGAACCATGATGGGTAGTTGGTCTCATTTTCAGGGATTGCTTAGGAAAAGAGAAATATGCATAGTATTTCCTTGATGCGATTCGAAGTTTTTCATCTAGGTCAGCCGATTTTCCTTGGAAGATAACACACTGATGTTCGACACCAGATCTTTTTTATTCCAAAA
This sequence comes from Spermophilus citellus, assembly GCF_964194105.1. Taxonomy (NCBI): domain Eukaryota; kingdom Metazoa; phylum Chordata; class Mammalia; order Rodentia; family Sciuridae; genus Spermophilus; species Spermophilus citellus. Next base: position 271,462,127 of record NC_138182.1, on the reverse strand, counting down.
TTTGCCTGAATAGAATATTCATTTCCTTTTCCAGGGAACCACATGGATCATGGATTTGTTTGGAAAATAGCTTCCTTCCCTGATCACTTCGTACTACTAAGTTTGTATTTATTCAAAAGTTCCCAATTCACTGTTTTTTTTTTTTTTTCTCTCCTCTCTACATAATTTGCGGTATATGCCTTGTTTCATTGACATAAATAAAAAGCAGTTTCTATCTCCAGGCTCATGTGGTGAAATCCCTACAGCAGTGATTGTCTCACCCCATGGGACTCTCTTATGCTTCAACACTACCATTTTTCTTTTTTTAAAATTTTTTAAAATATTTTATTTGGAAGCATTATACAAGCTGAATATTTATTGCCATTCCTTACACTTGGTACCCTTGTTATAATTATACAATACAAAGAAAACGTAATACTATTTTCACCAAAACCCATAAAAGATGCCCCCCAAATTCCTCAAACTTACCCCAGTGTGCCACAAAGACATAATCATTTTCTGTATGTAACAGGAAGTCTGAGAATATCTATGCATAGCTAGACAGTATCTAATATGGTATTATCCAGAACATATTTAGTACATTTAATGAGGTTCAAAAAATACCTTCATCCAAAAATAATGGAAAGGAACCAGAAAAACCGTGATATATTTACATGAAAGTACAAAATCCTTTATAAAATTGTCTTGAAAAACAGAGTTTTACCATATTTACCAAAAAAAAGTTAAAGAACTAAAGAAACAGTAAACACGGTGATAAAAAATGATAAACTTCAGTCTGATGCCATAATTGCAATCATATTATTAATTTGAGGAAATAGTTAAAAGCCCAATGATTATTCCATATACTCATCTGAACTATTTCCTTTAAATAATGGTTATATTGGGGAATTGGTCAAGTCAGCCCTCTGTTCTTGTACTCCCATCTTGCCTTTTTCCCTGAAGCACTCTACTGAGATGACCCACAGAGGACGTATTTCCATCATGTTCTATGAGGGGGGTGCCATATGGAATCTGCTGGCTTGCCTTAAGAAAAGCACTAGGAGGCACTGACAGCTCCACTATGAGCGATACCAGCCCTCGAGACTCCCATTGAAAATGTACAGGTAAGATTTCAGAGAAAGGCACCAAGACAGAACAGTGCAAGCTATTTCCCCATAATGTGTCGGATCACATTTTTGTGTTTTGTTTTGTTTTGTTTTTGGTACCGAGGACTGAACCCAGGAGCACTTAACCACTGAGCCACATCCCCAGCCCTTTTTTATGTTTTATTTAGAGATAGGGTCTCGATGCATTACTTAGGGCCTCTCTAATTTGCTGAGGCTGGCTTTGAACTCAAAATCCTCCTGCCTCAACTTAATGAGCCACTGGGATTACAGGCATGTGCCACCAGGCCCAGCTCAGATCATATTTAATTCTACCTAGTCATGTAGAATTTTCATTCCAGGAAGCATTAAGGTAATATATTTACAGTAATGACAAGCAGAAAATTTGGGGAAGGGAGGAGGAAAATCATCCACCATTTGTACTGCAATGATAGCTAATAAATGCCCTTAGTAAGCCTAATAAGCAATGACTTAAAATATATTAAATTTACATTAAAAATATTTGAAATAAAACCTCTCAAGCAACTAAGAGTGCTTTTAACATAAGAAATTTTAAAAATAGTAGTAGCAATAATAATTATTGCATTGTTATTAATCCCTAATATCCTATTTTTATAATAAAGAATGTCACAGACACTAGATCTTTGGATCTCTAAAAATCTTAATAAATATTTAGAGTTTGTAGAAAACATAACCTTACTGGAATGTCCCTTATATTCAACTAAAAGGAAAAACTAAAACCTCAGCCTAGGTAGCAGCTCCTAAAGCCTCAAGAACACTTGTGAAGTTCTATACTTTCTTTGGTTATCGTCTCTAATTCCAATCCTCAAAAAATAAATGAATCCAGAACATTAAAATAAGATACATTGTATCTGGTCTGAAATTACAGTATTATTAAGTATTTGAAAAATATCCAGCATTAGGTATGAACTCAACTATTAACATAAGTTTGAATTAATATATACTTTTAAAAATTAAATATCGAGGAAAGGCATTAATACTATATACTTTATTTTAAGAATCACAGGTTATCAACAATACAGTTTTCAACCTGTCAGTAGGAGGTCAAATGCAATGCAAATGTATTGCAATCATTTTTTTCAAAATTAGCTTTAAAATATCACATGGAGTTAAAACATTGCAAACAACTATTCATCCGTTGGGTTATTCAACAGTCGTTTCAAGAAACCAGGCACACAAAAAGTACTCATATATAGTATAATACAGATGTGTAGCAATTATAAATATATCATGTTAAATGACTTAAATTTGTGCTAGTTAACAAAGAATCCCTTTAAGTTATTTTTGGCATGGTGCCAGAGGCTTTGTCAAGACTGATTGTAAGGCATTGCTTGTTTGTAAATTTACAATTCATAGCACTCGGAGTCTTCAAGTAGATGTACAGTTAAAATGTAGGTTTGTTCATGTATTCTTCCATTGTCTCTTGTAACATATCAGAGTCTTCAATAGCTTTTACAGCAGTTTTCTTGGATGTTTCCTAAATTTCTCCACCTATTATAAATTCATCAAGGATAAAATATGCCTTTTCAAAATTAAAGATAATATCCAGCTCGCAGACATTTCCAAAGTATTTGTCCAGCAACTCCACATAACGGTGAACGATCTCTAGTGTCAAAAGCTCATTGTCTTGATTTCCTACTGCACAGCAAAAATACAAACTAGCATACACCTTTTATAAACAAGTTTTAGCTCCTTCCAGTCAAGAAAACTGCTTGTCCTGTGACCACGAGAGAGAATAATCTGAACAATTTCCCGAGTGACCTTTTTCCTTTCTTTGTCGGGGAGGGTGGTGTACCCTTTCTGCAGCCGCAGTTTCGCTTGTCGACTGAAGAGCAATATGAAATGTATCATGGTGACCCAGCCGCCACCACCCCTGTCCTGAAAGCCACTACCATTTTTCTTTACCAATTATCACCATCTCATACTCTCACATTTTTCTTTCCTTGCTAGATGAGATTTCATGGAATTGCCCCAAGTCTCCTCCTCTCAAGATGTCTCTATCACTTTGCCTATATTATTTATTAGGAAAAAATGTGAACTCTATTTAAATATAAAGCCACACCACCGTGACGTATACCTGAGTAGCCAGTATTTCTGGAGCTAATCTGACTACTGTCTGGAGAGGTTCCACTTAACCACATAGCTTCACTTACTACCTGGCCATTTGGCAATGTCAGGAAAACCCATAGAATTTTTTATTTTCACTCATCTAAATAGATCATTATTTCACACTTTCCAATCATTTTCTACTTCAGTATCTCTTATCATTTTCAGCTGGTAATCATAGCTGACAGCTGATATGCACAGATTGAATTATTGTGACATACATAGAGGCACAGTATGCATCTCCCTTTTATAATGATTTGTAAGCTTCTTGCTTATATATATATATATGGTAAGACAGAGAGTCCCTGCTTCCTATAAAAACCCAGCCCCTTTCATGTACTTAATGGCTCTGTTCCTGCAGTTGCTTTCCCTCCATCCACACCTTCAATCTCGTCTGCCTGGTTGGTTTCTCTTCTACAGAATCAGATTCAAGCAACACTCCAAATGAGCCCTTCTTCCTTTTTCTTGTTGTGTCTCTGGTTGAAGCCAACTTCTATGCAACTTTTACTGGAAAACCTCTTTGAAGAGTTGTCTTCTGAAAGTTCCGTACTTTGAATCTTCCTTCCCTCCATTAATGGCTTCAATTTGGAAAGGAGATGATGGAGTTAATTTGTAAATTTGAAATGTTGATAAATGTTGCAAATCTGCCTTCCATTAAAATTATATTAAAGCATATTATCACCAAAAGGACTTATTCCCACCATATTCTTGTTATATCAGAAAGTTAATACAAACATATGCTCTCATTGTGTGGCAAAAGCTCTTTAATATGGTATTAGACTTAAAAAGATTTTTTAATAGAAATTAAACTAAAATTTGGAAGGATTTACATTCATATACTTTTATTTACTTCAAAATTTTTTTTTACACTTGGGAGGAAAAAAAATAAAGTAAATCCACAGAATTTATTTTCATTTTTTTCTACTCATTTCTGAAAATAATAGCACAAATTCAAGGAAGAGTATCCACGTATATTCAGTTCCATTCCTATCTGCATTATTCAGCATATAAACTGCATTTATCAATTAGAAATTCATATTTTCTCTAACAAGAATTACTAATTCATTCTCCAATTACTTTCATGAATTTTGCAAGGAGACATATGTATTCTTGATATTTTAATCTTAAGATGCAAAAATATTTTAAGAAGTCAAAATACTTACTAAATTTATATTTCAGTGTGCTCTGATGCATATTAGTAATAATACCTGTCAATTCACAAATTGCAAAGGATGCTTAGTATAATTGATGAATTTTTCAATAACTCTGAAGGACATTAACACAATAGCAAATAAAGTTTTGCTTGGTGACCTGAAGAGCTGATGGTGGCATCTGTGGATCCTTTAATTCATTTTTTAATTGAGCAAACTTTACAATTTAAACCTTTGGCCAAATAATTAAACATAAAAACTGAAAGAAACCCTTGAAAATAAGTTAAACATCACAATTTCATCATCCTTTAAATTAAGAATTTCTTTGTGAAAAATCCAGCTTCATAAGATGTTCAGCAAATGATAATATTTGTGTCTCAGTAATTTATAATATTTAGTAAGTCTCTTTTTGAGATACAATAAAAATTTCCTTTTCTATTAGTGGACCGTATCAGAATACCAAAACACTCTCAGAAGGACATATGTTCAAGTTCACAAAATAATGACAATGATTGACAGTAAGGATTTTCAGGAGGTTCTTTTAGCCAAAGCATTTGGTTATAAAAACTTTCTGTGATTGATATACTGGTAAGTTGTACAGCTCTTAAGACAACAGAAGCCTAAGCCACAGGGGGAAATCATTAAAAAGTGACAATTTTTAGTGCTAATGAGACTGTGAAGCAAATGTAAGGATGTTAAAATTATTCATCTGTTTGAAAGTTAGTTTTCTCTTAGTAACCAAAGTTAAAGATGTGCATCATTTCCCGTTACTCAGAGATTCCATCCCTAAGGATACACCCACAACCGGTGGTTTGATCTGGACTATGAGGACAAACATTCTATGGTAGTACTATTTAAATATTAAAATACATTGAAATTTTAAAGTACATCATAGAGTTGAAAGAATAAATAAAGCATGATTGGGGGGAGTTATGAGGAATTGAATTCAGGGGCACTCAACCACTGAGCCACATCCCCATCCTCATCCCCATTTTGTATTTTATTTAGAGACAGGGCCTCACTGAGTTGCTTAGAGCCTCTCTGTTGCTGAGACTGGCTTTGAACTCAGGATCCTCCTGTCTCAGCCTCCCAATCTGCTGGTATTACAGGTGTGTGCCACCACCCATGGCATAAAATTTTGATTTGATATAGTTAATACAGAAATATAAACCTCACACAACAATAAAAATGAATTCAACATAGCTATATGCAACACTAAACTTAATAATATCAGGAGCACTGAAAACAAAAGTTCTGAATTTCTAAGATTAGATAGAAAATAATTCCACTTACATGATTATAAAAAAATGAAGAAGTATCTTGTTTAGGCATATGAATATATGTGAATATATATATGAAATTCTTAATGTAAACAAGAGAAAGATAAACAGAAAATTTAGAAGACTGGAGTAAAGGAAACAAATGTTAGTATGAAGGGTCAGATTGTCTATTAACTTGTCTATTAATTCATCCGTCTGTGTTGCAAGAAACAGAAAAGGCCAGTTGAAAGCGTGAGGGTGGATAAGCATGTAGTTAAAATCTAAAAATATAGAAAAGCAAATAATGATGCATAATTTGCTAAGGTTTTTGCATCTCTACCTTACACAAAGCATAAAAGAGTATACTGTCCACTCTGCTAGACATGTCTTTGGGTATTCTCAGGGCCTATCTCCTTTTGGACTTTAATGTTTATATTTTTGAAATACATTTTTACAAATTTTATTGACCAGTCTTCCATGACCACTGGATTTCTGTTAGGTCCCACTAATAGAAGATACTAGAAGGAAGCAGAACCTTCTTTCTAACTTCAATACCATGATTGTTGGATGGGGAGTGGGGAGATTCTCGACTAAGGAACCTGAGTAAAGGACACACTTTTGGTAGGTTCCAGCTTTGATGGGCATGACATCCCTTCAACAATCCAGGACGGTGGCATCGTCTCCAGGAGCACACCACAGTTCCGGGGGAATGGGCTCTAGACAGCTGATTTGAGCCTTTTTGCATCCAAATGTCTTTTCTTCTTCCTTTTTGTTTATTTAGATCCTTCCAATACCACCTACTACTGGTTGTTTTTCTTGTTCTTCTAAAATGTAAGTACCAAATTCCTCATATTAAAATATTTTTTTAAAAAATAATTGGGGTGCTTTTTAAATTTTATTTATTAACCTCAGACTAATCCATTGCCATTATCATTTCCTGTTCTAGTTTTGCTAAGGTTTTTGCATCTCTACCTTACACAAAGTGAGAAAGGAAGCCACTGTCTGGAATCAAGAATAAGAATTTGAGGGTAGAACTAGAAACTTGTGAGTGCTTTGTGGAGATCTTCTCAGGGTTACCTCATCTTTTAAGTATTGTGAATTTCTAAGAAATAAACCTTGGTACACTGCATATGTCTACTCCAAAGCAACCAGTTGAAATAAAGTTGATGTTAATTCTTATAGTGTGAGGTTGAACTTTTAAACATCTAATTGAATTATCTTTCATGAGAAGTTTATTTTCAGTTCCAAGAAATGTGACTTCTTGGTAGAATGATGGTTGAAGTGGCCAGACGGCTTCTAATTCTTCCTAAATTGGATCTCTATGCTTGAGAATATTGTTTTATGCAAAAGAAATTTGAGGGCATTATTAAACATGAGTTTTAAAGTTTTAACTATTAAAAAACACACCACTTCATGACAATAATTGGTGATTTGTGAATTTCTCCCTTGAGGCACTGACAAGCAGGCATGAAATTTATAAATGATTGCCACTATTTTTGAATAATCCATTGCAGGACAATGTTTCAAACTATTTTAAAAATCCAATCCTGCTTAAATTGGTAAGTGTTGAATCCCAATGCATATAGTTGTAGTTTTATTCACAAAAGCAGGTTAGGTTTTAAAACAAATGGTTGAATATTTTCATTTCTTCTGCTGTCTTCCAACATTAAACAATTAAATGTACCTACCTATTTCTTCAAGACAAATAGAAATAGGGAAATAGGAAAAATCCATAATAAAGTTCTATTTGTGGGCAAATGTTGGGAAAACATAAAAAACATGGACTTTCCTTAGTCTGATACCCACTTCTCCACTCACAGAGTCATCCAAAAATAGTGTGCATGAGGGCATATCTCCAAAGGAATGTATCTATAAAGACATTCTGGAATTCTCTCCAAGTTCATGAAACTCTAAAGATGTAGGAGGCTCAAACCAAATATTTCTGAATTTACAAACCTTATATTGCAAATAAAAACTTTCAGACCACAAAAATTACAACAACAACAACAGTAACAGAATGTGAGGACCAATGGATACAAAATAGCCTAACTTGGGCTAGTGGCAGAAGAAATGTGTGCTTATAAGTACAATTGGATAATTTGACTCTCATTGGATTCAACTTCAAACTAAATCACCTTCCAAATAATAATATCAACCACTCAGACCATCAAAACTTTCCATTATACTTGCACTGTTTCTGTAAATTTGAAGCCAAAAGCAAGAAGTCAAAAAATTGAGAGAACATGGTTTATTGCTGTGGTATCTCAATTGGTAATTGTGCTTTCACAATATAGATTTGGATTTGTGCTAAATAGTGCAAATACAAAAACACCGCACATCTGCCATCTTTCCCATCTCCTTCCTCATTACCCCTTTTTCTATACCCATAATGTGGATTAGTTCTTGTTGGGGATGTCTGGGGAAGACTTCACATATTGGGTTGTGTTTGAACTTCATCTTTAAAAACATTTAGGACGCTGACAATGTGGGAAAAGGGAAGACAAATCAAACAGAATGCACACAATGGAAAATAGGTGAAGGAACAGAATGCTTTTACAAAAGGACAAAATGCTTGACTGTGAAATATATGAAACACTTGATGCAGGCAGAGAATGAGAATATAAAATGCTTAGCTTCTCAGGTGGGTGCCATGGTGAATGCCTGTAATCCCAGTGGCTTGAGTGGCTGAGGCAGGAGGATCATGAGTTCAAAGATAACCTCAGCAACTTTGTGACACACAGACTCTAAAGAAAATATAAAAAGGGTTGGGGAATGTGGCTCAGTGGTTAAGTGCCTCTGAGTTCAATCCTTGGTACCAAAAATAAAAAAAGTAAAAATAAAAATAAGAAATTTAAAAAGAAAATACTTAGCTTTTCATTTAGGATAAGTTTGGACAACAATAGATAAAGCAAGGATTCCTTCAAGAATATTTTAGCTGTTCAGGAATGATGAAAATCTCATGGCCGCAGTAATTACCAATAAGGTTCTAAGACAAATAAACAAAACAATTATTTTTTTTTGTATTTGGTATAGTTCCTGACAGCATTCCTAATAGGAATATTTCATAGTCACTGGCACCTACATTCTTTCTGAAGCAATAAATATAATAGAATGTAACAGAATGAGCATGGGAAGTGTAAGGCAAGGGACAGAGAAACAAAATAGTATTTGACATCATAACTTGCCTGTCTGCATCCTTGGAAGAAGTGGGATAACCCATAGAAAGACAAAATAAATGTTTTCTAAAGTAAGCATTTAAGACCATCAGAATATGTCTAATAATCAAAATTTAAGACTAGGTATCTCTTACACTTATGATAACAATATACAAATGCATATTCTGATGCAGTTCTCTTGAAGCTAAGAATGATATGCAATTATTATCTTTTTTCATGTCAAGTTTCTGAATGGAAATGCAATTTATCTTTTGTGTTCAAAGAACTTTTAGAAGGTTTCAACCATGTATCCAACACATTCTTCTAAATCCTAAGTATAGCTCAGAAAAGAATAAACCTACATGGGTCATTATTTTTAATTCAAAATCTGAATGTCCCTACATTTTTAATATCCCAGAATGTCATGAAAACAGAGTACTGCCCCATGCCCCTTTTCTAGCTTAGCTTTTCATTGGTGTTCATTTAAGTTCAGGAGAAATTATCATGGCAATCTAAAGGAATTTTACTCTCTTTCCCCTTGGGTAGAAGTAAACACAAATCATTTCTTTTCCATGGAAAGGACCAAGACAGTTTTTTTTTTCTCCCATGTCAGTGAATAAAAAAAAAAAACTTTAACATGGTTCTCCTAAATCAAGCATGCTTTTTTTGTCACTAAAATTAGCCATTACTTATAGTTGCATTGACAAACCCAATAAACCTGGCAGAAATACAAGTAGACCATAAAACAAATTGAATAAAAACTGACATAATCATGCTAGATTTTTACTCTTTTAGAAAAGTAAAAGACAAATTGTGAACAGCCACTTAAGAGAAATTATATTAATCTATTAGAGAAAAATCCCTTTATTTTAGCATGAAACTTTTCTGCCTTTATTTTTTCTACCTCATTTACTCTACATTAGAGATATTCTTTATTTTGTGAATCACACACATATGGTCGATAGCCTTTTGAAAAATATTCTTTCCACACAGTATTGAAGCCCACTGTTCTTTTTTCCTTCACTCTATTATCCATATTTATACAAATGCTTTCAAAAAATGGAACATATACAATATCATTCTATAGATTTTTGTGTCTTTGTATTTCTCCAAATTCAATGACTTCTCTAATAACCTAACTTATTTTACCATCTAATTTTAGAACCCATCTGATGCTGAAGTTTTACCCTAATACAAATAAGTGTTCCACATGTATACATAGACATTAATGAAAAGCTAGTATTTTTCTTAATTCTACACAGATAGTTACACATTCTTGCTAAGACTTAAAATGGTTAGATTAAAAACAAACAAACAACAACAACAACAGAAAGAGGGCAGTCTATAGAAGCACAGGGGCTCAGGACCTGTCTCTTGGTCCCAACAGCTCTGTATTTGTTTTACATCCTTAAATATCTGCTACAGGGAAGTGATGAGCTGGCGTCATTAACATTCTGTTAGCATGAAGGATTTACTTCTTCCAGTAGTGCAATCAGACCATGAGAATCTCAAATTTCCTCTTTGGTGCTCAGAGAATAACAGAACAGTCACTCCAACAAATACTCAGAAACTGTGAACTTTAGCACAGGTTAATGAGACACTTCAAAAAGCATTCAGTGAAAGCGATGACTGAAAAATAAAGTATTTGTGGTTCGCTCAGGTAGGAGTTGAGTTGTCCTTTTATGTATTTTTCTATCTGTATTGTTTTGCTTTCAGGGATTTGCACTAAAGCAATCCATTTGTTGTTGCAAATCAAGCTAGAAATATTATAGAATATATCATAATATCTTTAGTGGTTATTTGAGATCTATAGAATTTCCCCTTTGAGACTAAGAGGTAAATTAGACCCAGAATATCTTTGCTAAGTAGAACTTCCAGAGTTATGAATTTAATGTGTGCTATTATTAAAAATGTGGGGAAATTATTTAAACAGTTATTTCACTTATTCAAATTTGATTGATGGTATAAAAACCTTGCTTAATTTTTATATACCACTTACTTCAACTTCCCATATTTTATTACTTTATATGTACAAAGCTTGAAGCAATATGGTTCCTAAAAATCTAAGTGTCTATTTTTATGAGAAATAATGAAAAAAGTTTATGATTTGCTTCTTAAAAATCTAGGTGTCTATGTTTATGAGAAATTATGAATAAAATTAACTGCACAGGACTAGAAACTTAGAGCTTTGGGAAGATTTGAGACAGGAAAAGCACATCACTAAGATACAAAAAAAAAAGTCTTTCAAATCAATCAATATATGCACATGTCAGCTGTTTCAACAACCACAAGCCGATTATCACATAGTTTTAATGAATTATATTTTATCGGAAAAATGAGTTCATTTTAAACTTCTTGTTATGATGTGTGATGATTTCTAAAAGCAAGACTGACTTATATGGGTAAATGTCCTTAAGTGGCCTTTTCTCAAACCTAAAATATTCAAACAATCTTCAGTTTCCTCCTTTAAAACATTCTTGCATGTGTCCCTAAACACACATATGATTAAAAATACCTGTAGAGAGCACAATATCCAGGTTCCAACATAACACCAGCGGAGCACCACTGAAGACCTTGTTCCTAAAAATCTAGGTGTCATCCTTCCTTCTCATCAAGACAAACATTCTCTCTGAGTCTTCCCAGAATAGAGGAAAGTCTTCCCTCCATTCTTCCCAGGCTGTGGGCTTCCAGTTTCCAATGACTTCGCTCTGGTTGTTCTCATACTTTACTTGGCAAAAATAAAAAATGAAACATTTTGTGAAAACATGGAATCCTCGGTTCTATTTGCAAGTTGCATTATGATTTGATTCATTCTAAGTGAATGTTGTTGGCTTCTTGTCTTTTGAGAGGGTACTGCAGGTGTTTTTAACTCATGAATAAGAAAAAAGTCTTGCAAATTCCCTTGTTTATAGATTAACTAACTTACTGGTCTGTCATGCTTGAGGCCCTGAGTTCCATTCCCAGCACTGCAATAACAAAATAACAGAAAAAAAAAAAAAAAAAAAAAAAAAAAAAAAAAAAAAAAACTAGAACTTTATTTTTCTCTTAAATACTTTTTCCATTCTGGAAAATAATTCATTACAGAATAAAAATCCATTCTCTCTTAGAGTGAAGCTTAGGGCTCTCTGTGCTCCAGTCCCCTGTCAGGCTTCTTATTTATAAACTCTTTTTAAAAATATATTTTTTAGTTGTAGATGGACCCAATGCCTTTATTTTATTAGTTGATTTTTATGTGGTGCTGAGGATCAAACCCAGTGCTTCACATGTGCTAGGTGAGAACTCTACCACTGAGCCACAACCCCTTATACATACATTCTTAATCTGGCTAGCTCCCTCTCTTTTTTTCTATGCTTATTATATTATATTAGCATTCAATCAAATGCGACATTCACCAGCATGTCTTTCCTAATTTTTATCGTTTGGATTAGGTACTTTTTCTTCAATATCATTCAGTGATACTTCTACTTATTTTAAAATATTTGGTCTGTTCAAGTCTTTGCCTTCCACTAGTTTTTTTTTTTTTTTAAGTTAGTGGTTTTGTATGTTGGTTTTATGTCCTGCAAACTTTTTTTTAATATTTATTTTTTAGTCATAGTTAGACACAATACCTTTATTTTATTTATTTATTTTCATGTGGTGCTGAGGATGGAAGCCAGGACCTCACATGTGCTAGGCAAGCGCTCCACCGCTGAGCCACAGCCTCAGCCCCTTCCACTAGTTTTTGAATGCCAAATCCATAGTATTTGGCACAGGGCCTGCCAAGTATTAGGTACTGAATAAGCTCAATGAAATTGAATAAATAAATAAAGTTAGGTAGGTCCTCTTGCCTGATATTTTTAAACACAGAAGTTTTTAGCAAATAGATATTAGCCGTGTTATTGTAGTATAGACTATAACAAAGAAACTGATTCCTAAATCTCAATAGGTTATCACAATAAATGTTTATTTTTTTTCTTATACAATATGGACAAAGTGGATTGGTCAGAACTTCACCATACATTAACGCTCAAAAATACAGGCACGTAAACGCTCTGAAATTTTAATAGGAGGCATGAAGCTTTCTTAGAGGAATTCTCCTGAATGGCTCTTGCCACTTTATTCATGAGCCATTAGCCATAGACTGGCACACACTGCCTGACCTTCCAGAGCTGGAAGTATGGGGTAGCCCATGGATATGTGTCAAAGGGTACATATCTCTACCATAACATGGCTCACATCTCTGAGATTGGCTGTATTGTTTTCATACAAGCCATAGTTAATTGAAAACTTGGCAATCATTTAATCAGAACAGTCCCAATGAGAAACTTTTTCTAAATTATTTCATCTATTATGGATGATCATAGAACTAAGAACTAGTGTAATCATTAATTTCTCTGTTTATTCTTTTCATTTATTTAAAACCAGTGGATTAACTTAATTTCGTTGTCCTTCATGTTTTAATCAAGTTAACTTTGATGGTTCTATGTTGGTGCGTGTTTCACTTATAAATACCTTTATGTGATGATGTATTTGCCAAGCATATTCAGTCCATTAGTTGGAGGATCTTGGTGTTCTTACAACTGAACTTGGCCTTGCTCATTTTATGTGGGGTGTGTTGGAAAAAGCCAATGTAAACAGAGGCAATTTCTCAAAACATCTTGTAATATGGTTCCTCAAAATAGATGATTTTGTTATCTGCCATCTCTCTTATGGTTTATAATATCTTTAGTAGTTTAATCTTATATAGATACTTTGGTAGCTTGGAATCTTTACCAATCAAAACTAATTATAAAGAAATTATATTTAACTCCTTGTCTGTTAAAATTTAACAACTCCTGGGACCTGAGACAGGTGCCATTGTTCTGTGTAAGTTTCAGCCACATTTTATTGATTAAACTATTGGTCAATATCAGCACAATGTACGAAGTTTCAAAGAATGATGCAAACTAGAACTTGTAGTTGCCAGAACTTGGATAATTTTTGTATGTTCCTTAGTTCTCCACTAGTTGAAATTCAAATAATTTTTTTATCAATTGGTAGCAACAATAAATTCAAAATAAAAGAGGGATTGGGACAACATTATTTTATGAGTCCATTTAGTATCATAGTGGAAATAAGCCACTTTTCTATTTTGAGCAGAAAAATCAAACCAATACTCTGGAGAACAATACTGATTCTAGTGTGTATGTCCTGTTTTCCCTGAGTGAAGTGATGATTAATAATCCACTTTAGATTATGAGAGGAACTGAGGAGTAACCCTGTAAAATGGCTTGCTTTTGTATTAAAGTCCACCTGAAATTAAGAAATTAAGGACTACAGTTTTAAACGTATGCATGTGATTCCACATAATAGTGCTATTATTTATTTGTTGCAACATACATATGCATGCCGTCTATGCACATAACATAGTTTAATAAAGTCATTCCCCAGGGCCACCCCTTTCTCTTCTCTCCACCTCCATCTCTTTTCTCTACTTTGCTGGTTTCTCTTCTATTTTTATGAGGTCCCTTTTTAAACTTTTTTCTCTCCAGCTTCTACATTAGAGAGAAAATATATGACCCTAAACTTTCTGAATCTGGCTTATTTTGCTTAACATAATTCTCTAGTTCCATCCATTTTCCTACAGATGACATAATTTCATTCTTCTTTTTGGCTAAGACACATTTTCTTTCTTTATTCATTTGTAAATTTTAAATGCTACTCTCTCAAGGTAAAGGACTCTAAAAAACAGTGTGGTTGTATTGACCATCTGAATGATTCTATCTTCACTGTTTTCTTTATCTCCTTTTTATTTTGGGGGGGGGTAAAAGATGGAAAATTTAATATTTGGAGTTAAGTATAAGAAAAACCAGAAGTTATTTTCTTAATGACAACTTGATAAGTCAGTTTACAAGGCACAAAGAAACAACTTTGAAACTTTATTCTTTATTTACAGCTCCACTAGATTTGTGTTTTCTGATTTCATTCTAGTTTCTGACATGCAGATCTTTCTCAAGGAACAAGCTCTGTGATCAAGTAGGTGTGACTTACATAGTGCATTCTGCTTAGAGGGATATAATATGCATTTTCATATTCAAGATAAATTACAGTTTCTTCTTCCTTTGGTGAGAACTACATTGCATTTTGCTTAAATCAACAAAGACACACTTTTTCTGCTTTGGTTTATACACTTCTATTAGCACTTCCCAGAGAAGAGCTTTCAAATAGTTCTCTGCCATGTGCAGTAAGTAGGTATCTGCACAGTAGTGAGATGGGCGTTGCTGGCAGACCCATTCCCCATTCGCCTGTGGTCCTGGTAGGTGAGAGGAATGCAGTGATGGACCAGCTGTTACAGTGAATGACCTAGATGTGCACACGGAATCAATCCACTGTTGTTTTCCATCATCCTCCATCACTTACTCTGACTCAGTTTGTTTAAAAATGACTGTACTGTTATATTTTCTGAACAGACACATAAAACTATTTCAGCTTATTGCTCAAATAGCAGGGTAGGAATATTACATGGGGGAGTTGGTATCGTGTTTCACTTGGCACCACAGAGTAGCTGACTATCTGAATGTGCACATTTATGGCACTTATTTCTGGGGACCCAGGTGGTTGTCCTCAATATGAATGAGAACTTGATCTCATGCAGTGCTGCCTTCCTGCTTCTCATTTGTTCAAATGAACAGATCATAATGTTCTTTTACAAAAATCTTTTACTTTTATTCATAGAAATAGCATTTCAGTTAGTTATTAGGTTCAGACTAGTAATTTCAAGAGAGATCACTAGGACTTAAATATTCATTAACATATAGGGGGAATGTTATTTTTACATTTTCATTGTGATTTTGGTATAGCTTTTAAGTAATAAAATATAGTTATGTTAATGTAGATACCCATATTCTGGGTATTAAGTCAATCAGACTTCAATACATAAAATCCAAAAGGGATAATTAAAGTGCATTAAAGGAAGCTAAACTTTAAACCTATCTCCAATTTATTAAGAAAAAGACATTGAAAATACCCAGATAAAGGTCTTTTTGTATAAAAATCATCAAAATTTCATGTTCAAAAAAGAGAATAAACAGTGAAAATCTACATAAATTCTCTTCTCTAAAGGATTCTGAGTATTATTTGAGTATATATAAGGAAAAGTTCAGAGTGCTTTCCATGTTTGCAATGGCGATATCATGAACAGGTGGTGCCTTTTTTTCATACGGAAGTGCATGCACATAATTATGATTTGATCATATCCTTAAGGGCAACAGCACAACTGTTACTTTATACCCTATAAGTACACTTATGTATTAGAGAAATCTGCCAAGAGTAGATTTTGGAACCAAGTTTACAACTTAAGACCAATAGAAGAAGATTTTTTTCCTTCTGCTTCTAAAAGGAAAAATCAAGAATAATTTCTCCTGATAATCATCAAAGGAAAGTTTTATCAATTATCTGGGTAATCAGTATTAGTGTTACCAAATTAACCAAAATTTCATGTTCAAAAAAGAGAATGAACAGTGCTATTTTGAGGCATAAAAGGAAAAGAAAATTTGTGTGTTTTTTTGTCTATTTTAAGAAGTGATTTATGGTTTGACAATAGAGTATGAAGCTTTATTACTCTATTTCTGTACATTTGAGGGGAGTTTCCATGCAATGCCTACTGTAGGACTTCTTATATCACCAAATGATATAAGAATCTGTTCATTCTCTTTTTCAGTGCTGGGGATTAAAACCAGGACCTCAAGATGCTAGGCAAGTGCACTACCACTGAAGTCAATCAACCCAGGCCCTAAATGCACTGTTGAATACTATTGTATGAATTAGCTGAGTAGAACTGCAGAGCATGCTTCATAATGTTATACTTACTGTTATACAACCATGACATGGAGTTGAATCTTAAGTTATTGCTTACCTGGACAAGGAGTAGACAGGAATTAATTAAAAGTCTTTGATTTAGAATTTTACTTATATGACTAATTTCTTGTACTTCTATTTTTGTTTATTTATTAATTTATCCAAAACATATTGATTTATAGGACCTAACAGATATTTTGTACTAGATGTTAAAGATCAAAGATAGCATCTCTGACCTCTGGTGACCTCTGGACCAGTGGGAGGCAGAGAGATCCGGAGTTATTTCATTGTGTATAAAAGGCTATGAATGCAGAAAGCACAGGGTGCATAGAAGTGATAGTCATAAGTAACACAATTAAGTCTAGGGGTAGCAGGATAGGCCTCTCAGGAAGGTGAAGATTACCTCAACCAAGCAGGGAGGTAGTGGAGCAAGGAGTGTGGAGGATGAAAGAAGCAAGTTGGGAGGAAGAGAGAACAGTTAGAAAGTGATGTAGTAATATAGGAATACTTTGTATTGTTGTATCGTGTACATGTATGAAAAGGAATCAGTGAATTCCACCATTATATATCATCACAATGCACAAAATAATATGGAAAAATTAAAAATAAGTATGAGAATTCCTGGTTCTTACTTTATCTGGGTTGATGTCAGCCCTTTGAAATATAAAAAAGAAATAACTAGGAACTGATTAGAAGAGGGTACAGAAAGGTGAGCTTCTGTTCAAAGTCTTTCCCCACCAGGTGAGGAGTTGATGAACAAACTAGAGGGTCACCAGGCAGCCCTTAGTCGGCCACTTCTGAGTAGGAGTAGAGAGACATGACTCAAATTATTTTGATACTTTCATTTAAGTCCCTCCAAATGTTCCCAAGATTGTTGGGCTCAGTAATGTATCTGAGTTCCTTAGAGAGTACTGACTACAGTGAGTGAACAAATCCAATTTGGCAAACTGATTGAAATTTGTATCTGTATTTATAAAATATCACAGGAAGATGGATCATGGGTCATAGAGAAGAGTGATCATAGAGCATAGTGAAGTGAAGTTATGGTGAAAATGTTATTTTTATAATTGTCCTTAGCTAATTACTCAGATAATTATAAAAGCTCAGCAGAAAAATTTTCTTCTTTGCATATAAGTCCAGAATATTTGTTACAACATATGATTGATCAAATCATCTGCATAAAAATATTCATATCAAAGTTATTCTATCTGTGCTTACCTAGCACACCAGATATAAAGAACTCCATAGCATTTGAACCTTCACTTTTAATATTTTTGCTGAGATAATAAAGGATCAAAGATAGAAATAGCAAGAACTGATAGAACATCTAAGCTCAGTACATTTCACTAGGGAATTTTTTGGTCTATTTTGGGTAGATTTTAATCCACAACTTGGTTAAAAAAAATTCTTTCTCTGAATACATTTATCAAAGCATCAGGGTACATAAAAGTTCACTGAATTTATTTTTAAAAACCATAGGAAACCTCCCCTGTTCTTTATCTTATCTGAGTTTTCCTTTGCTTCCAAAATGGACTTCAGTGTCATATTCTCACAGAAAAGTATGGAGTACTAAACATTAACCAAAATTTAACAGAAGTGGAAGAGATACATGGAAATATAACTGAAAGAGCTTAAGATAAGTCATTAGATATATTTACCAATAAAGTGAAGTTGCCAAAGATAACAGCAAAAGAGTAAACTGAACATTATTGGACTCTGCAGTTATTTTATAATGTCTTTACATAGGAAAACTAATTGGAAGCTAACTCCCATCCAACTGTACATGAGACAGGTGGTTTGCCTTTAGCAACTCACTGAAGTCATAAAGCAAGATAGTGGTGATGCTGGGAACAGACTGTTCCACATCCCAGGGAAAGCACATAATCTCTAAAAGGCTATCATGTTGTTCTGAAAGAGAATGTGTCAGGCTTTGACACCATTGGTTAGTTTGCAATGTTAGTGATCTTTGTTTTGCATTTTCTTACCTGATGAATAAGTTTCCCAATCACGAAGACTATTTCTTAATATATCTGTGTTTATTTATTGCCATGTATTTCATTCTTAGAATTCGTTTATTGAGTAACCAAAAGGGAAAATATTTAAACATATAGCCCTGTGAACAACAAATCCAGTATATTTATTTTCACATATTAGGAATTTGAAATCTAGAAAGATAAAATATGGTAGTTTCAAAATCAAAATGGTAACATGGTTTCCCGGCCACTAGGCTATAAGACTCCTGAAATCCAGGGCACTCCCCAATCTACCCTTTTATTTGATGTAAGAAGTCTGTTTCCTGTAGTTTTGAATTGTTGATAGTTGTGTGTTGCTTTTCAATTCAAGAGTTTCTGTTTTGTTTAGATTTTGCATTGTTTCTGATGATTCCAATTGTTCATTGACTTCATGACATCATCTTTCTTCTTAAATTCCATTAACACACTTATGCTACATGAAGAGTTGTGCAAATGTCGATGGAACTCTGGTCTCTGATAAAATCCCACATTTCCCTGGTCTCTTTTTCTCATCAGACCATAAGGTAGTGGTCTATCATCCAAACATTGCAGTGCTAGGGTCCCTCTTCAAAAAGCCAAAGAGGAGGTCAAAGGTGAGCAAGTCCAAAGGAGGCCATATGAAAGGTTCTATGCAAACATATTAGCTAGCATTTAAGGCTCCTCATGGCCTATTCTTATTGTGCCTATCTAGGTTTTCATCATATCAGGTGTAAGGAATCTTTTGCTCCCATCGGAACAAATATTTTTAACATCTTTTTAAATCAATTCATACCCATTTCCTGGCAGTCTTGCTCCCCACCACTGATTCATCCGAGTTGATTACAAGCACAAATATTGTCTTTCTGAATCTAAGAATTTATACATAATTTAACTTATTCATTTAGTAATTCAAGACTCATTGGTTACAGATCTCTTCTATCTCTGGACTCCTTAAACTACTTTTTTTAGCACCACATTCTTGAGTCTTTGAATACCTTTTATGTGATACTCAACTCTATCTATGTAATGTTTACCTGCATGTCTTATTCTGTAACTAGTTTTCAAGGTCGTGGAAGGTAGGTTGGCTCTTGTGTTATCTAGGTTCTCCTGGGACATTAGTTCTAGTCACACATTAAGTTAAACACAGCCTTATGACTTGCTTTGGACAATAAAATGTGAGAGAAGTGATACAGGTGACAGGTATAATCTTTAAGAACTATTTAATGATCCACCTCAGTCCACTGCCCTGCTATGGGACATAGGTACAAAGATAGAATCTCCATCAGCTTGAATCCTTAAATGACTGCAGTGATAGACTTCACTTTTTATCTGTGACAGCTATGTTCTCTGCTTGAGACATAAATAGTCCCATTGATATGCCATTAAGATTTTGGAATTCTTTGTTTCCTAGTTGTTAAGCATCCTAGATAGCTATTATACCTATAGTGAATATCCATTCAGTTAGTTCTTATGGAGCAAAGAGTTAACAGAATTAACTAAACACTATAATTCATTTTGGGAATATCCCAGTGATACATAATAAACATATTCAGATATCATGGAGAAAGTAAAAAGATGATGTTGTGCTGACTTTTGCAAAAGAAAGTTTAACAGTTTCCCTTAACTCTGATTGACCTTTGAAGTACTGAGCGAATCCCGGAACAGCCTGAAGTTCCAAATACTTGATGTCTCAATTACTGGAATATTCATTTCTAAGGCCAGTTTGGAACTGAGAAGAGGTAAGAAAAGAAAAGCTGGAAAGATGAAGGTTTTATAGAATTGGAAAATTGTCAGTGTGCAAATTAAACAGGGATTCAAAACAATTTTTGGTATTACTTTAAGTGTCTGAGATACGCATACACTATACATATGTATGTATATATGTATGTATATATGTAAGTATATATATATTCTTGCAAGTCAAATACATAAACTTATGCATGTGTGTGCAAGGATGGATCATGGTTAAAGTCTTTTAAAACAACAGAAAATATCTCAATAACCTTTTAGTTCTCTACATTTTCATTGTGTAAAAAATCAGCCAAAATTACAAACATCAGTTGCCAACTTACTGTGTTCCATGAAGTGCCCTAAAACAGTGCTTGCCAAACTTGAATATGCATGCAATAATGAGGGGATCTTGTTAAAATGAAGTGGGGTAAGGACTTAGATCCAGCGTTTCTAAAAAACTCTAAAGTGATGTTGATGATCCTGGTATGGAGTACATTTTGAGGAGCAAATTTCTAACCAAAGCTTTTCATATTACCAATGATCTGCTTGACTACTTTACTTCTCTTAACCCACTGAGAGTTCAGTGCCCTGGAGCTAGTAACCATTGCTGAATACCCTCCTCAGGGACTCACCAATGGTACACCACATGTTCATCTAATGCACATTGCATGAGAAGCCCATCCAGAGTTCAACACATGTCCCCAACTTACTGAGCACTCCCAAGGAAGACCTCTATCTCCTGGAAAGTCAGCTGCAGAGCTCTTCTCTACTTATCATGATCATGGGACCCATTGAACTGATATGAGCCTTGTACCCATGGAGAAAAATATGCAGCACATCCTGCAATCCATCAGGGAGGGCAAGACAAAGAAGCCAAGTAGGGACTTCTAAAGAGAAGAGGACTGAATGACGTCATTCAATATGTCTTCACAAGTGTCAAATACTATGTTTCTTTGCAATAGATTTGATCTTGCCAATATCATCCTGACTGGCTGTGGGATGACAGCTCTGAACATGCATCTATGTTCTGCAAATTAAGAATTTGTTTGTTTCTGAAATGGTGGATATGAAAAATGTTGAAATTTGTATTTATTTAATATAACAAATTTGAATATTATGTTTACTCATGAAAATAAGAAATATCTCTCATACAAACATATTCTTCTGTTGATTATTTTAATTTGTTTGACAGTTTATGGATACTATTAATAATTTGAAGAAACAAGGATTAGAACTCATGAGAAAATTTCCAGTTACTTAAAGTGTAAATTGTTATAATATAGTATATTTATGAAAGCTAGTTCATATTTCATATTTAAAATATGTGAAAACATCACAGTTTGACATTAAAATTGATGCCTGGTGTTTGTATTCAATCTGTCTTATAATTACATAATATAATGAATATCATTATTTTTTCATTAATTCCCAGTGATGCATTAAATCTTCAATTTATTCCAAAGTTACAAATAAATAATATAAAATAAATGTGTCCACTGATGTTAAAAAGGTAGAAAAGAAATGTCATTGAGACTATAGCAGTGAAAGAGACAAACTTCCTATTCTATGTAGCTCTCATTCTTCAGAGAGAAAATAAGTAAATAATGTAGAGGCAAAAAACAAGATCAGAGAGATACACTTTCCACAAAGACATATAATGCCCTGTTCTCTTAAGAGGTAATGGTGTGGCTTCTTTCAATATGAATCACAAAGACTTCTGCTAGGGGCTCACATTAAAGTTGGGATTTTGTCCTTGCTCTTATTAACCCTGACTCTTACTAAACGTATCCATAAAAAATGTTTCTTGGGCTCATTAACTCTACTTTAAACCTTTGAACAGATGTCCTAGTGACTTTCCAAAATTCCTACATTTATTATCCTTTGACTTGAGCAGAATGTGTTACCTTTATATCTATGCATAATTTCTTTCATTTTTGAGGTTTTTCACTTGTATTATATGAATACATACATTGTTTTAAAATTTGCAATGAGGTTTGATGTCCTTGGAAAGTGGGTGTCATGTTTTGTAATCTTTATGATGAATTCCACCTCCTTTCCCTTCCCTTAGTCCCCAGATCATAGCTGGAATGAAGAGCTGTGATGTATGTGGAGGTGGATGGGGGAATCACGTGGGGGCCTGAAGCTGAGGTGTCCTATGAGCTCTTTTCATGAGTATGAGCCTCTCCTTGGGGCTTGTTTCTTAAGAACAAAAGCTACTGTGGAACAATAAAAGATTCCAAAGCAGAGAATCCTGAGATTAAACAAGTCTTTACTGAGGCATAGAAAAATGAGGAAGCAGGCAGTAGGAAGGTATCAGTCATGAGGCACTGATCATTTGTGTGAAAATAGTGAAGGTGGAAGTAAATCTTGGAACTGGGAGCTACTGAGGAGGTCAAGTTCCATGATGTTCTCAACCTGTAGGCTGCTACTCATTAGTGGGCAGGGGAATTACTGTAGTGGGCCTCCCCTATCATTTTTTGTTAGCTTTTGTTTATGTTTGCATTGATCACTTTAGGGTCTTTATTTATTTATATATTAATGGAATTTTACTTAATATTTGTTTTTTACTTTATCAGACATAAAAATATTCTTTTATGAAACTGTTCCAGTTTTGCCAGTATGCTGGGAAGTGTGTGTGTGTGTGTGTGTGTGTGTGTGTGTGCTCCTAGTGATGAGAAAAATGCATTTCAGACAAAATTTTGGAAACACCAAGTTACGGATTTCGACTCTGGAGCAAGATGCCTAGGTTTAAATCCTAACTTCTATATTTATTAGCTGTGTGATATTTGGGAAATTAATCTCCTCTTGATTTCAATTCGTTATTTATAAAATAGGTTTAATAATAAAACCTACTTTAGAGAGTTTTATAAAATTTTAATGTATTAATATTGTAAAACTCTTAAAGTATTGCCTTCTATGTACTAAGTGAAATATAAATGCTAGCTGTATTTTTTACTATCAGTGAAAATATTTTAAAGGAATTCCTCCCTCCTTATCTGGAGAACTTGGAAAACTCAGTGATGGTTTAGAAGTGAGATGTTAATGAAAGAGCTACAAATGGGTTCAAATTTGAGCAAAGATTTCTTAGTAAAAAAAAATCTCAATTTATAGTTGAAGTCATAGAATAAGTAGAGGTTACTGTGAGAGAGTGTGGATTAAGTGGGAGTTTTTTAAAGGACTGAGAAGTGAGGAGCCAGAGAAGAAGGACAAAATCAGACAACTGATAGAAACTGAACCCCAAACATAAAAATGGAAGTAGTTAGCAATCTAAGAAGAAGAAAAATGATTAATAGTGTCAAACATCCCTGATTTAGTTGAAATTTAATTGAAATGAAAGACATGACCATCTATTGAATTTGACCAAACAGTGGTCAAACAATGAAGATAATTTCTGTGTAGGGATTAGTGTACATGCATGTGCATTGTGTGTGTATGAGTGTGTGTGTGTGTGTGTGTGTGTGTGTATGTGAGAGAGAGAGAGAGAGAGAGAGAGAGAGAAGACAGAGAAAAAATACAAAAATAAAAGAAGTAAATGAGAAATACAGCAAATGAAATCACATTCTATTTTCAAGCAGTTTGTGAAAATATATAAACTTTCTCATCTGGCATCATCTGGCATTGAATGATGAGCAGCACAGTAGAAAATTAGAGGTTGAAGTTAAAGATACTAACGAAAAAGAAGAGTGGAGCAAAGTTCTTGAGTATAAAGATAGAGATGTTAACCCAATTATAGGATAGAAAAAAAAAAAGACTTGACATCATCACAAATTTTCTGTATACCAACAGCTGAGCTAATCTTTTTCCTGTGACAACCCAGTGAGGTAAGTACACTGTTCATTTCAAATTACAGGTGGGTACAGAAATGAACAGGATGTTTAGGAAACAGCCCTCCCAATTCTAAGAAGAGTCTGGGTTTGATCCCAGGCAGCCTGCATACTGACTGGGCCCTTATTGACCACTCTGCCACAAACAGGGTGAAAAGTGAGGAAAAAGAGGTTGCAAAGAAATATAACATTCTAACCAGCCTCTCAGTTGCTTTTATACCAAAAGAACCAAACTATATAGCCAAGACATATAACCTTTTTATATTGAATGACTTCTTCTGCTATTATCAGAGTATTTTAATCTGAATTCATGTTTTAATTAATTTCCATAGCAAATT
Organism: Spermophilus citellus; assembly: GCF_964194105.1. Lineage (NCBI taxonomy): Eukaryota > Metazoa > Chordata > Mammalia > Rodentia > Sciuridae > Spermophilus > Spermophilus citellus. The sequence continues at coordinate 271,437,633 of NC_138182.1, read as the reverse complement.
AAATAGTGGCTGTTGTAGTTTTTTTTTTTAAACTGGGTAATATTAGCATTTAAGCAATATCTACCAACCATCTACCATTTAATCACTAAGACTTTCTTTATTTGAGAATAATATAAGCAACTAACCAACTTAATTATTAATCATAGAAAAAGTATATTGATTCAATTAATTTTGTTTTCTTTCAGATTTATCTATACATAAGATTGGAAAAATTAACCATAGGAAAGAGCTATGGATAAAATTACTGATTATCAACAAAATTTCATATTATTTAACATATTTAATGATGATAACATATGGTAAGGTACAGTACATATGTTGTAATTTATTTTATTCCAGAGAAATCTTGAATGTTTCTATGTTTGGGGAGGGGAAAGCATTTGGAAAAGTTCACTCTTGTCTCTCACAGTTCTAGTTTCACTCACATGGAACAGCAGAAAACCCTGAGTAGAGGGCAGGGGAGGGAAGATATGTTTCCTAATAGATGTGACCAGGAACCCTAAGGTGAGTGTAGATCTTCCTCAGACTGACAGTACGTCCTGACAGGGCAGTGTTTGTGTTCTGATTTGGTGCTGGCCCAGGACCAATAGGAAGCAGGGTGATTGTGTTTCTAAAAGACAGCAATGGTGGGAATTAATCAAAACACAATGTTCTTTCTCTGAGAGGCATTTTTCCCCATTCTTCATCCTTGGCGGAAGAAAAATATTTTTAGAAGAGTAGTAGCCTGCGTTGGGTCCACTCACCAATGCTCCTTTTTCATTTTTCTTCAATGTCATACAATTTTTTTTTCAATCAGGAATTTTTTCAATAAGATGTTGCATCCATGGAAATAATTTTGTTTGACATGAAATACACTTGTAAATTTGCCCTAGACTTTTCTCCACTCAAATAAACAACAACAACAAAAAGTTTTAAAATTAAATCAGACTCTGTTGAAAGGAAAGAGTATAAAGAATTTATGCAAAGCCTTATAAATTTTTCTAGAAGTCATAGAGTTCTGAAAAGATGCAGTTTCAATGTTATATGTATATATTATATAATATATAATGTATAATATATAATACATAATTCACATCACATATATGAATTTATGTACAATAGAAAAAATTGTTTTAGCAAAATTTAATTTGAATTTTGAATCATCATTGATAATTGAAAAGAAACCACAAAGGAATTTGTCTCTCTTCCTTGAATATACAATTAAAACTATATCTAATTATCTAAACTTGGAACATTGGTGTAAAATTAGTCTCCAGCTAAAGGTTGAATTCTAAGAACAAACAATAAATTACAGATTTATTTATTTATTTTTTTTCACTTGAATCAAGGGGTTGTACATTGGTAGTTGTGTGATTGGGGGTAAGAGGTAAAGGGATAGCCCTAAGGATTTCAAGTCTTTAACCTGTGTGTGTTGCGCCCTCTGCTGGTAGCTAAACACCTGAGTCAAGAGTGCCTAGAAAGGGAAGTACAAAAGTGATCCTTGCTACTCTAAAATAAGAATCAATTGTAGACTGGTCACGAAACATAATTTTGATTGGCTATTGCTAATATATAGAAAAGACCTGGCACAAAAGAGAGTTTATGTGGAAATATAACTTTCAAAACATAAAATAGGAATTAGCTATTTTACCAACAAAAATTCATGATTTTTAAATAACCATTTTTATTTTATTTTTATAGGACGTATAAAACGTTTACATTTTTATTTTAATACTACATATATAAAAAATGTTTAAATTATTTTATTAAAGTTAAAAGCTTTTCATAAGTTAACTTGAGGACAGTTTAGAAATGTCTATATTGGAAAAGAAAATGTTTGTAGGTTTCTTACATGGAGATCAAACAAGGCCCCCAGGAAACCAATTTGAGAAATTGAATCAGGGTTAAGAAAGATGCATTATATGGGTCTGTGGCTGTAGCTCAGGGACAGAGCGCTTGCCTAGTACATGTGAGGCCCTGGGATCCATCCTCAGCACCACATAAAAATAAATAAAGGCATGCTGTCTATTTACAACTACAAAAAAAAAAAAAAAAGAAAAAAAGAAAAAAGAAAAAGAAAGATGCACTGCACATGGAGAAGAGCTTCTTCAAAGCCTCCTGCCTTGGTTGGAATTGGTCTGGGAAGATGGACTGTATTGTTTGTAGGAGAGCATCAGGTAAGTCAAACTGGAGCTCAATGGAGGTAGGTAAATCTGATGCCTGAACCTGGAATCCTTTCTCTCTAAATTCTGATGTAATCAAAAGAGCTTGAGTCAGGGACTAGGGATATAGATCTGTGGCAGGGCATTTGACTCACATTCACAAAGCTCTGGGTTCAATCTGTAGCACACCTCAACAAAACAAAACAAACAAAAGCTTCAGCCAAGGCTATTCAGTTACAATTTCTAATTGGAGATAGTTGATGAGAATGACCCTCAAGGAATTATTACAGATTAAAACACATGTAATGCAGATGTCTTTCATCAAAAGCCACAAAGGAGAACCAAATCTATCCCTGCCTCTTTGAGGACAATGTTCTTTTTTTTTTTTTTTTTTTTGAGAAATTACAAAATTTAGCATGGATCATAAAACCTGTATTGAAGCTAGGAAATGCAGGAACAGGGATTTAGTCATTTAGAGTAGCTGGAAATGACAGATCTTGTTGAATACTGCATGTCTCTCTGGGATGCATACATGACCACTATTTCAACTGCTCAAGAGACTCCAGTCCACACTGGCAGGGGGAAAAACTAGAGCAGTGTCAAGAAAAATCATTAGGGAAAACAGCACTCAACTTGGTCCTGACCACAAGTCCCTGGATATGGCTGCCAGTGACGCTAGTGAATAAGATCTATGCCAGTAGAAACAAGGCCAGGTCAGGCAGATGCCTTAGCATTGGGTTAAGGGAGTCGTGGTAGAAGGAGGCACTCCCTGGAGCAGTCCACATTTACTTTTGCCTATGTGCAGAAGCAAAATCAAATAGTATTGATTTTTAAAAAGAAACAGGAGAAGCTGTGATTTCCACCCTCCTTAAACCTGAGGTAAGACAAGGAGATATTAACACACTGTGTAGTATGCCTACATATGTGTGTCTGTATATGTAAGTACACACAGTTCCATGGTGAATATGCTAACAATGGGTAGCAGAAACTTGAAAAACTCATTAGCAGCCAGCTGTGGTGGCACATGCCTGAAATCCCAGCAGCTCAGGAGGCTGAGGCAGGAGGAGTGCGAGTTCAAAGCCAGCCTCAGCAATAGGGTGGTGCTAAACAACTCAGTGAGACCCTGTCTCTAAATAAAATACAAAACAAAACAAAACAAAACAAAAAAAAAAACGGTCTGGGGCTGTGACTGAGTGCTCCTGAGTTCCATCCCTGGTACTAAACAAAACAAAACTTCATCAGCATACTCAATAGCAATGTGTCCTTCATCAAAACTTTGGGCCTCATTTCCTTTTCTGCAAAAAGAGGTTTAGACTGTTAATGTATTTTACAGGCCTACCAGTCTATAAGTTTATATATTCAGTCAGCTTTATATATATATATATATATATATATATATATATATATATATATATATGCACACATATATACATATACACACACACACACATTTTGGAGGAAAATCTGGGAAAATTATGGAATTGGTAAAATGATGTGAATCAGCAAAATTTCCCTTAAGGAAGTTTCATGAAGGAAGTAGATCTTGGCATATGTTTATGAAGATGCCTATCTGTCTAAATTTGGCACCTAATATATGAGTTATCAGAATCCAGATAAGTGACAGAAATGTTTTCTTTGGATACAATCCCTTTTTAGTTAACAAAGCCTTACATAGAGTTTTGAAAGAGTGGAGGAGCTGGGTTTGAGAAGATTGGGTGGGTATGACGGGTCAGGGAAATAACATGGCTTGGAACTGTAGAGTTGGAAGTCACTTGTGATTAGCTAATGTGGTTTTCTACCACAACAGCAGCTTACTGCTTAAGAGCCTTGATAAGCTTTAGAGGAAATACATGCACAAAATAGAACAATTCTATTATGTAATGTTAACTAATTAATGTCGAGTACTTGGATTTTGTAAATAATGGTAAAAATAAAATAAAATAAAAATAAAAGGCACTCCAGGAAAAGGGGACACCATGACAAAAGACAAGAGCATGGGGTTGAGGGACACCACATGTGTTTCCAAGTTATGAGAGCTCACATTATGGGATAGAGAATTGTGGCAAATGCAGTTACATTTAAGATGGGACTCATACCATATTCTTAGCCAAACTCTGAATCTTGGGACATTTTCAATCCCAAGGCCGTGTGTTAAGCAATCTAGTGGTAGAGCCAGAGTAATCCAGCACAGTATGGAGGGTGTATTTGAAGGTGCTAGGAGCAGAAGTTGGCTCTTCCAGTAATCAAAGAGTGATTAATTGGTTGGAATCTAGGGCACAAATAGAACAGACAGAGAGGAAGGAGAACATGAAAGAGATCTTTAGCAAGATAATTCTGCAGGATTTGTTTGTTTTTGTAGAATTGTAAAGACCACCCAGGTTTTTGGATTTTGGTAACCATCAACACAGATGAAGAACAGAGGAGAAACACAGAGTGCTGGGCGGAGAGGAACATGATGAGTAGGCATGCAACTTTAGACATGTGTGAGATGTCTAAGATAGTATCCCTGATAGATACCACGTTTAAGGAAGAAGAGGCCAGAGATGAAAGAAATTGATAATTACTACCAAAGACTGAATACTTCCCCCAAATAGTGTTAGAATGATTGGATAGAATTGAGTTTAAGTTCAATAGAATTTAAACTGTTTGTCATCACCCAGTAGATAGACTCATGAAAAGATTAGGTAGTTGTAGGCAAAATATGAAATATTTTTAGCACATTAAATTTTATGAGGAATTTGGTTGCTTCTACCCATTACCTAGTTAGAGCAATTAACAAAGCATAAATATTCAAGTATTTGTAATAATGATTAATTAGAATTTAACATCAACTCGGGACTGGAGAAAAGAGATAGGATGCATCAATTTTTATTTCTTGAAAAATTGTATTCTATACAATCCCATGTATAAATTGAGCAATTTACTAATATTCTTTACTAATATTCTTGTAATTAGGTGTCTGGTAAAATAAAAATAGAATGAATAGACAGAGCTGTGTTAAGAAGGGTGAACATTTCTCAATCCGATGGATTTTTGTTTGTTTTGAAAGCCATCCATAGGGAGAAAAAAAAAAAAGAAGAAGAAATTATGGAAGACAGGAAGAAACAGATCAAAAGGGGATTGATGCAAAACCAGGAAGGATGCTCTTGACCTTATAGACAGCAAAGAGTTAATCAAGGATAGACTTGAGCAGATAGGGATTGATTGATTGATTGATTTTTTCTGATTTTGATTTGGCATCTGTGTAAAGGAATACTGAAGCCTGAAGAGTCAACTGGGAAGAGTTACAGACAAAGAAGGACAGATTGAGACTAAAGGCAACAGGAATGGTGAGGAAGGGTGATTAAAAATGTCTCTGGAGAATAAATCTATAGAAAATGTCATCTGAGTCAGTATAGGGACTATGGAAGATGGAGTTGCATGCAATATTTTGAGTTTTTACCTTGAAATAAAATAATCTATCTGGAGTGCACATTTGCTTTATTTTCTTAAACTCTACAATGGAAAAAAAACCCTACTTTTTCTTTTGAAACAGATGAATGTTGGGCACTTTTAATTTTTATTTCTCATTACCAAATAAGTCAACTCAAATCATTTTTATTCTCACTGATTTTCACAATTAATCCTGAATTAAATATTATTCTCCCAAGCATAGAATTATTATTATTGCTTTTATCATCTTTGAGTTTATTAACGACGCTAGTGCATTTTTCTTTTGGTCATAGGGATTAAAATGAATTAATATTTGTTTAATGCAGATATATTGAGTAGAGGCCAGGAGTTAAGGTTAGCAAGATCATAATTATTAAGAGTTTTAAAAAATCATAATATCAATTTTTTAAATAAAACACCTTTATAAGTGAAAATTGGTCATTTAAAGAGTATTTTACATTTTCTTAGTCCATTGTTGTCTTATACTGGGATTTTCTTTTTCTCCATACATGATTTTGTCACAGTATGTACTGGTCATTTGTAAAATACTGGTTTGCTGAGTTACAAAGATCTTCCAAATATGGACACATTTCATGATTCAATATTGTCATATGCCATTCAGCTCTAAAAAACTCTGCTGTATACTTGTGCAAGAGTTTTAGGTAAATAATGGCTTGACTTTAACAGTGGAAAAACCCTGGAAGGATTTAAGAAGGGTTTGTGGACCACACTAAGAATTAATATGCTAGAAATACTTACTTCCTTTAAAAAAAAAATGAAACTGCTGGCAAAGTTGGTTCACATGTATTGTGTTTTCCATTTCCTAACAAAATGAAAAGAGGTGATGGTAGGTTTATAGAGACCTCTAAAAGATATTACTGACATTGATATCTCATTTATTATGCTCATTTTTGTATTCAATTCCCCATAATCATGAGAGACAGATTACATCACACAGATTATATACTGATTAATTGATTCTATAGAGATTATATACATTTCATCATGCAAACATTATGGGTATTATTTATGAATTGCAGTAGTAATAAGTGTGTAAGAAAATATTTTTCTTGAAGAATATAGGGAATCTGGAGAATTCAATATGTTATACATAGAATATAAATATGAAAGAATTAGGATAAATTGTTTGATTATGAGTCTTTTAAGTTTTTTAATGCTTGGACCTATAACTATAATTCAGATATGATAGGCCTGAATATGGTTAAAATGCATTTTAAACTCCTTTTTCTTAGAAACTAAACAAGAGCTGAATATTGAATAGGGCATGATAAGTTTCCATTGTTTAATATCCTATTTAATTCTTAGACAAGCATTAAGTATTTGCCAAGTGTCAGTTGGCATTCGATGTTAAATACCTTGATTGTTCCAGGAAGCTAGCTAATCATCAGCCTTTTGTCAATTAGCGTATATGCAAATATTGAATGAGTTTTAAAAGCACACATGGATTTTCTTTTATAAATATATGTATAGGAAGTGGATTATTAAATGATTTTCCCTCTGAAAGAAGACAACAGATATGAAGTTTGTATGTGTGGTTTTTGGTTTATTATTCTGAAAACAAGAGACTAAATGTCCATTACTGAAGAAGTAAATTTATCAATCTGGGAGCACTTTCTGTATATTCTTCAAATTCATTCTATTTAATGCAAGTCTTTATTTCTTTTGCAATATTTTTTGGAAAACATTATATTTTGAGCTATATTTTGCAAAATAAGTTTTGAGTCACTTAATCCAGTCATTTCCAGACCTTTGTATTATGGAGTATTAAAATGAAATTTAATACAGATGAAAAAGGGATTTGGTTTTATTGCCAACTCCTTATTTTGCCAAAAAGAAAATTAGGGGGAAAAAAATCAAGAAGCAAGCAAAACCTATTGCCTATCATCATCAACTATAATGTTTCCAATCTAAGAGGACAGTAGAGAATGCATGGGAACTTCAATACATCACCTTTATCTCTCTCACCTATATATGCTTCATTATAAGAATGTTATGAGCTGAACTCTCTTCTTTTGAAGTTCCTATTTTGAGATCCTATCGCCCAGTGTGAGTCTCTTTGGAGATGTACCTCTAGGGAGCTAATCGAAGTTAAATGTGATTATACAATGGGGCTCTAATCTGCTAGGATTACTGTCCTTATGAGAAAAGGAAAAGATTCCAGAGATCTCTCTTGTCATGTGTGCACAGAAAGGGGGCTGGATGAGGACACATCCAGAAGACAGCCCCCTACCAGTCAGGAAGATGGGCCTTGCCAGAAAACAACACTACAGCCACCTTGATCCTGAACTTTGAGCCTCTGGAATTGTGAGAAAATAAATTTCTGTTGTTTAAGCCACATGGTCTGTGGTACTCTATTATACAGCTTGAGTTATTGTCAACATTTCTAAATCACAGATCCAGTGCTCCTTGGAAATAATCTAGGTAATGAAAGGGCCTTACATTAAAAAAAAAGTTAGGAAAAGGGGTTTCAGAACAGATGAATCTTTGACAAGTGGAAAGGGAATTCTGAGTTAACATTTTTTTCTTTTACCCTCCTCCTCCCACTGCCTGCCCTACTTTTCTTTCATTGAATGGGGGTTTGGGCGGAGTAGGAGGGAGTAGAAATATGCACAGTTACTGTTCATAAATGCCCATTTTTATGTCTGGAATATTCTTGTCATTTTGTGTGTTTGGCAAACTCCCATACACACTCAGGTACTCAGTGCCTACATCATCTTTTCTATCAACCCTTCTTTGAAGTCTCTTAAACAAGTTACCTTTTTTCTCAGAAAGTTGTTTATACCAACATAATAGCTATTATAGAAAAATGAACATACCAATTCATGATTTGCTTGTTATTCTTATGATGTTTTCTGATGATATTTGTTACCTGTCGTCTACTGATGTTTATTGTGATTTTTTTATGTATTTGAGTTATTTCTGACATTATTTTGTGATTTCTGTTTACCTCTCTTTTCGACAGTTTTTTTTTTCTTTGCCTCTTTTCCCCCACTTAGTATTTTCTCCAAGTCTCTTTCCTGCCTTAGGATGACTAAGATTTTTTAAAACTTTATTTTAGCCCTCCATTGGCTTGAAGTTATGAACTCTGATTGTTTTACTGATTACCCTAGACATCATTAAGCATACTTCACAAACTCTAAACTTATCTCTTTCCTGCTACTATTAAGAATGCTCTTGGGATGTTCCTTTTGTAAATATTAAGAGTGGAGGATTGTGTTAGTTCCATTGTGTACATTAACCCCAACAGCCATTCCTAAATATTACTATTTATTGCAGCTATTGTTTTACAGAAGATTCCCTTCATATTTCCATGGCCTTATAAATCATATCACTCATCTTTCTGTTTTGCATTTTAGACCTTTTTTCTTGCTATTATTTTTTTTTGAGCGGGGAGTACTGAGGATTAAACTCTGGGGATCTCATTTTTTTGATATATATATTTTCCTTTTTATTATTTTATTTAATTAGGTATTTATGACAGTGAATGAATTTTGATTCATTGTACACAATTGCAGCACGACTTTTCATTTCTCTGGTTGTACACGATATAGCATCACACCATATGTGCAATCATACATGTACCTAGAGTAATGCTGTCCATCTCATTCCACCATCTTTCCTGCACCTATGAACTCTTCCCACCCTCCCTCCCCTTTGCCTCTAATAAGTTCCTCCATTTTCTCCATGCCTTTTCTCTCCCCATTATGAATCAACATCCACTTATCAGAGAGAACATTTGGCCTTTGGTTTTTTGGAATTGGCTTATTTTGCTTAGCATGATATTTTCCAACTCCATCTATTTACTTGAAAATACCATAATTTTATTCTCTTTTAATGCTGAGTAATATTCCATTGTCTTTATATACAACAGTTTTTTTTTTTCTTCTTTTTAAAAATCCATTCATCTATTGAAGGACATCTAGGGTGCTTCCACAGTTTGGCTATGAGAATTGAGCTGCTGTGAACATTGACTTAAAATCAGCATACTATAATAACACAGCCACATCAATGTTCTGAGCCCCATTTTTTGTATTTTTTTGAGAGACAGGGTCTCACTGAATTGCTTAGCACCTCGCCATTGCTGAGACTGGCTTTGATGTTTTGTTTTCTTTTTTAATATTTATTTTTTAGTTTTCGGCGGATACAACATCTTTGTTTGAATGTGGTGCTGAGGATCGAACCTGGGCCAAACGCATGCCAGGCGAGCGAGCTACTGCTTGAGCCACATCCCCTGAGACTAGCTTTGAACTCATGAACCTCCTGTCTCAGCCTCCTGAGCTGCTGGGATTACAGGCAAGTGACACTGCACCTGGCTCATCTTGTTATGCTTTCAATGCTTTTTTTTTTTTTAAGTTCTCTTTCACTGCTCTTTAAAAAAGTTAATTTTAAAGTTTTTTTTTATCCTTATTCCTTAAAAATAATTACAAGGAATACATGGCTCTATTTAGATAGCTGTTATTTTAAATTGTAGAGGTACTATTAAACCCTTTTACAGCTTTCATTTGTTTCAAGAAGACAATCATAAGCCCATCTTTTATTTTTCTTTCTATTTCATTACTTTGAAATTTTCTATGTACTTAGTTTTCTTCAGATCCATAGAGATGTGCTTAGAAATTTGTTTTCTCAGGTTTATCCTTCTTGTGACTCATTATGCTTTATGAATCTGGGGATTTCTGTCTTACAGCCATTCTGAAACATTCTCATCTATTAATCCCTTTTGAATATTTTATTTTCCCCATGCTCTGTCATCTCTCCTTTCTGTAACTCCAATTACATATTTATTAAAACTTTTCTTAACTTCAATTCCCCATTTTCCATATTTTTACCTTTTTTATGCATCACTATGAATAATTTCCCTTGTTTGTGTCTCCCATGTTATTATTGTTTCTCTGGATACATTTTATCTGTCATTTAACCTAAGTAGTACTTTTTGCATTCAAATCATTATGTTGTTATTTTTAGAAAAACAATATTTTTCCCCAAAATTTTATAGAATAGTACACAAAAGAAGAAGAAATAGTAGCAAAGTTTTAGATTCTGAGAATCTCTAAAATTCAACACATTTGTGCCTTGAACAATTTTAGAGTTTGGTGGTGGTTGTTATGTAGTGGCAGGCGAGAAAGAGATGGCTGCACTGTGAACACTACAAACACAGGCAGGCCCTGGCCTAACACCACCAGACAGGGGGGCAAGAGCCAAATTGTAAAACAATGGTGATTGCTATGTGGTGTCTAATACCTGTTGTGTAATATATTTATTATATTCTCTGATGAACATTCAGAAACAACCAGAGAGAGTATCATTAATAGGGAGTTGATGGTTTCAGAGTTGCAGGCAGAGCAAAAGTCAGTGGGTGATGTAATACTATTAATATGTGCTTATTTAAACCCAGACAACATGCTCTAGAGAAAAATAGGATGGAATGCAAAACAACTGTTAAGATTAGATTATGTAATGACTCGGAATGATCACATTGATGCCAATAAAGTAACACACTTGTTCCAAATCTGACCAACAACTGTGAGCATGTAAAGATGTATACTGTGTCATAACCTTATTTATTATTTCGTTGATAACGGAACTCAGGTTATATGTTCAATCTCCCACACAGACTTCCTCTTCCTCTCTACTCTCTCACCATACCATACCAAAGTGAAATAATCATCCTGTGCATCTACTACTAGTCCAGAGACCTGACACACATGAAGACTGTAGTAAATAAAAACATACTGGGGTTCTGTGCTAAATAAATAGATTTTTAGCTGCTCTCATTACAAAATAAGTTAAATATGTGAGATTATAGTCCTTTTAATTTGGCCCACTACTGTAATCATTTTAATATGTCCAATAACACCATTTTGTAAACCTTAAACATATACAATAAAGTTTATAGAAAAAAACAAATAAAATAAGCAGTGAAATGGCTATTATTCATATATAAAATATTACAAAATTGATTTGACTTGTTATTTCAGCTGAACCAGTTTTTCCCACATAACTTTGTCATGACATCGTTGTATATATGCAGGACAGAAAATGAATCTATTGGTGGTTTCTAAAGGAATATTCTACATATTTTTTCATTAAGGTGACCTTACAGACAAGAAAAATGCCATTGAGCAAAGCAGACTTGGATAAAGTAAAGGTATTCATAGAAGAGCCATGCGTTGTGTAAGCAAAGGTTAAAAACACTTCTCTTATTTGAAATAAAGACTGGGCTGGGGCTGGGGTTGTGGCTTAGTGGTAGAGCACTTGCCTTGCATGCGTGAGGCCCTGGGTTCGATCCTCAGTACCACATTAAAACATAATAAATAAATAAATATTTAAAAAAAAGACTGGGCAGAGATTCATGTGTACAAGCAAAAGAAGTTCTGATTTACCTTTGCCCAAATCCATAGATAAATATTTCTAGTATTTATTTTTTAATGAAAGAAATTCAGTAGTATTTAGCAATTTAGCTTAAAAATTGATTTATGAGTCATTTTTCTGCTATGTGCTTCTAGCCAGTCTTCTTGTCAAATCACCTCTGAAAATCATTCATTTATCAATAGTTAATCCCATGACAAACTCAGCTATCATCATCTTCTGTTTTCCAAGTCTCTAGAATTACTCATGTTATGTTTTAATTACTTGTAATTATTCTACATGTAATGCAGTTTTTTACACATCCTCAATAAGTAATAAAACTCAGGCATCAAATGTACAATTTCATAGGTAGCACAATGAGCATTAAAATTGAGTACCACGGGGCTGGTAGAGTGCTCGCCTAGCTGATTCTCAGCACCACATAAAAATAAAGGCATTGTGTTGTGTCTATCTACAAAAAAAAAAAATGTTTTCTCTCTCAAAAAAAAAATTGAGTACCACATGTTTTCTGAAGAAAGTTTTCTGAAGAAAGATCATAAGATCTAGTAAAATCTTTGGGAAAATTTTTAAATTCAATAACAGTAAAAAGATTGAGTGAATAAAAGATGATAGAGGGAATGATAACACATTGAAGAGTTTTACATTTTGAATCAAATTAGTGTAAGGTAATGCCACGTTAGGTTTTATTTTGGTGCTAAGTTTGCATCTAGTATGTTTTTCTCGCTCTCTCTCTTCCTCCCCCCTTTTCTTATTTTCCTTCCTTCTTTCCTCGCCCCTCATTCTCCTTCTTATAATGAGTCTTCTTCAATTTCCTTGGTGTTGGTGAACTTTAATAAGATAGCTTCCTTCTTCCTCCCAATATCCAGATTTTTTCAGTGGTGTTTGTTGATGTTGCTAGTCTTTTTTTCCCCCGTTTGTTTTAATTTGTTAATCTTGAAGCATAGTGGACATCTCCAAAAGTAGACTGTTATGTCAAACTGCTTTGAAGTAGGGTGACAGCCTCTTATATTTATTAGTGAGGGTTGATCAGGTCAGCCCTTTCCCCTCTACCAAAGGCTTATTCATCTGAGTACTCACATTCACTTCTGCACTTAGACTCCTCTTAGTTTTCTCAATTGCCTATAAGCCTCCCTTTTGGTAAGCACAGAGGTTCTCATTCCTGTATTATTCTATTAATGTATTATGCATGCAAACTAATATTATACAATATAATATTATAAATATAGAGATATTGTGGTGGGAAACATAGATAAGGTCCATGTTCTCAGAGTTATTTCTTTCTGATGGGAAATTCAGATAACTCAATATCACAAAATTTCTGAAGTATTGTGATTGGGCACAATACAGACATCTAACTCATCCCTGAATAAATTAATGGAAGAATAAGAAGTGATATATAAATTCATAAGGCATAAGTGGTCAGGAGAAACTAAGAGAATGTTCCAAGAAGTTGGGGAGGCCCTTAAATAAAAGAGAATATCACTTTTGAAGAATACATTTGTTAAGACTAGGAATAAAATACACAAGAGAAGAGTTTAGACAAATACATTAGGAAAGGCTGAGTCTAAGGTTTATTTACTTTTTTTGCCATTTACAAAGAGTTTGTTATTTTAAAGAGACTATGTATGTGTGACCAGAATAATTGAAATGATTTAAAGAGGTAGGTAGATATAATCTTGCATCAATTGCAATCAATCAATGCCTGTGCCATTGAACTATAGAGACTGGATGAGTTGGCATACCTTATGGAGTTTGTGGCATAAGAAGAAAATAAGTTTTAAGAGAGAGTCCAAAGAGCATCAGCATTTAAAACAGGAAGAAGAGAAATATAAAAGAAAATCTGGGATGGAACAGTCAAAAGGGAAGGAGAAAGAAAGTATGAGGTTTCACAGAGGAGAAGAAAAGAATGTTTTAAGAATAAGCGCTCAGGCTGGGATCGGTGGTGCATATCTGTAACCTCTGCAACTTTGGAGGTTGAGGCAGGAAGATTACAAGTTCAAAGCCAGCCTCAGCAACTTAGCAAGGCCCTAAGCAACTTAGTGAGACCCTGTATTGAAATTAAAAATTAGGGCTGGGGATGTGGCTCAAGCGGTAGCGCGCTCGCCTGGCATGCGTGCGGCCCGGGTTCGATCCTCAGCACCACATACCAACAAAGATGTTGTGTCCGCCGAGAACTAAGAAATAAATATTAAAAATTCTCTCTCTCTCTCTCTCCTCTCTCTCTCTCTCTCTCTCTTAAAAAAAAAAATTAAAAAAAAAAAAAAGAAATTAAAAATTAAATAAAAGGACTGGGGATGTGGTTAAATGGTTAAATGCCCCTGAGTTCAAATCTCCCTGGGATGTACCCCCTAAAAAGGGCCTGGATAATATCCCCATAATAAAATAAGGCCTAAAAGGATTCCATAAGAATAAATTAGTTTTTTTAATCTTCCTTAAGAATAAAGCAGTTAGTGAGGTACAAGTACCTCTAGTTAGTGTCAACAGTGTAGGAAGTGTAAAACTCACACAGAAACTAGCACACCATTATTCACTCAATAGACACTTAAACTATTTCTTCTACCACCATGTACGATAGTTTCGATTCTTTCACATCCTCATTAACAAATGTGGTTTGACTCTTTAATTAAAGCATTCTGATTAAAGTTTATCAGTATCTCATGGTAGATTCAATTTACATTTCCCTAATGACCAATGATGTTGCCATCTTTATACACACACACTTGACATCCATACTGCTGCTTTAATGAACTATTTAGATATTTTGTTCATTTTATTTTGAGGTCATTCCTTTCTTAGTATTGAGTTTTGAGATTTCATTATACTTTTAGTATATGTTTTATTACATGTACATTTGGTAAATATTTTCTCCAAAACCTATAGACTATCTTTCTATTACTTTAATGATGCCTTTGAAATAATAGAAAATTTACTTTACATAAAAGTCAAATGTATTTTTTTAAATATATGGTACATGATGTTGGTATTTATCTAAAAAAATCTATGCCAAATTTATTAGTGGTAATGTAAAAGGGCAAAAATCACTTTGGAAAAACCAATTTGACAATAATTTAGAAATTTAAACATGAGATCCTGTCAATCCACTCATAAATATTTAACTAAGAAAAATGAAAGTACATATCCACACAAATATTTGCTCACATATTTTCACAACAAATTTATTTGTAATAGCCCCAAGCAGGAAATAACCCAAATGTCCATCAAAAGTTAACAAACAAGTTGTAGCATCTTCACATAATGGAGTATTACCCATCAACCTAAAGGGACAAATCATTAACAAAAGCACCAAGTGGATAAATATCAAAAGTTGTGGAGTGAAAGCAGCTAGAAAAAAAGTGAGTGTATCGGGCTGGGGTTGTGGCTTAGTGGTAGAGCACTTGCCTAGCATGTGAGAGGCACTGGTTTTGATTCTCAGCACCACATATGAATAAATGAATAAAATAAAAGTCCTTCAACAAATAAAAAAATATTTTTAAAAAGTGAGTGTATCTTGTATGGTTTCATTATGTAATATTATATAAAATGCAAACTAATTTAAAGTTACAGAAGATCAGAGGTTTTTTGGGACAGATGATGAAGTCAAACAGGGATGGATTATAAAGAGGCACAAGGAAATTTGAGGGAATTATAAATATGCTTATTACCTTTACTATTGTAATGATCTCACCAGTGTGTTGATAGGTCAAAAATTGTACACGTGTTTCAATGTTTGTCACTTAAAACTCAAGAATGCTGTTAAATATTTTATCTGCATTCAGATTTGACAAGTATGCCAATTCAATTTACTAAAGAGAACATACTTCTTGTGATATGATCAAATCATTCACTCAAAAACCACACATCACCAGTTTCATGATTTCCCTGGGTTCACTTGGGCTAAGAGAACTTTGAGAAGTGATAAGGCAACCTCAGGAATGTGGTGACAAGATGTAAAACATCTACCATCACATTCTCACACTCTTGTGAATCATTGCCATTGACAAAATGTGCTTCTCTCTGGGTTCCAAGGATGCTTCTAGGAAACACTCTTTATACACACACACACACACACACACACACACACACACACACACACACCTTAATTTTATTTATTTATTTATTTTTTATGTGATGCTGAGGGATCAAACCCAGTACTCCACGCATGCTAGGCAAGTGCTCTACAACTGAGCCACAACCCCAGTCGTAGGAAACACTCTTAAATATGCTTTCTTTTATCCTTTTAAAATGTATTTTTCATGGATTTGGAAAATCATTTTTTCCTGTTTTCTCTTTTCATAAAATTTTCCCTGGAAAGATAAGGTTCTTAAGAGAATTATGTGGGCTGGGGGTGTGGCTCAAGCGGTAGCACGCTTGCCTGGCATGCGTGCGGCCTGGGTTCCATCCTCAGCACCACATACCAACAAAGATGTTGTGTCCGCCAAGAACTAAAAAAAATAAATATTAAAAATTCTCTCTCTCTCTCTCTCTCTCTCTCTTTCTCTCTCTCTCCTCTCTCACTCTCTCAAAAAAAATTTAAAAAAAATTCTCTCTTTCTCTCTCTCTCTCCTCTCTCACTCTCTCTTTTAAAAAAAAAAGAGAGAATTATGTACTGGAAACCCTGAAAAATGCCTTCACATTGGCAACTTCTAAAACATGTTTAAATATTTCACAACTCTTTGGGGTCCTTGGGGCTTCTTAAATATGCTTCTGAAGGAAATTTCATCTTAATTTTCTTCACTTTTAACAATGTTTTATAAACTTAGCACATCTAAAATCATTTTGAAAGGTTTTGTTGCCCCTGCTCCTTTTGCCCTGGTTATATAATTTGGAAGCAATCGATTAAGAAAGACCATGCTACTTCTTTTAAACTCTTTAAAATTAAGGGTAAAATAAACAACTCTTCCCCTCATCTTAAGACATTGACATGAGAAGTGGAAAGGGGGAATTATGCCTTTGGATGTGTTTTCTCTTCACCAGCCGTGCACCAAGACCCAGCAGCCAGGAGAAAGATTTACAGAGGAGACATGAGGTCTCCCATCGCTAGACTGCCAGTGGAGAAGGCTGCATGGTCCTTAGAGAAACCTTTGTGGGCTTTTCTTTAACACCATGTCCCACATGGTGAGGGTGTAATGGGGAGGAGACAGGATGAATGTATGTTGCTACTTGTCTGGGACAGTCTTATATTTCACCTGTTTTCTGGCATACCTATCAACAGCTGTCCCTTTTATTCTTAAAATTATTCTGGTTTGAGTTATATGATTGTCTCTATCTCCTTCACTGGGCTGGGGTACCCATCCTATGGTAGTCACCTAAGGTTGATTGCTGAAAACTCACAGCTGATCCTTCACAGGAAACATGTTGTCCACTGAATCAGAGGCAGCACTACATGAGACACTGTGTTTCACTTCCCCTACCCCATCAGCCCCAAGCAGACTGAGGCTGAGAACTGACTAATGAGAGGGGGATCCAAAAAGCTGGCTTCTTTTTATTGTTATATAATGCTCCCGTATATAAATACACTACCTTTTATTTATTTATTCATGATTTGAAACATATTTATGATATTTCAGCATTTGGGCTATTATGAATTATAAATAATGCTGCTATGAACATTCACATAAAAATTATTTTTATGAATATACATTTACATGGAATAGGTGTGGAATTGCTGGGAATAGGTGTGGAAATACTGTAATCCCATGTTTAGCTTTTTGAAGAATTGCCAAGATTTTCAAAGTTATGGTATCATTTTATATTCCTACCAGCAATGTATGAAGGTCCCAATTTTTCTACATCCTCACTAACAGTAGCTCTCAGCTGTTTCTCTCTCTCTCTCTCTCTCTCTCTCTCTCTCTCTCTCTCTCGACTGAGGACTGAACCCAGGGGCACTTAACCACTGATCCACATCCCCAGCCCTTTTTAATGTTTTATTTAGAGACAGGGTCTTGCTGAGTTGTGTAAGAACTCACTAAATTGCTGAGGCTGGCTTTGAACTCACTATCCTCCTGCCTCAGCCTCCTGAGCTGCTGGGATGTCACTGCACCTCAGTTGTTGACTGTCTTAACTCCCTCTCTCTCTAAGTTTAATTTTTTATAACTGTAATTGTATATCCATCAGCTCAAAAATTTATAGCTTCATTTTGTTGAGGACACTCCAAATCTTCTCAACTAGCTAAAATATATAATTAAATGCTGTCAACCACTTTTAGCTTACTGTTCTATAGAGTTTTTGTTTCTGATTTTTGTGTCTTTTCTGTTTTGTTTTTAAATAAGTAGTATAGTTAAAAGTTTGTCAATTTTGTTTATCTTTTCAAAAAAAACTTTTTGGTTTTTTGATCTCTTGTATTATTTGAAAATATTTTGGTCTCAATTTCATTTCTTTCTTTAATAATCTTTATTATTTCTTTCCCATAATTTTGAATTTGGTTTGTTTTTCTTTTCTATTTCCTGAAGTTGCACTGTTAGGTTTTTTTATTTAAAAATTTTCTACCTTTATGTATGCATTCAGTGCTATAAAATTTCCTCTCAGTACTGCTTTTGCTTAATTATTATATAATTGGGTTGTTTTTTCCATTTTAACTTGCTTCAAACTTTTTTTAAAATTTACCTTCCAATTTTTTTCATTGACTTATTGGCTAATCAGATACATGCTTAATTTCTATATATTTGTACAATTTCTACTGTTATTCTTGTTTTTATTTCCAATTTTATTCTGCTGTAGTCAAAGAAGATAGCTATCATATTATTTTGATTTTTAAGAATGTCTTTGAACTTGTTTTGCTGTCATTCCTTATGTGATAAGAATGCGTGTTCTAGTTGGGCATGGTGGCACACACCTGTAATCCTAGTGACTTGGGAGTCTGAGGCATGATGATCACAAGTCTTAAAATAAAAACTAAAAGGGGCTGGGAATATAGTTCAGTGGTAAAACTTTACTGGGATAATCCCCAGTACTGCCAAAAGAATGTGTATCTGTAGCTGTTATATGAAACACCCTGTAAATGTCTGCTAGGCCCCACGGGTCAACAGTATTATTATTATTTTACGTTTTAAATAGAAACCACTCAGAAAGTATTTTCTTCCTGTAACTCATGCTAAGGAATGAGAAGAATGATCACCAATGTCAAATGGCAGTTACAACCAAGCAATATCAAGAGCCATCTTCATTCTTAGGAGAGAGTGCTTCCCCTCCTCCTCATGGTTTCTGGTACTTTCCACTAGTTTTGTTTGTTTGTTTGTTTGTTTCTTTATTGATTCTGTTTGATTATTTTGTTATTATCATTTGCATATCTACTCTACCAGTACTTTTTATAATGTATCTTTATCACAGTAGTTTTACTCTTATTTCTAATTCTGGCCTCTTCTTAAATATTTCTTATACACCTGATATGATGGAGAAAAATTCTGTCAGTTTTAACTTGTCTGAAAAAGACTATTTCTTTATTGTTTCTGAAACTTAACTTCGCAGGATATAGAGTTCATAGCTGAAAGGGTTTTTCTTGGGTGTTTGTTTTTTGTTTTTGTTTTTGTTTTTTAGTGCTCTGAATATATTATTCCATTCTATCCTGGCCCTCAATTTTAGAGAAATCTGTTATTATTCAATTAACATTTCCTTCTATGTTATTTAATATTTTCCTCTTCCTAAGAATTATTTATCTTTTCATTTTGACAGCTTGATTATACTGTGTCTTGGACAGGACTGCATGAGTTGAGTCTAATTAGGGTTCTTTGAGCTCTATGGGATCTGGTTTCCCCAACTATCCTAGTATTTGAGAATTTTTCTGGTATTATTTTGTTTTCAATGCCCTTTTCCAACTCTTCTCCCTCCAGAATAGAAGTAATGGAAATATTTGTCCATTGAATGTTGTACCATAGCTCCCTTAGATTTTTCATTCATTTCATTCATTTTTTTCTTCATTTCCTCTAACTGAATTGATTCAAAAGATCTATTTTCAGCCAGGATGGTGGTGTTTGACTGTAATCCCAGCGACTCAGGAGGTGGAAGGAAATCCATCTTTGCTCTGAGAGAAAAAAAAAAAATAATTAGACCAGGTTAGACCAGGTAGAGAGCCCTGGAGCCTCTGAGTGTCTTCTCTCCTCTCTGGGGTGCTGTCTTGGATCTTTGTATTTCACAAGGATCTCATTGCTGCTGTGCAGGGGACTTCCCAGTCACAACAGTTGGACTACAGTTGTTTATACTTTGCGGTGGTACCTTTTAGTAGGGAGGTGAGCAACAGGCAACTCAATTCAGCCATGTCACTAATGTCACCCATCTCCCAAATTTTATGTTTCACTGACTCTCTTTCTCCTGAGGACGCTTGATCAATAAATCATTTACACAAGAATATCAGGCTGTGTTTCTAGAAAAACTGACTTGGATAGTATTGGAACTGATGGTTCCAGGAGGCAATCTTTACAGATGTGGCTCTAGATCTGGTTAACTCACTGAGTGACAGTGACAGTGCAGGCATTCATGGCAGGAGAAGTGTTGACAGTCTGTCAAACCCCTGTTGACAGCTGGCCCAGTGACTACACAAACTTTCACTGATGGTGACATAGATAAGACATGGCAGGAAGGGGATGGATTTCCTTCTTAGGGTCTGTGAGGTTTGAGAGATTTTAAAGACAGTAACTATGTGAACTATTGGAATCAGGTAGCTAGGGCAAAATGCCATTTTTGCATTAAAGGAAGGAAATAACAGGCTCAGCTCTGTTAATGATGAATTTAAAGAAAAGTGTAAAAGATGAGAATATAGGTGGTGGTAATTGAGGGATCATCATCTCTTGAAGCCAGACAGAAGACAGAGCTAGAAATGAAACACAGCACTTGATCACAAAAGTGTAAAAATTATTCTCGGATTACTCATGTTTCCCACGCCAATCACAGCTTGACAAGGAAAAGGTATGCTTCGGATACTTGAAGTGAAGGGTATCTGGCCTGGATGCACTTGAAAACCTTCAATGCCTGCTCCCCTGAACTCCCTGTGGCTGTAAAAGGGTTCATTTCCCTTGTTTGAAGCTAAGGCATCCCTTATAGATTGTGCAGAGTCCTCCAAACCAACTTATAAAGTGCTTTATAAGACAACATTTTTTTTTTCAGCATAGGTACTCACATACTCTCATGACCACCAGATCCATAGCTAGAGTGAAATCTCAGGACCACCTTACTAGGAAGTGCTGAGTTTTTATTAAGAAGGGGGAGAACTGAAACCCAACAAGCCAGAATCTTGCTACCATGGGTGGGCAAGAAACTCAGTGGTCAACATACTATATCTATAGCTGTGATTTTGGAAGTATAAACTGAGGCATGTTTAAATAAAGAAAATTCAAAGTATCATAAGGTTAGTAATATATTGTACTTTCTTTAATATACTGTTTAGTTTTAATCTCAAATACAGATATATTAAATATATTAAAGTTCCAACTCAATTTATAGTCTTATCAAATAAATTAGTACTTGAACATCACCTGTTTTATAACTTTTATAATTTATTAAATTTTTATCAATGCCTATTAAAAATAAAACTTAAAGCAAATGTAATTACATTGAATGACACTTCATTTCTCAGTGTATTGTCTCAATATTCTATTTTTTAATATTCTGAAATTATTTTAACTATAAGGGATTTGAAGAAATTTTAGTTTATAATACATAATTGATCTGAGATCCTGAAACCTAGAACCAATTAAGCAACTTCTTTTCCTGGAATTGAGTCTCATATTTTCAATAAGATACCTGAAAGTAATAACTATATAATCTGATTTTCACAAACTATCTGAGGGAGGAAGTAATTTAATATGTTTTTAATTTGATTCGGAAAGCATTTCTGTTAAATTTTAAGCATATTGTCATTTTGTCTCCATTTATATTTCTCCAATGTCACATTAGCAGATAATCCTTTTTTTTTGAGATTGAACCCAGAAGTGCTGCTTTACCACTGAGCTACATCCTCAGCTCTTTTTCATTCTTTATTTTGAGATAAGCTCTTGTTCAGCTGCCAAGACTGGCCTTGAATTTGTGACTCTCCTGCCCCAGCCTTCACATGGCTGAAATGATAGAAGTGTGCTACCAGGTTGATTATCATTTTATAGATAAAAAAGAATAAAAATATCTCTTGATTAAAACATCCCCTTTAGCTAGAAAGTCCAGGTACAAGAAAGAATGGGTAACATGTGTGCAAGCAGATACATTAATGCATAGAGTCAAGGAAAGAGAGCTAGCATGGGCCTCCTGTTAGTCACTCATCACTAGAAGATGCACCTTTAAAACATTAATAGCCTTGAGGACCTCTGAGTCATTACTTCATACCAGCACGTTTCTGCTGTAGTCCTTTCCTGAGACCTCAGCGCAGTGAGAGTGGGTATATCAGTTGCAAAGAGACCAACCCCTCTGCACTCTGTATTACTTTCTTAGTTTTAATTAAATAAGTCATCTCATATAGACTGTTGGATATATGCTGACTCATTGATTGCTGTATAAGATCTATGTCAGTACATTTGGGATCCTTGACTCAAAAATGTAGGTTAGCAGATCTTTGCTTTTTAAAAAACATTGCTGGTAATTTTGAAATGCTCTCAAAAATCGCCAGTAGTTTAGTAAGCTTTTTAAGACTATGACAAATGCCCAAGATAACCAACTTACAAAGAGCTAAAGTTCATTATAGTTCTGTTTTCGAGGGATTTTTTAAAAGTATTTCACAAAAATGTGTCAATCTAATATCCAATTACCTCCAAATACTCTAATGTATATTTCTTATAAAGACCTTCTTTCACGTAATTATAATACAATCACCAACACAAGGAATTAACACTGGTATGTTTCTGTGACATGAACCTTAATGCCATCTGAGTTAACTCAATTGACTCAATATTGTCTTTAATACTGAATGGTTCCAGCTAAGAATCATCTGCTGTATTTTATTTTCAAATATCTCTAATCTCTATGAAACTTTCAAAGACGAAGTTGTATAATCTATAAAATTATCTGATGTTTCCTCCTGATTAAATTCAGGTTATGGATCTTTTAGAGGAATATCTCAGAAGTGATGTAATGTTCTGTTTATTGCATTCTATTAGGTGGTACATGATACATTTTTAATCTGATGTTTTATTTAATTTGATCCCTTCTCCACTGTAATATTAATGTTTCTCTTTTATAATTAGTGAGAATATTGCAGGAAGGTACTTTTAACTATAAGTTTCTCATAAAACTCTGTTTATTACCCTATTTATCCATCTATTGAACTCATGAATTTCGCATTTTATCTGATGGGACACAAGGCTTAACTATCATTATTTATCTTTTTTAATTTTATTTTTATTTATATATGACAGCAGAATGCTTTGTTCAATGGAAGACACTTCAAGCTTACTCTGTGAACTCTAGGTGTATCGCTATCATTCTTGAGAAAGTTTTTGCTTTTGGAAGAAAGTAGTATTCCAGATTTATCTTGTATTCTCCTTGAACTCAGCTATTTTGGGGGGAACCCCAGTTGCTTCAACTGGAGAGAAATAACTGCCACAGTCTGGCTGGGCAAAATAACGGGAGGGCGGAGGCGGGGTGACAAGCAACTTGTGAAGGTTAATACAGCAGGAGCCGCTTCTCTGCCAGACAGCAGAGGTATATATACTTAACTAATTAATCACAGCTTAATTAACATAAACTAGATACAGCAGTCAACCAATAAGGAATCCTCATCATCTTAATAATTACACACAGCTTAACTTAATTGACATAATCTAGACACAGCAGTCAGTCATTAAGGAATCTCCATCATCTTAATGGCTCGATGGCGTTACTTCTCAAACCACTCCTCTTGGCAAAGTGCCAGGCGCCATCTTGACTTGTCTCTGGCCCTCAACAATAACTGGAAGCAAAGGTCTGTGTGATAGGTATATTCATTGTTATTGGGCTATATCTTTGCTTGCAGATTCTCTTGGACAGAACTAGAATGTGAGTGTGTATGTATGTGTTTGTGTGTAAATTCTTATTATGGTTTCTCTAATGGTCTTGAGGTCTCTCTCTAAGTGGCCACAATCAGAATAGCACTGACTGGGGGACAATTTAAGTTTGAGTGTTTCAGTGAGGTGAGACAAATGAGAGAAACCAAAATATGTGAAACCGTGAAAATTTCATACACATGCATCCTAGTACTGACAAGTGGCTGAAAGAAGTCTGGGAGATGCAAGAAGCTCAAGGTGTGTGTGTGTGTGTGTGTGTGTGTGTGTGTGTGTGTGTGTGTGTGTTGAAGACAGGATTGTGATTTTTCCTTTATTAAGGTCTCTCTTGAGCTTTTCCATGGGGGTCATATGTTGTATAACTTAAAGAAAACGCGTGCAATGCTCCTGTGCTCAGCCTGTACGAAGTGTTGGTTTTTGAGTTTTTGAGATGAGAAATAAGTGGGCTATATCACAAACAACCACACAGGGTCAGGGGTGTTTTAACAAGGTCAAACTCAGTGTTGCTTTCAGTCAAAACAACTTAATCAGGTCTAAAAATGAATGCCATGTTAATCAAATTTATGAAAATATACACACATAATGACATCTACATATAGCCACAGATATTGAAAGCCACACACTTCATACTGCTATCTCCAATGCTAATCCAAACTGCAGGACTCATTCTACTTTTGTCCCATTCTGTATTTATAATGCCCTTCTCTGGCAGCATGAATCTGGTCTCCTTATCTTAAATACATCTAATTTTCAGCACTCTGGTTTGTAGTAAATTCCCCTTATATGTGCTAACACCTCGTCCCCCAATCACACTGCTCTCTCTGGCTTAGATTTCTCATGCAGTCCACACCCCTCCCCAGCGGGCACCCTCCTCATTGTGCTTGGTTTCTCACTCCTTCTCATCTCTGACTAGTTTCCATGTGGTGACCCTCTTCACACTGGTCTGCCCCAGAGGACATCTCCTTAGCAGAACTGTCCTCGGACACTCACAACCACATGTGGTCAGCTCCCTACCTATCTGAGCTCTGTCATTCCACATCAAAGCTCTTCCTATACATGATCAGGCAACCTCATCATTCCACCTGGACTCCAAAGTTAATGGCAAGCTGCTCTTTTGCGAATGCACCTCCTTGCCCTGATCAGGGTCTAAAAACCTGAGCTCAGCCACCCTTCCTAGTGGGCAATTTCCTTCCAATTCCATTTAGACTCTGGCTCCCCACACCAGGGATTTGCACTCCTTGTTGCTTTTATCTTTCTGCCTCACTATGATGCCCTGTGGTACCCCTCACCCCACGGCTGCCCTCCCTGCCCAGCCTGGATTCTAGCAGATTCCAGTGCTCCTTACCAGTCTATGCTCACACCTCCGTGCCTACCTTCTTCAGCACATCCTCAGAGCATTAGGACTCAAAGCCCCAATTCAAGAAGAAAAGGAGAAGAGAAAGAAAAAGGAAGAAGAAGAAATGTTTTTGATCTTTTTTGCTCAAGTTACAAAAACATTCCATTTCCTGTTGTTTCTCTTTTTCTGACCAAAGTGTCACTTCCAATTTGCATTGGAGTGTTTTATGCCAGAGAGAACTTTGCTTTCCATGCCAATAATCTCAACACCAGCCTCTCTAACATGCATTCTTTCATGGAAGACATGACACAATCGTGACTAGACACTCTCGGTATTTATAAATGCTATTTTTATTTAATCCTTACCAGTCTAATGACTTACTATCTCAGCATGATGTTCTCTGATTTGCAAACTCTTATTTAGAAGTAGAATCCCTCCCAGAGTGAGTTGATAATATCTATTGTTACTCAATTCATTTGCTCATGATATTTTTATATCATAGGGCAATAATACTTTTTAAAGTAAACAATCTAGGGCTGGGGATGTGGCTCAAGTGGTAGCGCGCTCGCCTGGCATGCGTGCGGCCAGGGTTCGATCCTCAGCACCACATACCAACAAAGATGTTGTGTCTGCCGAGAACTGAAAAATAAATATTAAAAAAATTCTCTCTCTCTCTCTCTCTCTCTCTCTCTCTCTCTCTCTCTCTCTCTCCCTCTCCTTTTCTTTAAAAAAAAATACAGTAAAAAATCTAGCCAAACAACCAGTGAATAAGATTTTAATTTAAAAACGTCTTTAATATCCATTGGACTAGTTAAAGCAATTATTATTTGGCTTTATTGACTTACATCCTTTTAGTAACAAAATGCTTAGATTTATTTTAAAAATTAAGGAGTAATGTAAATTCAACACACAAAAAAATACTAAATGTGTTTGTTCTCATAATTTCAGTGAAAAATATGTATATAATAATATAAAAATTCATATTACTCATTTTGATGGTGTTTAAAAGACGTATTTGGAATTGTGATATTGGCACATGTTCTAATTAATCTAATATTTATTCATGTCAGAAATAACAAAGACAGTTCATGCTAGACAGTTTCCCATTATCTGATACAATCACCCTTTCAATAAAGCAGAACCCTAATGAGATAAATTTAAAAAAAAAAAATATATATATATATATATATATATATATATATATATATATATATATATATTTAAATAGATATGCTGCTTTAAACAGGATAGGATTAGCTAAATGCACATTATCATTTTAAGGAAAGGCAGCCTTTGTTGTTTTATTTTGCTGGAAGGGAAAAGAATTCCTTTCTAACTAACTTTTAGTCAAAATTAGTCCAGTGATTGGCTGAGTTCCGGTGACTGAAACAAAACAGATTCCCAGCTATTTGAAGTGTATCTGGAGACAAAATTAATAAGATTTCCTTTATGAGATGCAGGTGTTCTATGGGAATATCAGAGAAGGAAGGAGCTGAACTTTGGGACACATTCTCTGTGTGAAGCACTATGACAGCTAGCTTATATGTCATTCACTTCTCAAGCAGTTCTGAAGGTTGTCACTCATCTCGAATAAACAGTAAATTAAAAGAGAAGTTAAAGGGCCTCTCATTGTATGTTGTGATAAGGTACACTGCCTAGGGCATGCAGAGAAAATGGTGAAAATATTAACATCTGGAGCTAGGCAATAAAGGATTCCAAAAAAACATAATTTGGTTTCCTCAACTTTCACAATATCATCTTCCTTTCCACGTTTTTTATGATACAAGAATGCTTGTCTTAGAGCTTCATGAATTTTAAGCAAAACCAAAATCAGTAACTATATTTCTACTTCAGTTTGCATATACTCTCAAGCTAAAATGAAAGCTAGTTTAAATATGCATATATTAAAGATTAAGTTTCATGAGTACTTTTATTTTCCTATTTGGGAATAAGTGTTGTATAATACTATTGCACAAAATGAGAATTTTTTTGAATTATTTCTAAGAGGCAAATCAAAATGAACTCCAGATTATATAACTTTATAAGCAGGAATAATACTACATAATTAAACAACTCAAAGGAACACTTGTTAAATTTATTCCTTTTATTGGTATCATTGTCTTGATAGTAATGAAAAAAATTATTTTAACTCTCTTTTGAAAAGTAACTTTCTGGAAATAAAAAAGGATTGAAATACAAGATGAACAAATATATAAAAATAGTAAGTTTGTCGAATACACATAAAAGATTGATTCTTCTAGAATCACTTATGGGTACCAAACATTCTTGATGGCATGATTAGTAATGTTGACATTTCTTTTTACCTCTGACTTCACTATAGGTCATCCAGAGCATTACAAGTAGTTCCATTTTTATTTAACCTTTCAATATTATATTCATCATGGTATGTTCACCTTAATTTTTACTTTGTTGCATTAAAATATGATTTATCTTGATTGTTGAGACAACTTTAGTTTATATGATCTCTCTTCTTCCTCTTGTGTAGGTCACCAGTGCTGGGTTCTGTCTCTGATGATCATCATGCTTGCCTTGAAGCACTTGCTCCAGCTATCACCGATGACAACCTTCCTCTTCCCCTGCAGGCATTTGAATCGCGGTCCTTTGCTGTTCACTGAATTCAGGAAAGTAACCCATACCACAGCATCACCAGTTAAACAGTGCTCGTGACTGATCTCATAGTTTCTTTGTTCTATGTGCTATCAATGATATCTTTATTTTTA
The DNA here is from genome assembly GCF_964194105.1 of Spermophilus citellus. Lineage (NCBI taxonomy): Eukaryota > Metazoa > Chordata > Mammalia > Rodentia > Sciuridae > Spermophilus > Spermophilus citellus. The sequence goes on along the minus strand of NC_138182.1, from coordinate 271,409,642 downwards.
TTAGGTAAACAGTAACATTTGTTATATGCTTGTCTGCTTCTAATGACGAGAATGTACATATCTAATGTGCAAGCGAAATCTGGTGATGAATTTCCACGGAAATCCAAAGTACACAAACATAACCTGTGACCCTTTTGCAGTTAGATACCTAACAGATGAAGATAATTCTGTCAGGGATTTGATAGATTTGCTCCTTGGAGTTCTTAATGACTGATTTTTGTGACAATTTTAGGAGAAAAAAATTGAACAGACGTATAAGAAACTGAAAAATAATAGATGACCAGTACTTCCTTAACTCTTTCTCCATTAGTTACTTGTTCTTTCATATTTTTACCTTGAAATAGCCTTGCTGTTAGATTGATGATTTTAGAAGTAGTGACATGGAAATATGATAATTTAAAAAATGTGAGAAGTTATGTTTCTCCCCTTCTCATTTTGTTGCATCTGACGCCCTCATCTTTGCTCCTTCTTAGAATTGGTTAATATGGCTTGCGGCAGCCACAGATAAGCAGGTAGTTCATATCTTTCACAGATATTAGAAAAGTGAATGTTTAAAGTGGGAATGAGGTCAAAGGTAGTAGAAATTTTAACTTTTTAAATGATTCTTTTCATGTGAATTTCATCAATAAAGGGGTTATAGATGTAGGCTATTTTTAGCTTGTGATAATTTATAAGAAGGATTTGAAATGATTCTTAGCCTTAAACACCGTTAAAAAAACCTAATTCCTCAGTAATGCAATGGGTTAAGTCACACAGGACATCTTGACAATAAAATGAACTCTGCTTTCAAAATTGTTTTAAATCCAACTTGAAGATGCATTGTATCACTTACTAACCAATATAGGAAATGGTACATATTTCCAGTGGTTGCAAATACATTGTTGTACTTTAAACCACATATTCAAATTTTTACCTTTTTAATACAAACATAGAAATTATTCCTAGAGATTGACTGTTGTTTAGAATACATATCCACACCTTGCATTTTTTCTCTCTCATCTCTGTGAACTGCAAATACTCCTCCAGTTGCCTCTGACAAGTCTTCCAGTTTTATTCCTAGATTATGTGAGTTCTTTCTGAAATTTAATTCATGCAAATGTTACACTTTGTTCATCATTTCCTTTTTGTATACAGGCGTTGTTTTTCATTGCTTCTGGTTACTTCACATCATTGATTTTCCTTTCACCTCATTGGTTAAATTGTTGCTTTATTTTATGGGTTCCTGTGCTCTCCTCTCACATAATGGTGTTACTCAGAATTCTGTCTTAGGTTCTTCTCTCCTCCCCTCTTTTCCCCTTCACCCTCCTGATTTCCCAACTCTATCTACATTGCTGGACAATCCTATTCTAGTAGGCTATGTGCTCAAAACTGCCTCATCTGTATCCTATTACAATATCCAATTCAGATCTGTCTTCCTGGATCCATCTGTCTCCAACTGCATACAGACATCTCCTCTTGGGTGTGCTAATGGGCCAACATTGAATCCAATTATGCTCTTCCTCCAGGTTAGCAAAAGTCACAATTTATATCCCCACTGACAGCCTGAATCTGTCCCTTAAATCATTCCTTAAAATTCTGTCCATTGTGCCTCTTTAACAGCTCCCCCAATGTTTTCTTTTTCTTAATTACTAGACCACCACTACCCTAGTTTTGTCTCCACTCTTTCTCAGATTACCGGAACAGTCATCTAATGCCAGCCTCCCTGCCTTGAGTCTTGCACTCTCCAAACACATCACCTACATAATGCTTCTCCAGGGTTCTCATGAAAGCCTTCTTGAGCTTATCTCTTCTCACCTCTACCTTTACCCAACTATCCACCCAGGATCTCCCTATCTTAATTGTCAAAACTGCAGTCACGCCTGTTCTTCCTCTTCACTTCCTCTAGCACTGGGACCACACCATTCTCTTCTCTGCAACACCCTCTCCACCTATCTTCCTTGGGATAATCTCTGCTTGTTCTGTAGATTCAGTTTCCAAGTCCTACTTTCTAGAGAGAGCCCCTTTCTAGAGAGAAGCTGGCCTGCCTCTCTGTACCCATAACACTTTGTGCTCACCCTGTTATTACATTGATTGTATTTTATTCCTGGTCTGTTTCCCACCAGGAGACCTTAGGTAAGAAACATTCAGGCAGTACTTCTTAATAAAAAGGTAAATTCCTGTCCAACTGCTAATGGAAAATATCTGGAAGTGATAGTTCCCATCATCTCAGTTGGGGGCTCAGGAGATTGAGTTTGTTTCCAGTGAAAGTGAGACCTGTTAGTGTTCAGCAGTGGGTGGGGCCAGCTCACATATTGTGTTACATCCTTTAGTACTTTTTAAAAAAAAAATTTACTACTCCATGAGAGTTTTGAAATAGTTGTTTTGTTTTCCTCATTCTTTTAAGATCTTTATGGTGCAGCACTTTAGATCTACCAGATATTACATCAGAGGTTAGGCTCCAGAGTCAGAAGTAGATTCCAGACTCAGAGATTACCATTCCATGAGACTACAGTGATAAAATGACTACAGGATTGTGACCAGCAAGAGATACTGATTAAAACTGAGAAGTACGGTTCAAGTGCTGATTTAAGAATTAAATAAGTATGTTACAAAGCAAAGAAGTTGAAGTTTGTATATTGGAAAAATGGGGAAAAAATAATGGTAGAGTTAAATTGCATATATTAGTTTTAATTCATGACTTTAAATATCTTCCCAAAGTTATAAATAAAATGGCCCAATAAGGGTGTCATCTTGACCACTGGTACTCATTTGGAGCAATTACACATGGATCCACTGATCCACATATTTGATGTCTAATACTATTCTCTTTTTATAGGAACCAAATATCTTTGGAAAATAATTGATTCAATGTGGTAAGACCCAATATGAGTTTGAAAATCTTGTTTTTGCCATATTTTAAGAGTGATTTCAGAAATATCAGAGTACAAAAATGCAGTGTAGTCAGTTGAAAGCATTCTTTGGTCAACTTGTGATGGTTTAAGTCCCAAAATAGATAATTATAGTTGAGAAGAAAGTTGAGATTGTGATATGAATCATAATCATGCTTAAAGGGGAAAAGCTAATAGAGTACTTGGCAGGGTTGTAAAGAAGGGCAATTATGTGTTTAACCTAAAGCTTATTTTAAATAAGCAGGGAAGTAAATTGGATTTATATGTATCTTTTCTTTTATATATACCAATTAATAAAATTGAACCCCTCGATTTATAAATAATAGGTTCAGAAAGGTTTCATTCGACAGATACTCTATTAAATGGCTATAGAATTTCTGGGAATGACAGGTATTTAAAGTTGTGATTTTTCCCCATTAATATTCTTATGAGTTCCTCCAAGGCTCACAATGAGAACAGTGAGGTATTTTTCTATAACACCAATTGCACATTATTCTACAGGGGACTACTTTCTGTACCTTCCGTCATGCTCTTCAGGTTGTCCAACAGAGATTCTCTTTTGGGGTCCAGTTATCACTCCAGGTGTCCTCATGGGGAACACCTAAAACAAAGCCAGGCTTTGATTATCTTTAGCCCACACCTGACTCTTGGGACACAATCACTCATCTTCTGCCTTGAAAGGTGAGGAGCACTGACTACCCAGTGTAATCCCTCCCCTTTGTTTCTGTTACTACAGCATCCAGCCAGCTTGTTACTCCTTTTCAAGTTTCCTGACAGATGTTAAGAGTGAACCGCAGTGTCACCAAGCTGTGGATAGCACAAAGCAAGTTCTCTAATAAATACCACTGAAGCATCTCTTTCCTGATTTGTGGAGAAGAGAAAGCACTCTTGATCTCCTTTCTGCTGCATTAAATGGGACATGGAACTCAGTTGTCTCTAACTCTTTTCACCCGACTCAGCAATCCTTTTACCATCCTTGGTCTCTAAATGACTTTTATAACCTCAATCTAGCCAAGTTCCACGATTTCTTCTCTGTCCATTCTTCTTGAAATTCCTGAATTGTAGTCTGTCTCCCAACTCATTTTGATATCTAAAATACATTGCCATAGGCATTAGAAATAATTTCATTTGACTTCCCAGTGGGCATCAATGTTCCACATAATTCTAGTACACATTATAATATGGGAGACTATCTAGAGTATGGGTGTAGCAATGCTGACCAAAAGAACTTCCAAAATATGACTTCATAGAAGGGCATTGGGACCCCAAACTCATGAATACTCTCTTTTGCAGGTTTGTATGACTGTGATCTTTTGATGTAACTCTGAGTTGATTGGTTAGTGACCCAAATCACACACTCTTGACTTGGCAGTAAAATCGTGTGTGTTGGAGACTGGAGGAAATGTCACAGAATTACTGGATAGTACTGAAATGCCTATTGTTGCAGATGGCTTATACAATTATGAGGTAGAGATAATGGGGGGATAAACCTATGGGGTTCTGATTCTTTTTTTTTGGGGGGGTGGGTCTGGGGATAGAACTCAGGGGCACTCAACCACTGAGCCACATTCTCAGCCCTATTGCTTTGTATTTTATTTAGAGACAGGGTCTTACTGAGTTGCTTAGCATCTTGCTTTTGCCGAGTCTGGCTTTGAACTAAAGACCCTCCTGCCTCAACCTTCTAAACTACTGGGATTACAGGTGTGTGCCACCATGCCCAGCTGATTCTTTAAAAAAAAAAAAAAGTAATGATTTTGCAAATATCATGTGTGTTTATATTTTGTCTATTTTAAGTATTTAAGAGAAATGATCATAGTAAATTTCCAGTTTTAAGAATATGATAGTATAAACTATGAGGTTTTTTTTAGTAGCTATCCTTACTTTATTCTTTTTAGTAATAGTCTTTGTCTTTTAAGCTAGGCACATGGAAGCCCAGCTAGAAAATACATTTTTAATCATCCATGAAGGCTGAAAAGCTAAGTGGAGACGTGATTAAGTATGGGCTAAACGTACATGAACAGAGTCATATTTGCAACTTATGGATCATTTTCAATGTAAGGGTAAGCTGCCTACTATGGGTAACCTGTGTTTTCTTCCAGCAGGTGGTACACAGAAGTGCAGTGACCCAAATTGTGTCATACAGGAGTGGACACAAGGCCCAGGGGAAGACAGAAAGAGTTCGTGCCTCTGAATCACCTTGGAGAACAAAGTTACCCTACTAGGTAGAATATGTAGAATGTTATACATGGAAGAAATACATCTCTATCTTAATTTAAGCCATTGTAATTTAGGTTTCCTGGTTATAGAAACTTAGCTTTTACTTTTAATAATATAATGGAGTTTAATTAATTTTTAAAATTATTTTTGGTTGTGAGATAAAGCCACCTCTAAATGCAGTAACTGAAAACCTTTTTTTTTTTTTTTTTTTTTTTTTTACTATCTGTTATGGTGTTGTGGATGGACTGAACTCTGGTCAAGCAGTTCCCTCTCCCCCCAGAGTATCATATTATCAGATAGATGCAAAAACTGAAGTCATCTGAAGTCTCAACTTGTGTGGACATTGAGGATGCTTACTCGCATGCCTAATGCTGGTTGGGAGCTCAACTAGAGTTGGTACTGAAACTTGAGCATCTACATATAACTCTTCAGGTGGTCAGGCTTCCCACAGCATGCTGTCTGGGTGCTGAGAGTCAATGTTCCACAGACAAGGAGAGCAGTGCCAAGACTTTGTATAACAGCCTTGCAAGTTCAGAACATCCCTTCAACCACATACCACCTGTCAACAGGCACTAAATCCAGTCAGTATTCAAGGATAAAGGGATTAGACTCTACCTCTCAATGAAATAAGTAGCCAGTAATGTGCAGACATCTTTAATCTGTTATATTAACTATATGAGATGTTTTTCCCTGCATTTTTAAATTAATGTTTTGAGGAATTATTTTTCAACATTAAATCTATTTTATATAGAAGTTTAATAACTGATCATTAATTACATTACAAATAATAGCTAGTATTCTTTATAACATTAAACAATCTTAGCAATCTCCATGACCATTTTATATCAACATAAGTAAAATACAGAGACACAAAATAATATGAATTAAAAATAAAAAGCTTATTTCACTTAGCATGTTATTCTCCAACTCCATCCATTTACCACCAAATGCCATAATTTTATTCTTTAAAGCTGAGTAATATCCTACTGAATATATATTGTATATTTTCTTTATCCATTCATCTATTGAAGGGCACCTAGGTTGGTTCCATAGTTTAGCTATTGTGAATTGAGCTGCTTTAAACATTGGTGTGGTCGCATCACTGTAGTATGCTGATTTTAAGTCCTTTGGGTACAAATCAAATAGTGGGATAGCTGGGTCAAATGGGTTCCATTCAGAGTTTTCTATGATATTCTGATGCTAATTCACAATAAGGGTGAAGATAGGGAAGAACAGAGTTACTTTAGATTAGGTAGAGGAGAGAAACAGGAGAGAGGGGAGATAGAAATAGGAAGGATAGAAGAACATGAAGCACACATTATTACCTTATATGCATATATGATGCATGACTGATGTGATTCTACAACATGTACAATCAGAAAAATGAGAAATTATACCTCATTTATGTGTGATATATCAAAGTGCATAAATGCATTCTACCGTCATGTATAACTAATTAAAACAAATTTAAAAAATAAAAAATAAATAAATAAAGGTTAAATTCTTAAAAAATAAGAAGCTATTGTCAATATCAGGTCACTACTATTATTAGTTAATTATTTTAAAAACTTAGTGTAAGAGCTGGAATGGTGGTCCACAACTGGAATCCTAGCTATTCAGGAGGTAACAGCAGGAGAATTGCAAGTTCCAGGCCAGCTGGGCAATTTAGTAAGACCCAGTCTCGGAATTTTAAAAAACCCAAAACCAAAAAACAAAAGCCAAAATGGACAGAGGATGTATCTCAGTCATAGCCTGCCCCTGGGTCCAATCTTCAGTATCAAAAGATAAAAAATAAAATAAAATAAAAATAGCTGAGATATAGCTCAGTGGTAGAGCACTGCCTGGTTTAATTTCCAGTACTGTCAAAGAGAGAGAGAGAGAGAGAGAGAGAGAGAGAGAGAGAGAGAGAGAGAGGAGAGAGAGAGAGAGAGAGAGAGAGAGAGAGAGAGAGAGAGGGAGGGAGGGAGGGAGGGAAAGAAAAGAAAAGAAAAGAAAAGAACTTTGGTTAAGATACCAGAATAAGTGTTATTTCCTGACGATTTCATTCATTTCTCATAAAACCAATGAGGTCAGTTCTATCATTGTTTATACAATTATATCACTGCACTTTTATGATCATAATTGTGAGGAAATGAAATCTTAAATTGGTTGCCTTAAGTCACAAAGATAAAAATGGCTGAACTCAACTCAAGTTTCTAGGACTAAGCCACAAGTCTAAGCCTGGATCTCCCCAATTCTGTTTGAATGATGGTTCTCTCTTATGTTATCCTGCATGGTAGTAAAGTGACTAAGGAAGTTTCTGCTTTATGGATTTTTAAAAACAATATTGACTTTTCATATCAAACTGTAGATTCTTTCTTATGAGTCGTAGATACACTGAAGATTTTTCAATGCTTCTATTTTTTTTTAGTAATTTTTTGGATAAATTTAGGAGGTTTGCAAATAATTATAGAGAAAATACCCAACTACCCATTATGTCCCTTTGAAGATTGTTATTTACATCTTGAAATGTTTTTAAACTTTCCTCTATTTTCTAAGTTAAATTTATATTGCATTAACATGTTGTGACCTTTTTTTATTTTTGCTTACCATATCCTAAGCATATTCTGATATTATCAAAAACATTTTTAAAACCCCTTCATTAAATAGCAGTTATACATAAAACTAGAGCAGCGTCAGCAGGGTGAATATTTCATCCATAACAATGCCCACTTCCCTCTTCCCCAGCTATTTATCATTTCCAATACACATTTTCAATAATTGAATGTTATCTAATCTCACAATAAGCCACATTTTGATTTTGTCCGTATAAAAATGTGTTTACAATGAGAATCTTTTTACCATGTTCCTGGCTAGATCATCTGCTCTGTTCTGTGATTACACTTTCAAAGTTTTTCAGTGCTCTCACATGAATACCCATGCAGTAGGACACCCTTCAATTAAATTTCAGGCTGCTGAATCCTCACCAAGATTCTCTACTATGAGTAGGACACATCTTCATACCAAGTGCATGAGATTAAAGAAAGAGCAAAATCTGGGTATTAGTAGCTTTTGAAATCATACAAACCCAAAGTGGTACCTTTGAAGACAAAGCAACTTAACAAAGACACAGTGAAGATTTCCCATGCAAGGATGAGAAAGTGAACACTCACTTCATCTTAAAATATTAGTAGCTCAGCACTATGCAATCTTGTTTTTCATTAAAGACTTGGTTTATTTTAACACTTCCATTGGACTACACCTATGCCCAGGAGGGTTTTTATCAGGCTGATTTATACCCTTTGTCTATTTAATGAAGCTAGTGAGAAATGGCTGCCCTCTAAATAATGCCTTGGAGGACTTGCTAAAATTCTCTAAATAATACTTTGGATAACGCACATATCAGCAAAAAAGAAATCAGAAAATAAAAGTCTCGGTTACAGAAACTAGGGATTTTTATGTGATGAATGAATATCTTAGGGCCAATTGCAAGGACACCCAGTTCTATGACCATAGGCAAAATATCAACGATTTCATTTAAAAACCCATTTCCACAAGGTTTACAGCTTTACTGACTCACTTCCCTTGGTCCCAGGTGACTTTAAGAAGACAGTGATCTTAAATCACATTTGCCAGTTCATTTGTGCTAAGGATGAATATTTTACTCTGCATTATACTTACTCCTTTAGCATGAATGATTTTCTTCCATAAATTATTTATTAAATAATTGAGACACAAATTAGAAGTTCCATTTGTGTTGTAAGTTCACTTTACATAATTCTCATCTTTATAGTTTATACTAAATTTATGAATGTTAAGACTGCATTTAAGGCCGATTTGTTTGCCAGCATTATTTGGTTTCTGTAAATATTATTAAGAAAATTAATATTTGTTTCCAATTTACTGAATGTTTACTACATGCCAAACAAATTACATATTTTATATTAAATCCTCTCCTCATACCATACAAGGTAGATATTGTTACCTCTTGCAAGATGAGGTAACTGAAGATCAGAGAGATTAAGAAACTACCCAGGAGAGAGTGCATTTCTGTTTGCATACAATGTCTATTTGATCTTGAATATTTTCTGAGTAGATAATATAAATACTTTGATAAAATACTGTTCAAGTTCTTATGTCACTTTTATTATTTATATAGTAGAATGTTATTAATTTTAGTTATATCATCGACATTTTACAATTTAACTAAAGCATACTGAATAAAGCATACTGAACTGTATCTTTAAATTTAAAGATATAGGGGCTGGGGATGTGGCTCAAGCGGTAGCCCGCTTGCCTGGCATGGGAGTGGCCGGGGTTCGATCCTCAGCACCACATACAAACAAAGATGTTGTGTCCGCTGAGAACTAAAAAATAAATATTAAAAAATTCTCTCTCTAAAATAAATAAATAAATAAATAAAATAAAATAAAATAAATTTAAAGATATAAACCTTGTGGAAAATACTTAAGGATCTCAAAAATGTACTTAGTATAGCCCCAAACAAAAAGATTCAGGGTCACTCCAGCCTGAATTGGGCTGGCACGGAAAAGACCACACAAATGCAAAACAGCTTTTTCTGCGTTGGGGATGGAAGCTGGCTCTGCAGCCTCAGGGGTCAGTTCCTGTACTGGAGGGCAGGAGGAGCAAGGGAGGCAAGGGACAAGAGAGCAAATGCACCCCAACCTCCCTATTTATTGGGGAGAAGACAGAATATTCTACCCAAATAAGGCAAGGGATTGTGTTACAACACACAGGAGGGCATAGCCCAGTCCCACTGGGTGACACCCACTCCCAGAGCTGCACTTCCTTGCCAACTGCATGGGATGCCTGTTCCACACCTCCGTTACTCAAGGCTAAGGGGGCGTGCTCAGCTCCGGTTCAGGGCAGCCCGACTTAATAGAAGCAAAAATAACTGTCAAAATTAGAATTCACCATCTGCATTGGTCAGCACATATTCTTATAAGGGGATAACAGATGTGGGTAAAAGCTTACAGCATCTTAAGTCCTTCAAAACATGTCTAATGACCTACATGTTTTTCAGTTTATAAAGAGGGAAATTTTGAAAGTATTAATCAGATTATTAGCTAGCTAATGATATCAAAAGGCAACTTGAAATTTATCCATAGTTTATCCTTCTTATATTTTTCTTGTCAAATTTGAAGAAGTTTATATAAGTTTCATAAAATGTGATTCACTCTTCCTTCCTCAAACTTTTCATAAAAAGTTTCCTGACATTATTTATTGTGCATTTTTAAAGGAATATTTTTCGGCAAAATTATTCCAGATTGTTAGTGCTTATTGTTTTTCCATATGTCTGTCATATTTTTTTATATTTCTTTATTTTCAATTTTTTGGTGTAGTATTCTTTTTTTCCTATTTCTTCTAAGGAACAAAATGCTATATTTAAAATACTCTGATAATTTTTATTTTATAGGTGAGTTACATCCATTATGTATTTATTAATTATTGCTACATTTGGACTAATTTCTGCCATTTCATTTGTGTTTCTGTTAGGCTTTTTTTTTCTATTCTTTTCCTTCCTGGTTTTTGTTAATTAACAAAATTTTCTTTTCTGATTTAATTTGAAATACATAATTCTATGTTTCTCATTAACTTTAAAATATTCAGTATCTCTGTCCTCTGCCAAGGAGGACATGGAACATGAAATTACTGTATACTCATTAACTTTTTTTGTTTTTTTAAACAATTTTATATTTTCAGAACATTTGTAAAAGTAATATAAAAAGTCCCTGTAAATCCCTTACACATGTCTCCTAATGTTAGTATCTTACATTACAGTGTTATACTTGTCATAATTATGAAACTAAAACTGAAATTTTACTATTAACTGGACTGTAGACTTTATTAGGATTTTGGCAGTTTTTCTACTGATGTCCGTTTAGTGTCCCAGGATCCAGTCTAGTATGCAAAGTTGCATTTAGAGAGCTATGACTTTTAATAACAATCTTATCATTTCTACAATAAACTATATACCTGATTCCAACCTACTTATTTGGTTCAAGTTTTAAAATTTCCTGTAGAAACAAAACAGATAGAAATCTTTTGTACTTTAAACATTCTTTATTCTGTCTCTTCCTCCTTTTTTAAATTAATTTAAAATTAAATAAATGACGGTGGAATGCATTACAATTCTTATTACACATATATACCACAATTTTTCGTATCTCTGTTTGTATATAAAGTACTTTGACACCCAATTCGTGTCTTCATACATGTACTTTGGATGGGATTAGCAGGGATGGTGGAATGTGATAGACATCATTCACTTCTTTTTCCGTATCTAGAATTTAATTCTAATCTTACAAAAACAAATATTCTTCAATGCCAATAGTAACTATCTACTTCTTTCTTTTCCCTTTTCTTAATTATTTCACTCACCTTCATTTCTTGCATTTTTGTCTGGGTTCACAATTTTTATTAAGCACTTCTTCTAGTGATTCTTTTAGTGGTATATTTTAATGATAGTCCTTCAGTCTTTGTATTATCTAAAATGTCTTGATTTTGTCACAAGAAATTTTTAGCTGGTTATAAGAAATCTGAGTTGACTGCCTAAAACACTCAACATTTTATTGTCAATATTAAAAGGTATGTGGTCTGTCAAATTGCCCTTTTTTTGTAAGTAAAAAATTTTCCCTGGAGAGTATTATTCCATACATAAATATTACTTTTTTATCATTTATATTCTGAAATTCTATTGAAATATGCTTAGGTGCAGAATTATTCAGAATTATTTTACTTATACCTTTGGCATTTATTATTCACTTTCTAGCTGAGGAAACTATCTTGTTTTATTGATTTTTTAAAAAATAAATGGCAGCGGAATGCAATACAATTCTTATTACATATATACAGCACAATTTTTCATATCTCTGGTTGTATATAAAGCATGTTAACACCAATTTATGTCTTCATACATGTACTTTGGATAATGATGTGTATCACATTCCACCATCCTTGCTAATCCCCTGCCTCCTCCCTTTCCCTCCCTCTTCTCTGCCCTATCTAGAATTCATCACTTCCTCCCATGCTCCCCCTCCAAAAATGAGGCATATATACACAATGGAATTTTACTTAGTAATAGAAGAGAATAAAATCATGGAGAAGATAATCCTAAGTGAAGTTAGCCAATCCCCTGAAAAAAAAAAAAAAACAAATGCAGAATGTTTTCTCTGATATAAGGAGGCTGAATCATGAAGGAAGCATCTTTTAAAAATTCTGAAAAAAAACCCCAAATAAATGCATATGAATATTGCCATCCATTCAACCCTCCTTTTCTCAAAAAATAGAATTTCTATTAGACATACGCAGGCACTTTTGAACTTTATGTTTCTTCAATTTATTTTTAAATTTAAAAATATTCATCTCTATATTACCTTTAGCTCTATCATTCAGTTTACTATTCCCTCTTCATCTTTCTGTCTTGCTGATTTTTTATGTTTAACGGTTTAATGTCAAACTTTTTTTGCTCTCTGGATTTTCAAATTTTTGTTTTTATTTATATATTTTTGGTCCTTGGAAACATTTCTTCTCTTTTAAGAAATGTAGTTTATTCTTATCTGTTAATATCCTAAGTAAGTACAGTTTTTAGACAATTATTTCCTATTTATAGGAGTAAATTTCCTGCTTGTAAAACATGGTAGCTACTTTCCATGACCTTCATATTCTTCACATAGTCTGGAATTTTACTTTAAAATGTGTCTTGAATCTTCTAAACCAGTGTTTCTTTGCCCATTTCTCCAATGTCTACTAGTTTTTCAACCAACTGACTTCGGAGTCAGGTCTGAAGTTGGTGATTTGAATGGGAATCTTTGTTTCCTTCCTCACTGAATTCTTTCTCCACCTTTCTATCCGGAAACTTGTCTATTGAGATAGTGATTTTGGCTTTCAGTTTGACTATAACATTGAAATATCTAAAAAATATAAAGACATATTTAATATTTTGAAAGATTTCACCTATTAAATCAGAGCATCTTGAGTAGAAACCATTTAGTGTAATATTACATGCAGTAGTAAGATCGTAAAAAATCACAAAAATTTATAAAAAGTAAAGTTTAAATTCAGAAAGGACGTGTAACATACAATGCCACTGGTGAGTGCAAGACAAAAAACAAAACAACAACAAAATAATAACTATAAACCAATTTCCTTGCATTCTCATTCCACTGCATTTACTTGCTGCTTCTTGTACAAAATATTCATAGACTTCTGCTGAGAATAAAGTCTGACCCAATTTCAGTGCCAGAAACTGCTGCCTTAAAATGTCTGATTTGAGACTAGTGATAGCCCATATATGTTTATTTTGGCATTTACTAAAAATGAAGATTAAATAAAAATACAGGAGAACCAGCGGGCCACATTTTCCTTGGTGATACCCACCCAGAGTTGTGAAGTTGCTAATGTTCCTTTTCATGGAGCACTGTTACCAGGCCACCAGTCCTCATCCAGCTGCTGCTCAACCAAACTCCTGTCCCAGAGTCAATGAACCTTATCTGAACTCTCATGGTACTGCAATTGCACATTCAATTGCCGTATCTGTGAACGGAAGCATTAAAATCTTTAAATTTTATGAATGTGTACCCTGAACAACTTATTATAGATTATTTTTATCAGATTAGGTATTTCCTAGCAATGAAACATACTTTTGAGCAAACATAGATTCAGGCATCCCTGGGAAGGAGGGATAGGTGTGCTGCAGGCCATAGTACAGAACTCTACAAAATGAGTAACAAGGACAGTTGGGGAAGGTGCTGAAAGAATTTCAGAGACAAAAGGAGAATGGAGCACTCTGATGGCGGGTTTTGCTTTCTTCCTAATTGTGTTGGGCACTTACCTTATTCCCCTTCGCTATTGAGCAGTCTAAGCTCCGCATCACACCTCTGCTCCTTTCTCAGGAGGGTGCAGACAGTTAGGGTGTTTCTAAACTTGAGTTCTAGGACTAAGGAAAATCAACCGTAACCTGAAGACATGCTCATTTACCCTTCATGCCAGTATAGCTACTCCTATAGTTTCATTTGGGGCAAACTAAGAGTTAAGTTTTGAAGGAAATATAATGTAATCCAGGCAATGGTCCAAAAAATATCCTTTCAGTGAGAGCTGTTAAAAGAAAAAAAAACTGCCTTATTTTTGCAGAGCTAATCAACAAAAAGAATTCTAAAATGATTCTTTTATCTTTTTTTTATGTGACTTCACATAAGACCTAACAATTATAAATCTATTCTCTACATTTTCATCTGTGCAGGTCTGGTCACACATTGAGATTTTGAATGCCACCCTGCATTCTAGTTATCTTTAGCTCATTATCTTGAAAATCATTAAATCTGAATTATATGCATATTTGTGTGGGTATATACGCATATACATGGAGATAAATTTCCACTGACATCTAGTAATATTCCCCAGAGAGTGCCTGGAAAACATAAAGTATAATGTAGAGAAATTTTTCTTCATGGTCTTTGTAATACACTGCAAACTACGTTAAGACCTCTTCTATTTTCTCTTTATGGCATTATAGGATTATACTTATTGCAGGACTCACCAAATGTGTGAATTTCTTAAAGTTATGATAATAAAAAGTCATAGACTGAGGGCTGTAATAACAGAAATTTAGTTGTTGACAGTTCTGGAGGCTAGAAGTCCAAGACAGATCTGCAGGTTTGGTTACTACCAAAGCATTTCTGCTTGGTTTGCAAATGGCCAGCTTCTCATCATATCCTCATTGGTTTTATCTGTGCTCATACACCCCTGGTGTCTCTTTACATACCCAAATATCTTCTACTACTAAGGACATTTGATAGATTGGTTTAGGACCCACTGTAATGGCTTCATATTTACTTAATACCACTTTAAGGGACCTATCTTCAAATAGTGACCTCTGAGATATTAAAGGTTAATCTTTCAACATATGAATTTTGGAGGAAACACTACTCCAAACACAATATCAAACATATTGCACTTGTTCAATTCTTAAGTCTCCCAATAAAGATACAGTACTTGGAGTTAGGAATCACCATGTATTTGTGTTCCTTGTATTCAGTCCTTTGGATTCTAAAATATATATAACTCAATAAGCCCAAGAGAATATCTATATGTTTTTTGACTTTTAAAACAATGTTATCTGATCTTGACATATTTGGTTGGTGATGATGGTTTTCCAAGGGATTTATCTTCAATTAAATTAAATTACAATAGTTCCAGAGCTAACTATGCATTAACAGACAGCTGAAAATATATTTTTTGACTTAAAATGTATGAAGATTAATCACACAAGGAAAGAAACAATGAGTATGTGAGAAAAAAAAAAAAATATATATATATATATATATATATATATATATATATATAAAGAAGCTGTTACTTACTATATATTAGTTTCCCTGTCACATGAAATAAGTCATTGTCCACACCTTCAAATAGCTCATTAACTAATTTAAGAATACTGCATGATAACATATTTAGGAATTCTTACGATTAAAATACAAGCAAAATATACATAAAGAGAAGGTACTAGCAAGTGCCACAAGGATTAACATAGACCAGATTCCACTGTGGTTAAAAAAAAAAATGCCTGGGGGTTTTGGTGACCAAAAGTGGTATCTTCACTGAGGATACTGTGTTGGAGTTGGACTTTTAAGGATCAGGAAAATGTAGTGGCACAATTAAATGGTATAGAAATTGTCATGGTGAAATTACTAGGGGGCTGCTTACAAAGAAAAAAACTGCAATGCTTTCATAGCCTAATACTTGTATTTTATTGACTAAGACATTGTCATAACATATTATTTTAAGTATATAAGAAAAACTGTCACAGACATCTCAGTGATTGTTATATTGTCTACACAGCTAGTTCAATGTATTCAATGAGCAAATGGCTAATTAGTCAAAATAAAATCACTTACCCCTCTATCTGGAATGAGAGTTGAAGTTTGAAATTTATGCCATGAATCATCAAGTGATTGTTTTTCTTCTGGATAAGACAAGAAAGGAAAAAGAGGAAGTAAAGGGCAACACTTAAGATATCTTAACATCAACAATCAACTATTCTAAGTTCATAGGAAAATTCCCATTAACCTAAAACGTGACAATTGCCAAGTATCCTTCACATGTTCCATGGTGTTACTTAATTTTTCTTATCATCTAACTTTAGGTATTGTTTTTAGCTCTTCCTAGTCTGACAGTTTACATTGTCTTCAACAGAAAAATCAGCCCACACTTTAGGGAGACCTCTTGGAAAAAACGTATCTCTCTGTTGATGTTGGCTCCATTACGTTTTTCTTTGACTTGCCATGGTTTACACTTCTCATACGTTTATCTTAGGAGATACATGTGCTAGCACAGAATGGATATCAGGAGTACAGAGTGTTCTAAACTAGCTTCCCCTTGACATGGTTTAAAAAGAGATTATTCTGATGATTGGATAGTTGCAAAGCTGTGCCTCAGAACTCAGGTTTTCACACTTATTTAGTATAGTTTTCCCAGGTTTTGTTATAGATGATAGTAAGTATAATTACATTAATCATTTTACTAAAGGTGAATTGGAGACCCATGTAGTGATTTAGTTTGGGGGGTATTTCAAACAGGAAGTTGAAATCCCTTCCGCTTGAATGCTATTTCTCTGCACGTTTGAATTCAGATCCATACCTATTCCTCCCTGTGATTTGGGGGCCCCAGGATGATCTTCTACTTTCATGTATCAGTTCTGGATGTGTTTGGCCACTGGGAGAGATGGTTAGAAGATTGGAGGGTGAGGGAAGGAGAACACTAAGGCATGTCTTCACATCTTTCTTTGCCACAAGCCATATCTCTACCTGCATCTGTCCCCATTCCAGCTCCCACCTGAAATGCAGTTAAGCCATGAGTCTACATTTCAATTAACCTATCCATTTTCTTTGTCCCAACATTCAGGTGGCAGTGGCTTCTGCTATTTCTAATCTCATAGTTACTGCAGCTTCTTTATTTGTTTTTTTTTAATTTATTTTTCATATCTTCCAAACCAATGCCACTTCAATTTCAAATACTAAAAATGGGTTACCTTTTCTTTTCTCTCTCTCTCTCTCTCTCTCTCTCTCTCTCTCTCCTTCCTTCCTTCCTTCCTTCCTTCCTTCCTTCCTTCCTTCCTTCCTTCCTTCCTTCCTTTTTTTTGTGTGTGTGTTTGCCTAACAATGGATAAAGTTGCATAGCCCTCTTACATTCACACAATCTCTATTGTTCTTGTCATCCTTAAAGATAACAAAACATATTTATTGCTATCTGCAAGAGACTGTGTTAAGTATTATAGATAGAAAAAGGGATGAAAGTAGGTCCAAATAGTATAAATGGTCAGAAAGGAAGGCATAATCACTGAGACACTTATTGAAGTTCTGAGTACACAGATGACCCCAAATATAGACCTTTGCCATATCTGGGAGTAGACACTAGGCAAAACTAGCAATATAGGGGCTGGGGTTGTGGATCAATGGTAGAGTGCTCACCTAGCATGTGTGTGGTACTAGGTCCGATCCTCAGCACCACCTAAAAATAAAGTTATAAAGGTATTGTGTCCAACTACAACTTAAAACAAAACAACAACAACAACAAAAAACTAGCAGTATACAAATTGCCAGCTTTGGGAAACTCTAAGAGAGAGTCCACTCCTTGCCTTTTTCATCTTCCAGAGACTTGGCTACACTCTTTGTCTTGTAGTCCTGTTCCATTTTTAAATCCAGTAATCATTTTATTACAATGACTTCTGCTTCTTTAAATCTGACTCTCTCACCTACTGTTTTCACCTGTAAGGACCACTATGATAATATCAGATCCAACTAGATAAACAAGAATAATCTCTCCATTTCAAAATCCTTAACTTAATCACAACTGCCAAGTCACTTGTCATGTAAGATAAGATGTTCAGAAGTTTTGGGAATTAGTGTGCAGTCATTTTGTGAAAGGTCATTATTCTAATTACGCACCAGGCCATACCGTGTGAAACACTGCCACAACTGACCTTAGCAAAGGACATGCTAAAAGCCAGAGTAATTCCAGAGCATTAAGAAAGGTGGCTTTACATTCTTTCCCAATGCTTGTTTATTTATAAAAGATTTTTCTAAAACTGTGTCAGGGAGACCCTTTGCAAGCTGATGAAATCACCCAGTTCCTGGATATTCCGTGGGAAACTTTTGAGGACAATTTGCAGCACCTGTTTGTTTGTTTTCATTTGCTATTTTAAGAGGAGTTCTGTTATCCCAGCTTATGTGATGTGTTACAGCAGCAAACAGGTAGGTAAAAATGAATGAGGGCAGCAGTCTGGTCTAAGCCATCAGGAATACGTGATTGCTAAGTGTGAAATGAAAGCAGAAATGGTAAGCTTTGATGGGATCTTCCAGCTGGATGCACACCATCTGGGACATTGGGACATCCACACTGATAGCCAGGTAGTGTTCCTCCATAGATTTTCAGGGGAATGGCACATTCATGAAAACATTTCTAAACTAAGGTTTTGTATATCATAGGGGATGGGTCTCAATTTTTCATTGAAGATTTTGAGCAGAAACATGGAATCTATGGGAAGAGAACATGATCAGAAGATTAAGGAATCCAAGGGATATTTTTAATTAGAAGTAAGGGAAGGAAATGGAAGTCTGACAAAGCCTTCCTTTGACCTCCTTCCATTTACAAACTGTGGGAGCAGAAGTGCTTCGTTGGGCATAGAGAGTACTCCAGAAACCTGAGAGGACCCTACATTTCTTAGCTTTGTTTAGGACAATCAACTAAAACCCAGTTTCAATTTTATTTTTGTTCACAAATGTTCATCCATCAACCTCCTCCTGCTCCATTTGAGATTCCAGGAATGGTTCTAAATTTCCACATCTGAGAAATTTGACTCAATCAGTTATCTAAATGTGGGACCCACAGGGAACTATTTAAGTAGCACTGATAACGATGACAAGGATTGCATTGTTTTTTTTCCAGTGGCCCAAAGTAGCCTTTTAATAATCAAAGCATCACGATGAATTATTTCACAAGAAGATTAAATATTTCACATCCAGTTCCTGATTCTAAATTTACTCATGTTGAGGGTAGAGATCATTCTCTTCAAGCCATGGAACAAATTTCCAATAAACAACAATTTATCACTTTTTAAAGCATGGTGTAAGAAATGAACTAGAGCGTAAGCTCTGTTTTCTTAGCAATTTAGTTCACAGGGTCTGGTTCACATTGGAAGCAAATATGTTTTAATTTTTTAGCTATGCCTTTTCCAAAAAATCTTTTTATGTGTGAGTTTGGAGAGTCTAGGTCAGTGGCAAATGTCACAGGACAGACACAAGGGTCTATGTGAAGATAAGGAATTTACGAACATCACGCAGGATCTGTTTACATCTTGTATGTGGCAAACCTGACTTTTTATGGGAAAATGCATATTTTCATGCATTTAATATTTCTCAGTTGAAAAAGATTTGGGGTCAACATTTTATAGGACCATGTAAAGAAAGGTCAGTGATATTAGCTTTCCTTCCCCTCCTCTGTTCCCCTTCCTCTAGTCTACTTGTTTTCCTTCTATTTATTTATGATTTTTAATTTTTTTAATTTTTAAACAACATTAATCCTAGGGGATCACCTGGACCTCTTGTTTACAATGGGAACCACTTATGTCTGCTATTTCTTACCACATCCTTGGCTTTTCAATTAATTTTTAGACCTTTACCTGGGTACATAACTACAGAACAGGGAATGGGACAGAGAAAATGAATATTTGGTTTCAAAATTTTATTGTTTCTTTTCCTTAACTTATACTAATACTCATAAGCAGATTGGGGCTAAAAATGAGAGAGAGTATGATAATAACAATAATGAATGTGAATAAGAGATTTTGAATACCGATTCCAGTATTTACCAACTGTGTGGTATTAGGAAACATTACTTACTTATAAACTGAAGATTGTAGTATGCATTTGAGATGGGTATTATAATGTTATGACTAATACATGTGGGCATTCAGGAAGATGCTAACAGAACATGAATGTGAAAAATTAAAGACCAATTCAGTGCAAAATATTTTTCATCATTTTCACTAAAACTTAAAATAAATATTTTTGACATTGCATTTAATTTTCAATATCTGCATTACTTACTAATTATCTTGGGAGGAACAAACCCACTACAGTATAGATAATTTTTCATATAAGGTAGCAGAGCATGTTCCTGAGAAACTGGGCACTCAGCCATATAAATTTCAGTAGAAAAGTAAAGAAGGAAAATGTAGCTTAGAACTTCTGGCACCTCTATGGTTAGAACTATGGTTTTGTAAATAAATCTAAGAATATCGGTTATTTAGGAAGCACTTATTAGAATGAGGGGCGGGATGCAGAAAGAAAAAAAAACTGAATAAGAGATTCAGGATCAATGCTATCATTCTCTTGGCTCTTCCTAAGTTCTGCCTGTTCATTGATATTTTAGGCAATTGTGTAACAGGAGAAGGAAGCAGAAAGGAGCTAACATTTATTGAATAATTCTTATATGCCAGGAATTGTGTTAGGCATTTTTTTTTTTTTGCACATAAGAATGAAATCACTCTGTAAATCTTATTCTGATTGGCAATAGGGGAAAAAAAGCCTTTCATGTTATAAGAAAGATGGTTCTAAGAATATAAATTGTTTCATTATGGTATACATTTGAAATCCTAAGTAGCCCAAATTTTATTTCATTTTCATCTCATATCTATGGAGGTAGATATAAGAGTAAGTATTTGGTGGGGAGATCATGAACTATTGTATTAGCTTGCTAGGATTGTCTTCACAAAATACCAGAGACTGCTTGGGTAGAACAACGGGGATTTTCTTTCTTACATTTCTCAAGGCTAGAAGTATAAGATCAATGTGTCCAAAGCTTGCCTTCTTTAGGAAGAAACTATTCCAGGCTTCCCTCCTTGGCTTGCAGACGGCTTCATGCTCCCTTGTCTTTCACATTGCCTTCCTTCTGTGTGTCCTTGTCCAAGTCTTCCTGGCTTTATAAGGACAGGAGTCTTATTGGGTTAATACCCACTCTAATGACCTAATTTTAACTGAGTGACATCTACCAAGACCCTTTTGCTTCCCACAGTCATACTCCTGGGTTCAGGGAGTTAGGATGTTAATGTATAAATTCTTGGGGTAGAAGACATTGTTCAGCCCATAACTATGATATTTCTCAGGTATGGTCTTTCCAATTACAAACAAGTTGACTTGTTCATAATAGATGTTCCATAGATATTTGATAATGATTATTCAAACTCTTTATAACATATAAGCAAAATAAAACACTGTAATCCAGAAAATACCAAAATGGATTAGCTTTATAAATTAACACACATGCACACACACATATGCACCCTCATGCACACACACATTCCATATTTACTGTGTTCCAGATACTTTTAAGGACTGGGGATCCAGAAGTCAGAAAATTAGAAATGATTACTTTGTATGGAATGTACATTTTAGCAAAGTTGTTCTTTGACATTTTTTCCATTTATTTTTCATAGCAGTATATTCTGATATTGTAAATCTCTTTTTCTTTGGGGTACACAATATTAAGGTATCATTCTTTGGGGAGAAAAATGCCCATAGGTTTTGGCTAAGAAAATGCTAGCTGGGAAATGCAAGCACAGGGCCTTTGGACCGTGCTGTACAGGTCATGCAAAGGTAAGAATAGTCAAGTTCCTTCCCTTGGAAAGGTGGGTGCAGAGGCTCCCGAAATTGCAGGTTTTCCCTAAATTGCAGAGGCTGCCCTTGAACTGGAGCTCTTTCTGCTTTAGCCTCTTCTGGACTGGGATTCCAGGCATGCTCAGCACATCCTGCTAGCCAACAGTTTTTTATTGAGCTGTGATGAACTCTTTCTATGTATCTTTAGTGAAAAGAAGATAGTTTATATCTGCAAAGAATGTTTAATAGTGTCATTAACTCTCCTTCCCTATGAGCAATTAAGCTAAACCTAAAAGTTTATAATTCTACAGGGATTAAAATATGGATTTTAATAGAATTATGTGGGATGTGGATTACCTTCAGCAATAAATTAGTGTACAACTTAGCCCACCAAAGTCCAGTAAAATAGGAAAGGTTGGGGTTAGTATGATTCTTTTTTTTTTCTTATTAATTTGGTTCAGTCTAATGTATGAAGTATGATATGTCAAGTGCTTTGTAACGTTGTGAACAACCAATAAAAAAAAATATATATGTTAGTATGATTCTTATCCAGGCTCTGATTTATGACACATCTGTGCCCTGTGCTAGCCTGAGGTGTACATCCTATGACTTACGAGCAAAGGAAAGCTCCTGTGAACTCTCTCTCCCAAAGCAATCTGATCAACAAGTAAAAATCTTCGTCAAAAATAGATACTGAGAGTTTACCAACTCTAAAACCTCAACAGAAGAATAATCATCTTCACTGCTCTTACTTGGGCATGTCCAATATGGTATTGGAGGTTTTGGAGATTCTGGTGAAGCTCTTTGAGTCTTATCACGTCTAATAAGAATCTTCTACACAGAAAATGTAAAGAGAAATTCCAACCAACTCTGTTCCAATATGTTATATTGGAATCATACCCCATCCCCCCACCATGGGCCAGTGTTAGATGGAAACCTCTAGCATGACCCTGACACTTCAGGGTCTGTTCACATGGGTAGGCAAAATGTTGCATTTATTGTGATAAGTGGATGATAAAGAACCGACTTAGCTGTGAGGAGTATTCTTCATGCAAAATGAGCTTTTCCCCCACAAATATTGATATATCACCCAAAATTTTCCAGAAAAGCCTTTTCAGACAACCACCCAGTTATTTTCTCTCCCCTCTGTGGTCGCATTTCTACTTCCCTTGGCTCTCCTCCTCTCAGGATCTGTCTTTGCCTTGGATACCACCTCCCTCCCACCCACCACCTTAAGACTTCCTGCCTGAGTAGGGTGGACCAACTTCCAAGTTCTCCTTTTTACAAATAACTTTGCATTTCCTGTTTGGATTTCTTCTCCCTTCTGAGTCATTGCTTCTCCCTCTTCTCTTATACTTGAATATTACTGATACTTGAGTCAGCAATCTGAGGATTGTCTAGCTTCCTAATCTGTGTCCTGGGATCTAGTTTTCCTGAATTAGCTCCCAAATAAATTGCTGCATGCTGTGCTGATGTGACAGTGGTTAGTTGTCTGAACTCGAATAAGTTTCTTTTAATCCCTTTGGTCACAATTTTCTCATGTGTCAAGTTGAGTTGTTACTTGATGTACAAATTTTCCAGTTTGAGCCTTGATCATAGTGACTTTCAAGTAAATAAATGTAGATGAATGAATGTGGATTTAAGAAATTTTTTTTAAGTTGGTTTTAGGAAGTACTTCTGGAATAGTATTTCTAAAAAGAAGAAAAAAATATTCTAACAACTGTATTTTGGCAGCTATTAGGAACTCCAGAGAAAGTATTTTGGTATTATTTTTACACTGTATAAGACTTTTTATCTACCTGATCCTCCATCTCACATAAGATTCCACAAGAAATATAAATGCAAATTGCTGATAGTTTTGATCTCCTCTGGGCCCATCCAAATATGTTTCATATATTAATTCATTTATTCCTCAATCCCTACAAGATAGGTACTAATATTACTTCACTTTACAAGTGAACTGACTAAGGAAGAAAAGTTAATTACCTTGCTCAAAGTTAAAGCAAGACAGAAAACCCAGGATACATACAAGGCCGTTGGCTTCAGAGCTTGTGCTTATAAATACTGGGCTATTCCTTCTTTATGAAGAATTTCAAGAAAGTCCTTAAAAGGAGTATATTTTGATAAAGCAAAATAGGTTTTAGTTCATAACATACAACAAAACTTAAAATGTTCCCTTCTGCAATCTTGCTCTAAAAATGCCACACAGGAGAAAAGCTGCTTGTAAATCTTTTTATTTGTAATCTCCTTTTCTTTTTCTGTCTCTTCCTAATTACAATCTGAAAGGCTTTTCCATGTTCTTCCCCTCTGGTCTATTTTCTCCTTCCACATGCATTTTATTCTTCCTTAGAGGCTGTTGTGTTCTTCTCTTGTGAGTGGGTTGAACTCCTCTATCTTGTTCAGTGCAATATCTCTTCATGTTATTAAACACAGGTCAAAATGAATAAGGCCTAAGAATTATCAGAACTCTTCTGAGAGCAGGCTTGATGAATCATATTACCTTACACTTACTGTCCTGTATATACCTATAAAACTTCAGATGTATAGCTATCCTATAAGAATTCAGCTATCAATTATGAACTTTTGTATGTCTATCCACACTAAGGTTTTGATGTCCATGTTTACTTCCAGCCTCAAATTTTTCTGAAAGTAAGAGAATATTTGGGACCAAATAGTTGGGACCTTACCACTCAAGGTGTGAGTTGAGAAGCCCCCCCCTAAAAAAAAAAAAGTAAAAATCTGGCTATCCTTTAAAGATTTTGTTTTTCTAAAAAATAACAGTAACATTTCAAAGATAATGTCTGCATGGAAAAAAAATAAAAACATAAGTTTATGATTTGATTCCACATATATAAGTGTCTGGGTCTTGCTTAACTATCTCACAGATGAACTTCACTTCTCATCCTTCTCCTGTATGCTTAGGGGATACTAATGCACAACGAAAGTTGGGAAAGAGGGCCTGAGAACTGATTTTCCTTAAAAGAAAAATGAACTGAATTGAGTTTATAGAGGAGGCCTGAGGAATTTTGCACAGAATTCTGGAACTTCAGAACATCATTATGTCAGGAATATCACTTTGGAAATTTGACTTTCAGTGTATTGACAAACTGTTTTAAAAGTGTAACTTTCTCAAAGTTATATTTTAGGTGGGCAATTAGCAAAGGACGTAGAAAACTGGGTTCTAATTCATAAACTCAAATTTAAGAGTTGTGAACTGATCCTATCATCTTAAAGTTTTAGGGACTGAATTAACCTGTACCTGTTTACATACATAAACATATAAGTGTGTGAGCATGTTTGCTAACAGAAGGATGCAGGATTGGTGGAGTGGACTTACCCTGAGGCCAGACTTTTTCCCCTTCCGCCTATGACAGGAATAAAATTGGAGCTTGAGGCATTTGGAAAAATTGCTGATTAATCACTGCATGAGGACATTTAGATATTCATTCTGTCTTGTGAGTGTTTAAAACAAAGAGATTTATTTTCTAGATATGGAACTCTTTCCCATATTATTTACTGAACTTACAGATCCTATTAGGAATTTAACTATTGAGAATAAGCTCTCAAAGATGTAAGGAACATTTCCACTTCAGTGGAACTAAAACGCAATGGGGAGATTAGAAAAATATACATGAGAAGTCAACACCAATGAAATAATCTAATTCAGTGATACTTTACAGTTCCTGGAACTTTTTACATCCGGATAGATAAAGTTGTTGGTTTACTAAAAATAAACAAGAAAGAACTAGCCAAATGAGATGCCAAAGGCTAAGTACTTTAACACCTTGGATACTTCCTCAGGTTCTCACTGGGTCCTAATTGTTCTTAGTTTACATATAATCCTAATATATTTTTATCATATCTCATTCCAAACTTTTGCAAATTAAAAACAACTATTTAGAAAATTAGAACGTTAAGAACATCAAGGCATAAAAGTGAATTACTTAACAATGAGACTATAAACAGAATAATTAACAAATTAAATGTTCCCTTAGCCTCTTTGTAGGGCCTGTAGAATCAATATTTTACTTAAATCTTTAATAGTTTCAAAGACTGCATTCTTCAAAATGAGGTCTCCATAAATTCCATTTAGGAAAAAAAAATCATGAAAAAGCCCTATGTAAAGAAGACAAATCTGCGGTAGTCACAGTATTATTAGAACCAGAACCATCTCTAGCAGACCCTATATTCAGGGTGTGAATTTAAAACTAAGCAAAAATTTGTCAAGCTTCTCAATACCACCTTTATCTAAATTTATTCAGAAATATAAAAACAAACTAAGGTGAGCAAAGTCTAGGATGAAGACCCTCAAGCCATTCAGGTGACTTTAGACTGACAGAATCCAGGTGCTTCCCATAACTCTCCTGGTTGGGGAGCAGCCACACATCCCTTAGAACTGTTAAGACCAGGGCAGGTTTGAAATCAATAGCCTGTAAACTTCAGTTGCTACCAGAGTTACATCTCTATCGCAACAAATTTCTTTGTGGAAAATAGCTATTTCAGTGAATAACGTAATGATTATCTGCAGTCTGCACACTCACCCAAGATGTCAAAGATGATTCATTCTCCTATAGCAGATCGGGCCAGAGAATTCTCAGTCATAATGACTCTTTGGCCAGACTGCTACCTGCTGCTCCCAAGGGAGGCTCATGAACAATCATTTTCAGCATTGCCTCTTTGAAGTTTCTGGTATTTATTTCTCCCAAAGTACTTTGAGACTTGGAAGTTGGATGGCTGTATGGTCCTGTCTTAACCATATCAATTAACAGCTTTATCAGAGGGAGAGACTTGACTTTGTTTTGGCAGCATTGATGGCATACCATCCTTTTCGAGACATATTTGTAGGAAAAGTGACTTCTTTTTGTTACTTGAGAAATACCACGGGGCAACGGGGTTTTGCAACATCACACACATTGAACACTTACCATCTCTCTTTTGAAAGAGAGTTCAGAAGTAAGAGAAAGACTGCACATCCATGCACTATGTGTAACATTTGGTGGCTACTAGTGGGCATTACAAAGTTAACATTTGTATTACTCACTCACTTTTGTTAATTTATTGCTATTTGTCTGAATATTAATAGAGTTCTATATTTTTCTGTCTTCTTGAGAAAATCATTAACTTCCAGGAAGAAATCAAAAAGGTTCATAAAACATAAAACACAAGAGAAACATATTAAATTAGATTATAAAAACGCTGAAGAACCTTATTATGCCTCACAGAAGTTTTTCATTTAGTTTTAATATGAATCTTGGGGAATGTTCATAATGATTTTATTTTGTATTTTTCTCTTAATCATGGATATAAAGTTGTTCTCACATGAGAAACCCATAAATTACTAGTTCTCAAATTATTTTTATGTCATTCCTCTTTATTTTTTTATATTATGGGATGAAATTCTAATGAAAAAATCTCATTCACATTCATATTTAAGGATCATTAGAGAAGTATAATTGATATTTTAATGAAAATTTTGTTTTATATTTTCTCAAGAGAGAATAATCTATATCACTAATTTCTATATATTTTTGGGGTAAAATTTACTTTCTAGAGTAACATAGTGCTGCCCATACTTCTATTTTCATAGTAAAAATGCAGATTAAATTTAAATAAAATTTATGAAAAATAAATTAAATATTCTGTGATGGTGGGAATATATTTTTAGCTACTATATATGTGTGTTAATTAGCATATAATTTTATAGGGACACATAAATATTGTTGGATATACTTTCAGGATTTTTTGTTTTGTTTTGCTTTTTGGTAATACCAGGGAGCAAATCCAAGACATTGTACATGCTAGACAATTGCTTTACAACTTAACTAAATCCCCAGCTCCAATTTTAGACTCTTAAAAAAAGATTACTGAAACTCTTTCCTATAAAACTGGCCTGCTAAAACAGAATACCATACACTGGGTAGCTTAAAAAGCAGAAATTTATTTCTCATAATCTGGAGGCTAGGAAATCTGAGATCAGGGTGCCAACATAATCTAGTTGTGTCCTCACATGGAAGAAATTTAGGAGAGAAAAAGCAAACCCTGTACTGTTTTTTAAAATAAGGACACCAATTCTCTTTAGGAGAACTCTCCCCTAATGACATCCTGAAGACCCCACCTGCTAACATAATAACCTTGGGGGTTATGATTTCAACATAAATTTTGAAGTGAAAATATTCATTTTTTCTATAGCATTTCTTTCTTTCTTTTTTTCTTTTCTGTTTTCTTTCTTTCCTTTTGGTTTTTGTGGTTCTGGGGGTTAAATACAGGGCCTTGTGCATTGCATGTGAGGCAAGCACTATACCAACTGAGCTATATCCCCAGTCTCCATTAGTGTTTTGAAGGCTAAGGAATATCTTTTATTTCTCTGACATCTAATGACAATTATTGTATTTGATGGAATGTTATAAACCTGGAAAAATGTTAATATTTTAAATTAATATTATTGTCAAGATGGTTTTGAAAATGCTGGATGTATTCCTTTATTATTTCTTTATATAAATATATATTTCTTGAACACTTACTGTACTACACATATTTCTTGAATACTTACTGTATTCTAGACATTGTATTATATATTACAGAAAAAAATAAATATGGACACAACCAATATGTTATGTTATTTAGAATGCTTCAGATAATAATAATAACAACAACAGTAACACTAATAGGGGCTGTTTTCTTCACCACTCTGTCATCTTAGTGTAATTCTGACACTAAAATCTGATAAGAATGGGATAAATGTAAAGAAATTATAAATCTACCTCACTTATAAACAAAAACAATATATAATAATTAAGCAGATAAAAATTACTAAGTAGATTTTGAATGAGTAATTTATCATGGACAGAAAGAGTCTACCCCAAAGAATTCAAGGATGGTTCAATATTAGAAATATTTATTATAGCAACTTAAAACATTATGATAGTAAAGAAGAAAAATACATTAATATAAAACAGTCTGGGTAGAGGTATTTTTTTAATCTATAAACATACTTAGAGGAAAAATACATGTTTAAAAATTTTAATGGGAAACCTACTTTCTATCATAAATACCATGTTTATAAAGCATAAAGGGGATGAGACAGATTCACTTAATTGAAATGTGAAATTTAAAAAAAAATTACAGAGAAACATTCAAAATGTAAAATTAAAATATAAGTGATAAATGTGAAGTTCTGGTTAAAATGGAGCAAACATTCTTTTATCTCTTGCTGAACTCAATTATAAAATCTGTACAAAATATGCAGACAGCTACTTGAGAACTCTGAGAAGTAAATATAAGACAGATTGGAAGAATGCCACTGAGCTAACTCTGAGTTTGCCATTTTTCCCCCTCCTTTCATATGTACTAAGTACAATCTAAAACCCAGAAATGAACAGTGTGTGCAGACAATGATCTAGGAGAAACTCTTTAGTTTTTGAAACTGAAAAAGAAACTCTTAAAACATAGAGTCAATAGGGTGAATTTACTGGAAGGTTTTCCTCTTTTTTTCATCCATTATGTTAGGAGGAGTGCTAATGGAAAGTACCACCAGTAGGGGAAACCAGCCAGAGCCACATTTTACCATCTTCCTCTGCATTCAGTCAAGCTATAGCCTCAAACTCCTGTCCCCAAACCTGTTTATTATCATTTTAGTTGTCTTCTTTCTCTGTCTGGTAATTATTTGACTCCAAATATGCCAGAAGTCAACAATATCTGGCCAAAAATCTGAGAAGTCCATGGATTTTAAATGGGTGGAAAATAGACTTCATGAATTAAAATGAACTAGCCATTCTTAAATGAAGGAAAACTAATAGTAGTTTCTGGTTTTAATGGAATTGCTAAAGCAATTATTCAATAGAAGGAATTATTCAGACAGATATTCTATCCTCCTATTCTTAATAGTATCATTGGAATAATGATACTCTTTCTCTTGAATACTTTGGAATGTGTTTAATTGTTCAAAGCATAAAATGTAACCTTCTCAGAAGTTTCAATGTACTCAGATGCAGTAGTTAAGACAGGAATAGCAAAAAGGATAGAGGTCAATGAAAGTTCGTAGTGGTAGCACTTTTATATTCCAATGATATAGAAAAATATTGATTCTAAGTAGATTGTGGGAAAATGTGCATTTTTAAAATAAATATAAAATATTTTTAATGTGCATTTGTTAAGTTCTTAAAAAAAGAAAAATTAGTTAAACCAATTATGAGAGAGGTATTAGTGAGTAAGTAGAAAAAGAAATGAAAACAGCAAGGCCAAATTATACTAAATTTGGAGTAAATATCAAAACTTTCTCCAGGGACCTTATGGAAATTGTACATAATATATATTTGATAATTCAAAAGCATCTGTTTAGGGACATATTAAATAAAAAAAATGAATTAAGCATAAAAGACAAATCAGTGAAACAATTTTAATAAATTATAATAGGTTTTTTATTCTTTTCTATCATTAAAGTTATTTGATTTATTTAAAAGCAAGTATCTTACCATCAACTAGACACATATAATAATAATAATCCTTACTACTTTCCTTGAATTGAATTGAATTGATAAAATTTAACTGATGATCTTATAAAAATATACAATTTAATTATCTCCAAGTGATAAAAATAAATTCCAAGAGTGCTAGTCTTTGGCTAGTGAGTTGCTTTTGCTTTTAGTTTTGGTTTTGAACTGTGTTTGTATGTATGTGTATTTGGCTAAATTTGAGAGGTAGACATGGCAGTGTATTGAAATTGTCTTTGACCTGCCTAAGAAACTAAGTGCTACATTTCATTGTTAGTTTTATTTAATTAATTATTAATATTTTGACATCTGATAAGCAAGTTTCTACTGGATTCTTTACATTTTGTGCTATACCAAAAACAACATAAGTTGATTTTAGAAAATTATTATGTAAAGGAGATAAAAGTTTCCTATTCAAATAACAGAACATTAAATGAATTAGAACCCTTTTATCCTCTAAAAGTAACCAGTGTAACATTATTGTATCTCTTTAATCAATTTGATTTTTTTTTTAAGAGAGAGTGAGAGAGGAGAGAGAGAGAGAGAATTTTTAATATTTATTTTTTAGTTCTCGGCAGACACAACATCTTTGTTGGTATGTGGTGCTGAGGATCGAACCCGGGCCACACGCATGCCAGGCGAGCGCGCTACCGCTTGAGCCACATCCCCAGCCCCATCAATTTGATTTTAATGGTCTTGCTGTGCTACTTTTGGCCTTAAGGATATGTCTGATTTCTTTCTCTCTAAATACATAAATATTACTTGAAGAAAATTTTTTGGATTGCAAATCCTATATCCCAAAATGAAATTTAGTTTTCTAGAAACAGTAGTAGGCACTTTAACATTTAGTAGATATGCCTATCTCATATTACTAATGAAGAGTCAGTGACTACAGCATCTTAAAAGATGGTTGTAGGGACAGAAGAAAAGATTAAAATAAAATCTTGCATTAACTCAGTAGAAATGTAGAACATGGAAAGCAATAAGGGAGGTGATAGCAAGGATGGGGAACAAGAACGATGTCTGCACAGTGCTCGTGAGAACATAAATTGCACCTTGCATCATCTACTAAAATGAGTGCATGTAAACCCTATTTATAAGTCTTCTATTTCTGTATGACACTACCACAAATCTAGTTACTTAAACTATTTATTGACAGTTCTAAGGCTCAAGGTATCCCAAGGTTGAAATCAAGGATTTGAAGACAGAAGCTTTATCTGGAGGCTTAGGGGAATAGTTCACATTTTAGCTCATTCAAGGTTTTGGCAAAGTTCAGGTTCCTGAGGTTGGAGGACTGAGGTCATATTTCCTTGTGGGCTGTCAGCTCAGGGCCACTCTCAGCTCCTGAAGACTACTCTCAAATCCTTGCATGTGGACCTCTGGATCATCAAAGCAACAGCTTATCCCCCTATATTTCAAGCCTCTCTGACTTCTTTCTCTGCTCCTAAGTGAGAAAAATTCTTGGCTTTTAAGGGGTTCATATGATTGGATAGGCCCTGCTGGTTATACTCCTACCAAATGACCACCTGGAAATTCCCCATCATCGGGCATGTTATCTTGGGGGCCAATTTTAGAATTACTCATACCCCATCTTATAACTAAGCAATTGCAATTCTATGCACATAACCAAGAGAAAATGCAAACATATCTCACCAAAATACATACACAAGAATATTGATAGGAACACTATTAACATTAATGAAAATCTGGAAAATTACTAATTAATAATAGGATAAACTATGGTATATTCTTATAACTAAATACAAAAATAATAATGAAGAAAATATAACACTTAACAATAACTGAGATAACGGAACCATGTCTATACTTTAATAGTGTTGAATTTAGTTCGTCATTTTAACTTGCTAAGAATTAATTCTATCATTGCAAGCATTGAGATCACTCCAAGTTTTATGTCATCTACATACATTAAAATGTCTTCTGTGATGGATGTGATTGGGAATAGAGTACTGTGATACAACACTTGAAATCTCTAAAATTGCAAAAGCATTTCTTTATGTTCAAAGAAATAATTTAGCAAAGTGCTAATTCACCTAAATTCTACCAACATCCATTACAACTTTCTATAATATGGGGCTATAATAACATATCCACAGCTCTTTCCAAGTTTAACTACTGTATCTGAATTAAATTTTCATGATTAATAATCTAGGATTATTAATAAAGAAGGTAAATTGTTTGCTCTTAGGATGAAAGATTCTCTTTGTAGTCACTGAAAGTCAACATAACACCTTGTGTTTGCTGCTTACAAGACACTCATATGTTAATTTTGCAAGATATTTATAAATATTAACACTTTTGTTTATACCTAGAAACTCTTTTTTTACCTTGAAACATATTCTACATTAAACCTAGTTCTGAGGCCGGGAAATCCATTGCTTCATATCTGGGTTATAGAGCAGTTAAAAATAGATTTTTACTTCAAGTTTCAGTAGCTGAAGTTCATTTAAGGGACAACTCTTAGAATGCATTGGGATGTGAGGAACATTTCTCAAGGGGACATAATCACGCAGACTATGCAAGATTTTGGATCTGGAATCATGGCCACAGATTAGTGTGCATAGAAACACAAGATACCATATATCTTTGGACAGAAGTAAGAAAGTGAGGACTGGTTGCCTTTCTTTGGAAACTAAAACCAGGCTTCTGGTTTAGGTAAGGTAGAGAACAAGATGGTACTTCTCATTGATTGCTTTAATTCCATAACAGGTATCCTAAACTTGGATACAACCTTCAAGGTAATGGGAAGGGAGAAAATTATTGATTAAGGAAATTTTCCTGAATTATCAACAATAATAATTGAAATCAAAATGTGTCACATTATAATTGATACATATTTTGTGGAATTGATTTCATTAACTCATAGCCTGTGAAACTAGTATGAACTAGGAAGCATTGTAGAACTATGCCTGAAATTTTTGCTCAAACTGCTGGTAATATTTCCTATTACTTTTGACATCAAACTGTATTTATTCATAATTGAACTTCTAATATTTTTTCATTCCCTAAAATTCTTTAAAATTCACTAAAATAATGATAATTAGATTTTTTTCCCCAGGAGATCCAAACTAATTTGCTACAGGCAAGATCTTTTCCTACACGATTAAAACGTTTATTATGAGAATATCTGGAAGAATTTTACAGTGAATACACATGTATTCACTATAAATACTCTACAGTTAACACTTTCTTATATTTCCTTTATGTGCTATCCTTCCCTAGCCATCAATCCATCTGATTGCTGATCTAAAAGAAAAGCAATGTTGTATACATTAGTATACTTACTTTTAAATATCATACCATGGTCTTGAGTAAAGAATATTTATTTATAGTTCCCCACCCCCTATTTTTGTAAAAATCTTCACATACAATTGTACGTGCCAATTTTAAGGATAGCATAAACAAGTCTTATACCATAATTCAGATGTAGAACATATTATAACCACAGAAAGTTCTTCCATGCCCCTTCCAAGTAAGTTCTCACCTGCAACCTGCAGAGACAAACACTTCTGTTTTTTTTTTTTCAACATGAAGTAGTTTGGCCTACTATAGCTGAACTCATAGTACATACTTAGCTTTGTGGTCAGCCATCAGTTTTCTTCATGTGGTAATTTATAGACTCAGATTTCTTCCAGTTTGTATTTCTATCAATATGTAAGGCTTGGAAATCCTCTAAATACAGCAATGACAGGGGAAATTGTGAGTCATTATTCATGGGTTTTTATGAACGTGGCCTATGAGCAACACAACCATTTTTACTCAGATTCTATTGGTGTGAAACTGATCTTATGACCACAGAAAAGGACCGGTAAATGCAGTCCATGATGGGCAGCTAATTGCCAGGAACTATTCTACACTGAGGAGAGGAGAGGGTGAACACAGGCCACGCCCACCATAGCATGTCTTCTGACTGGCTATTCTCTCTTCTCACCTTCTCCATCATCAAGATCTTCCTTAGTCCTCTAGGACTCTTCTCCAGAAATCCCCCACTCCCTTCATATGAGTGGAGACACCCATGACCAGAGGGTGTGTTAGATATGTGATTATGTTGATCTCTGTAATATGATACACACTTTAGCATTTCATAAAATTCGACCCTGGTTTCCTTGCATTCTTATCTCTTTTCAGTGTTTTATAGGATACAATTTTTTAAAATTTTCTTTCAATTTAGAATTCCAGACTTCTCTACTGCAAGAAGCTTTGATGCTAATTTTGTAGCTCCAGCAAAGATGCCCTTGTTTTTGTCTTGTCCATGTTCTCACCTTTAACATAGGTTTAATCTTCTTTACCCTCTTCAAATGCTCTAGCTTCCTAATTTTTTTTTATATTAGTTCTTATCATGTATCTAAAACTAGTACATCCACTCTGATAGCTCAGAATAGAAAGACTTTCTTTAAGATCTGCATTGGTCTCAATGTTTATTTTTACCCCAAATTCCTATGTGGAAACTTAATACTGAATGTGATGGTATTAGGGGGTGGGGCCTCAGGCAAGTGATTATGTCATGACACTGGGCCATTAGAGCAAGACTGGTGTACTTATAAATATGTTCCTATGGGCCTGCCTTGCCCTTCTACCATGGGTACACACAGGTAGATGGCCCCATCCCTGAACAGGAGAGCAGTCCCTCACCAGATGTCAATCTCTTGGTGACATGCACTTGGAATTTTCAGCTTCCACTAGTGTAAAAAATAAGTTTTTGTTGGTGATAATCTTTCCCGTTTATGACATTTTGTTACAGGAATGTAAATGAACTGAGACAAGATCTTGCCCTTCTTTCTTGTGCCAGTATGAATAAACACACACAGGTCTCTGGCAGGAAGACTTTGGAATATTTCCCTGGACTTCTGTATAATCAAGGCTGATTTCTCAATTATTTCCTGCATGCTCTTTTGGTTAAGACTGATAAAATTTCATGTGGGTGGTTATTCTCTAGATTAAAATAAATGAAATGAGAAAACAATACTTGCAAATTAGTTTGTTTATTTATTTATTTATTTATCTTTGTATCATGGATTGAACCCAGGATGTTTAAACACTGAACCATATCCCTAGCCCTTTTTTAAAAAAATATTTTATATTTAGAGACAAGGTCTCTCTGGATTTCTTAGGGTCTCCCTAAATTGCTGAGGCTAGCTTTGAACTTGTGATCCTCCTGCCTCAGCTTCCTGAGCTGTGGGGATTACAGGCATGCGCTGCTGTGCCTGCATGTTTCCAGTTTCTAAGGTGGGAAACACATGGTAGAGTTGGTTGTTGTATTATCAGGGATTACAAATTCTGTTTTTCTAGCTTCTTCCATAAAAGTTTTGAATGATCACTACAAAATTCCAACCTGACTCCCACCAAATACTTAATTATACAAATTCTATAAGCAAATTCAGGGGATTTCAGAATTTTTCAAAGCATATGAAACTCTATTTTAGATTTATCTTAAGGAAGTACAGCAAAGTGCTCAAGACCATTCCTATATATAAGAAAGCTTTAGCACAGTAAAGGCTTGTGAACTTGAGACAGTTACTCATTCTTTAGTAGCCTCAGTTTCATCTATTAAATAAGGATGAAAATGTTAGACCTTATCATGCAGGGTTATAATGAAAGTTGAATTAGTTAATATTCTTAAAACATGAAAAATAATGCCTGCTGCATGATAAACTCTGCATAACTATTTATTATTTAATAAAGCTAATAGTAATTATTTTTTCAAGTATTTTCTTGAATTCAAAGGCTTAAATATAATAATAGGTCATCCAGATTTCTGAAAACTGAAGTTTTAATAGGGCTGCTAAAGAATCTATTCAAATTATTAGATTGGCTACTATGAACTTTTCTATTTTTTGAAGTATTACATTCTTAAACTTGTTTCAATTACATGAATAATCAATAAGTGGATGAGGATGCAAACAGATATTTTATCAGTGGTTTGGACAATATTGGAAGAGCTCTATCCTTATTATTAGAACAAATGAACTAAAAAGTATAAAAGAAATTCTACTTTAATAGTTTACCAAGATTTTCCCAAGAAAAGAATTAATTAGGGGAGAATTTGGACCTGCACATTAAGAGTAGAGGATAATGTGGTGAAATAATTAGAATAAAAATTTTAAAAACTTTTGTTTCATTTACCTTAATTTCTCTTTTTAGTGATTTTTATTTCTATCAAACTTTTAATAATAAAAACACAAAATCTTATACCTTTAACTATGTGAACAGCCTGTACTCAGAATTGTTTGATTTTCTTAACTTTTCACTTTCTCCCTTTTCTCTGTTTTTGTTTTACAATTAATTTTTTATCTTTAGCCCTGAGTATAGTATTGAAGGACTAAAACTTAAAACTAAAGGTTCTGCACAAGGAGAAATGTGTGTGTGATGCTGTGTATTGGCTGTTAGATATCTTCAAACACAATTCATCATCAGGAGATGTGAGAGCTCTGTTTTTCACTCATAATGTCACTGTACAATGTATTTTGGAACTTGCTGGGTGAAAAATAGAAGCAGTTAACTGATAAAAACTAGAAAATCCAGATTCTTCCTGGCAAGGAAAAAAAATCTCCTAATCACATGGTTTTTAGTTATGTATGCACTAAACAAAGTTTATGTATGCACTAAGCTAAGTCTTACACTTAGCTATCTTCTGATGGCCAAATGGACATTTTGAAGCTCTATTACTTAACTCTGTTCATACAGTCACAACCTTTTTAAAAATAGTTCCCTTGTTGTGTCAGTCTTTTCAGTGAGCTCTTTGCTTCTGCAATTAGGAAAAGGAATCAGTGTTGGACTTGGCATTTGTATTCCTCCTGTATTGTTTCTGTAGTTCTTACTTATCTTCTATTTTGTAAGTGGCTGTTGCCGCAGTCTGGCTGGGCATAATTCAGGAGCCACTTGTCAAAAGAAACGAACTTTATTTTTAGAACTACAAACACCAAACAAAACAGCTCCTCAGGAAAAAAACCCTCAGAGCCCAACTGCCACCACTGGCTTCCCACAAGCCTCTCACCCACACAAGCCTCACCACCTCCCACAATCCTCCTGCTCTTGAGGCCGATTGGCTGGGTCATGTGGGCGGAGCCAAAGAAGTCCCCCAATGAGCAGCTCCGTGGTCTGAAAGGGCAGGGAAACAGCCCAATGAACATCACCGCAGAGGAGCCAATCAGCTAGATGTTGCTGGGGCCGCTGTGAGCCAATCATCAGCTTTGCAGTCTGAAGGGCGGGGAAACAGCCCAATGAACATCACCACAGAGGAGCCAATCAGCTAGATGTTGCTGGGGCCGCTGTGAACCAATCATTAAAGGTAATTTGAGCTCACTAAATTACCATCACAATCATTGTGAGAAGTGTTTCAACTAGAATCTTGAGATAAGTACATTTTATCCCTATTAACATCGGATAAAATCAATTTAACTAGAAGCATAGTTTGGGCTGTGATAATACAAGACCAAATGCTAGAAGAGATATTAATCTAGCAATGAATTAATCCTTTGAAAATATTCTCAAAACAAAATTTCATTTGATTTCAACTTTTTAAAAGCTCCAAAATACACTTGCAAAGAAGGTATGAGCATTTTTCATGAAAATGTGAAGCCAGTTCAGTAGAGCTCTACACTAAAAAGAACATGGGCTTTGACCTCAAGAGATGCAGGTCTTGCTTCTGCTTCACCTACTTTTACCAATGAAATTGAAAAAGTCATAAAGACTTTCTTGGCCACACATTCCCCATTTGTGAATTAAAGGAATTAAACAATGTTTAATTGTTCTGAAAGAGAGGTTATGTGTCATAGAAACTTCTTTAAGGTAAAAAGAAAAAATATGTATAACACACATCAGACTGGGGTTCCAATGGTTCACAGTGAACTACTTTAGAATTTCAATGAAATCAGTTATTTTCCTTTCAGTGCATTTTTAATACTCTAGCAAAATATCATGTTTAATTATTGCTTCTTTTACTGACTCACGAACAATATGAAGAATTACATAATTATGTTGCCAAGGCCTAAGCCAATGCTTGGAGAAGGGTAGATACTTAACAAATAATTGTTGAATAAGTAAGTAAATGATGAATGTTACATTGCTGATATTAAATGTGAAGCTGCCCACTGGTAAAACTGTATGGCACTTAAATTCTGTGTTGCATAAAAAGGGACAATAACAGATTAGAGCATATCTTTCTGTGGTTCTCAGCTAGGCTGTAAACTATTAATCCCTTTCAATATTCTTTTAATACAAATCATATATAAGGTCTTTTCAGAAATGCAGTAGTATGTGAACATATAAGTCAAATTGAACTCATATGTGCAATTATTTCAAAGGTGTAAAATCTCTTATCCTCAATTCTATGTGTTTTAGTACAACATCTGGCTTCCCCAGAAGTCTCAGTTTCATCAACTGGGAACAAGACAGATTCACAGACATTAAATACATGACACATTTTCACCAATGAGTTCAATGCATATAATAGTATTTTTAATTTTTGTGTGTGTGTGGTTTTGAGGATCAGAGCCAGGGCCTTGCACATGCTAGGCAAATGCTCTACCACTGAGCCATATCCCCAGCCTTCAATGTACGTAATATTCTACTTCCCTGGGCCTGTCAACCCATCATTGATGGGGAAACACAGGTCTAGATCTTCATAAGACCCAATTTTACTAGAATTATCAGCTCTACCAAGAGAGGTTAACAGGTAATCAGTGCCCAGGAATCAACATCTTAACTTCACAATGTCATCTGCCACCATTATCAGGGTCAAGGGATGTCCTGCACATTGGAAAACAGCATACCTCATCAAGGCCTTTGCCTTTACTATCCCAACAGAACAGAGTAACTCCTGTGCTTGGTGTTGTACCAAGCTTCCCAGTGAGTCCCAGTCTATCAACAAGGATACAAAAAAAAAAAAAAAATCCATTTGAGTTTGTCTTTCCACCCATGGAGGTCAAAAGGGAACCACATATTAAAACCTCTCCAGGTTGTACCACTGCACAAAAAGGAGGGCTAAATTTCCCCTTTGCTCCTCATAACCATTTTCCTATCTGTTCCTTATTTCTCATTGTGTCCATACAAAACAAAACCCACAAACTCCCCAACCAAAAACACAGCTTGAATTTTAGGTTATGCTAAGGAACTCCTTCCATAGCATGGAAGTCCTGTAGTCTTGGCTTTGACCCCATTTAAGTTACTCCCTTCTATGCTCATTTTCTGGATCATGTCGTTACCAAAAAGTGCAGCATATCATAAATAGATTCCATGCATCCCATAATTAAGACCATTTCATAACTTTTCACTTTGTTCTCTCAAACTTTACAACTCTAATCCATGGAAACAACACCATTTCCAAATCTTCACCCCTTTGGTATGTCCTTGCTTTCTAGAGCAAGCTTAAATTCCATGGTTGATTACTATGAATGATTTCTTTAACATACTTTTGACTCCCTTGTTGCTCTCTTCCCTTTCACACTTGGCAGAACCATGATTCTGGTCAAAGGCAATTCTCTGTTCCCTCTGTGTGAGCCCGTGTGCAGCTGAATCTTGTGGAGAAAAATTTGCAAGCACATTATACTGGTTCTATTTCTTATTCAAAAGTATGAGGCCAATAATAGGCCATAAATATTCTGACAATCATTTTAGTGTTCTTTTATTCTTTTAGTTTCTATTCTCTTAGATGACTATTTCATATCTTCTCATTTCTTTAGAATCACCCAAGACCTGTTCCCCTATTCTAACTCTCATCTTATGACCTTGCTTCTAAATTAATGGGAAAATTAAAGCAACCAGATAAGCCAGAGACTCAGCCTTCCCACTGATGTCCTACCCATAATCTTACCTAAAGCTACTTGTCACCATCTCCATACCTAAGCTGTCAGTATTTCATCCTAATGTATCTGCTCTTCCCACTTCAACCTATTCCCACTTTGTAGTGATTCTTTCAGTACATCTCAGGTCATGTAACTCCCCTGCTAAAATACTTTCAATTGTTCCATATTGTATTAAAACTAAATGCCAAAAACATTATAATGACCCAAAACCAACTGTATTTTCTGAATGCATCACCTGTCACCTCAGTAGCCTTGACTTTTCTCATGCCTCTCTATCTCCCTATTCCTCTACTATTCTGATTTGTTCCTGGAACCTACTGGGGAACTATAATGTCAGAGTTTTAGATTTTCTTTTCCCTCACAGTATTCTTAATACACCTAACTTGCTCAATTAACACTTATTTGATTCTAACATACTATTTAATTTACTTATCATGCTTATTATCACTTTCAGCCCAGCAGGACATAGGTTCCATTGAATAAGAGCCACTGTTTTGTTTTTGCAACAGTGGATCTCATGTGCTAAGAATATTGGGCTCAGAGTGCATATTCAGATATGTTAGAAAAAGGATAACTATTCATAAAGATTTGATATTGTAATTTAGGAATGGATTGAAATTTATATTTATATATGTATTCTTTTGATGAAAATATTTAGAAACATTTAAAGTTAACCTTCTAACATAGAAAATACAAATGTATAAACTATATGCAATATTGCAGTATTTCATACACTCGTACTCTTAAATATAATAACTAAATCATTTTAGTGAAGAACATCTTTCATCTTCACAAATAAATTATAAAACCCAAGAGAAAGGACAACTCCATTCATATATAACTTTGTACCAACAGGAAGTTCAGTGTCTAATTCATGCCAGGATAGCCTTTGTCTCAAGAGCAATTATTTTTTTTTTTAAAATAAGCACATAAAAAACTATTCCAGAGTTATATGAAGAAGATTACTGTGGACATCAGAGCTACCTGAACTCAGATGTTTATTATATGATTATTCACAAAAGTCAAGATGTGCAATCAACCTAGGTCCCTATCAATGTATGAAGGAAAAATAAATTGTGGTGTATATGCACAATGAAATATTATCCAGTCATAAAAAGGATGTTATATATGGCAAAACAAATGGTAAGTGATAAAATTATGTCCAGCACATAAAGACAAATATCACATGTTCTGTTCTATATATAGAAACTGAAAAGGTTGATCTCAAAGAAATGGAGAGTAGAATAGTGGTTACCAGAGGTTAGGGAGAATGGAGGGTATATAGAGAGGTCAGATAGCAGCTATGGAAATATATTTAAATGGGCAGGATAAGTGTTATATAACATGATAGGGTAACTATAGTTTATCACAATTCATTAAGTATTTTATAATCAATAATTAGAAGGAGTTTGAAGTTTTCCAATACAAAGAAATAGTAAATATTTAAGAAGATAGAAGTGCCAATTAGTCTGATTTGATCATTACACATTGTATGTATGTATCAAGTTATCACACTGTACTTCATCATTATGTACAATTAAAATTATTATAATTATTGCACATGTTAACAATACAAAATGATGGGTATCATTATGAAAATTTCATACTCTATGACTTAAGTTCTCTGTGTACTTTATTATTCTTCAACTAAATTATTATATTTTAGAATTGACTATAAGAATATTTTTTATTTTGGAAAAGTTGAAACAATGTACAGTACTTTTAATCTACTACGCTGTGCTTTTGTGGATTCAGGACAGAAACACCAATACATCACCACACGATGAATCCCATACTAAACTGTAGCTAGCAAAAAATAGCTTTAAATAGAATTCAATCTTATTTTATTCTATTGGTGTACATGTATAATATTATACTATATTTATTTATATTTAATATACAATTACATACAATTTATATTGTATTTATAGATACATATACCATTATATAAAAATCATTAAAATGATAAATTAGAAAACTTGACAACAATGTACAAAATAGCTCAGAGAAAAATATTAAGTTCCATAAATAATTGGAACTTAATCCCTCCCTCATGAATAGGTTGGGCAATGTGACCAAGAATGAAGCATTGAATTTTGAAAATGCTATTTTGAAATCAAATTTGGCCTTCATTTTGGAATTTGTAGAAATACTGCATGAGACTCTTATTCTCTATAATTATGTGGTTGGGTTAAGTCTTAAAGTTACTTGAAATATTCAAGGTTGAAGTAACAAAGTAACAAGATGCTCCAAAAAAAAAAATTAAAAGCATTTAATAAGAAAACACATTTTCTACCTTTGACCTTTAGAAACTAAACAATTTAAAACCATACTGGAGTTATCCTTAGACTGAAGTAGAATTTTAAGATGAATTAAATTCTTTTTTAAGTAAACTACTTGACCCAAGTTTTATCCATGAATTCCGCAGCCACTCAGGATGCTCCAGCCAAAACCTGAACTTTCTTCTCTGCTCTAAGCAAAGGAATCAGCCAAAACCGAAATGTTGACAGCAGAACAAAGTGAAAGATAAACTGATTATAATCGCAAGCTTCCCTTGGACACTTCTTAAGTGTTTAGTTTGTTTATTTTTTTAGTATCAGGGATTAATTACTGAGCCACATCCCCAGCCCTTTCTAAATTTTTTTAGTTTGAGACTGGGTCTTGCTAATTTGCTTTAGACCTTATTAAGTTTCTGAGGCTGGCTTTGAACTTGTGATCTTCCAGCCTTAGCTTCCCAGGCTGCTAGGATTACAGGTATGTGCCCAGTTTAAATTTCAAAAGAAGAGCCTATGTTGTAATTCTGACCCACTGCCCATGCCCAGGCTACCAAGGGAGCAGGGTGGAGATGGAGTTCATTGTTGAAAGTCTCACCCCCTTCACCTGTGATTTGTCAAGGAAAAAGGATCAATAGTAGGGCAAAAAGTTGAAAAGGAGAAGTAGGGCAAAATAAAATTGAGAAAGAGCAGGAAACAATAAACATGTCTTTTTTTTGCACAGAAACAAATTTAAAATTTTCCAGAAAGAAGCAGCATTCTCTCCAATCCATTGGATCCATCACTGTACTCCAGGAGCTGCTATTTCACCCTCATGGAAAACTGGTGACCTTGTAACACACATGGATAGTTCCCATTTATTGACAAAAGATTTACCTACCTCTTCAAGGGTGTTCCTCATCCTTTGGTTAATCCCAAGTTTACCAGTAGATGAAACACAGCATTACAAAAAATATATTCTAAATAATTTTAAAATGTGGTAAAGACATGCATGTTGAGATTGTGTGGGTCTAGTGCAATGGGGCCAAACTGAAAATATTCCATGTTTGGAACATTTAAAAACAAAATAACGACTTTTAGTTAAAAGTGTTTCTTCTGAATTGAAACTTTTGTTTTTTTTTGGGGGGGGAAGGGGGGCATGGAGAAAAAAGTTACTTGTATTTGGTTTTGTATCTAATGAGACTGCTTTTCTTTTTGAAATTGGAAATCGGAGTTCAATCCCCTAGTTAACAGATTATACTATTGAGATTATACAATACATTTCATATCTTTAACTTTTCTGTAGGATTTAGTACCAAAAAGCAAAACAAAACTTTAAAAACTCATGTGGTCTAATTAATATTTAAATATAATAATATCTTTGTAATTTGCTTCAAAAGATTAACTATAGTAAGTTTAAATCACTCTTAAGATGCTTATTTTTTTTTGTTTAAAAACACTCAGATTGATCAAAATAGAGTTATACTATAGATTTTCGAATAGAAAATTATTTTAGGTCTATATTGCCTAAATCAGACAAGGAGCCATTAAAAGTATTAATTGTGAGAATTAGAATTAAAATAAAATTTGAGGGAAAACAGTAAAAAGGATAATGATTCAAGTTTAAACCAATAAATTGTTTGCAAAGTTAATAATATTATTGAAATAAAGTTAAAAATAAAATAAAATAGAGAATCAAAACATCATGTCTGCAAATACTACTTCCTAGAGCAAGAATACTACACTGGGTCCCAGAACAGGGGTGTACCTAGGACAGGTATGCAGAAATCAGAACACCTCTTTATTACTTTTTTTTTTAAATTAATTATTTGGCTTCTCAAGATCATTATTTTATCATCTATTAAATAAGGTTGGAATAAATCATCTTGGGGATTCTTTCTTCTCTGGGCTTTTGGCTTGAAGTTCAAGCAATGACTGAAGGAAGAGAAGGGTTATCTCCTATATGGGTATTCCCTTTGGGAGAAAATGAAACTCAGAGTTTAGTGAATTCAGTCACAGCTCATATGTTTTAGAGTTTGTATTCAAGTTATCTCCTGTAAGGGTGCCCTGTTATATGAAAATGTAATCATCAGGTTGTTCTTTGTTGTAACTTGAATCTGGATGTCCCCCATGGCCTCATGTACTGAGAGGAAGACTTGTTTCCTCATGCAGCAGTGTTCAGAGGTGGGACTTTGGCAAGTGATTGGATCATGAGGGACTTCATTGGTGTATCAATCCATGGATAGTTTAATATAATTTGATGATTTTTGTTGGAGGGGGTAGAAACTCTGGAAGGTTGGGCCTAGTTGGAGAAAGTAGGTCACGAGAGAAATGTCCTGGTGTGGTTTTTCCTATCTTAGGCTCCCTTTCTCTTTCTTTCACTTTATCTCTCTCTCTCTCTCTCTCTCTCCATCTTTATTTTCCTGTTTCCATTTGCCATAAGGAGAGCAGCTTTCCTCTTCTATATTCTTTCACCAAGATATCTGCCTCATGTCAGGCCCAAATGCAGTGGAGCTAGCTGACATGGACGGAACCCTCTGAGACCATAAGCAAAATCAATTCTTTCTTCTTTAAAGTTGTCTGTGAAAGGTATTTGTCACAGCATGATGGGTGGCTAT
Organism: Spermophilus citellus; assembly: GCF_964194105.1. Classification (NCBI taxonomy): domain Eukaryota; kingdom Metazoa; phylum Chordata; class Mammalia; order Rodentia; family Sciuridae; genus Spermophilus; species Spermophilus citellus. The sequence continues at coordinate 271,364,699 of NC_138182.1, read as the reverse complement.
TCAGTATTAACATCTTTTATCTTATTATTTTCAAAGGGAGGAGAATAGAAACTGATAAATAAATTAAGGAGGCTTTGTGTTGTTCATAGTACACCGACCAGGACTCCCTTAGCCAACCCTTAGTCGAACTCCTTTGGGCCCTGTTTTCTCCACTTGTTCCACTGAACCCAACTTTGGCAAAGAATCTTACCAAGTTTATGGAGAATCAATCACTACCATCCTTGATATCAAGTCTAGCACCTAGTCCTCTGCGTCAATACTCAATTGAGTTTTTCTTCCAGCTGGCTCTTGATACTAATAAAGCTCATCTTAGTGAGTTTCCATCCTTTCCTTCACCCTGCCCCTGGCTATAAATCTGAACTTGTCTTTATTGTATATTTGGAGTTGAATTCAAACTCTATCCTATGGATAAATCCTCTGGATAGATAGCAATAGTGTTGCTATAGTCTAGAATAGCATCTTCTTTGCAATTTTTAACAAGCATCCAGTGAAACATTTCTCTTTAGCATCATTAGATAAAGAATAATCCAGTAAAACTTACTAAGATCTCTCCTTCTCCTGTACATATATCCTGACCCATTGAGCTTGGCCCTGTCACTATAATAGCAGCTGTCTTGATATATTGCTGCTTTGTTCTAAAGATGTGGTGAAATAAAATGGCAAAGATGGGTACTCTGGGTATTCTGCATCTGTATGGAAACCTTCTTCACAATGGATGAAACATTGACAAATATCTCTTAGCAACTAGGGAAACTGAAGCATAAAGGGAAGGGCTTACGTATGCAGTCCCTAAACAAAAATGACACTTCAGAGAGCAAGACTGTTAATTTAGCATGCTCCAGGGACCACTTAAGCCTTATGTGTTTTCATAATATTTGCCATCTGCCAAGATGGCCATTGTAGTGATAATAAAAGATGCTGTTTTTGAATTTTGTAGTCTGTTTCTATGTGAATGGTTTTTCATCCCAAGATTTAATACTTTATGAAATTCTCAAGATTTTACCCATTATCATTATGCAATTGTACAATTAGAACCACAAATATGAAAAATGATAATAAAAACAGGAAAAGTACTGGTAAGTTACTCTCAGTCCTGCAAGATTCCTTAAATTGCTATTTTGCTCCTATTCCTGGGTTTGGAGTCTCAGAATTGATTAATTCATTTTGACTGTGTATGAGAGTATATTTAAAAACAGGTTTCTAGGGGGAAATCATCTTCTCATAATCATATCTCATTGATGCTCTCTTCTAATCCTATCAGTTTTTAATCAGACAGTGTTTATGGAAAATGTACTGAGCACTATTCTAGCAAAAGGAATCAGAGGAAAGGTTCCTGTTTTCAAGGAGTTTACAATCTAGTTAAAAAGAGAAAACAGGCAGGCATGTGGAAAGTCAGATGGTTTCCTGTCCTCTGATCCTCTGGGCAGGTGCATGCCCATCCCTTTGCCAGAGCTTGATGTGCTTCAAGTCAAGCCAAATACTGGGAGCATGTGGTGATGGTGCTTAGGACAGAAGGAGGGAAAGAAAATTTCTTAGAATAAGGTCTAGAAGCTACATAAAGGTCTGTTTATCTTCTGTTATCTACACACAAATTCCAGGTTGTTTCCTATCTCCAATCTCAGGTCAATCTGAGGTTGAGCAAGAGAGATATAAGTCAAAACTACTAAATGAAAACTGTCCAAGAGGCTGGGGGGGAAAAGGGATAACAGTTAGATCAAGCATGTAGGCTTAAAGCACTCTCCAAACATGGAGAAAATAGAGAAGAGAGGGTCTTGAAAGCAGAGTTTATTACTTAATAGCCACAGAGTAATGGTCATTAGGGATGGCTCTCAATTGCAGTTTAAAGAACTCAAACCTGGTGAGAAGCTAGATATATGTTGACTAGAGGGATCTACAACTTTTCTGCATGAATTGGAACATGTGAGGGAAGCAATGATCTCAATTTTCTGCATTAGATATTATCCAACAATTAAGTTGCTTAAAATTATACTATACTAACCTTCCCTTAAAGTGCACATTACTTAGAATAAAATAGTAGAAAGATAAAGAATTTAGAAAGTACATTGCCTAAACACAAGTAGAAAATACTCAGAAAATATAGAAATCAATGTACTGTAGTCATAAATATCATCAAGGAAAAATATGACAGAACTTGAGAAATAAGGGTTTAGGTAAGTTGAATGGGATGCTGGAGGACGCATGGGTTGTGGTACGATTGCAGGTAAAGATTCAGAAATGGAAGTGAGGATGGCATTTGTAAGAAACAGAGAAAAAACAATGCAGCTTAATGCAAGTTTACCACATGGACAATGTTGTAAGAAAGACTGGGCGGAGGAGCCAAGTTAAAGACATTTAATTAGTGCTTGTTTAAATAATTAGTAGAAATGTTTTGCAAATCCATGAATGCTGGAAAGACATTGTGAAAATCATATTATAGAAAAACTGATAATTATAGTTAGGATAAATTTGAGAAGGAAGAAAAATGATGTAAAGAGACCAGAAGGAAGGATTTTGTAGTAATTCAAATATGAATTGAGAAGAATACATCAATCTGATAGACATTTCAAAGGAATAAACAAGTCGGGTTACTGCTAAATTATATAAAAAATAGGATAGGGAAAGAAAATTCAAAAACAGCTCCCAAACTGGGAGAGTAAAACAGCTTTTGGTTTGCATGGTGCTCATGCTTAAATATAAGATAAGGACTGAGCTGAAGTCCAGTCTTTGCTACTGATCAGGTGTATGATTTCAGGTGACAATCTATTTGATAAAACACACTTAATCAGTCTTCTCATCTGTTAAATGATTTAGATGATCTTTGGATAATTAAAACCTATTTTTATGAATTCAATTTTAGCTGTGGCAAGTTAGTACAAACTGAACTTCACAGTGTTGAGCAAGACATGGAAAACATAATGCTTCTAATGAAACCATTCTTCTGTTTCCTTTATTTTTCATAGTAGAGTTGCTACTATGTTACATCATTGTTTAATATCATTTACAGACAAGGAAAAGATTAATTGAACCTAAATATACAAGCTACTATTTTCTAACTCTTCTAATTGTTTTCTTTGCCAAATCAAGGAAAGATTATAATGTCAGTTATATCCTAAGCAAGAATGCAAAAGTCTTTCCCATAACTTGTTAAATCCAAGGCAATGGAAATAAAAATGACATCAATAAAAGCAATAGTAATTAATATTGAACTAAGTTGAAAATTAATTTACATACATCATATCTTTAGTAATCAGAAGGCACTTCTGAGTGATCAATAATAATTTTACTCTACTGTCAAAACTGATAGAGGTGACATACAGCAAAGTGATAACTTTTGCAGGCATGAAGTACTTAGAAGTACAGTTGAGATGATGGTTTGAGTCCTTCTATTTCAAATCCATTCCTTAACTTTTAGATCATATCATGAGAGAATTAAAATATTTTGTGGATTCTTCAAAGAATAAGAAGGAATTTCTTTGTAGATTGAATGAAACTCAAGAAATAGAGCCATGAGAAAGTGTTCAACATTGGGTCCACATTCATTTACCTGTTACCATATTGTGCTGGTGGAAAGTAATATGTTTTAGCTCATGTTTAAACATTAAAATCAAGAAAATTAATCAGAATTCCAACTTTCTACTCTTTTCTCTGAAGCAGACTAGAGAAGACCAAAGGAAATTTCCTCTTTACTTGCCACTGTTACAGAGCAATTTAGTATTTCCTGCACCTTCTTCTCAAATGGTCAGAGCTTTAGGCATAGACATATAATGCAGGTTGTGACCAATTTTCTCACTATTAACTTCTATATCATGGCAGATTCCTCATAGTTGTTTGCTGTGTTGCTTTTTGTTGATTGTTGCTTGATGAATAAAGTGGGAGAAGGATATGCCAAAGATTAAAGAAGAAATAACAGAAGTATAGACAAAGTTTATTTAAAATTTAATGGAAAAAATCATGTCAATGAAGAAGGATTAAAGCTTAAGACCCCTTCCTTTTGTCAGTCATAACTTAGGATATTGTTTTTCCTCATCATGCACTTTAGGAAATACTTGTATATTTTTCAGTCATGTGTATAATACATGGCTTAAGCCTATATAAGGATACCATAGAAATTTCACTAGAGGTTTCCTCAGCAGATACTGGCTGAAAAGGCAGAGCTAAAGGATTTGTCGATCTGTTTACTTGTGACAAATTTGTTGAGAGTATGGTTGGCATCTGACATGTTTCTAGAGGCACGGATTACCCATGGTGCTGGATTACTCTTGTAGAATTTACAGTTCAATAGTTGAGAAATTCAATGAACAAGAAAACACATGGAACATTATGAATTTTATACTACAACAAATTATTGAAGAAGAAAAATTACCAAAAAAGGTAGGAATGAAGCCGATATATTGAATTGTGAGGAAAAACCACCTTGAAGAAGAAATAAAGACAATAAGTTATTTCAGGAAGGAGAAGGAATCACAGTGCCTCAGGCAGGGGGAATGTGCAGTTATAAAATGTTCTGAGGAGAGAAAGAGCTGCAGGGTCCTTATGACTAAAGAGCTTCCCCTAAGGGGAAGAGGGAAAGAGGTTAGATATGCGCCAGTATCAGATCATGCAGGGTCTGGTGGACCACAAGAGGATTTTGAATGCACTAAAAACAGGAGAAAAACAAAAACTAATTTACATTTTTGAAAAATCTTTCTAGAGGCCATATGAAAAGTGGATTGAAATAGAGCAAAAGGAGAAGTAAGGGAAATGTTTGGAATGCTTTTGCAGAAAAGAAAAAAGGGGATAATGATAGGAGCAATAGAAAAATGTAAGAACAAAGTTGCATTACACTTGATCAGGCTTATTGGATTATGGTCAGAGTGAGAACAGAAATTTTTAAAATTAACAAAAATGACACAGAAAATCAGAACAACACTACAGTGTGCTCTTTCTTGGTAGTAGTTTCAGTTACACAGGCATATGCATTGTTCAAAACTCAGAAAAAAAATAATCTTATGATAAGTGTATTTTCTTATTAAAAGAGAAGACCTGGAAACAGACATTGAAAAATTGCTAATTATGTTTGTTAATTCAGAGATAAATGTATTAATTTTTGCAGTTTATTTTTAAATATTTTGTAACATGGATTGAAGAAAAGAGGGATGAAAAGTGAATAGAACTTGATAAAATAAGGAGAGTAAATATTAAAGATATAGCTAAAAAGTCATATGGCTCATGATCATGGTACTTTTATGGAGGTGATTAGGAACTGTATACCAGAAGCATTAAAAATGGAGATAGTTTTAATAGACTCTAGAGAGGATGTGGAGAAAAAAAGAACAATTTTCCACTGTTGGTGGGATTATAAATTAGTATAACTACTATGGAAATTAGTGTGGAGGTTCCTCACAGTACTTGACATAGAACCACTATATGACCCAACTATACCACTCCTCAGGATTTATCCTAAAGAATTAAAGTCACCTTACTACAGTGATGTATGCATACCCATGTTTATAGCAACATAATTCATAATAGCCAACTATGGAATCAGACTAAATGTCTATCAATGCATAAATTGATAAAGAAAATGTGATACATATACACAATGGAGTTTATTCAGCCATAAAGAAAAAGGAGATTATGTCATCTGCAGGAATAGGGATGGAACTTGAAACCATTATGTTAAGGAAAATAAGCCAAACTCAGAAGGTCAGGTGTCACATGTTTTTTCTCAAGAGAGAAAAAAGGAAAAGAAAGGTCAGTAGAATGGAGGAAAGAGAAGAGGGAGGGAGGAGATGAGGAAAGGGAAATACTAGAGGATGATACTGATCAAATTCTATTGTTATATTCTGTACATATATGATTATGTAACAATAAATGTCACCATTATGTACAATTATAAAGTGCCATTAAAATATGAAAAAATGCAGATTGTTTATCTAGTTATCTACATCTAGAAATATTTCATGAGAAATAAACACAGAGGTACATAGAAAGATTTATTATATAATATTGAAGGATAATAAAAAATAAAGATCTACAAGTAAGAACATGGATTAATCATAGTATAGCCATATGATTGAATTCTATTTTCTTCAATATAATTTGATAGGAGTTAATTTAAGCCACTATGGAAAATTTTGTAATGCATAATTAGGTTAAAAAAGTACATTTGTAATATATGATATGTATTTTGTAAACATTATTTATAGTATTTGAACTGCTGTTTTACAAAATATTAACAACTAGATGTGGCTCATTTCATCTTATGTTTTCTCTATTTTTCCAGGTTTTATACAATATTGAATATATGCTTACTTCCTTAAATTAAAAAAATATAATTCTAATATAATTTCACAGTAAATTATTTAAAATTAACTTAGATACCATAATGAGCAATAATGCATATGATAGCAGATGTAGCATTAAAGTACAGAAGTAGATTACGGCTTAGAATTCTTATGATTTAATCAGAATATTAAATAGGTGCTTTCTTAATAATTATGTATAATCCTAGTTTTATGTAGTATAGGGAAGCAAACAGTCTCCATGAGGTTTTAGAAAATACCCAAGGGGACCTGGGGCTAGAAAAAGAAGCCAAGAAAGTTGTTGGCTGACATTTAAAATTTCAAAGCAATGACAAGAAAATCACTATTTGCGTAGGACAAATCTTTGTGTGTCTGGAAAAAAACAATTTGTATTTTGTTTTGTTAAGTTGTTGGGGGTATTGTGTGTTTTCTTTCTTTTGTTCTGGTTTTGTTTCTTTGGTTAGGACAAGGGAAATTCTATGACCCTATTGACCTTCTTAAACTATTAAGTTAAACTTTGACTAAAAAATGGTCAAATATTCACCTGTGGTTAACCTTTTCCCTCCATGTCTCAGGATCTCCAGAATTTCTATTGGAAACCTCGAAAGTCTCTTCTGAAAGGCTTTAGTGAAAGGGGTGGAAATAAAATTTCAATGAGTTCTTAGGCCATTTTTTATATAGTTCCACCAAATAACTCAAAGAACATTAAATAATTAAGTGACATCAGGCTAAATAGTTCCTAAGTGATGTACACCACAAATTTGTGGTTAGTCCTGTATTTGATGTCTTCATTAATTATTTTTGATGACATCAAAGTAAATTAACAAATTTTCTAAAGAAAACTTGTTTTATTTTTGATTGGCAATGCATTTGTAAGGGGATGAATTTGTTAGAAATTAACAGAGTTTAGAATAATGATATAATCTGAGATTAAACATAAAATGAATAGGTAAGCAATTACTTATTTTCTTTGCAAATATTAACTATAACCAGGACTGAGGAGTATTCCAAGGATAAGTGTCTGTTTATCAGCACCAAGATTCAGTTGACCTCCAAAATCTTAAGTTATTTTATTTTATTTATATTTTGGTCTGTGAATGAAACCCACAGATTTGTGCTTGCTCGGCAAATGGTCTACCACTGAGCTATATCTTCAGTCCCTACTTGTGCTATTTTAACATTATACATGACAAAATGTGTATAGGTCAACTATTTTGTTCTTATCAGATCATGACTCTGAGTACATGATTAAGAGTACTGTTACATTTTAAGAGCTCATCTTACAAAACTACTAAAGCAATGAAAGATTTGTTTTCCACATTGAACAATATCATATTGTGTATTTTTGCCAGAAGAAACAAATAGGGGTATAATACATGTCCTCAAATATTGAAGATCTGCCCATTTATGAAGTGACTTTATTCAGCCAGGCATCAGAGGCAAAGCAAGCATTGACGGAAGTTGTTGTTGTTGGTTTTTTTGTTTTTGTTTTTGGTGCATACTCCTGTCTCTTCGAAGGCTAAGACTGCATCTTATTCTTCTACTTCCAGCCCTTGACCCAGGTTCTGTGATGTTTAGACAGCATTTGTGAAATTTGGTGCAACATATAAATGAATGGAGAGACAGTGTTTCCTAAGCAGTGACAAGGTTGTCACTGAAATGATTGAGGCAATATTTACTTTACCATTTCCAGAGTCATCAGAGAAGAAAACTGCTAGAAAGCAGGTACCTTGTTTTATTTTGCATCTTCAGTATCCTTTATCTGCATGCACATTTCCCCCAGCGTCATTTAAGTTTGCTCTTATCTCTTATATTCTGCTACTTTCCTGGGTCTCCTCTTCACTTTAGAGCCAGTGTTCTAAAATTATTGTCTCTGCTTCATCATCTGCCTTACTCAACTTGATGCAAGTGGTTTCTCTCTTCATCACACTCCTAAAGCTACTTCATCAAGGTCTCTAACAACTTCTTTATGTTTATATTTAATGGATATGAGCATTCTGTAGCATTTGACTCTCTTGAGTCTCCTTTGGAACAATCTCTTTTTTCTCTGGTTTCCATGACAACAACTCTCCATTGTCCTTTGTGTCTTCCCTTCTTCATCTCATTTCTTCGGTGGCGAGTTTATTTATATCTTATCCAGAGCTTGTTTTTCTTCTCATTCTATTATTCTTCAAGAAACATCCAGTTAATGAACAAAGTCACAATTTTAAATAAACTCTGTAAACCTATAAATATCAACCAGATATAAGTAATATTACACAAAACTTTTTTCTTACAATTAGAGCATATTCATCATTGAAAATTTATTATGATATACATAATACCTACAAAAAATCTAAACTTATAATTATTTTGTCTAGAGTTCCAGTTATAGGACAAAATTTACAAAGCAATGAAACAATATGAGAATTTTTGTTTTGTTATAATATTCAAGCAGAAGAGCAAAAGAGAATATCAGAAATGTAAAAAAGAATGTAAATATGAAATGGTATAATCAGTGTTAATGTTATATGTATACTATGTTTATGTATATACATTAATGATAAAGATACATAGAAAAATAAATATTGAAAAAAGAAATTTATATTGAATACAATGAAGCAAAATTTGATACTCTTAATCAATCAAAATTTATCTAAATAAATTTATTCCGCAAGTCAAAACAAAAAAAAAAAACAAAAACAAAAAAGAAACATCCAATCACTTACTCAAATTGGCACAAATAAACTTATGACTTACAGATTATTTTTTTCTATCCCAGGACAGGTTACTAAAATTCAAACTCATATATATATATATATATATATATATATATATATATATATATTCTGTTTACCAAAAATCTATATTTTAATGATCCAAAGAAATCCAAACTCAACATGTCTAAAACAATCCCTAATTATCCTACTCTAAGCCTGACTCCTCCTTCAGTGGAAAATAAATTAATCTCATAATTAAACATTTTTCAGTATACCTTGTCAAGCTAGGGAGCCAGTAGCATACTCTACCCATCCACAGTTATTATACTAGTTTGTAAGCCCATCAATACTACCATTCAAAAAGTCATACAACATATAAATATGGTCTTATAACGTATATCTTTTTTTTTTGTCCGTTTAAGCTTACCCTCTACCAATGCTCTAATTTAAGTATTTTGCCTAGCCAGCTGCCCTAATTTCCTATCCCATTTCTCTATTTCAAGACAGGGAAATTATTTCCCATACTTTGCCCAACGTAATTTTTCTAAAATACATATAATGTTCTTATTCCCTTCCATCAAACTCTTCATTGATTTCCAATTGATTTGAGGTTATAGAACAAAGTCCTTCAATATTTGGGACCATATGCTAGACTGATTTCTCACTAATATCTACCTCTTACTTTGAACAAAAGCTCTTGTTTATCAGTCTTAAAACACTATGCCCAGCCTTATGATGAGGCCTTTAGATGAGAAGTTTCTTTTCCTTGGACTATTTCTCCTCTCCTTTATACTGATAATTCCTTAACTCAGGTGACATTTATTCTGGAAAACCTTCCCTGTTCAAATCCTTAGTCACTATTCATTTACCCTTTTACAGTACCCATTTATGCCAATTTGTAATTAACAAGACAGTTACTTCTTTTAGTCTCCCTTAGATCATAAATTTTGATCTTACAATGTCTAGTTGAATATCTCCTCCCTCATTGACTGGCATTGATAGCAGATACTAGATAAAAAATCAATAAAAAAGAAATAAGGGCTGGGGTTGTAGTAGTAGACAGAACACTTGCCTAGCATGTGTGAGGCACTGGGTTTGATCCTCAGCACCACATAAAAATAAATAAATAAAGGTCTATCAACTAAAAAAAAAAACAACTTTTAAAAAAGAAACAAGTGATGATAAAAGATGAATTGCTGTCAAATGAAAACAAATAAACTTAAGTTACCTATTGCAAAAAAGATCCTAATAGTTGAAGAGTATAAAAAGAACATGGTATGAACAGATTGAAGATTAGCTTTTTCAGTCAGAATTATGATAAATAATTATCAACACCCAAGAAGTGATCAAAGTAATAGGAAAGGGTCATCTTCATGTGAATGGGATCTTCTATGATGGAGGAGGAAGGTCTTTCATTTGTACGCTACCAACAATGAAATTTGAGTTAAAGTTTTCTGTTCTGAGCATGACTCACAGAAAGACAGGCTTGAGAAGCCCAAGAACTGGAGAGCACCCAGGATGGTAGAAAGTCTTAGAATGTTTTAACAGGAATGGTTGAAATAGTCAGAACCAATTAGTGTAGTGAAGATAATTTATTGAAGACAATTATATCTGACTCTAAATATTTGACAGGCTCTTATGAGAAAAAGTGATATTTGCCTCTCCTGGCTCAAAGGTTAGAAATAGTATTAATGGGTCGACATTTCTCATAATAAAACATTTCATGTTCTAGAGCATTGCAAAGAACTTTTCAGAGGTAATGACTTCCACATTAGAGGTATACTAAGCATAGTGAGGAAGACTACTAAGTTCACACAGTATAGGAAATACTCAGGACAGTTAATTACTCTTCACATATGAAGATTTGTCAATATACTAGAGGTGAGCAATGGAAGAAGCAGGAGTTGTGTACTCTGTTTCATAAAGATGATGTCAAGAATATAAAAACTTCTAACTAAGTCAGATCAGGTTTAGAACCAGACCCAGAAAACCACAGGACATGCTAGGAATGTGTTGCTTAAAAAAACAAAACATAAAGACTAACCTAGATAAAATAATTAGACTCCTGCTTTATGGTAACATGAATTTATGCAAGGACACTATTTTCCAAAGTGAGCTTTTAAAATCTCTCCTAGCTGTTGTCTAACACATCCAAACATGTATGTTCTTCAAGTTTTAGATAGCATAAATGGTAAGCCTGATCAAACTCAAGCAATATATATATCTGCCCTATGCATCTTGGTTATTCAGATGTAAGGAGAAGGGGATGAATGCTATCCTTTATGATTAACCCATAAAGGTTTAAGTTTAATTACAACTTTCCCGTGATTTTTTGAAATTTGCAGATGGAGGGAAACTGGAGAAAGTGGGCCTTGGGACTGGAAAGAAAGTTCCTTGTTATGTGGGCTCTCAGGGTATTTCTAACTTGTATTCAGCCAGACTTAATTTAGACTTCTGGTTTCAGAAAACTCAAAATCTCCTATAAGTAAGAGGAGTAGACAGTCATCCTTTACATTTCTGGTAAGATTTTGCTGGAAGAGAACAGTCCCTTTAGCAAATGCATATCTTAAAATTAATCTATGCAAATATTTTTGGTAACAAACATTCCTGGGAAGTATAATGCATCAGGAATTTCTTTCACTTTTTCCTGCCATGGTGTTAACAATTTGGGGGGATTTATACCTTAGCAAAAATTTTAGTATATAGGAAGCAAAGTGATATGAGAGGGACGACCTGTGAAAGGCTAGGGTGTAAATGACAGTTTTCTCTGCAGAGCTTCCCTGAAGGAGGTGGTCTTGCTACAAGGGTGGAGGAGCCCATGTAATCCCTCTTCTTGGGACTATATTGGGTAGATTTTCCCTTTGTTTTTATAAAATTTATCCGGAGTCTACATAGATTATGAATGCTTTGATCTGTTCCGAATACAAAGGCACACAGCGCCCTATTTTAAATGCCAAGTTTGTGTTCTAATGGAAACCACACTTAGTAGGTTGGCAGTCTAACAAATAAACCAAGCAGAGAGATTTCACATTTTTATGAAACACCCACAAGAATCAACATTCTGGTTTTTAGCATCTATTCACTAAGAAATAAAGTAATAAAAACAATATTGGAAGGACTTTAAAGTCTTCAATATATTTTATTCCTCTATCTGACATAATTTCAACAAAGTATTTTGTGGTTTATTTAATTTAAAAGGAACAAGGTGAAAATATTTATTGAATCTCATTCTGAGAAATTTAAGGAAAATATAGAGTATGTATAAGAAATTCCTCCTACCTTGAAGATCTAGTCATTTTATGAATGAGAAAAGACAAACGTACTAAAAATTTTATGATACCTAAGGCACTATGAGTCAAGGAAAGTACTTTTCTCATTTTCCATCAGGATCTGATAGTTTGTTCTCTAAAATACATCTTGAATCCCTCACTTTTTGTTCTTAGTGGAAGACATTAATCACAACTTGCCTTACCCATATTCTTTTAATTGACCCCTCTATTTCCATTTCTGCTCTCTGCCAACAAGTCTCACACAGTAGTAAAAGGATTCTTCTAAAGCACATCCAATTATGCTGTTCCTCTAAATAAGTTCCTTCAAGGGATTTTTCATTACACATTTACCATGCCTACAAATCCCAGCAGGAGGTAGCTCTTCCTGCCCCTGGGGCCTCTTCTTGAATATTCTCTTTCCTCCTAGGTGTCCTCTCAATGCAGGGTATTTCCTGCACTGTACCTCTCTTCCTAACTTCCTATCCCCTTGGAGTTAGGCCCTTTCCATCATTTACTTCCCAGAAAGCAAGTCCTAGAACACTGGGTGTAAATTCTGCCTCTGGTGTTCTCCACCTCAGTTCCCTTTTCCTTCTTTGTACTTTATTCACATTCAGTTTTTTTCTTTTTTTACTTTTTTATTGGATTGTTAAATTGCATGCTTTGTGCATACCCCACCTGCAATGCCACATCAGTTCTTCGAAGCAGAGATGACACTGGTCACATCCACATGGCATCCAGCCCCAAATATTTTTTGTTGAGTGAGTGACTAGATCAATGAATGTTCAGTTTGTCAAAGTTATATTGATATTTTACCACCTATTCAAAGCTCTATAGAAATGTACATCGAGTAATGAGGTAGAGATGAGAACCCAGCCGCCGATTCTCTCACCATTAAAAGAGAAGCTAAACAATCAGGAATGTGTTGTTACAGATTCAGTCTTCTCAGTTTGTGGAGCAATAGTTTGGAAACACTGGCACATTCTGTTTTGCTACAAATGGAGATGTAGGCTTACACAGGCTGACAGATTCAGAGAAAGTTCAATGTGGGAGAAAGAGCTTGACGTAAAGTCTTGAGTTAAAGCTGGAGTCTGAGTTAGAATGTAGGTGTTATGTAGAAAAGAAGAGCAAACCATGCAGAGCCATAGATTCAGGAAAGCTGTCATTTCATGGAGCACTGAAAAATCCTCACTTCCTGCTTTTCAGACACCAAGATTCCCTGGATTTAGACTTCTGAATTCACTGTCCAATCACTTAAATATTTTGGAAGAGGTACTTGCTTGTTTTAAAGTGTTTCCTGGATCGTGTCTCCCTTTTGCAAAATCATGAGAAATGAATAAGTTGGAATATTTCACTCTGTGACTTTCCTGCAGTTTATATTTTGTTATATATCATGTAACACTTTTACCCCTATTCAATTTATTTAAAAAGAGTTGATGACATTTCAAGATGTGCTGCAGCTAAGAATAACGTATTTCCAGGAAGGCTCATTCATCACCCAGAGCTCTCTTGTAATAAAGCTGAGATGAAGCAAAGAGATATTCTACTTTGTTATTAATTTAACCTTCCTTAGGGAAAGTTCACTGTGCATCTTGAGGACACTCTGCCCTTCAGGCCTATTAGGACTGTTCTTCTCTACTGTATCCAACACCTCATCTTTACTAGTTCAGATTCTGTGTGTCCCACCTCTTGCTCTAGTCACTGTTGGAAAACCATTTCCCTGAACCTTTGTTCAGATTCATGCAGGTACACCCTGATAGCACCTCTGTCAGACACCCCTCAAGCTTTGCTTTTGCCTGGGGCTTCTCCAATGCTGCAGGGACAATCTCACCACTTGGATAGGTACAACTACGAAGATTCAGGAATTAATGTCTGTGAGATCCTACTTGATCGATGGAGTCAGCAACTGATGAATGAATGTTTTCTTCTTTGTCCCCAGGATGGATAGACTTGAGTCATACTTTATACATGTCCTCAGAAAATCATACTGGATCAAACTCTAGCCACTTGTTAAGGGAAATTGGGTAACACATTCTTTAATTGGCTTATTCCTGTCCTTCTTCCACTCTCTAACTTTTCTTTCTCCTTCCCAAATAAGTTACCTGAAATCTAATCTTTGTCTCAGGCTCTCCTTTGGGGTACCCATTGCTACAACATACTTTAAAACAAAGGAAAGTCAGTCATTATAATTAATGACTAGAAGAACCTAGAAGTACAAAGAACTGTAACCAAAAATAGAATTGATGCAAGAAAATTTATAGTGCAACATATTGTCATTGTCAATCCTAGCCTTTGTTACAGAAATGAATATCTATAGAGGTGGGTGACTACTGGGGTAAGAAACTTGGGGCTAAGTCAGCCAGACAAGAGCATAAGCAACCAGCAAAGAGAAAGACAAGATGAAGTTCCTCAATAACAGGACCACATCCTGAACACAATTCACGGAGCAGGAGTGAACCACTGCAGAAAACAATCGCTGATATGATTTGATTTTGCCTGGAGTCTGCACATGTTGCAGAAATAGAAAGGAGAACGCTCTGCCTTTTTTTCCCTTTGTCAAACTTACTACTTTCAAATGCTTGTGGCTCCCCTGACCCCAAAATTTAAACATTAATAATTTCACAAGTGACTGAAACTTATTCCTACAGGTAACCAACAGGAAATCTACCATTTATATATGGGCTATGGACCATGAATTCATTCAAGTCATTGTAGTAAAATACTATCCATTTCATTCCCAGGAAAGGTTAAGCCAGGCTGACAGGCTGGAGTACTTGTGGCTTTATGGCATGCTCTGCTCATCCTATAGAATCATAGACTAAGAATGCTCCAAGGAACTCTCTTTTTATTGGTTCTTTTAAATTAAACATGACAATAGAATTCATTTTGATATAATTATAAAAGCATGGATCATAACTTGTTCTAATTCAGTCCCCTTTCTTTCTCTCACCTCCTGTTCCCTTCCTTCTACTCTACTGAATTTTTTTGCTATTTACTTATAGGTTTTTTTTTTTTTTCAATTAATGTGTAAGACAGCAAGATAAGAAAACAAAGCACTGGGAAGGCGAGTGGCCATCCTAAGGGCAAAAAACAAGGTCTTCTGACCCACGAAAATGTTCTCTGATTTGTGAGCCTTCTCAGAGGGAAGAATGGTTGAGATGTGAAGGTCAAAGTGACTGTATAGGTGAAGGTCAACATGATATATCCTAACCTGAGAATTTCTGTTTTCTTTCATTTATAAAAGATTTGTTCTTGGTTTGTTCTACACATCTGTTCTTCCCTCTACTTCCTCCCCCTGTTTTCTATAAATAAAAAAATTGTTTTGTTTTATACTCATGCATAAATACTTACATAAAATATGTTATCCATTTCTGTTCTCATTAAGATACACTAGCTCTGAAGTTCTAAGGTATATTTTTTCTATCCTGACCACCTATAGCCATAGATTGGGTTGTTACTGAATGTTGAGAAGAACCCTCTGTTGCACTTGGCAGTACTGGAGTCCAGATGACTTGTTTCTGCCACTCAAGCTAATTATCTTTTTAAAAAGTATTGTGCAATCTTCTTTTCTTACTTTTTATTATTGCTTGTAAAATATCTTGATATTTTTGTACCTTTAATGCCTCCCACAATGTGCTTCTCCCTATGTGTATCTGATATTTTTAAAATATTTCTATTAAATATTTATAAGCTAATTCAATGTATTCCCATGCTATGGGAAACAATTATAGAACCAAATTTTCCCATTAATATTACGTAGCTAGTTAACCTAAGGGACCCCAGCAGTTCAAAGCTTACATAAATATTAACTTCAATCCCTTACATCTAGAGCTTCCTGTTGTTAGTTGAACCCACAGTCTAATAACTCGACTCCCCTGAGGCAAATCCTCAGGAGCCACTGTCTAGTTTTAAAATCAGCTCTTGAATCATTTTTAGACCATCCTTTCTTGGCTCACAGATTCTTGATTTTTATTGTCTCTTGTTAACATTTTTTTATTCTACAAATATGTATGCAAAATGGATCCAAATATAGCTTTGTGTATTTATGACTATCATGTTTTTTTTTATCTAATTTGCTCAGTCTGTTTTTTGACTAATTCAAGTAAAACTTCAGATTTTTGGAGCCAACAACCATTTTGCAAATGTCCTTTCAAAGGAGAAATGTTAAAAGAATCTGAAATGAATTGACCGGTGAGTCAGCTTTGATTATTTTCTAAATAGAAACATCAAGTCTTTGAATATGAATAATTTAAAGCAACTAATCAAATGAATACATATTATTTATTAGAAGCTTGCAAATAAATATGATAAATATGATGAAAGGAAAATAATGACATAGAAAACATGCTATTTTCATATTATTTCCTGATAAATGATTGATTCAATAAGCATGCCCAAATCCTGCCTGCCAGTCTCTCCTTACAGAATTAGCTAGATATTTGTTTCTACAACTGCCCTTGCTTTCCTAATTAAAGGGACTATCATGCTAAGCACGATCGCTAGGTCCCTTAGCCAGCAGATTATTCATGGAAAACCACCTTCAGACTTTTTGTAATTCATGAAAAACATTGTATTTGTTTAATCAATTATTAGTTGAATTTTCTGTTACCATGTTCATTGACACATTGCCAAACTGCTGTAGTATAACAGATCTATACTGCTAGGTCCAGAAATCATAGTAGTGTTAGCCCCTAAAGAGCATTGACAGGCTAATGTGTAAAGGCAGCTTTAGACAACTATAACTCCACTTGTACTGCAAGAGGACTATTCTCCAAAGGGGGAAAATGTGCATATTACTTTATTCAAGTGACATTAATTAATTTTACATCAATTAAGAAGTAGCATAGAGATTTTATTCACTAGTAACTCTCTTTGTTTATTTGTTTATGTACAGTTTTCCTAAGACCAAGTAATGGTTTTGATTGCTAAGAAGTGCTAAGAAAAAAATATTATTATTTATTCTATTGACAATTAGAAAAAAATAATACATATAGTTATAAATTAAAATCAGGACACTCTAATTGAGAACCTAGAGACTTTAGCTCCTGTTATATTCTAGTATCTTCTCAATTTGTCTCCTTCCCCCTAATTTTCTTTTTTTTTTTTTTTTTTTTTTTTTTTTTTTGGTGGTGCTAGGATTGAACCCAGGGCCTTGTGCATGCAAAGCAAGCACTCTACCAACTGAGCTATATCTCCAGCTACTTCCCTTATTTGCATAGAAGTGAAATGAGAGTTAAATTGATCATTTTTTGGCTGGGATTTTTATAGGCAAGTACTTGTAATCAGAAGTAAACATGTATTATTCATCACTAGTATATAGTAGAAAGAAGAAACCAGCATACAAGTTTTATATACCTAACATTATTTGTATGATAAAAGTGACATTTTTTTTGTGATTTTTCTACCATAGTTCCCTTTTATCTAATTAGCTGAGGGATTGTGCATACTAAGATATGGGTTATAATAAAATACGTTAATAAAGCACATCATTCAAAGTTCAGCTAAGAAACAACATTGAATTCTGTATATACTAGATCCTTCCCTTTAATTAATATTAACTTAGAAAGAAACTGAGAAGGTACTCTTGCAGAAGGCCTATTCATATTAGGGATCCACTCCAGGACTCAGGGGATCCCTGCCATAAGACTTAATAGATTCAATACCACATATGCATCTTTTCTTCTAAGAGATTTAAAAATAAGAACACGAATTCAGATAAAAGAATTGAGTTGAATATATATATTAAAAAGTTTGTACAGCTTACATGTCACTAAGATCAATGAATCTTTGAGAACAAATGAAATAATAGTAGTTAGAAACCAAATCACTGATTCAAAACAGAATAGAAAATAACAAGGTAAGAAGAGAAACAATTGGTGTAGAGGATGGATAGCAAGAGAGAGGGAAAAAAAACATAAAAGCAGGCGCTAAGGAATGAAAATAATCATATTGTTATATGTATATACAAATAGGTCATAATAAACTCATTATTCTATATATTAATATGCACCAATAAAAAATGAGAGATAGGCTGGGCACTGTGGCACATGCCTTTAATCTCAGCAGCTCGGGAGGCTGAGGCAGGAGGATTATGAATTCAAAGCTAGTCTTAGCAACTTAGTGAGGCCTTAAGCAACTCAGCAAGACCCTGTCTGTAAATAAAATATAAAAAGGGCTGGGGATGTGGCTCAGTGGTTAAATGCCCCTGGGTTCAATCCCCGGTAAAAACAAAACAAAACAAACAAACAAACAAAAAAACAAAAAACAAGAGATAAAGAGAAAGTTGAAAATGAAGTCCTATTCCTACCCAACAATTAACCCCTGAAATGATTTACATATTTTTATCTTCCTTTTTGGTATTAAAGTTTTTCCTTAAATGTTAGGGTCTCCAGGTTGAATTGGGAGAATGGGCAAAAGCTGAATCTCCTTTTTGTACTCAAAGAAAAGGGACATTCCTAATAAGATCTCTTAGTTCCCCAAGGCTGCCCTAGCCACATGCCACAAACTGAGTGGTTTAAACCTCAGCATGTATTGCATGGTAGTTCTGGAGGCTAGAAGTCTTGAGATTCAGGTGTCAGTAGGGTTGGTTCTTTCTAAGGCCTGTGAGGAAGAATCTGTTCCATGCCTTTCTCCTAAGTTCTAAGGGTTTGGTGGCAACATTTGACATTCATTTCCTTGTAGAGATATCTCCTTGAACTTTGACATCCCTTTTCTCAAGGCATTCTCCTACCCATAGTTAATTTACCAAATTTCCATTTTGGTAAGAACACAGGTCACACTGAGTTAGGACCAACCCTAATTACCTCACCTGAACTTAACTAACTGCAAATAACCTATTTCCAAACAGATAACATTTCTAGGTATTGGCTTAAAACTTTGAGGAAGAGGAGTGGGTGATATAATCCATAACATCAGATGATAATTTAACTGATGGTTTTTAACAAAAATCTCAAAAGAATGAGTAAGTTCAAGTCCTCTGACAAAGGAAAAATGAAGTTCCAGATAATCTCTGTCTCCTGCCAATTCTATGCTTTCAGACAAGAGGGAAGTATTTAGAAAGCAACATTTATTCCTCAAATTCTATGGTAAAATTTTTAGAAAGGAGGTAAGAGTGAAGAGTCATTGCTCAAATTCAATAGAAGTAAATTTTAAGTCTGGATGAGCAAGATACTTAAGAAGTATACATGTGTTTATATATATGTATATATGTTTGGAATGACTTCTTAAGTGTATATTTGTATATATATTTCTTAAGTATATACACACACACACACACACACACACACACACACACATACACATACATATACTTAAGAAGTATATATACACATATATGTGTATATATGTATATACATATATATAGATTGTAAATTATATATTATAATAGGTATGTGAATTTATATATATTTAAATATATATAGATAGATAGATAACAAAAATATAAAAGGAGACAATATATTAAACAAAAGATAGAAGAACTTAGTTGGGAAGAAACTGTAATCCAAATTAGAAAACCTATATGACTGCTTCACATTACAGGAGAACTCAGTGAAGACATGAATTTTAAGAAAAAAGTGCCTGAATCTGAGCTTTTAAAAACAACAATGTGACATTAAGAAAAATTTTATAGAAGGAAGGAACAAATCAAGAATTACAACGGCATTGTTACAAACTAAAAAATCAATTCAAAACAGCAGGTAATAGAATAGACAGAGCTCAAATTTCATTACTTCTCTGAGGAAAAAGAAAATTATTATGAATGTAGATAAAAGAGAAACTAGATGAAAACAATCAAGAAAAAAGTATGGAAATGAAGGGAAAGATCATGCAACAAAAGGGTAATTATTGTCCTTTAAATCACTTAAGGATATAATACCTGGAACTTTTCCTAAAATTAATCTATTGACCATAGGGCAAATATAACTATATGAAAAAGGGATAAAAACATGTTGAGGCTAAGCCACAGTCTAGAAAATAATAATTGACTTGAGGATGCAAATGAAAAATGAGTTGTTTGTAAGCTGGAAATATTAGGTTGATCTTACCCATATTTCTGCCATCATGCTATGTCAGAAAATAATAGAGCAACACTTAACACTTAAGTTCTAAAAAACAGAGAGGATAAAATAATTTCTAATTAGCCATAGAATTTTCTTCATGTATTAAAGTTAGAGACCTTCTCAAGGAGGGAAGACTTGATATATAGCAACATGGATTATTTCTTTCAAAAGTTTCATGATGATCAAATAAAAAACAAAAAAAGATAAATTACCTAATAATAGGTTGCCTGTGTTAAAGGATCACTTTAGCATTTGGATTATAATTGAAAATAAATCTCCATGAGACCTGTACTCACAGAACGATTTAAATGTTAATAGCAACTTAAAAGAAAGTATAATTGACAAAATTGAGGATGGGTAGACAAAGATTTTAAAAGTATGTGGTATTGAGTTGGAAAACATCCTGCTAAATGAAGTAAACCAATCCCAAAAAACCAAAGTTCAAATGGTTTCTTTGATAAGTGGATACTAATCTCTAATTGGGTGGGGTGGGGAGCAAGGAAAGAATGAAGGAAGTTTGGATTGAGCAGAGGGAGGGACAAAAGTGGAGGGGGTCTCAGGGTGGAATGAGAGAGACATTATCACCTATGTATGGGTATGATTGCATGAATGATGTGTCTCTACATCGTGTACAGCCAGAGAAATGAAAAATTACGCACCATTTGTGTACTATGAGTCGAAATGCATTCTGCTGTCATGTATAACTAATTAGAACAATTTAAAAAAATAAAGATGGTATAAAAAAATTTAAAAACAAATGTATCCAGTATTCCTTTGCTTCCAAAACAGGTAGAGCACTGACATTAGTTTTTGGAAAGGAAAAAATGTAGTGTTTCTAAAATGCCCATTGTCCATCTTTTTAGGACAATTTTAATAGCCACCATCACCTGAGAAATACAAATATTAATCAGAGCTTCACCATTTCCTTCAAGTTCAGTTCAATTTTTTTATTACTCTTAGTCAAATATCATAAATATAAGTTTTACTACATTTCATTGAAATAACATGAAAGATACAATCTTATTTTTACAAAAGTGCTTTGTCCATGTCTCCACCTTCTATTTATATATGGATGCTTGTAGTAATAATCTTTGTGTAATACCTACTATGATTATTTCTTATACAGAAAGGGGAAAATCATTTAACTTTTAATTTTTCAGTATTGTTGCAGCTCCTTCATTATGTCCATTAACATAATAAGTTACTTTTTTTAAAAAAGAGAAAGAGAATTTTAATATTTATTTTTTAGTTTTCGGTGGACAAAACATCTTTATTTTTTTTTTAAATTTTTATATGGTGCTGAGGATTGAACCCAGTGTGCCACGCATGCCAGGTGATCCACATCCCCAGCCCAAGTTACTTTTAAAAATAATAGAAATGACCATTTGTATTAGAAACTAATGGCAAAAAAAAAAAAAAACCAATAGACAACTCCAGAACCTCTGTGTCCTTATTCATTTCAACTATCAGGTATTCTTCCCTCTCTTCAGTTCGATATCCTCATAAGTTCTGAATTTTAAAGCATATTATCAGAATATTTGCCAACTTATAACTCATGTGTATAGACACTCTGTCATAATATATAATGCTCCCTCTCATATGGTAGAAAACATGTTAGAAGACAGAAGATTCAAAGAAAATTCTAGTTTGAGGTAAATATTTATTATCTATATTAAATTGGGCAAGTTACTGGATACTTCTAGTTCTGTTTCCTGTATATTAAATGAGGAGGCTAGATAGCTGATATTGAAGTCCTTTATCAACTTAATTATTATAAAAGAAAAAATAAAGTTATTATATCACATTTAAAAGAAGGCACACATTTCATGTTTTTAAAATGTAGAATTTCATGCACAGTCTAGAGAAGGAAAAAAAACATGGCCTTCTGATTCCTCTCTCAGAAACAAAACATTTTAAGGCACATACCATTTGCAAGGATCTACATTTAAAGTGTGTTGTGCACCTATTGCACATGTAAAATGTAGTGAAATGGAACACTGATAGCAAAAACTCATGCTTTAGCATTAGAATGAAGTATTCATGTAAAGGATAGGAAGTTCCATTTGATTTCCAAAATGTTATGTACACTGATTTTCAAGAAATTTTAATGTATTAGCACTTTACAGTTCAACTGTAATTTTGGAGTGCTTAGCTTAAAAATAAAATGAAGTCAACATAATTTGATTGTATTTCTGGGTATGTCTTAGAAGTGATGTGTGTAGTGGTCAAATTTTATAAATCTACTTAATATGGCAGTATAGAAATGGATGGAAGTAGACATATTCACACACTTCCTTTTATTCCCTTTCCTTCCTTAGAATTCGCAGGAAGCTGCAGAGTATGTTATATTGGAATCAGAGAGTCTGGTACAAGTTGCACTGCACTTGTTTTGTGAATAAGGAAGATGCTTGAATTTTCTGCACTAATATTTCAGTTAAATTGACGTGTTAAAAATATATATATAGGGAGAATTTGTGGTGTGTGTGTGTGTGTATGTGTGTGTTTGTGTGTATGTGTAATGAAAATAGTGGAACAGAGAAAATAATTACTATTATGATATGGTAGTTTTGAGTTCTTTAATTCCTTTAGCTTTATTAGTCAAGGACTACTTTGTAGAAAATTTGAAACCACTATGAAATTAGTTTTTCACCCTTAAATTTTAAAATTGTCTTTATAATGAATTTCCTTAATAAACATTCAGCAGGAGATAGTATATACAACAGAGTTAATATACACTACAGTTAATATACACTATAACTGATAAACATTAATACCTCCATGTATGTTCATGATTTACCATATTTTCTGAAGCAGAAGCATGAAGAAGGAATCCAGTTCAGAATCTTGATTAACCATTATTGTTTCTCCTTGGTCAAATCAACTAGGTTTGGATTTATCAGAATAATGCTTGAATTTCAAAATGAAATCCAATTGTATGCATAATCTTAGTATTTGGCTTCTTAACATTTTAGGATAAAATTGGAATGAGTTTCTAGAATTTTTATTCTACTTCTTCTTTTTTCTTACAAATAAGGCACTATACATAAATTTTGAGTCATTCCACAATGACATACTTATTGCTTCATAAGCTTAGAGTTATATAATAAAGTTCCATATTATAAAGGTTTCTCAAGATTTTTTATCTTTTGTTTTTACCAGAATTGTGTAAGATCCAAACTTGTAAGAGAAGCTATACCCACATTTTCTGAACTAGTTCTATACCTAAACCACCCAACTTGCTACTATACTTTTCATTTTTGTTACTTATCAGTTTCTAAAAGTACACATAAATATGACTCATTTTCCTCACCTGTGTTGAAATAAATAAACATGCAATTATTTTGGATAAAAATCCTCAATACTCTTAACATCAATTCTCACAAATTAAACTTTGGGTTTGATGCAATCCCAACCATTGTTCCATCATGATTTTATTCTAAAATTTATGTAAAATTCAAAGGAAGTAGAATAGACAAAACAAGAAAGAACTAATTCTACCTTACCTCAAGACTTACCATAAATAAGCAGCAACAAGAGGTTGGTATACAGACAGAAAAATAAACAACACGGAACACAATAAGGAGCCTCCTACAACATACTTGATTTTCCACAAAGGTGATAGAGAAATCTGGTAGGAAGAAAGTCTTTTCTACAGATAATGTTGGGAACTGTATATCTTTATAAGAACATAGTAAATTAGATTTATTCCTTATCTCCCACCACACACAATTTAATGAAAGATCATAGATATAAACATAAAAGCTGAAAACAACTTTTCTAGAAACAGTGCTTCTAGAAAACTTAAGAAAATTTCTTTGAAATATTTCTTAAAGGCTGCATAGATCACTCAATATAAGTGAAAAATATTTTATTTGTACAATAAATACTTAATTGTGTCCATCAAAATTTAAAACACCTTTTTGTCAAAAGATGCAATTAAGAAAAATGAGTATACAGTCCAGACATCAGAAAAAATTCTCAAAATATGTATCCAATAAAGATACACTCCAGATTGTATATTTAAATATTCAAAAAATTCAGAAATAAGAATATACGTTGCTCAATAAAGTCAATAAATGATTTAAATAGATATTGCACTAAAAACATAAATAAACAAGAAGCATATGAAAATTGCTTGTGTATAAGTCAACTTTCTCACATCTTTTGAAAAGCTTTATAATAAAATGAATAACTGTCCATAGCAGCTGTTTATTAGACAAAAACTGAAAGGAGTATATGTGTCTATCATAAAATGAACAGGAACAGTGTTTTCAGCCAGTGAAATACTGTTCAGTAACGAAGATAAATGGCATATTTACACACAACATGGAAGGATATGAAAAGTTTTCATAATTAAAAAGAAGAATTACCCAACAAAGTACATAATGTATTATTCCACTTTTATGAAATTACATATTAAAAAAAACTATCTTGTGGGGGAAGAATCAGAAAACTAGTTTTCTCTGGGAGTTGTGTACAGAGACTAGGAAAGCACAAGACAAGTTTCTGGGGAGATGACAATATTCTTTATCCATGAAGGTTTGAGTTACATAGTTATGTATATTTATCAAAATTTATCACATAACAATGTTTATGGAATTTACTGTATGTCATTTTAAACTAAAGAGAGAGAGGAAGAGAGCTTTATATAAGTATTCAATTTCTGTTAATGATACGCATGTCAAAATGTTTAGGGGTAAAGAGTTCAGATACCTGCAACTTTAAATATGTCAAAAATAAGATAGATTGGCCGGGAGTGGTAGGGCATTTCTGTAATTCCAGCAGCTTAGGAGGCTGAGGCAGGAGGATCACGAGTTCAAACCTAGCCTCAGCAACTTAGTGAGGCACTAAGTAAATCAGTTGATACCCTGTCTCTAAATAAAACACAAAAAAAGGCTGAGTATGTAGCTTGGTGGTTGAGTGCCCATGGGTTCAATCCCCAGTACCAAAAAAAAAAAAAAAAAAAAAAAGAAAGAACAAAAAGATAGATTGATGAGTGAAGAGAGAAAATTGTGTTGAATAGATACGGATAAAGCAAAATACATAGCACACTGTTAATTGCAGAATCTAGAGTGTGTTTAAAATAAGCTCCTTAAATCTATAAAATTTTTCATCCTAAAACTTAGGTTAAAAAAATTAAAGAATATAAAAGTCAAATAGTGATAGTTTTACTATCTTCCAATTTGAAATTTTCTGACTCAAAATTCTCTGTAGTGAGAAAGGATAATTTTTTATGACAATCAGAAAAAAGAGACATGAATGAAAGAATTGAGTTTGATTCTTCACTCAACATTTTCAATAAAACTCATGGGGACACATTTTATTTTGTCATGTAAAAATAGGATTGACATTTCAGTATGTAAAATTTTAACATTGGGAGAGACCTTTGTTATCATCCTCTAATTCCTATGTTTTAAAAGTCTGAAAAAAAGATACATCTACAGGACTCTGAGTTTAGTCAACATCTAGCTGATGAATAGCAATCCTGTTTACTCTTATATTGTTGTAAGAATCAGTCAGATTAGTATCTAGACTGCCCAGGCACAGCCATTTCTAAAATGGGAATAAATCCCCCTGCTCCTCTTAGAGCCTCACAGGAAATACCAATGTGTTTTGGGATGTTATAAAACTGAGAACTTGAAAATCTATGAGAAATTTTTATTTTTAATTTGTGTGTAACAAATCAAAAATATATACATCTCACCTCAGTGGATTTCAGAAGGGTACTGCATTACTAGCCAAAATTTTAATTGCTTCTCATATAATATACATAGATAAGGATGCAATAACCAATAAGCTATAAAAGAGAAATGTTTATTAAGGTCAACAGTGTAAGAGAAAGTATTAAGATAGTTATGGAGTTCACTATTTTTTTACCATAAATTAAAATCAGATGATGGAGAATTTGCTAATTTAATTTGTATTTATATCCTTCAAATATACTTAGAATAAAACAAGTATCATCAAATACATAAATGTAAGTTGTTTTCAGAGTAAAATACTAAGTCTGAAGGGAAGAATTATTTGACAGGATGTAGAAATAAATATCTAGCTAAAATATTTTGCTCAAGGAGAAATTTCAAGTGGATTTTCATTTCATGTAGATTCAAAATATTCCATTTTTTAAAAATGCTAACTTTTAGTACTCATTAAGTACACATTAGCATAACCTTTACTACATCTTGCCCCTAGAGAGAAGGTTTGAGAAGAAAATTATGCTTGACAATGAGTTTTCTTATAATAGAATTCCCAACAGAACATTGTAAAAAACTGAAGTTCCAGAAATTACATGAATATATAACAAAATTCTGAGAGCTCTGTGGAACACTATTTGTTCATATGCTAAATATGTACTTTATTATTTAATTACTAAAGGGTTGAATGAGTGAAAAAATAATAATTTTCCACAAGGCTCAATTAACAATGTCAAAATTATGGTTTATTATAAAAAATAATGTAATTATGTTTTAAGTTTTCAGATGTGACTAACACATGTTTTCTAGCTTTAGCAAGATAGTACTCCTACCACTAAAATTACTAAGTATTTCATTTATATCAGAAAACTTCTAAAGATTTTAATAGACTGTAATGATTATTACTATCAAACTATCAAAGCATCACAAATTTGTATCCATGTATTCCTTATGTGTTTGACAAAATAGTAGATTAACCTATTCCAGACAGACCCCAATAATTCAACATGCTTAATGTAACTTCCTGCTTATATTTCTATACTTATTATACATAATAATATACTATTAATCATTTAATAATACCTATATAATTTTTCCACATTGTAACATTATGATTTTTCAATTTTGTTTTGGTTATTTTATAAGGAGAGTTTACCTGGATCCAGTGGTAATTGTGAATAAATATTAAATTGCCAAAAATGTATTATTTCCTCCAGATACACCTATACAGTTAAGAAAAATAAGATTAAAGGAAATTCTGAAGTTAACAACATTATTTTTATTAGATGCACATGGAAGCGTTATATCATATTTATTGAATCTCTGAAAGAAGCATAAAGAAATTAGCATGCACATTTCCTCCTCCTTCCCCTATTCCCAATTTTTATTAATGAGATCTTTGTTATATTTTTACATTGATGAGACTTATTGAAGCATATTTCATTCTATAACTACAATAAGCATAATTTTGCTAAGATTTATATTCACAGTAATCTAGTATTTACCAATTATCTGTTACTATGCCTTATCTTTCTTTTCTTTGTTAATTTATTTTATTTTTTTTTTAGTTGTTGATGGGCCTTTATTTTATTCATTTATCCATATGTGGTGCTGAGGATCTAACCCAGTGCCTCACACAGGCAAGGCAAGCACTGTATCACGGAGTCACAACCCCAGCTCTGATTTATCTTTCTTTTTTTAAAATAAAAACTCTGATTAGTCAGGCATCACAGTGATTTTATTTATTTACTTATTTATTTAAAGGTTTCCTAGGTGCTCTTTCCTGAATTTTGTTGGCTTGCATGATCTGTGTTGTCGTTGTATTTGAGGGTCAATTGGACTAGATGATATAATGTATAGGTTAGGACTTTGTTCTCTCTCTAGAACTTGTATCAACAATAATATTCTTAATACAATAATTCTTGATCAATTGTTTGTGTGTGAAGGAATTCATATTTATTATTTCTAACACTATTGTGAGCAGGCTGACTCATGGTCTTCAAAGACATCAAGATGGAAATCTCTGGAACCTGTAAATGTTACCTTAGACAGCAAATCACATCACAGAAAATTCAGGTGCATCTTCACAGTAAAAGGAGGCCCTGTAGTGGAAACAGGCAGAGGCAGAGGGAGAAATGTGGTGCTTCAGCCTGTGAAGATGCAGTTGCCATGAGACCTGGAGAACGGCTCTGGAAGCCAGGAAACACAAGGAGACTGATTCCTCCACAGAGCTTGCAGGGGAGGCACACACCCACTGACACCTTGATTTTCAGCTCACTGAAACACATTCATGACCCCCGATATCACACTGTGAGACAGTAGATCGGTGATGCTTTGAACCACTGTGTGACCATTTATTGTTAACAGCCACAGAAAAAGAATATACCTATGAATTCGATGTAGTTACCATCTTAATTTTATAGATAAAGAATCTCTGACACAGAGAAGTGAACTAATTTGCCGCAAGTCACATAGATTCCACTTGATAAAAGGGTTTGAACCTAGCCATCCGACTCTGGCACCTTCACTATTAACCATGAACTCTGGCACCTTCACAAGTAGCAATGAATTTCTGCCATTTTATTCTTTCAAGATCATGTTGAATGGTTGATGAGCTTTTCTTTTAATTGTATTTTCTGATTTCCAGCATAATCCTTAGCACCAAATGACTACAGCTTAAAATGAGAACATTATTCAGGCATAAAATTTATTCATTCGGCAATCATTAATGTCCTACTTAAGAAATTAGCAAGCATCGTGCTCATACCAAACTAAGAGTTTTTGATATTGTCTTACATAGAACAGTTCGAATTTCCTCAATAAAATAATTAAAGCCTCATTAACTAGGATACTCTCTGCATCAAAATCAGAGGATTAGAACCCTGAGTTCAACAGCAATTATGTGCACTGAAAGTAATATAATAGCAATGTAAAAATAATGAATTCTAATAGTTTGTGGAGGAATATAAAAATCTAATTTCATTAATAAAATTTCAGAATTTAGAAAACAATGTCATATGTTTTCCAAAAAAAAAAAATTCCAAGAATCATACATATACTTGGAAAAAATTAAAATAATACAGAAAGGCAGAAACTGAAAAATTGGGCCCATTTGTGATCCATTATAAGAGTAACCATATAATTTATCATTCAACCCAGGATATTTTTGAGAGTGACATATGATAAACACACAGAAACTAGGAATAAGGAACAGACAAAAGCCAGGGCCTTATCAGTGGAAATCGAAGATGCATTTAGATATTTCCAATAACAAAAATGTTATTTAAAGTAAGGTTTTCACTATTCTGGTGTTCTTCTGTGAGAATAACTTTAGTGAATCACTAAAATATGTCAAAATATGTGTGTATTTTTGGTTTTGTTTGATGTCAAGTTACTCTCCAAACATATGATATCAATATATTCTTTTATAAAATAAAAACAAAAGCCATGATATTCTAAAGTCTTTTCAACAATAAATAATATCAAACACATTATTGTTGGTGATATATTTATAGATTAAAATCACTTTTATTTTGCTTTTGTCTGTCTTTAATTTTAAGTGAAATACAACATTTGTCCTTTTGTTTGTGAATCTGTATTTTTCTGTGACTTGTTTATAAATACCCCTTGCCAATATTTCCACTAACTTGGCATTTGCCTCCTTATTTGTTTATATAAACACTGGGAATCCAAACAATTCACCCATTCCCTAAATGTTTTCCTAATCATGTCTTTTGTGTTTCTTGTGGCTTTTAGAAAAAAGAACTTTCCACCTATGTGTACTTAAATTTATCATTCATTTGTATTTTTTTCTAATGCCATAGTGTTCTGAGCATCACTTTAAAAGAGTTGATACGCTGTCAGAATTATTATCTAGATTTCCTAGAGCAAGATAATACTGAAGTCACTGCTTAAATGCTATTCTCAATCTAAACACTTCCTCTATATAAGAGAGTTTATGAGTAGTTAACTACTGTATGTAGTTAATCTCAGACACCATGTACCTGGTCACAAATAGTACTGAAGAAGAGTTTACAGATAAATTGTCTTAAATCTGTTCTTATTGCCATTTTAAAAAATGAACAAACAAGCAACAAAAACCCTAGCAACGGGTATTTTGATAGTGCATCATCAGCACTTTATTGCAGCCAAATACAGCAGAATGAAAGAAAATCAGCAAGTATATGAGATAAATGTTTGTACTTTTGAGAACAGCCATTTTTCTTCACAAAACCACTTGCAACCTTATCAGAAAAAACACAATGTACTCATTTCTCACCAATGTAACCTTTCCTCTAACACCCAAAACTTCCTCTCAGTGCATTGACATTAACAAGGTTTGGTGTCTTATTGTAGTTAAAAAGTAATTGACTAAAATATAAATTTATATTACTTTGCATAAAGCACTAAGTTAAATATTAGTTATAATTTGTATTTATTTTGGATTCAAGAAATGTCCAATTATTTGATAATGCTTTGTTAGCTAAATTTATCATTTTAGTTTACACTTGTTTATTTATTAATAAAATAAGACCTAACCCAATTGTCTAGATTGATTAAAATACAGCATATGTTATCCAAAATGCTGTGACCAGAATTGTTTCAAATCTTTGAATATTTGCACATATACAATAAAATATTTTTGGAATGGAAAAATAAGAAGTGTCCAATTATTTTGTTAATTCATTTAATTGAGACTGGAGAGAGAAAAGAGGGATGGGTGGGGAAAGACTAATCAATGGTATAAAGATACAGGTAAGATTAAGGAGTCTTCCTGTGATAGTGCACAGTACCAGGCCTATAGATAATGATCGTATGTTGTGCATTTCAAAAAGCTAGAAGAAAGGACTTTGAAAGTTTGCCCATGAGTGTTTGAGGAGATAGGTATTTAACCTGATGTAACACAATGTGCTGAGTCCTCATATGGCATGCCATTAGTATGTACAATCCTTATGCGTTTATGTATCAGTGGAAAAATAAATAAATAAATAAATAAATAAAGCAACGCAGAAAGAAAGAAAACAACAGAGAGGTGAATCTGGATTAAAAGCAAGAAAGGAACAGAGAATTCTGAGAACTCTTTTTGATAACATCTTTCTGATGAAGTATTTTATAATTAAAACAGTCATTCTTCAAGTAAAACACTCTATCTCCAGTAATAATGTGCCTCTTAGCAAAGTGTTTCAGGAACTTCAGGGATTTAAAGCTGAATTGGACATTTTTCACGGAAAATCTCTACTAACACTAATCTATTTTCTCAGTAGAATGCTGATGAATTGATTAATCAATCTTTGAGAGATTTATATCAAAGGATCCCAAAATCCCCTATGAGGAAATTCCTAGTGGCAATTTTACCATGGTCTCAGAGATGTCTGTATTTCACAATTTCATGGGGCATACACTAGGAGATTTCTCTCCTGCTACATGGTATCTGTTCTGATAGCAAGACAACAGCTATTTCAAAGACTGGTAGCTTAGGGCATGACTGGCCATGTAAAGATGGTTTGAAATTCTGAGAGTTCTCCAGCTTAAACTACGTTCCTTCCTTTTTCCCTTCCTTCCTTTCTAAATAAAATGACATTACTTACCATAGGCATTCCAGGAAAATAACTACACATTCCCATGATCAAGGAGTTAACATATTTCTGAAAATTTTCTAAATATATTTCTAAATTAACCCCTTAAATGATTATAATTGTGAAGTTAAGGAGACAACAAAAGTTCTAAATGAAAGTTGGTGCCAACCATAGGTTTTCCAAGAAAACAACTCTACACTCCTATGATCAAGTAGTTAAAATGTTCCTGGAGGTGCAAGAGAAAGATAGGCCTCTTTTCCCAAAGTCTTCCTATCTATAAGGTGGAACCATGCCATAGATTGATTTAGGATTAAATGAAGAAATACATTCAAACAGCCAAATTCTTGTCCACATAAATAATAGCATTATAAAAGAAAATTCTCAGCTAAAGTAGCTGTAGATATTCTTTCCTTCTTTTATTTGATCTTTCTTTCTTTTATGTGGTACTGGGGATTAAACCTATGGATACTCTGTAACTGAGCTACATCCCTAGTCCTATTAATTTTTTTTTTTTTTTTTTTTTTTTTGAGACAAGGCCTTAATAAGTTGTTGAGGCTGGTCCAGAATTTATAATCCTCCTGCTTCAGCTTCCCGAGTAGCTAGGATTATAGGCACATGCCACTGTGCCTGGCTAATGTATAATCTTCATTTATTGTATATGAGAGTTCTTTGAATTTCATAAATGATATTATTATTTTAGATAATTATCTACTACAAGGACCCATGATACATGTTGTCTATTAAAATATTTTTCATAAACAGCACCCATATTCCAGGTCATAAGTACTAACCAAAACTAAAAAAAGATTTGAAAGAGAGCCATAGTCAGAGTAAGTAGTCATTTCCAGAAAGACTAAAAAGGATGTAGCAAAAATGATAAATTGCAGATCTCACTAAGAGAAAATAAATAATTCTTAATCCAATAAAGCTGCCTCAGGAGTAACCTCTCTACAATTTGTGCATGTTATTATTCATATTGTGATGAAAAAAAAAAAACAACAAAGAAGCTCTTTCTCATCTTTGCAGCTGGCCTACAGAGATGGTTTATGCCAAAGCCTGTAATGATTTCCTAACCTGGAAAAAAGTACTAGGGCATTCTCTTTGGCTACTGTAGCTGCTTCCATGGGCAGATAACACAGTCTTTAAGATAAGACACTAAGAAATAACAGCTTTAGAACATAATGGTTGTGTATTACTTGCTTCCATTTCTGCTATAACTAGCTCTGAGCAGTAATCTTAAAAACCCACAATAAATATTTGTAGCTCACATGAAGGAATGGATGGGCAACAGTTATTGTGACATTAGGGAAAACATTAGATTCAATGTTGTCTGTGGTTTTTTTTTTTTTGTTTGTTTGTTTTTGTTTTTGTTTTTGTTGTTGTTTGTTTGACTTTGCTTTTCAGTACCTGGGATTTTTTTCTTGCCAATTACTTAAATTTTATTAGTGGAGGAGGGGAAGGTAGTGAGGTAGTGATGTGCAGGAATGAAAGACAGAAGAGGATCAAGGACAAATAAAAGTAAATGGTTCTTATTTCTTTTATGGCCGTAACATGAAGAGGAACGTGAACAGTTCTCTGTTCAATAAGATTTTGACATTCTTCAAATTTACATAAAGAACGTACTAGTTTGTTTTGGGGAAAGAACAGAACACAGAGGATAGAAATGAGCCTTTAGGAGTGTATTCAAGGCAGTTTGAAGACCAAGTTGAAGTAGGTATATTAATGAAAAATGTAAAAACATTGTTAAACTCAATAATATATTAAGCAGAATAAACTTGTCCGGCTTGCTTCAATCAGTTCATGCAAGTGGGTATATATCCAAAAGTCTTCCTATGTATATCAAGATTTCTATTTCTATTTTTTTAAATAGATATCCAAGCTTTATTAATCTTTAACATGTGAGTTACACAGTTACACTCACCCCATTTGTACATTAAATAATTTCAGGGGTATTCAGAAGTACTAGGATTAACAATTCTAGGAAATTATGGAAGGATTTTATGATTTGATAATCTTCCCATGAAGATTATCATGGGTGGGCTCTATAACTGTGACTAATCAAATAGAATATAAGTGACATTTGGCCAGTTTCTGAGTCCAAGCTTTAAGATACTAGCTGGTTCTACTTCCTGGGTACATTTTTCCGTGCATTCTCTCAGGGACTCCTGAGACTCCAAGTAAGAAGCCAACTATCATGAGATACTATTCATATGGAAACATAAGTGGGTGTTCTGAACAGTTCCAAATCACCCAGCCTTTCAATAATTCCAGACAAGTCTCCAAATATGTAAATAAATCTGTCTTGGCTTTAAGTTGTTTGATGTGATGTATTACATTTATTGAGTTCTGTATGTTGAACCAACCTTTCATTCCTGGCATGAACCTCACTTGACCTTGGTGCACTATCATTTTAATATGCTTTTGTATGTGATTGGCCAGGATTTATTGAGAATTTTTGAGTCTACATTCATCAGGGTAAGTTTTTGTTCCTTGATGTATCTTTGGTTTTGGTATCAGGGTGATACTAGCCTCATAGAATGAGTTTGGAAGGGTTTCCTCCTTTTTGTATTTCATGGAATAATTTGAGGAGTATTGGTATTAGTTCTTCTTTGAAGGTCATATAGAACTTGGCTGAGAAACCATCTGGTCCTGGGCTTTTCATGGTTGGTAGGCTTTTGATGGTGTCTTCTATTTCCTTAATTGAAATTGTTCTGTTTAAATTGTGTATGTCCTGCTGATTCAGTTTAGGTAGATCATATATTTTTAGAAATTTATCGGTGTCATTGAAATTTTCTATTTTATTCGAGTATAAATTTTCAAAATAGTTTCTAATTATCTTCTGTATTTCAGTAGTGTCCATCATGATATTTCCTTTATCATTGTGAATTTTAGTTTTTTTTTTCTCCTTCTCTTTGTTAGTGTGGCTAACGGTTTATCAATGTTATTTATTTTATCAAAGAACAAACTTTTTGTTTTGTCAATTTTTTTGTTTCTTTTGTTTCAATTTCATTGATTTTAGCTCTGATTTTAATTATTTCCTATCTTCTACTACTTTTGGTGTTTATTTGCTCTTCTTTTTTCTAGGGCTTTCAAATGTAATGCTAGGTCATTTATTTGTTGACTTTTCTTCTTTAATAAATGAGTTCAATGTAATAAACTTTCCTCTTAGCACTGCCTTCATAGTGTCTCAGAGATTTTGATATGTTATAAATGTTCTCATTTACCTCTAAGAATTTTTTTTATTTCTTTCCTGATGTCTTCTGCTATGTATTGCTCATTCAATATCATATTACTTAGTCTCTAGTTATTGAAGTAGCTTCCATTTTTTAAAAATTTTATCATTGATTTTTAGTTTCATTCCATTACAATCTGATAGAATACAAAGTAGTATCTACTTTGTGTATTTGCTGAGAGTTGCTTTGTTGCATTATATATGGTATATTTTATTTTTTATTTTTTTAATTGGTTGTTACAAACATTACAAAGCTCTTGACATATCATATTTCATACATTAGATTCAAGTGGGTTATGAACTCCCATTTTTACCCCAAATACAGACTGCAGAATCACATTGGTTACACATCCATATATGGTATATTTTAGAGAAGGATCCATATACTGTGGAGAACAAGGTGTATTCACTCAATGATGAATGAAATACTCTATATATGTCTGTTAACTCTAAATCATTGATTGTATTATTGAGTTATATAGTTTCTTTGTTTAGTTTTTGTTTGGAAGATCTATCTAGGTGTGTTAAAGTCTCCCAGTTTATTATGTTATGATCTATTTGCTTCTTGAAATTGAGAAGGGTTAGTTTGACATATGTAGATTCTCCATTGTTTGGGGCATAGATTTTATGTTTCATATGATTATCTCAATGGGTGCTGAAAAAACTTTTCATAAATTACAGCACTTCTTTATTTTAAAAACACTTGAAAAACTAGGAATAGTAGGATCATACCTTAACATTATAAAACCTATCTATGCTTAGCCCAAGGCCAACATCATTCTAAACAGATAAAAATTGAAAGCATTTTCTCTAAAAATGGGAACAAGACAGGGATGGCCTCTTTCCCCACCTATTCAACATAGACCTTGAAATTCTATCTAGATCAATCAGAAAAACAAAGAAATTAAAAGGATATGCATAGGAAAAGAAGAACTCAAAATATCACTATTTGTCCATGACATGATTATATATTTAGAAGAGCCAAAATAATTGTACCAGAAAACTTCTAGAGTTAATAAATGAATTCAGGAAATTAGCAGGATATAAAACCAATACTCATAAATCAAATGCATTTTTATACATAAGTGATGAATCCACTGAAAGTGAAATTAGCAAAACTACCCCATTAAAAATGGCCTCAAAAAATATAAAACACTTGTGAATCAATTTCACAAAAGAGTTGAAAGACCTCTACAGTGAAAAATACAGAACACTAAAGAAAGAAATTTAGGGAGAAATTAGGAAATGGAAAAATATCTCATGCTGTTGGATAGGCACAGTTAATACTGTGAAAATGGCCATACTACCAAAACTGTTATGCAGATTTTTTGCAATTACTATTAAAATCCCAATGACATTCTTCATAGAACTAGAAAAAGCATCGTTAAATTCATTTGGAAAAATAAAAGACCTAGAATAGCCAAAGCAATCCTTAGCAAAAAGAGTGAAGCAGGAGGCACTACAATACCAGACTTACAAAATACTACAGAACAATAGTAACAAAAACAGCATGGTTTAGGCCCAAAATAGACATGTAGACCAACAGTACAGAATAGAAGACACAGAGACCAACCCACATAAACACAGTTATCTCATACTAGACAAAAGAACCAAAAACATACATTGGAGAAAGGGTAGCCTCTTCAACAAATGGTGCTGGGAAAATGGGAAATCCATATGTAGCATAATGAAATTAAACCTCTATCTCTCACCATGCAAAAAGCTCAACTCAGTGTGGATCAAGGACCTAGGAATTAGACTAGAGACCCTATGCCTAATGGAAGAAAAAGTAGGTCTAAATCTGCATCATGTTGGATTAGGCTCCAATTTCCTTAACAAGACTCCTAAAGTGCAAGAAATAGAATCAAGAATCAATAAATGGGATGAATTTAAACTAAAAAGCTTCTTCTCAGCAACAGAAACAATCATTGAGGTGAAGTTAGAGCCTATAGTATGGAAGCAAACCACACACGTCAGATAGAACACTAATCTCCAGAATATATAAAGAACTCAAAACACTTAATACAAAACAAACAAACAAACCAATCAATAAATGGGCTAAGGAACTGAACAGACACTTTTTAGAAGAAGATATACAAGTGATCAACAAATACACAAAAAAGTGTTAAACATAGATGCCTATCAATTGATGGATGAAAAAATAAACTGTGAGATATGTGTGTGTGTGTGTGTGTGTGTGTGTGTACACACACAATGAAATTATTACTCAGAATTAAAAGATAATAAAATCATGGCAAATGCAGGCAAATGGATGGAGTTGGAGAATATCATGCTACACGAAGTAAGCCAATCCCAAAATTAAAGGCCAAATGTTTTATCTGATTAGTAGATGCTGATCTATGATGCAGGAGTGGGGAATGAGAAGAATGGAGGAACTTTGGATTGGACAGAGGGGACAGTGAGTCCATTTGTGTATGATGAATTTAAATGCATTCTGCTGTCATGTACAACTAAGTAGAACAAATAATAATAACAACAACAACAACAATAATATGTCTTATGCCTCATAGATTCACTTATCTACCAGCTGAGCACCATGAAATGATCTCTGTCAACACCACATGAAGCAGAAAAATTGCCCTGTCAAGCCTTCTTGAATTCCTGACTCACCAAAATCTTAAGACATAACACATAATCTTAGTGTGTCCAACCACAAAGCTTGGGGGCAATTTGCCATTCAGCAATAGATCAATAAAAAAGACATGATGACATCTGTCCATCTTTCCATTCTATTTAGTAAGCTGTGACCTGAGGGAATTATTTACAATCACTGAATTGCTTTGTGGATTACATGATCTGATTTCAGTGTGGCTGAACATGACAAGGTGGGGGTGGGTAATGAATTAACTTGACTCTTCTTGAGAAACCTTGGACTGAAGTTTATACTAATAATTAAAGTAACAGAAAATGGCAGTTAAAAAAATAAAGCTAAGAGTTTCTCCATTCTGACTGCTGCTTCCTCAGCTGTATTAGGAGGAATTGACAGCAATGACCAAATCACATCTGATGAGACAGCCAAAGGCAAGCAAACGAAATCAAGAATTCCTTTTAAATTATAGGAATTCATTCATATTGTGTGATTTCATTCTCATTAAGGCTGAACCCTACTGTATGTAAGATATTAACCAATAAAATAACTATTGATATTACTTGAGCATTTGCCTTGTCCTAGATACATTCAAAGTTCTTAAAATTTACAATTTCATTTAATTTCTATAAAGACCAAATGATATGGGAATATAGTTATTTCATTTTACAGTTGGGAAAACTGAAGAAAATGGAGATGTTTAATAACTTGTCCAAGATCACTCAATTGTTAAGTGGTAGAGACTGAGTTCAATGTGTGGATACAAAATCTGTGCTCATTCATTACAATCCTTCCTGTCAAGCTATCACAAACATGAAATGCAATCATCAACAGCAAGAATTTACTGTACATAACACTGAATATTTTTTTGATACTGGAAATTTAACCTAGAGGTGCTTTATGACTTATCCGCATCCCCAGGCTTTTAATTTTTTATTTTGAGACACACCCTAAGTTGCTTAGGGACTCACTAACAAACTGAGGTTAGTCTCAAACTTACAATCCTCCTCGAATAGCCTCCAGAGTTGCTGGTATTACAGGAATGTGTCATTACAGCCAGCTCAATTTTTCTCTATCTTATTTTTAAATGTTAATATTACTTTAAATTTTATGATATACATAAAAATCATTAAATATGTGATTAACAGATAAAGGTGCATATTGAGAGTCCTTAGCCAAATTTAATTTTATTAATGGTAGTGTGTGATCAAAAAGTTTAGGAGTTACTAAGCTAGAAGTCTAAGTAGAAACTGCTGATACTACTTTTCTTCTTAAAATATAAAGTATTATGGAATTCATGAGCCAATTTTCCAGAATATTGAGGAGGTGGCTTGATTATGCTCCATATTCACCTTGTTACCTGTGATTGTTGTTACAATGAGGATTTTTCTTCATTGAAAACTTAGTCTCACAATATTACATCAAACTCAGTCTTCTTGTCATTGATCTAGCTCTCACAGAAAATTAAAGAGAATTTCTCTGTTTGTAAAAAAATGCCCTTATGTATGCATTTAGCCACCCAGTTGGTCAGTCATTCACAAATACTTTTGTATGCCTACCATGAGTCACAAAATCCCTTAAGACTATAAAGAAACATTTCTTCCAAGACCTAGTTCTAATATTCTTGTCTGGATTCCCCATTTGTTAATCCAGCATTTTACTAAGTTTATCTCTCTTTGCTATTTCTTTCACATTTATACTCCAGAATTTACACAGCTTTCATTTTGTCTTTTCTTCTGAATGCTGTCCACTGTATGATTTTCTCAGTTCTATTCTTTTGGACCCTGAGGAAGTGCATTCCAAATCCTTTGGCCAACCAGATACCTGACATGTTGCACTAGCAGGATGCTATACCTCCAGGAATGTGGGTCCCTAGGATCCTATAATCTCTGTATTCTATATCCCCAGATTACTTGACTCCCAGAATGTTGCAGTCTAAGAATGCTCTAGCCCAAGAATTAGGTACCCCCAGAAAGCTATACTTTATGTTGGTGAGGGCTACCTCTATCTGCATACCACATTATGCAAAAATGTATTGATTTTTTAATTTGGCAAAAGGTTATGTAATAACTTTGGTAATAATTAGATGAAAATTTTTGTATATATGTATATGTATGTATATATATATATATATATATATATATATATATATATATATATATTATATCATGAAGGCCATGTGAGTTCTCAAATTAGAGATAACTGGCAAAGAACTTTCTAGTCAGAGGAATTGGCATGAACAAAGGGGTGGAGGCAACAGTGCATGTTCTTTTGACTGAAGTCCTGAGTTCCCTGTCTGGGACAGTTTTTGTGGAAAAACCAGGGAGAAAAGGAAGGCCAGATAGAACATAGCCCAAGTAGTCTGCACAGGCAACGGAGCATTGGTGGGGTGGGAACTGATAGTTTCAAATGAAGGAAGTGGAATGGATACACACAGACACACACACACAAACACACAAATACATATATGTTATATATGTGCATATACATTTCTACATATATATAACACATACACTTATATACTTATATACTCATAAATATTGACAGCATATTATATATACTGTTAATACTGTTGAGAGGGAATGCAATTTATGCAATTTGTACTCTAAAGCAGAGATTTTTCCCTTTGAAAGAAGAAGGTAATGTTGCCTTTGTTTGATTTTCCACATTTTCCATCCTCCTAAAAATGGAATTAAGCTTAGGTTTATTATAAAAGTTCAAATTTATAAGCTTGGATATTCATCCATCATTTTAACCAAGTCCAGTTTCAGGCAAGTTTCATGTAATATGAGAGAAAAATGGACATCTGCTTAGTGTGTTAGCAAAGCTCAACAGTTTGGAAAAACCAAAGAAATCATGCAGTATCATAAAGAAGATGTCATTACAGAAAGGTTTACTCATTGAGAAGAAGGGAAAGCAGGCAAATGGAAAAGGCCAACAAACTCTACAATCTGTAAAAACTTCAGAGTTGACCAGTTTGCCTCTGGGCAGTGATGAAGGCAGAACAAAATTCTTCAAGCATTCCCTTTTGGTTGCTTTAAGTAACTACATGTTCAGCATAACACTTAGTTCCTGATCAATCACCCTGCAATGCTTTTCCTAAAGACCTTAAATGACAAGAAAGTGTCTACATATATTTCCTTTTCTTCATCATTATTTCTTTAGCTCTTACTATATTCAGATCCTACATTATTAATGTAATCATTTCCTCTTCAGAGTAGAACCTGAACACTTTCAGGGTAGAACCTTGATACTCTGAGGTTTTTCCAAAAAGTTGACTTGTTCAAACCCTACACATTGGTTTTTAATCTCCCTTCACAGTTACACTTTCCCCATCTCCTTTAGAGCATTTGATTTGTTCTCAGAGGAGCATGTCTTATTTTATGAGTTTATTTACAACAGCCCAGCAACCTTTCATAAAAACAGTCAAATCCCACAGTCAGAAGTTGTTCAGCCATTCTCCTATGTGTGTCTTAGAAAAAAAAAGGTTGTTGGTAACATTCAGGGCTATGAGCTAGAGTCACTGAGGTTTATGAATACCAGTGAGACACAAAAAATCATGATCTCAGAGATTTAATAAGAAACACTTCCAAACTTCCATCTCCCTCTTGGAATCTTTGTTTACTGGATGATTTAATAGATGTCACCAGCTGGGGTTTTCAGCAAGTAAGTAGTATAACTAACTCTTTTTACACTATGACCTTTGACTAGTTCATTTATTTACTACTGGCTAGGGTCTATAAAAATAGTGAGATGCTGTTGTTTCACCAAACAACTGTAGCATGAATAGCAGCACAGAGGGAAGCTTGCAAACAGGGTTTTTTATTTTTTATTTTTTTAGTTTTATCTGTTATCTCTACATATAAGATCAAGCAAAGACACCTCAAATAACTATTTCTTGCATGTAAAACCATCTTACATACATGTAAGCTATTTTACATCTCTGCCATTTATAGAACCGAGGCTTCAAGAGAGGTTTTTAACTTTTAGCCTTCCACCTAGATTGCTGTCCATAGGCACTCCAAATGGAAAGTCTTAATCCTCACTGGTTAGTAGTTTAATATTTTGAGACAATAAAAGGAAGTGAAATGAGATAATTTTAGTAGCAAGATCTCAGCCATGAAGCTAATACATGTCAGAATGAAGATTTGAATCCTGCACATCTCTTTCCAGAAAACAAAGCATCTACTCCTATATCTTCACACACAAATATATCAATATTGAATTTCACTAGTTGCTAATTCTTCTTATCGCCAATCTTTTTCATTTATTTCCATAAAAAATTATCCAAGGGCTATATGATAATCTGAAACCTAAAATCTCTATCAACAGTTCACATTCCTGAAATATATAGATTTAAGTATAACCATATTCTGACATAATATTTTCTTCAAAGTATATATAATATTTTAGCTTTCAAGCACATTCATAATGACAAGCAATTCAATTTATGAAGTGATATTTAAACTGATGGCATATTTTAATGTCTTTATTTACTTTTGCATTTTGGTATTTTATCCAAAAATTCCTGAAGAAATTTACATAAATGAATATACACAGAAAAATTGAGGCAAATTTGTTATTGGTATAAAGACAATTCTTATCAATTGATAATTATACAATTTCAATTGAAATATTAATTTAAAATTGTAAAATTTACATAACTTTTTGGGCAATGACATGTAATTAAGCATTTATTTCCCCCCTCCCTCCTCCCCCCTTCCCCCATAATCTTAATGAAGAAAGAAACAGGTTTAGAATTCACTATTTACTACTTTAAGGATTCGCTATTTATTACTTTTGTGACCGTGTACAGATTTTAGTTATCCTGGTTTCAAAAATCGGTATAAATGCTAAGGGATTGCTAGTTAGGTAAAATGAACCAATGAATATAAAATTATTCAAATCTGCAAACTAAAATGGTCCATAAACATTAACTGAATATCTACTACTTTAGTGTTTTGGGAACCAAGAGATAATCATACAATTCACAATGGAGAGATAAACCTCTAAGAATCATGACAATTTCTTTTGTGATATTTTACTACATGTCTCACTTCATAAATTGCTAAAAGATCAATTGACTAATTCATGACTGTTTTAAAAATAAAATTTAAATGAGAAGCACAATTGATCATTATCATTTTTTATTTCCTTTTAGATTCTATTGGTGCTTATTAATTATACAGAATGGTGGATTTCATTGTGTCATATTTGTATATACACAAAGATGAAATCTGATAATTTCACTGTCCATTCCTCTCCTATCTTTCCTTCCTCCCTTCCCTGATCCCCTTCTTCTACTCTAATGGCCTCCTGCATTCATGGCTTCCCTTGTTTTCTGGATTTATTTTTCCTTCTAGCCTCCATCTATGAGAGAAATATGAGATACTTTTCTTTCTAAATCTGACCTATTTTGCTCAAAATTATGGTCTCCAGTTCCATCCATTGTCCTTCCAATGGTATAATTTCTTTTTTTTTTCAGTTGATAGATCTTTTTTTATATATCTATGTTTTTTTATTGTTGGTTGTTCAAAACATTACATAGTTCTTGATATATCATATTTCACACTTTGATTCAAGTGGGTTATGAACTCCCATTTTTACCCCGTATACAGATTGCAGAATCACATCAGTTACACTTCCATTGATTTACATATTGACATACTCATGTCTGTTGTATTCTGCTGCCTTTCCTATCCTCTACTATCCCCCCTCCCCTCCCCTCCCATCTCCTCCCCTCTTCTCTCTCTACCCCATCTACTGTAATTCATTTCTCCCCCTTGTATTATTTTTCCCTTTCCCCTCACTTCCTCTTGTATGTAATTTTGTATAACCCTGAGGGTCTCCTTCCATTTCCATGCAATTTCCCTTCTCTCTCCCTTTCCCTCCCACCTCTCATCTCTGTTTAATGTTAATCTTCTTCTCATGCTCTTCATCCCTACTCTGTTCTTAGTTACTCTCCTTATATCAAAGAAGACATTTGGCATTTGTTTTTTAGGGATTGGCTAGCTTCACTTAGCATAATCTGCTCTAATGCCATTCATTTCCCTCCAAATTCTATGATTTTGTCATTTTTTTAATGCAGAGTAATACTCCCCAATGGTATAATCTCATTCTTCTTCATGACTGAATAAACCTTTATTGTGTATCTTTGACACTTTTTTTAATCCACTCATCTGTTAAAGACACCTAGATGACTCCATAACTTGGTATGAATTGTGCCATGATTTAAATGAGCATGTGTGTATCTCTAAAAGTACCCTGACTTCAACTCTTTTGGACAATTATCAAAGAGTGGTATAGTTAGATTATATGTCAGTTCTATTCTTAGCTTTTTGAGGAAACTTTGTGTATCTCCACTCTTTGAGTTGAATTAGATATTAACAGCAGTCCAAAAATGTGTTCTAGGTCTAAGAAAAGCAGCATGAACTCTCTTTTATCTGAATTAGTAGGGATCCCAGGTGTGTAAACTCATTTCCTTGTGCTTCATGCAATCCTTCAATTCCTGAAGACCTATTGGGCGCTGATTTTTTACCTGTACTCTTTCTTACCATTTTGCTCTGCTTTCCTCTGTAACTCTGCCATTTTTTACCATTAGAAGTATTTGGCTTCCAAATATTTTAGATAATATTAATTTATCCATAATCAATCTTTATCTTTATAAGCATAACATGAAAATTTTCCCCATCAATATACAATGCAAGGAAGTTTTATCAGTCTCCATTGCCCCACTCACCTTTACAAGGTTTGAAGAGAATAAGAGGCTATCTGAAACAAAGCCCCCGACTTCCTTCTTCCCTCTTCCCCCTTCTTCCAAAAAAAAAAAAAAAAAGACTATAGTTAATCAATCTGACCTCTGTTACTTCTTTTATTTTATAATGATTCCATCCTATTTCTACCTTTAATTTTGCTTAGGCAAGAATTTACCCATTCATTATGTTTTTAACTTCTTTTATTCCATTTTTTTAAATCTTTCCAATTGCATAGATAAGGATTCACACACAGTTGCCAGCTGAGAAAAGATCCAGTGTTCCCTAGTTTCTTGGATTTATACCTCCCTATGAAGGAGATTGAGTAAGAAGAACCATATCTTATGGTCACTCTTTTCCTCTTCCTGGGTCTCAGTTTGTCCTTGTTCACTACCAGACTACATGCCTACTCTAGTTCATGCCAGCTTCTTCTAAGAACTCTTTCTAAATATATGAATTCTATTACCTACCAACAGTTTTGAAAATATTGTACTTAGTTCATCAATTTCAATTCAGTGAAGTCACAGACATTGCA
The DNA here is from genome assembly GCF_964194105.1 of Spermophilus citellus. NCBI lineage: Eukaryota > Metazoa > Chordata > Mammalia > Rodentia > Sciuridae > Spermophilus > Spermophilus citellus. The sequence goes on along the minus strand of NC_138182.1, from coordinate 271,319,994 downwards.
TTTTTTTTCAGTAACTACTTTGATTTTGCGATATTGACTCCTTTCATTGCTAAGTTATAGATCACATAGAGACATTGGACTAGAGACACTAGGTAGTACAATAACACAAGTAAGAGAAATAAGAGGAATACTGATTTTAAAGGAAGAAAAAGTATCATCCCTCACAGACAACATGATTTTCTGCGTAGACCTAAGGAATGTATTAGGAAGGCACTTATATCAAATATTGGAGTTAGCAAATCAAAATACAAAGCTTGATTGCATTTCTGTATGCTAGCAATACACTATGGAGCATTATAAACCACCATTTATAATCATTAATAAAAAATCAGATATTAAGTATCTTTTTAAAATGCAGTATGTGATTAAAAACACAAAATATTGATTTTTTTAAAAAATAGATATAAAGATATACTATGTTCCTAGATTGAAAGACTCAACTGTTGGTAAGATGTCCACTCTTCTGAAATTGACCAGTAGATTCAACACCATGTTGAAAAAAGTCTCAGGAAGACTTTTTTCCCTTTGGTCTCCAAAAGCTTGACTCTGTATGGAAGGGGAAAGAAATTAGAACATTCTATATGGCTTGGGTTATGGCTCAGCAGTAGCTCATTCACCTAGCACATGCAAGGCCCTGGGTTTGATCCTCAGAACCACATAAAAATAAAATAAAGATATTGTGTACATCTACAACTAAAACAAAATATTTTAAAAATTCTATTTTTTAAGAGCAGTTTAGAAGACAAGTTTTGTGATTTCAAGACTTATTATTATCAAGACAGTGTGATATTGGTGATAGGATAGAAATAGATCAATGGAGTAGAATAGAAAATCTTGAAATACTTCCACATAAAATGATCAATTTATATTTGAGAAAAAATGGAAATACAGTTTAATGGAGAAAGAGTAGTCTTTTCAACAAATGGGGCTAAGAAAATTAAAAGTGAAAAGAGGAAGAAAAAGAAAAATGAAAGAAGGAAAGAAAGAAGGAAGGAAGGGGAGAAAGGAAGAAGAGAGAAACAAAATTAGGAAGGAGAGAAAGAAGTAGATTATAATTCATATATCTCAAAGAAAATTAAATTAACCTTGATTGTAAAATAAACACAAACCCTAAAATTACAAAAAACTTTAGGAGGAAAGAAAATATTCAAAAATTTATAAATGTAATAAACATTTACAAAATTTTAAAAAATTATTTGTTTTTTAACGTGTAATTACTTGTCAAGCACTTTTTAATGTGGAATGGCATTTTATTTGGTACAAAACACAAAAGAAAATAGAATGCCAAAGGGGGGAATTAGTTATCTTTTTCAAAATAGAAAAAAGCATATGTTAAGAGAAACTGTTAATATTCTTATTTATAATTTAATAATTAATAGACTTCCCTAGTTGGAATCACTTTAAATAATAGTAATAGTAAAAGTTTTTTGAATTCTTTGAAATATGCATTACATTTTGGATTTTCTTGGAATCGTACTGGAAACAGCACACCAGAAGTTTTTGTTCCTAACTGTAACTTAGCACCTATTGATCACTTTTTCCCCATCCTTCCCTTCTCCTTTTCTCCCAGAATCTGTAACTAACATTCTACTCTCAACTTCTATGAAATAAACTTTTTAAGATCCCACATATGATAGAAATGTCTCTGTGCTTGCTTATTTCACTTAATATAATAATCTCTGGTTCATCTGTTTTGCTGCAATTGACAGAACTTCATTGTTTTTTGGCTAAGTATTATTCCATTATGCATTACATATCACACTTTCTTTATCCACTCATCCACAGATGAACACTTAGATTGTTTTCATTTCTTGGCTATTGTGAAAAATGCTGTAATAAACATGGGAGTGCACTTGTTTCTTTGATATACTGATTTAATTTCCTTTTGATATGTGCTCAGTGGTGGGACAGGCTGGATACTATGGTAGTTCTATTTTAATTTTTTGAGAAATTTCCATACTGTTTTCCCTAATATTTATACTCATTTACGTTCCCACCAACTGGATGAGTATGAAAGTATTCCGTTTTTTTCCCATCTTAGGAACACTTGCTACCTTTGTACAATAGCCATTGTTACTGGGGTGAGGTATATCTCATTGGGGTTTTGATTTGTATTTTCCTGATAATTAGTGATGTTGAGCACTTTTGAAAATATATGCTGCCTATTTCTATGTCTTCTTTTAAGAAATATCCACTTAAGTCTATTGCCTGATTTTAAATCAGTTTATCTTTCTTATGTTTTTGCTACAGTTTTTTGAAGATCCTTATATATATTGTATGTCAATCCCATGTCAGATATAATGATTGCAAATATTTTCTTCCATTCTGTAAATTTTCTCTTCAATCTGTTTATTGTTTTGTTTTGTTTTGTTTTGCTTTTTTTCTTTTTTTTTGCTTTGTATATGCTTTTGTTTGATGGAATCCTATTTGTCTATTTTTGCTTTCTTTGGGGGTCTTGTCCAAAAATATTTTCAATTCCAAAGTCTTGGAGCATTTTCCCTGTATTTTCTACTAACAGTTTTATGGTTTGAGGTTACACATTTATATCTTTAATCCATTTTGAATTGATTTTTGCAACTGGTTGTAGAAAGGGTCTAGTTTCATTTTTCTATATGTGCACACTCACTTTTCCTAACACGGTTTATTGAGAAGACAGTTCTTTCTCCAAAGCATGTTCTTAGCATCTTTATATTTTAAAAAGTTCATTTAACTATAGAAGTGTGAATCTACTTCTGGGTCCCCTATTCTGTCCCATTGTTCTGTGTGCCTGTATTTACATCAGAACTCTGTTGATTTGATAACTATTGCTTTATAGCATATTTTTATGTCAGGTGGTGTAATGCCCCATGATTTGTTCTTTATGCTAAATTTATGAATTTATTTATTTGAAGTTTTTGTTTGTTTGCAGTTCCACATAAATTTAAAGATTGTTTTTAGTTCTGTGTTTTTTAATTGGTCAAAGTGTTCTGACATATCACAGTAAAAGTTTCAAACTGAATAAGAATATTAAAAGTTTTTATGTATGAGTTATATTCCTACGAGAATGAAAAAGCAACCAAACACTGATAGAAAGTATTTGTAAATTGAATAACTACAAAATATATGTATCCAGAAAATATAAAAAGTTCTCAAAATCCAACAATAAAAAGAAAATCAGCCAATATAATAAAGAAATGGGAAAAACTTTTGAAAAGCTTCTCCAAAGAAAATACATGGAGAGTTTAAAAGTGTATGAAAAAATGCTCAACAACATTCAAATAAAGAAATGTGAAATAAAACCAGAGAGAGATACAACTATACACCTATTTTAATGGCTAAAATAAAGATTTTAAATGAACACAAGTTTTCATAAGGATGGAGAACACTGAGAAGTTGCTTGTATTGCTGTTAATAATGAAAAATGGTTTGGTCACTTTGGAAAATAATTATTCATTTTCTCTAAAGTTAAGCATGCACTCAGATAACATTTTCATACCACACCTAGGTATATATTTAAAATAAGTGAAAATCTATGTTCACAGAAAAAAATCTGTTTATAAAAGCTTTTTAACGATTATCCAAGACAGAAAACAATCCAAATTCCTTATAACCTCAAAAGGTTTCATGTTTTCTATTTATATGACATTCTGGAAAAGGCAAAGTTAAAGAATCAAAAAACAAATCAATGGTTTCCAGGGGAATAGATTGTGGCTACCACAAGGAATTAGGTTTATATGACTCAATGCATTTGTCAAGACTCATAGAATAGTTTGCAAAAAGGAATACAGCTTAATACATAAATATAAAATAAAAAACCTTAAAAATGTTCCTAAGTTTATTGTTTCCGTATGTGATAGTCAACAATACAAAGTCACTAAAAAGTAAACATGAGAGTTAACACAGTAACAGAGCCTTGATTCACATAGTTATTCATGAGTTCCCAATGATGATACCAAAAGAATAAAGAGAAATATAGTCCAGAAGAATGAAAGTGACCACAATGACTCCAGAAGAATGCCTCATGTTATTAGAGAGAGGGAGGTTGTTGAAAACTGCTCCTGACACAGGGGATTGATATCCAGAATATATGAAGAAGTCAAAAAGCACCAATAAACCCCCTAAATAACCCAATTAATAAATGGACAAAAGAACTAAACGGACAAATCTCAAAAGAAGAAACACAGATGGACAATAAACACTTGAAAAAAGTTCAGCATCGGTAGCAATTAAGGAAATGCAAATCAAAACTACAATAAGATTTTGTCTCACTCAAATCAGAATGACAATCATCAAGAATAAAAATAATAATAAATGTGGGTGAGAATGTGGAGGGAAAAGTACATTCATACATTGTTGGTGGGAATAAAAATTAATGCAACAACTCTGAAAAACATTGTTAAAAACTGGGAATGGAACCACCTTATGACTCAGCTATCCTACTGCTTTGCATCTACCCAAAATAATTAAAATCAGCATACTATAGGGATACAGCTATTCAGTGTTTATAGCAGTGTAGTTCACAAGAATCAAGCTAAGGAAACAACATAGGTGCCCTTCAACAGATGAACAGAAAAAACATGGAATTTTATTTAGTCATAAAGAAGAATAAAATTACACATTTGATGGTAAATGGAAGGAACAGGACAACATTATGCTAAGTGAAATAAACCAGACCCAGAAAGTCTAGGGTGAAATGCTTTCTCTGACATGTGGAAGCTAGAACAAAATAAGAGGAGGGGGGGATTCCACAAAAATAGAAGTGAGATCAGTGGAATAGTGGAATAGGGAAGGGGATTGAGAGGGAGGGAGGAAAGACAAGAAAAGGGAGGTACAGTGCAATGAGTGTGACCAGGCATTCCTATGTACACAAATCAAACACACTAAAATTTACCTTTATATATACTCACAATGCACTAATAAAACAAAACTATAAATAAAGAGAAGAAAGATTACTATAGTAGAGAAAAGGGACGAGAGGAGAGAAAGAGCAAACACTGGGGACTAATTGTATAATTATGTCAAAATAAACCCTAATATTATATATAAATCAAACAAGCTAAAATAAAGAGAAGAAGAGAGGGACAGAGGGAGGGATGGAGGGAGGCAGGAAGAGAGGAAGGAAGGAAGGAAGCAAAGAGAAAATAAGCCGGGTAAGTTCTGCCTGTATGCAGAGTGCTTTATTTTGTTGAACTTAACCCATCAAATTGGTTACATATAAATGTCATAGTTAGGAAAATGTCTGCAGGTGAAAGTCAGTCAAATAAGTCTTGACCAGGTTTCAACTGATGTTTATTCATCAAAACAGCCATGCTAATTGGTGGTCACTACAGCCTGATAGTGTATACAAGGTTCCTAATTCCACACAGCTCAGTGTTTTTTCTACTTCTGCAGCCCACTCTTATTGTAATGTTGGAAAATGCATACTGATTAGTTCTGTCCTGGCTCTCACTTTCTACTTAAGATAATTAGCAACTAGCACGGATGGGCCACACAACATAATGTTACTGATTAACCCTGCAGTGTGTGTGAACTGGGACAGGCAAGTCTGAGTTCCATATGTGGTAATGTAAAGAGCCCTTTTTCTGGTTCAGGGCAGAGTGGCTTGACCTGTCACCTGTTCACTTCCTGTGCCTCATAAACCTCCAACTACTGGGAGCTTAACTAATCAAGGACACCTGAGGCTGACTCTGAAAGTTCATCACTACAAGTGAGCAGAAGTAACAGTAACACTTCTCAGAGGTTGGACCAAGTGAGTTACAACAGGAATGTTATAGCATTCCAATTCTGGGATAATACAGGACTGTTTTGATGGACAGCTTTTGATTGATGATTCCTCAAGGATCTCATCAAATCTTTCTTAGACTGCAGAGAAGGCTAAGATCCGTGTACCACACCGTCCCTCCATCTCTGTCTCACTGGGGTTCAAACTTCCATCACTCCCTTCCATTTTAATCTCACTGTTTCACATTTAATCCCATCTCAACATCTGCTTCTTGGAACAATTGTAAAAAATAAACAAACTTTTATAAAACTTAAATGACCGTGAAATATTTTTAATTGTAAACCTTAATTTGGTTTATAAATAGACCAGCCTAGTACATGGGTCTGATTAATAAAAGGACAGCAGCTAAGTTATATCCCACTTAGGTACATCCATGAAAGAAAATAAAGAGGGAAAATTTCCCAAGGGGAGAAGTTTCAAGCTCAGTATCTAGTTACTTGGGGTTTAAATGGCCTGAAATAAGAATATACAGAGATTTTTGAGCAAGAGCCAATGGCCTGTCCATCTGACAGAGACCTGGAAGAAAAGTCTGAAAGATGAGACACAAGGCAGTCTGGGTTAGAGACAGGTTCATGTCCATGTGAAAATGAACAACCAGAAAATATAGATCATGGAAGAAATAAGCAGATGCCTTTCCAGCTGACTTCTGCCCCTTCCCATCATTAGCCACACCAAAGTGGGCATTACAGTCACATGACTTGGAGACCACATTGGCTGACATCGTTTTATTTGTGAGGTTCTACTGAACTACAATGTCCAAATGTTCTGCAGCAGAAACATATACTCAGCTTCTGATGTAAAACTATCCCTTGAGCAAACCAGTCAACTGCTTGTTTGCATGTTGAATACATCAGGACCTTTTTTCCTCATGACCCAGGAACCTCCATCAATGGGGTCCTGAGCTTGTAATTTGTTGAAGTTTGTAATTTGTTGAAGTTTGTCAGTAATCAGGAACGATTGATATTTTATCAGAGTAGCGATCTTCAGGATCCTGGTCTTTCATACTGGCCCTCTCTCTAGATGTCAATGCTAAGTAGCATCTATGGGACATCCATTTATTTGGTACATATAGAAAAATTTTCTCTTAACTATCTCCATCTCCACAATTTTTTTTTTGGTCAAGGCTTCTTGGTTGTTCATCTAATTTTAATGGTCATTACAGTAATTGCTGCCTCCTGGATTCTGGTGGTTTGGTTATTCCCACCTGACCTCCCTAATTTACTATTGCAACTCCATGGATATTAATAACCAAGCTCTGTTAAGCCTCTTCTACCATAGTCCTGGCCTTCAGAGAAGAACCACCTCTGAACCTCTTAATGGTTCTGGTGTCTCTCCTGCAAGCACATTCCTGATGGGATTTAGTGAGTGATGTGTCCCTCTGGGTTTTCCCGTGGAACAGAATTTTTTGTGGAATATTCTGTTTTTCCATAACATATTATTTCTAATATGCAAATTTCCTTCAGCCTGGTTATTACTTCCTCTTCTGTCTGCCAAAGAAACTCAGGCATTTCTACTTCTGTTTTGGCAAAATCATTTTGCTCAGATTTCTAAAAGTTATCCTAGCAGCAAAATTGTCCTCTGGAATTCTTGCCAGGGTGTTAAATCCTGTGTCCTGAGAAAGTGACCCCAAGTCACTGAATTCTTGTTTACTCAGCCTTATAAGTACTCTTAAAATTCAATGGCATGAATATTCTTCTGACTCCTACTGGTACATAGTAGATAATTTCTTGCAAATCATTTTATGTATGCTCTTTTTCTTTTGTTATCAGACACAGCACACCCTCTATCCAAGTCATGCTAGGATTAAGCTCCCTGTCCTTTGTTTTTTACTTTCTTTCTTTTCTTTCTTTTTTTTTTTCTGCCTGACAGGATAGTGCACACCTGTTGCTTTATGGTGGGGAGGCCTCTTTGCCATATGCCAGCAGTGCTGACTGCTGGTTCTTACCAGGGAAGAAGTAGCCTATTGGGTTCGGAGGAGCTGCAGAGTCAAATTCCATAGGGTATCCAGGCTGATGTCATCATCTCATATTTAAGGGCCCAATTTTTCCCCACCAGGACCATTATCTCCACATAATAAAACTGCTTTGACCCTGCACATAAACATATTTGGAACTCTTTGGTTCAGCCTGTCACTCAGCTCTGCCTCTGCTTCCACTGCAGAGGAGAAGGGCCTTTCTGTGAAATCCTTTCATTCTGACACATAGCCACCAACCGCTTTTAATGACCTAGTCTCTTATTTTCCCTCTTCATGCTATTGGTACAACTTTCTAATTATCAACCCACTCTACTATCTTTGTAGGCATCTGTATACCCACATATTACAAATTCTTTCACAAGAATTTGTAATATGTGGGTCTTGTCTTGTCTGTGAAGAAAACAGACTTTTGATATATGCCAGGATGGGGATAGCCAACAAGGGAGTAACACTGTTCCAGAGGAGAAGAGGGTTTTTGTTGTTCAGTGGATAAATGGTTAACAAATTATTAAGTCCAATTTCTGTGCTCAGAGGTTGAGCTTCCTTCTGTCACCCAGGCCTCCCATACCTCAAAGAGCTCCTGCTTTTTCGTGACCTTGAAGATCTCCTAAGTAGTGCATGCTGTAAAATGCATTATGACTAATGTCACTTTTTTTCTGGGTGAAGGATATTCAAATGAACTTTTGCTCTGTGCCAAGCACTGTACCTGCCGAGCTATTTATTTATTTATTTTGGTATTATGGTACCAGGGATTGAACTCAGGGGTGATGAACCACTGAGCCACATTCTCAGCACTTTTCACTTTTTATTTATTTATTTATTTATTTATTTTTGAGACAGGGTCTTGCCAAGTTATTTAGGGCCTCACTAAGTTGATGAGTCTGGCTTTGAACTTGTGATTCTTATGCCTCAGCCTTCCCAGCTGCTGGGATTACAGATGTGCACACCAAGCATGCTGAGCACCATTTATCCTTTGCAATATATTTAAGAAACAAGGGTTATTTCCATATCACAGAAGAGCAAATTGAAGCAGAGGAACACAAGCAGTGTGTATGACATTAAGTACATGGCCGGGCCAGGTTTTCATTACAGGATCAAGATGTGACCTTTACTTTTAAGCTCTGCTTTTTATGACTAGACTAACACAGTGTGTACACACTTTAGTATGCTTTTAATAGTTACTCATTTTATTTTCTACCTTGCACAATATCTAAAACAATAAGTAATGAGGTTATTCCCCTTCTAAAAGTACCTCTTTTCTATTCAGAATTCTTAACTATCATGTATATATATATAGATCAGTGGTATGTTGATAAATAAGTGGGTCTTAGGAAGAAAATAAATCCTGATAGCAGTACTTCCACAAGTCTCAGGCTTTCACAGTATATCAGTAAATGCAAAGCTGAAAACAGATGTGAAGTATTACATAGCATTTTACCATCATTGCATAGCATTTGTACCATACAAATACAATAGACATAAAACCTTAAGAGCATGGGACGTAGTAAAAGGCAGTAAAACAGCTAGGGAGTGATGGGTATTAATTTTGTTTTTAACATTGTTTTATTATAAATTAATATATATTTAATATAGCTGTTTCAAATAATCAACTTGCAAAATTCCTGAAAACATTAAGAATTAGCCCTTACAAACTAGTAGGAACCCACTTCAACCTACTATTGCTTATAAGTCTTTTAAACCTTCCCTCCCTGACTAATGTCGTCTTACTCTGAAAAGTTTGCTGTTATCATCTCTGAGGTTGTTATGGGGTGAACTATACCCACCATTTACCACCTCAAATGCCTATGTTGAAATCCTAACTCCCAGTAACTTAAAATGTGACTGTGTTTGGAGAAAGGGCTTTGAAAGAGATACTTCATAGGAAAAGAGATTGTAGGGGTAAGTCCTAAGCCAATATGACTGGTGTCCTTATAAGAAGAGGAAGAGATACCAGGAATGCACATGACAGAGAAAGACCTGGTGTGGGTACAGCAAGAGGATGGCCTAAAGCAAGGAGAGAGGCCCTGGGAAAAACCTAACCTGCATACCCTTGATCATAGACATCTAGTCTCCAGAAAGGAGGTAAAATGAATTTCTGCTGTGTAAGCCACCCAGTCTGTGGCATTTGGTTGTAGCATCCCTAGCAGACTAGTTCAAGGGAATGTTCTCATCACTTCTCAACTATGTAACAGTGTTGATCTTGACAGTGATTTTCGGGGACTTTGAACCAAACATTTCAAAGAGCTTTAGAATAGGTTAATTATGAAAATTGCAGAACCTTCTCATACACTGCATTACAGATTTCCAAAAGGTAACCTTGAAACCAAGACTGAAATTAGAAGTACTGGAAATTGCTTTGTTTTCTGTCATGTTTTGTCTCTGCTATGACTAAGTTCAGAATGCTCTCTTCTTGTTATATTTAGACTCCAAAGGTATTACGCTTTAGTCTGAACTTCCCAAAAGTGATACTCAAATCCCTCTACAATATCCAGGAACTCACTTGTATTTATTTGAACAAACTTATGTGTTTATGATACGTAATAAAATATTAACTGGGCATGTGATTTTTGCTGAAGCTTTTGACTCACTCTCACTGAGTCTTACTGTGACTATTTTAACATTGTTCCTTTGTTATGGCTTTAATTGCCTCATTTATATAACCAGTGGTTGTCATGTGTGAAGACCATTTCTTTTTAAACAAAAGCAGCACCATGAAGACAATAAAAGTTTCACTTTGGCTCAAATAATGTCTGACACAAATAGAAGCAAAACTGTCTAATGAATAGATTTTATGACAGAATTATAATATCTATAAATTCTTTCAGTTTGGCCATTTTATAATTATATATATATAATTATATATATATATATATATATAATTAGATTTTTTAAAGTATTTTAAATAAATTAATATGATATCATGAAATCTAATATTACTTTCCAACTAAGCGAAAGGGTGAGCATGACCACTGAGGAAATCATGGAAATTATTCACAAATTTTATTAGATTCAATGTGTTTCTAATTTGGCTATTTTAAAGCTATAGCTAGCATGTGATCAATTGAGGAGTAAGGTCTTTCAAAAGAGATTGAAAAGTGTGGCTCAAATTACAAGTTTGTAAGAATAAATCTTCACTAGTATCTTTGATGAATTAAGTGTATAAGTAAGTCTTAAGAACATTTGGTAGGTGGCCTGGGAGACAGGGGATAGGAAAGTAGAAAATAGAATTAAAAAGTCAGTATGAGCAGTGGGTTAAATATCAAAAACTTGTGAAACACATGCATTTGGATTCCATTCTGCTGCATTTCTTGCTTTTTAAATTCCCTTTTGGCCCTCAACCTTCTCCAAGCAATTGCTTCCTCCTTATTCACAAAGTGTGTGTCCACACAAGTGCCCACCTGGAACAAGTTTGAGATGCCTTCTGGGTCTTTCCTAAATGATAGCTTCACTCACAAACTACCTCTCTATGTTGTCAGGACTCTGAAGTTGTGATGTTCACCTTTAATGTATTTGTGAAAACTGGGACAAGTATTTGACATCATTTTCTATGAAATAAGATATTGCCCGAGCATCAAATTTAATCTGAAATTTGGAAAACCAATTCTTCTTTAGAAAGAATTTTGAAGAGTAATACATTTCTGCACCAGCAGAGTAGAAAAAAGAACTTTCATATTTTAGACAGCCTTTTCTCTTCTAACCATAATAAGTCCATTTGAATACTCACCCCAGCAGTTCATGTGATAATTAATATTGGTAGTGAAAGGGGACGTGAAGGATGTGTTGATTAGGTTTCATTGTAAGATTGCATGACACTCATTTCTTTAAATTCTAAGGCAAGAAAATATACAAATATTTGTAGTAATAATCTGGCTTGGTTCCATCATTATACTGTACTAAGAATCAGAAAGACTCAATATATGTACACAAGAAGTTATTTCTTGTTCGCCCAATATGTCCAGAACGGGCTGCAGGCATTTTGGCTCCACATAATCACTCAGCGATCCAGGCTGATGTATGATTCACAGCCTTTTAGCTGTATCCTGCAGAAAGTGTGGTCTTGTTGCAGCAGAAGAACAGACTGTTCTGGGCCTCTTATTTTTCCAAATGAATTTCATGACTACTTTTTCTATTTCTATGAAGAACATCATTGGAATTTTAATAGGAATCGCAGTTAGTCTGTATAGTGCTTTTGGTAGTATGACCATTTTGACAATATTAATTCTGCCAATCCAAGAACATGGAAGATCTTTCGATTTTCTAAAGTCTTTTTCAATTTATCTATTTAGTGTTCCAGAGTTTTCACTGTAGAGGTCTTTCATCTTTTTTGTTAGGTTGGTTCCCAAGTATTTTGTTTGTTTTTGTTTTTGAGGCTATTTGGATGCAATAGCTTTCCCAATTCCTCTTTCACACAATTCATCACTAATATATAGGAGCACAATTTATTTATGGGTGTTAATTTGATATCCTGCTACTTTGCTAAATTTGTTTATGAGTTCAAGAAGCTTTCTGGTGGAGTTTTTTGTGCATGGGTTTTACACTGTCTCAGTCAGGAAGTTATATACCTCACTTTTCCTCACAACCTATTGACCGAACTGTATAAATAGCCTTGTCTAGTTACAGGCAGGTAGAAAAGTGAACTCCAGCCATGTGTCAGGAAGACAAAAATGGGATAGGGTGAGCATAACAACTTTCTATCAATGATTCATCTTATCCTCAGACTCCCTAGGAAAGTAATTGGTAATTAAAAACTACATATAGACAATTTAATAGTACCTAAGAAAACATATATGAGATTAATTTCTAAGGTAACCTATCCAATGATATGCCAATGTCTTGGCTTGGCACAGAATCACAAGCCACCACACAGCTTTGTAGATTCAAACAGCAATCTTTATTCCCGAACTCACACCGGCCTCTACACACGTTCTGGGGCAATCCCAGTTCTCCTCCGCCCAATTCACCTACCCCAGGAGGCTTTTTTTCCAATCTCCTTTGAATCCCACGAGAACTCAATGGGAACAAGCAGCAGGAACACCCTAATCCCAGCAGCAATAATCTTCAACCTCCAACTTCCCTAAAACCCCTATTGTTTTAAACCGGGAACGCCCTAAACCCAAGGACCGGGATACTTCCTCAAACCTGATCAGCTCTAAACCCGGATCCGCCTTCCTTGAGCAAGGTCACCTTACATGCAATGTCAACAGCGAAATCCATTTAACATGGGGTACGCTAGCAAGGAAATTTCGATGCGTCATTTCTACTTGGCAATGGCCCTCAGCAATGATACATATGCAAATTGGAATTGTATACCTGCAAGGACATGTGTGTGTGCTACAAACAAGGTACATTTTAAAATATCTTTGAAAATTTTCAGATTTAGTTAATTAAATAGATATCTACATATGACTTTAACTTCACAATTTATTGTTAATAAGATAAAATTATTCCCTAGAAATGTGTGTGTGTATTTCATAATGTATTCACTGGATATACATGTATATATTTCTTATAATATGTATATTTCATTTTTCCTTAAAATTTGTGAAAAATGTAATGTTGGCTTTAAAGAGAATTCCAACAAGTAAATTTCCAGAAACATGTACTTCATCATAAGAGTGTGTAGTTTTTCTCTTGAAATACCTATAGTTGGCACCAACTTTGATTTAGAACTTTTGTTGTTTCCTTAGCTTCACAATTGCAATTATTCACAAAGTTAATCCCAGAAGATATTTTAAAAGTTAACCCCTTGATCATGGGAACCTGTTGTTATTTTCCTGGAATGCCTATGGTGAGTACCGTTGTTTTATTTATAAAGGAAGGAAGGAAAGAAGAAAGGAACTTGGTTTAAACTAGAGTTCTCTCAGGATTTCAAATCATCTTTACATGGGCCAGTCATGACCTAAGCTACCAGTCTTTGAAACAGCTGTCCTCATGTTATCAGAACAGTAGTATGAAAGAAATCTCCCAGTGTATGCCCCATACAACTGTCAAATGCAAACATCTCTGAGACCATGGTAAAACTTGCCACTGGGAATTTCCTCATAGGGGGATTTGGGAATATTTTGATATTAATCAAAGATGTTTAGTCAATTAATTAACAATCCACTGAGAAATTAAATTAGTGTTAGTAGAGATTCTCCAGGCAAAATGTCCAGTTCAGTTATAAATCCCTGGAGTTCCTGAGACACTTTGCTAAATGGCATGTAATTACTGGAGATAGATTATTGCTCTATTTGAAGAATGATTATTAATTATAAAGTACTTCATCAGAAAGATATCAAAGGGTTCTTACAATTCTTTATTCCTTTCCTGCTTTTATCCAGATTTTGCCAGGTAGCTTCTACTTCGTTAAAACCTTTAAGAGTATTTAATTCTTCCTTAGGACAGAGATATTCAGCTTTTCGCATTAACATGTCTAGATTCCAGGCTCCAGTTATTTAGTTAAATGCTAATATAGATACTGCTATTAAAATAGTTTGTTGATATGATTATACCACATTCAGCTGGCTTTAGGAGGGGAGATCATTCTAGACTATCTAGTTGAACTGTCAATCAGTCAGTAGGTTTTAGGAATATAGTTGAGGCTTCCAGAAAAAGAAGAATTTCAGCTTGTGAACAGCAGCTTCCCCTATCTGAAAGTTTCAGTTTGCTCTTCCTCATAGCTGGTCCTGTGGATTTTGAACTTCACCCACAAAACAGTGTCTTAGTAAACATCTCCTTGTTCCACTTCTCTGGCTGAACCATTGCTGCTAAAAGAAGTAACATATGGAGGAGGCCTTGACTCAGTATTTGGAGTAGGCCCTAGACTCCTCAGGAAAAAAAAAAAAAAAAAAACTTACTCTACAAACTGGGAACATTGCATTATTAGAAGTTTCTCTTTACATTCTTTTACAAAACTACTATTTTTGCAATGACCAACTACACAAAAGCATCAGGCACTGACTTACTTAATCTGGTTATGTAATGATGTCTGTAAACAATAGGACAATGAGAATCTTTTTTAACTAGTCCAGGCATTCTTATGTCAGGAAATATATGGCTCAAACCTGAAGAACAATGTTTTTTGTTTTTTTTTAACATATAACATGTTCTAAATTTTTATGGCTTTGAAAATCTAGAGTATGCACCTTTTTCCATTTGGAGAAAAGCTTGCTAGGTAGTGGCAAAGCGAGTCAAAACACTATTAAATGATTTTAAGGTCTATAGAAAAAGAGAAAATATTTAATCAGATGGAGATTTTTATGCTCTTCTTTTAAAACAATATCATCATTTTAGATGGCAGCATCACAGAATAATATGTTATTTTAGATTTTTGAACTAACTGAAAATGCAGATGATCAACTCATGATGCTTTAAACATTCTGAATCACCAAAATGCTCAATATCTAAAGACAAGTCCTCAGCATATGTCATAAGAAAATATGAACAATGTGGCTACTCTACCATAAATTGCATTTCAAGAGGCTATTATGTCTTATTCAAATTTGAATTTTCTCTTATAATTTTTTTCTAAGAGGTAAATGAGTTTCTTCAAACCAATCAGCATGCTTCTTTTTATAAGGTTGTAATAATTATTTGTTCATTATTTTCACATTTTTAAGGAGTTCAGAATAAAATTTAGTCTCTAAAATATAGTTCCTATATTGGTTCAATGTATCATATTTTATTTTACAGCCACTTCTATGATTTTATTCTTTTTTTATTTAAATGCTCACAATCTGCAACAAGTTTTTAGGCTTAGATGGTCTGTTAGGGGAATGATTACAAGAAAGAGTTGGGGGACAAGAGAGACAAAAGTTTGAAAAATGTGAAGGAACATCAGTAATGTCACTGTCATGGTTACTGGGTCCCAACTTGGTCATATGCTCATTGTAAATGTACAGCATGCCTCTTTGAAATGGTCCTGAAGGACACGATTGAAGGCATTAGGCAGTGAAACAAACTCTCATACAGAAAACGTGTAAGTTAGATTATTCAGTGGCTCCTGTCACACATTGATGAAAATTCCTGGGCTATTCGTTCTGTAGACTAGGCTTCAGAAGCAGCCTTGAAGTGAAAACACTTACCATGAGATTCTGAGATGACACCTGAAAGTTTTTCCTGATTTGAGGAGTACTAGATTGAGTTTGAAGCTACAATTATACAGGAAGGCACTGAGTGAGAAATGATCATTACAGAAAGTGAAGTGGATGCATGGGAAAAAGTATCTGAACATATGTGCTATTGTTAGTTGCATTAGAAAATGGAATTTTTTGAAATTTGTACTCTCTGCCTCAGCTTTACATAAGTCAAAAACAAATTTTTCATGGAAGAAACAAAAGCAACCAGAAAGTTTCCTGCAACCTTTGGTACTAACAATCCACCCATGTGTGACAGCACGTCCTTGCTTCTATTATTATTTCTATTATTATTATTCTATCTATTAACAGGAATCCATTGTCTTCCTACAAAAACCAACTTAACTCTTACAGTTGAACCCTTCCCCGACCTATTTAAATATATGACTCCAATGACTTCCCCTCTTCTTCCTGAATCATTAATTTTCTATGGAGACACTATTGATAGCACTGCTCAATAATATTTTCCAAAAAGGAAACTTACAAAAACTTGGATTGCTTTTCCTCCTATATTCACTGCTCCACTTTTCTGCTTCTCCATCCTACAAAATTTATTTTAAAATAATTGCCACCTCGATGTTCTTTTTCTCCATCCTTTTCTTCCATAAATCCATGCCAATTATGCCATCACCCTTGCTCCACTGAAGCCACCCCAAGTCACAAAGTCAGTGGCAACTTCTCAGTTCCCATCCCACGCTGGCTACCATCACCAGGGGGTGCAGCTCCTCACTCCTTTCTTCCACGCAGTTCCGAGGACCACTACCAGCTCCAGTTTCCATCCTATAGCATTGGCTACTCCTTCTCTGAGGGCTTCTCACCCACTTCCAAGATAAGAGAAGATCAACTGAATATGACACCAACGACAAAAACTTCAGAAAAGCCAAAGGAGTGAACAGAGAAATTAGGATCTGGGGCAGTTTACAGTGGGAGACACTTTTATGTGGAGCTGTTGATGTAAATAACAACTTTAACTCTCATCCCTTATTAGATGTGGGTGAAACATGATACTGTGTTTCTTAGGTGCCCAAAGAATATAAAAGGTACCCAGATTAAAACATAGTAATAATAATTAAAATGTAAATTTAATTAGAAATATATTAAGAAATCCAATTTATTATTTAAACTCAAATCCTTTTATAAGCAATATGCATTGGTAGGAATCCAACTAAGGTATCTAAAATACTGCTTCTGACTCCTACATTCCTGTTCATCTTGCACATTTTGAGCATGACTGTGACAGAGTCTGAAAGATGATGAACGGCTTTTCTCTTATTGCTGAAGAAGCTGCACATGCTTTCCAGGAGGGGAAATATACATCAAAGAAAGCCCATTGATAGAGCTTGAATGGACATGATTAACTAGTAGTTTTCAAAATTCAGAATTCATGGTCATCTATTGGGTTAAGTGTAGAAAGGTAAAGATTTTGAGAATTCCATGAAGTGTTCAGAGGAGAATTAAAACAACAACCATTAAAAAATCAAAAACAAATAAACTACTTATCTATTCACACAGACCAAATAAATAACTAAAAAGTGTCGGAGACCCCAATGAGAAGACAAAAGTGCTTAAAGCAAAATATATCTAGTATTGTGACAAGTTGTGTGACATTATAATGGAAGAAAAGTGTCTAAACAAGGCTCAAAAAATTTTTTTTAACTTCCCATAAATGAGGTATGTTTTCCCCAACACAGTTTTAGCAGTTTCTGTGAAAACTGTCAACAACACATATGTTTCCAGCAGGCATATTTCCACTGAACACATTCTCAACCCGTGAGTTATAAAAATTAATTGCTAGGGCAGTTCCATATTGTCGGGACATCTGCTAAAAGACTCCCCTGGAGCAGATTCAGGGAAATACAATTATGGAAAGCATGAGAAATGTTTGGAGCCATTTTTATGTGTTCCCAGTATAGCTTAACTTCAACAGCTGCTTTGCCCAACTGAGGGAAAACATTGCCAAATGGATTCATAGTTACCCACTGACCAGCATCATAACCTATTCAGATTCAAAGCTTACTTTTTCTTGGCAAGAATTTGCCCACATTAAGAAAATGTCTGCATGAGAGATAGAAAATACCAGGAAGAATTTCACTTGGTTTAGTAAAGGCAGATGCAAAACACCCCTTAGCTCCTGACAACCTCAACAACCTCGTACCTGGAGCTCACGCTGAACCCAATAGTTTCCCGCAGAGGAAGGGTACTACTGACCTGGAATATTTAGGCAACTAGCTTTGGCTTACAAGGTGGAAGTAGTTTTCCTTCCATAGGCATTTTCTACCAAACTACAATTCCCAAAGGTCTTTTATATTATAATTCTTTAAATCATAGTAAATTGAGCATACCATTGGTACTAGAAATAATTCCAGTGAAAAAATGCATTTTCATTCTTTTTTAACTGCTGAAAACACAGCACTTCATTCCAATGACTTTAGGCAAGAAAATGTATTATGTATAAGGAAAATTCAGCAAAGTTATTATTGGAATCTGTTTCATAATTTGTTTTTCTAGAAATTGGCCTATGTCCTTTTGACCTTCAGTGCTTGACCAGATTTAAGTCTTGCTTACTGCCAAGGCATAAAGATGATTATGTTTTTAAATTCAGGATATTTTCATATTGGTTGATCTAAAACTCTAAATTGGTATAAATACACCTGAGTTGGTTACATTCATAAACAGTTTTTATAAAACTGTTTGTATGTATCATAATAAACAAGAAAGGCAGTGTTAAGCAGAGGAGATGAAACACAGGAAGGAGTGTGGTCAGTAAACCAGTCTTTGAGTGTATCCAGGGACAGGATTTTATAACTGGTTATGAAAAGGTATGGATGGATTTCTCATCCAGCACATACCTAACCGAACTCAGTGCATTAGTTGTTGTTTGTTTGTTTGTTTGTTTGTTTTGGGGGGGTAATTATCTGTTAGTGAGAAGAGATGGATTGAAGGATATTTTTGCTGCTGTGAGATGCACATCAGCTTTTCACTGGTGTGCGGAAGCCAACACCAGACATGCTTAATTAGGGGTTTTGCTTACTTTCCATTATTCCCTCTGATCATTTTTCTCTTTGATTCCCCAGATTCAACACCATCAAGCCTTATATTAGATATTTAAAGAGGATGAGAAGCAATTGCAAGTGCTGGAGAATGAGATGCTCAATCTCTTCACACTTCTTACCCAGGATTCCCTCCCAGAATGGTAACCTCCCAGAGTGGTCTTCCTGAGTCCCTGGTACATGCAGAAATCTCTCCTAGTGGTAAGAATGTGAAAGGAGGATGATGTAGGTGACACTGTTGAACTTAATGTCATAAAGGATAGAGCATGTGAGAGCAGAAAGACTCATTTTACACATTTTACATAAAAGCCTTATTTTACACATAAAAACTGGAGGTTCAGAGAGGTATCAGAAATTATTCAATAGGCAGTTTTTAACAAACCAGTGCCACTAAATCCCAGAATGTCTCACTTCAAGTCCACAGACTTTCTTTTACATACCTTATAAAACAAATTCTAAAAACACTTTAGTTCTGTTACCTAACATCTTTATACTAAATTCATGGCAGTAAAAAGTAAAACATATTTTCCCAGTAGATACATAGAAGAGCTCTGAACCATGTCTTGCTAAGGGTGAACCTCAGCAGGCTTGAGAATAATAACAGAAATTTTTACTTCTAGAAAGTAAGAAAGAAAGGGAGGGAGGGATGGAGGGAGGGAGAGAAAAGAAAAAGTTGAGGAGATAGAACTGACTGATCAACTTGACATGATTCCTTCCTCAAACTGCATTTGAAACTGCATGCACAGTAGCTAGTCATGGTACATATTTAACGTATTGAATGTGACACTGTGGCTTAGCAAGAATAAATTAAGTCTAGTAATTTAGACACTCACTTATCAAACTAGATTCTGCTGTGTTTATAATGCACAAAACCCACAAAAGGAAGATGACAACTATATCATTATTGTGTGTAATAGTCCAGACATTCTTCTGACACCTAGAAAATTTGCAGCAGCACCCCTACATTAGTAAAAGACATTGTATGTGCACATGACACTTTCTTTATCAGAATGCCAATGTATCATTAGCAAAATGTGCTTAGCTACTAAGGAATTCAAAAGTGAATGAGTTTCTCTTTACCAATGCTGAGACTTAATGTGAAATCAGACTCTCTGTTGCTTCATGCACATGTAAATGTTTTGAATTTGAACGTGAGTTCTTGAGTCTCTTTCCATAGTCAGTCTTACCTCAGATGTTCTACCTTTCCTATCAGGAGAAGAAGAATTGTGGATGGATTACGGAAGATATCTTGGACTTATGTGACAGCTTTAGACTCTTATTTCTGATATGTACTTTTTCTTATTTGTGGGTTGAGTACTGAATCATCACTAACCTCCCATACATTCAAATGCTCATTAGGAATCAATGAAACAAATTTACTTTGGTCATTTTTAACAGATTTTCTGGATTATAAATTCTAGTTAGGAGAGTTTTATACTAGATGCAGAAAACAAATTCTGACTGTAGCTACATTACCAGGGTATTCAACATGAAATTTATAGTGCAGTTTAAAATAGGCAATGATATAATTTAATTATACTTTAAAATGCCCTTTCAGGAATGAAATATTGAGTATATGCAAAGGTTATAAATAAAAAATCTGTAGACAATATAGGTATTTTAAGAGTTTTATTAAAATATAATTTGCATATCATTTGACATTTTGTAAATGTCAAATTTGATAAATTTTGGTAAATTTACACATTTTTTGTAATTGTACTTTTAATTTCGTTTAAAATATTTACATCTCACTCCTAAAATTCATGTACTCATTTGCACTCAATTCTTTCTCCTTTTTTAGTCCAATGACACCACAAATCTGCTGTCTCTGTAATTCTGCCTATTCTAGAAATTTCATGTAAATAATATCATATAATATATAGGTTTTTATAGTAATTTTGAAGTTTATCCATATTATCATGTATCAATAGTTTTTCTTTTCATTGCTAAACAATATTCTGTTATGCAGATATATCATATTTTGGTATTTATTTGGTAGACATTTAAATTCTATCCAGTTTTCAGCTCCTATTAATAATACTACTATGAATTTTTATTAAAAAGTCTTTGTGTGGATATACATTTTAATTTCTTATAATATCTAAGTGGGATTTCTGGATCAAATAGTAAGTATATGTTAAATTATTTCAGAAACCACCAAACGGCTATTCAACATACCAGTGTCAATTTTGATTACAATCAACACTGTGGAGGGCCTCTGTTCTATATCCTTACCATACCTGGAATTTTCAAATCTTAAACTTAGCCATTCTAGTTGAATGTATAATAGGACCTAAAGTGGTTTTGACATAAATTTCCCTATTATTAATTATTGTAAGAATCTGTTCACATGCTGATTAAACATTTATGTATCTTCCTAGTGAAATTTCTATTCATATCATTTGTTTCTTTTAAAAATGTAATCATTTGAATTTTGTTGTCAAGTTGTAAGGATGTTTTATTACTCTAAATACAAGTAATTTGATACATACAATTTGTGAATATTTTATACCATCTGTGGCTTATTATTCACTTCTTTAATGTTTTTTTCCTTGGAGGTAAAATGTTCTTTAATTTTTGGTAAAGTACCATCTTTTTTGTTTAATCCTCAAATCAACTCTATAATGCAAGTTATTTAATTAGCTTTGTTTTACAGATGAAAGACATGAAAGTTAAATAACTTATTCAAATTCACACAACTGGTAGATGGGTTCCAGTGTGAATTATCTTATATATAAAAAAAGATAAGCAAATGATGTTTTTTTGAACATTCTCAACTTTCTTCTCTCTCTCTCTCTCTCTCTCTCTCTCTCTCTCTCTCTCTCTCTCTCTCTCTTATATAAAATTATAACAGGTTCTCTCAAATGGATTTATGACCTAGTCACACTTCAGAATTTCATCTCCTTTGGGAGAACCATTATTTCCTATCTTAAATGAAATAAGCTGTATTTTATAATTTGCTAGTTGGATTGACTGGACTCCTGCCCCATAATCTTCTCAAAGGTAATTAATAATGCAAGTAAATTTCTCACTAGATTTCCTAAGGGTACATATATACTTTTGTCTGTGCATAATTTTAACCTAGTCTCTGAAAAGTTTTTGCTTAAAATTATGACCATTCCACACAATTTAATTAAAGTTATGCTGCTTTACATCTATTTAGCCATAACAGGTTCACCAGCAAAAATTCAGTGTGAGACTAAACTCAGGAGTTGGGGAAAAACACTGAGTGATTCCCATTCCCTTCTTCCCTGCCCCACACTCTGCACATGCCACCACATCCAGGGCTAAGGGTGAGTCGCCTCACTTGAGATGGCTGAAGGTGCAGATTTTCTATATGGGGTTCCTCAGGGCAGCATCAACTTTCTATTCTAAGTGCTTTCTCTGTCTTCTGCCTTGAGAATATGCAGACCAGACAGAGAATCATAGCCATCTGTTGTATCCTGGATAATTGCTATCCTCTAAGAAGTTCATGAGAGGGCCGAAGAGCTTTGGTGCTTTACTTTTAAAATTTTCTCACATGAACTTTCTTCTTTCTCATTGTTTCTCTTCAGTTCCTTTTCATTTCCCCTCTACTTACCTTTGGGACCTCTTTTCTCATTTGGGATCCCAATACACACCAGGAATGAAAAGGCATAACTTTCCCACCAATTCAAGGACAAGGGAACCATATAGGGAACTGATGGATGGGCAAAGTTCGTTGTAATTACAGTGCCTTCTCTGAGGGGAAGTGAAAATTCTTTTAAGTCTTAGTATGTAAAGTATAAATAATCCTAGGCAGAATTTCAAAAGCAATATTCTTGCTTGGCTCTCATTCCTTTAATATTTCCCCATCATTTTTTTAGTATTGTTCTAGGAAATCATGTGGATAAAAGTAAGATATTTATACAAAGTTCCCTTGCTTTACCCAATAAGGCTTTTAATGTCTTAGACATAATAATGTCATGGACTTGGACAGTGCCCTTATACCAAGGACTGTCAAATGCTTTAACTACGAAGCACCTACCCATCAGCTTGCCTAAGACTTCTATGATTAGGTCGTTGTTTATTTTCTTCATTTTTTTCTCTACCATAAAATAAGAATGTAAAGTTCTGATAAAAATATACACATGATTTATATTGGCAAATGTCATGCTTTCTCTCTTCTGCTTTGAAAATTTTCCAGGATTATCTCCTTATACATCATAGTGTGATTTCTTTCTTTCTTCAAGCAAGTCCTTTAGAAAATTGCATTTTTTATTATAACACTTATTATATCACATACATAGAAGATTTGTCTGATATTTAATATTTCCCTTATTATTAACATCTTGTATAGTATATCAAAACCAGAAGTTTGGTGTTGATACAATTCATAGAGTGTATTTTGATTATACTAGTTATACATGCACTCTTTCTCTGTGTGTTTGTGTAATTTTCTGCAATTTTTTGCACGAGTACCTCTTTGTAACTGTCATCATCCTCAAGATAATCATTTTAACATCATCACAAGTCCATCATTCTACCCCTTTATAACCAAATCCATCCCAGTCCTAATACCTTGCCTAACCCCTGAAACCATTAATTTGTTCACACATTTATAATTATGCTGTTTCACAAATGTTATACAAATAGAATCATGAATAGATCCAAATATGTGTCTTGAGTCTGACGTTTTTCCACTCCATATAAGACCACTGAGGTTGATCCAAGTTGTGTGTATCAGTAGGTCTTTCCCTTTTATTGCTGAGTAATATAACATAATTTGATTCTTCTGTCCACCCACTGAAGGATATATTTGTTATTTATAATTCTTGGCTATTAGGACTTTAAAAACTTCTATCAACATTCATGGATAAATTTTCTGCCTAATTTTAAAAGTATCTGTGATATACATATAAGAATGCAATTGGTGGGTCATATGGTAATTCTGGTTTTAGTATGGAAAATAAATGCCAAACTACTTTCCAGAGTGGCTGTGCAATTTCCCACTCCCAAATGCACTGTATGAGTGATACAGGTTCTCTGCACCCCTTCAGCATTTGGGGTTATTATGATTTTTTAAAATTTCAGATATTTTGGTAGCTGTATAGTGATATTTCTTTTGGCTTTAGTTTGTATTTCTCTAAGGTGTATTGATGATGATAAACCATGATATGTGATTTTCAAATATTTTCTTCAAATCTTTTTATTCTATTAGGAAGTTATTTCTCAGCATAAATTTTTAATTTTGATGAAATCCAGTCTATTATTTTTTCTTGCATGGATTGCTATAGTTTGGATTATAAATGTCTCCCTGAGGCTCATGTGTTATAAGTTTGGCCCATTATTATTGGGAGTTGGTGGAACCTTTGGAAGGTAAGGCCTCGTGGAAGGTAACTGGGGGCACTGGTCTCTTCTTTATTCTGTTTTTTTATTTCCCTGCTGCAAGAAGGTAAGCAGCTTTCTCTGCCATGTGCTTTCAGTAATATATGCTGCCTTTTCATGGACCAGAAAGCAGCAGAGCCAGTTGACCATGGATGGATACCTCCAAAACTGTGAGCCAAAGCTTTCCTCTTTTTAAGTTGATTGTCTCAGGTATTTTGTTGTAATGCAAATTTGACTGACACATAGATCATGCTTAGTGTTAAGCCTGAGAACATTCCTTAGATTCTGAAGACTTTCTCTTGTATTTTTTTCTTTCTATAACTTTTGTAGTTTTATATTTAAGGTCATTTGGGAACAATTTTTACATAAGGTATAAGGTTTATATTGATGTTCATATTTTTTCCTATGGACCTTCAACTTGTCTTGATCACTTAACACAGGGAAAATTGATTCATTTCACTTTAATCTTTTTCAAAATAAATTTTAGTTATTGTAGGACATGTTACTTGTTATATGAAAAAAAAAAAGGCAAAATCTAGTGTCACACAAAATCAACAACACAAAGGATGAGGTTTACAGCTACATATTCAGAAACAAATTATATCATGTCATCAGAACAAAAAATAAGTAAACTTAAATCAAAAAGACATAACAAGGTCTTCTATTATTCCATATCTGAAAGCTTATTGCAAGGAAATAATCCAAACCTTTACTAAATTATATGTCTAACAACATTAATCACAGCATTTCTTCTAATACCCCAAAATTTTAGTCAAACACTTAACAATTCAGGGTTGGTCAAAGTGGGTACCTACCTTGATAAGGTAAAGAATTAGGAGTAAACATTACACTTTTATAGCAATTCAATAAGGAAACATTAAATGTAACAGTTTTAAAAATAGGGAAAAAATAGGGGCTTGTATTCTATGTCTTTCTTCTCATTTTTCTAATTCTTAACTTACACTGATAATTATTTTATCAGAAGTTTAATGGTATTTTACACACTAAAATTACACATATGCATATAGATATAAAATTATAAGACAAGATTATATATTATTTACATGCAACACACATAGTTACTACAGATAGTTTAAGAAGCAATTATTGGGCCATTCTTCCTAGCCTATATCATTTTGGTAGCAAAGACGAAGAAGCCAGTATTACTTGTATGGCACACTGCAATTTATTAGGGTATTTAGCTCTTTTCTAAGACTTAGGTAAATAAAATATATTTTTACACCATATAGCATTCAAAATAATGCAGACATTAATTGTTGAATCAAGTAAATTATTCTCCAACATTTGAAAACGAGAATTTCAAATCTGTTTTGGTAAAGCTGGTATTTGCATTAAAATAAAAAATAGTTTAAATTACACCTCTTAAGAAACCTCAATGGGTTTTCCTTTTTCTAATCTATAAAAATGAAAACTTGGATTTGATAATGCTAATTAATTTTTTATCCACCTAAACTATTTTCATATTAAGGATTCCAAAATGTCCAGTATGCTCTAATTTGCAGAAATGAGTGATCCTTGTCAGAGAAATCATATTTCAGATACTGTGAACCCACCAAATGCTTCTTGAGACAAATGAATACAACTTTTGATACATGGAAATAGAAATTGAGGATGTCATTTAGAACCTCCCCAACTGGGTACCCCTATCTGACTTCCTTTCCTTTCCACCACATCTTACCACATGCTGGTCTTTCCAGCATGGTCTTGCAACAATAACTCCTTCAGCAGCTCCACAGGCCCTTAGCCATACTGGGATGCAGAGGTAAGCTCTGAAACTGAGCAAGATGTAGACATCTATGTAGGAAATCAGCTCCTTGACCCTTCACCATGCTGTAATATAACAGCATATACTTGGTCCAACTTTCTGATCACTGCCTACAAGGACCACAGGCTGCATTGTTAATCACTGCTATATTCTGAGGAGCCTACCATGAGGGGATGATCATAGCCAGAGGCGATGCAACCAAAGATTTCCCACAACTCTCAGGGCCAGTTGAGTTGGTGCAAGATAAAAAAGATCAGTATCTCCTCACATGTATTTGGAATTCATGATCCAGGCCAAATCCAAATATATATAATATATATATATATATATATTATATATATATATATATATATATATATATATTCCATATATATAAGATAATTTGTGTTTTTAGGAATATATATATTCCTAAAAACACAAATTATCTTACTCGCTTACTATAGTACCACAATATGAGCACAGTTGCCAATTATATAACATGTAGTCTAAAACGAGTTGTTGAATGAATAAGTATAAGCTGTCCATTCTGTGCAAATTTTACATGATATATATCTTCTAGGAAACTGTTAATGAATAGTGTTGAGTAAAAGAATTATTGCCAAATTACATGCACTATATATGCATATTTACATAAATTATATGTTTACAAATATGGGAGCCATCATGAAGAAACTTAAGTTTTCCTGTTCTTTGTTTGTTTGTTTTAGAAAAGGAAAAGTTAATTTTGGGTTCATAGTTTCATAGGTTCAATCCATAGTTGACCAACTCCATAGCTCTGAGTCCAAGGTAAGGTAGAAAACATCATGATGGAAGGGAATGGAGGAAGAAAGCAGCTCAGGAAATTGCAACAAGGAAACAGAGCTCTTTCTGGTCTTTTGTTTATCAATCTTTTTACAGTTGCCTTACTTACATATAATATACATTGCCTCACAGATCATTAAGGTTGTAGAACCTATAAAAGAAAACAATAAGTGATCACCTTATGCATGACTTGAACTTTCTTCTCCTTAGTCCTTTCAATGGATTATGTTGTGTCTGGATTGAGCAAATACATATTTTTCATGTTCATAGAAAATTTTGTATTTTCAAAGTCTTTCATATATCATATTTCATTTGTGTCTTATGTAAAACTAGGACTCAGGTATTCATTGCTCTTACCCCTGAATCATTCGGTTGTGTTTATTCCAAACTTCTGCAAGTCTTTCCTCTCTGCAATTTCCCTGGAAGGCCCATTATTGAGTCTAATCAATGTTTATCTTTGGGTACTGTAGTTATTCTGTACTATCCCATCGGGCATTGTCACTTACCCTGATGTTTAAAGAAAAAAAAAAAAGAACAGAAACGCAATGCAAAGTTGTCACCACCACCACCACCACCAACAACAACAACAAAAAGCCAAACCCACTTTTTTGTCCTTGTTAAGAACTAAAACCCCATTGATGACATCCAGGAGGTATTATTGCTTATATGATGGAACAATCCAATCTTCAAATGAGAATTTGAAATTGAATAGAACTTCAGATTTCAGGTCTGAGAGTTGGGGTGAATAGATACAGAATATGTGTCAAAATGCACTGCTTATTAGCACCCAAAAGGAAGGAATTCAGATAATTTTAATTTTTAATAGATTATTAAATTCTTGCAATCCAAAATATGTTTCAGTCTTGATTTTTAAAAGAATACTAGGTAATAATTTAATGCTATAAATTTTTAATTTATCTGTAACTGAGTAACTGACAAATAAACTTAAGCTATTTTTAATTGTTAAAAAATAAAAATTTAAAAAAACTATTTGAAAGCCTTGGGAGATGCAAGAAATAACTGAGAACTTTTGAGGAAGTTTGCACTTTATTACTTTATAGAATTTTTACCAAAACTGTTTTATGGCTTTTACTTAAATGTTGATATGGGAAATGAGCTAGAAATAACCTCATGTACACGATCACTTATATACTTAGACTCAACTCCCTGTGCTCACAACTAATACTTGGTTAATTTGTCTCACTGCTTCACCTGACTCCTTGGCAGTACTGGGATAAGTTATAGCCTAAATATTCCCTGTCCTCAAAGCAAATTGAGTTCTAGCTTTCCACATCTAGACTTTCCCTGACATGCTCAAATATTATTAAGCTTAAGTTCAGATCTCAGGTTTATTATAAATGAACTAAAAAGCAGAAATGAAAAATGATTCTCCCCAACACGCAGTCAGTGATAGGGTATAGGGCGGCACATAAATTAACATGTTACTATTCTCACTTGGGACTTTTCAGAACCTTACAAAAGTACAATCAGGCTGGGGTTGTGGCTCAGCAGTAGAGCACTTCCCTAGCATGTGTGAGGCCCTAGGTTTGACCCTCAGCACCACAAAAAAAAAAAAACACCAAAAAACTACAATCAATAAGCAATTTAGACATGCAGACATACAGGTAACTTTTTTGAACATAGCTTGTGTGTGTGTGTGTGTGTGTGTGTGTGTGTGTGTGTGTGTGTGTGAGTTACTGGAGATCAAACCCAGAGCTTGAGTGTGTTAGGCAAGTGCTCTGCACTGAGCTATATCCTCAGCCCTACACAAAACTGCTTTGAAATAAGTAACTCCCCATACATTTCTAATAGCACAAATGTGATCATTCTAAAATAGTGTGTGTGTGTGTATAATTAAAATGTCTTCTCACACCATTATTTTAAAATGCATTTAATGAAGATCAATAATTGAATTTATTTCAGTTTTCTACATTTTTAGAAATGAAATATTCTTTCTCTGAATATAAAAGGAAATTCAGGCAATTCACAAAAGTATAAACACATTTAAAAGTTTCCACAACCCAATCACATAAAACTAACCCTCACAGACATTTCATAACACGTCATTGTCAACTGATTGCCTCTGTAATCTTAGTGGATACAAAGTCATGACCATTTTCCTGTGTCACCTAACATTTTCTAAACATGATAAAATACACAATTTTAGTGAGGTAGTGGTTGAATGTTTTTATTGGTGTGTTATAATTATACATAACAATGGGATTCTTTTTGACATATTCCTAATTGTATACGTGATAATTTGCTCCATATCCTCCCCCAGTGCTTCCCTTTCCCCTCCCTTCCTCCTCTCCCTGATCCTCTTCTTCTACTTTATTGGTCTTCCTTCTATTTATTTATTGTTTTCTTGAACTGATACATTATAATTATACATAAAAGTGTAATTCATTGTAGTATTTTCATACATGCACATAGCAATAATTTGGTCAGTTTCATTCTATATTTCCTCCCTCTTTTCTCAACCTCCCTCCATTTCCTTACTGTGCTATAATTTCTTCTATTTTCACAAGATTCCCCCTTTTTATTATTGAAGAATTGTTATGCTAATAGTAGGGCTCATTTTAACATATTCATAAATAAATTAAGATATCTGTATCCACCTAGCTACCTATTTGTTAATATCTATTTTCAAATATTTTTCTCAAATTGCTTAGCAATTCTGTGACAAGTTTGTTGTGTAGAATACCTTAATTTTCATGCAGCATAATTTAACAATCTGTCTTTTTATATTTTTATTCAAAGAATGACCTTTCCCATGCTTTAGTAAGGTAAATATTTATATAACTTTTCTCTTCTCCTCGCTCTTTTAAGCTTTTTTTTTTTTTTTTTTTTTTTTTTTTTTTTTGGTGAAGTGGGTCGGACAGTTCACTATAATTCTTTTCTAAATCTGTAATTTTAATTTGCAGTTCGTTGTGTCATAATATCTTTTTTTAAAGTTGTTAACCAGGTCTTTCAAGGACATCTCTTAAATAACATACTATTTGCCCAATAAATGGAAAGGTTAATTATAAAATTGCAACATATTTTTGTATAGAATATATTCATAAGGCACCAACTTCATAAGATTAAAAGTACCAGACAAAGTTACCCCTCAACTTTCCATTGTCCTTGCCCCTCTCCTTTCACATCCGCAGCTCAGAGACAGAGTTCCTTCTTTGGGTCACCTCAACTCAACCCACGCGGTATCTTCCACTGGAGGCTTCTCACTGGGGATTCTTTGCCCATGGAGCAGGAAAGGTTTAGAAATTATTCTTCTTAAATTTAATAAGACTTCTGATTCTGAAATAAAACTATTTTTGGTAAAGAGTTGGAGGACTTATTATCTTAGGTGAGATGAAAATAAATTCTGAAGATTTCTAAGATATCCCTGGAAGGGAAACATAGCCACAAGTAGCTTTGAAGGAAAGCCGGCTCATTGTTTATATTCTTTCAACCTAGTGGATATATGAATGGAAAAGGACTAACAGAGTGCTTTAGATAGTTTTTTTTCACTGCTGTGACCAAAAGACTGGAGAAAAACAACTAGAGGAGGAAAATTTTATTTGGAGGCTCACAGTTTCGGAGGTCTCAGACCATAGTCAGCCAGCTCCATTCCTCATGGCTCCAGATGAGGCAGAAGATCAGGGCAGAAGAATGTGGTGGAGGGAAGCAGCTCTAGACATCACAAGAAACAGAGCAAGAGCTCTGCTCAAAACAGGACAAAATATATACCCCAATGGAAATTTGCATGAATGGGAATAGGAATGAGATGTAGACTTTTAATAAAATTCTTAATTTTTAAAATCACATTAATATATTACATCTATGAAGAAGTTAAATTGAACAATAATAATATGAAATAATAGATGGAGTAAGGGAGAAGCAAATTAGAAAGGAAAGAAACCAAGGCATCTGAATTTCCAGGTAGAATGAGCAGAACAAGCCAAAACAGAAATTTCCCTTCCCAATACTTAACTGAATAAACCAAAATTGTAAAATCTTAGTAAAATCTTACAAGAATAGGTAGGACCATAAAGCCACTTGTAAAATGGTTTCTGAGGAACAGAACCCAAGATTCTGGTCATGATTCAATTCCTAATGTTTCTTAGAAACACTTAAAATCTCTTTTTATTTTATAAATAGATATGATCATTACATAATTTATAATTATATTATAAAATAATTTATTTTTATGAAAGTTTGAAATTTTTATTTTATCATTCAATAGAATATTGAGAATTTACAGAAATAGCCTTATGTTTGAAAATGTAAGGATGGCTATTTGCCACTTGTACTGGGGAAGATATTGTGTGGCTGTGGCTGCCTGAGCCTGTGTAGCTTCCTGGTGGGGCAGGCAGAGGGCCCAAGCCTGGAGGAGCCTTGGAGCAGAGCCATCCGTATGTAATGCTGTGTGGGCAGAATATGGTGTTGACAGGAACAGTTTTCAGCATCTTGCTGGTGACCCACGTCCTTAGGGCATTTTGTGTCTACAAGCCCATTCAGCATCAGTAAGAGCCAAGTCTGTCACAAGTTTTGGTGAACAGAATAAATTATGCTGCACATGGGCCAATGGAGAAGTTGGAAGTTTTCTACCTGGAAATGACCTTTGGTCTGGACAGTTGTTAAATGTTAATGACTTAGGAAAAAAACACATACTAGCAGTAATTTTTTATGATTATTTTAAGTTATATAAAACATTAAGATACATTTTGACATAATCACAAAAGCGTGGAGTATAATTTGCTCTAATTCAGTGTTCAGCACTTCCCCTGCCCCAAACTACCCCCACCTCCTTTCCTCTACTCTTGATCTTTCTAGTAGTGATTTCCCCCCTAACATCAAAATGCAAATAATTGGCTGCTGCATCTGCTTCTCAATGTTTATTTTTATATCTGGTTGTACTCGTTAAGAGAACTGAACTCCAAGTTTTCAGTGTAAAGATGGAGCCGAGTGGTCACAAGAAAGAAAACATGGTAACCCTGTGAGTGTCTATAAGACCATTCTGGAAAAGACTAGTCATTCATGCTTGAAGTAATAATAAGAGGAAGGGTTAACATGTTAACATTCCCTGCTTTTGAGCCATCTGGTCCTAGCAGATTAGGAAACACACACCATTCCATTATATTGTGTTGACTTATAATTTCTTGGTTACAGTGCAGTGTCCACTGTGGGAAACTCAGGCCTATGACTCCTCACCTACATCTGACTCTGATCTCAGATGCCCCACGAGAGTCAGGGTTGCATCCGGTGGACTGGTTACCATGTGCACCCTTGGCATGGAAGGCTTTGGGGTGGACTGGAAATGTTACTAGTGGTTCATCAGAAGAAGAACTCCATCCTGCTCAAACACATTGATCTTCTTTCCATCATATTTAAATATGGCCTGCTAGGGTTAAATCTTGTGGTAGTTTTTCAGACTAGGAACTGAAGAGACTCAGCAGAATCACCTTGTAAGCCCTGGGTATGCTGGGTTCAATGAAGAAGTGCATTTCCACTGTGTGGGCTGGTGTGTGTTTACATATGTAATCTCAGATTTGAAAATATTGCCATCAGCTTGCTATACTCGTGAACTGGATTTTTTTCCTGCCTTGGGAATGATACTTCCATATGTATACACTGGTTATTGGTATTTATTTTACAGATGTCAGATTTGATGTTATGAAATTGAAATGCTTATCTTGTGCTCTACATAGCACAGTGCTGATTTTTTTTTCTTCAAGAACCTGAATGTTTTGTAAGATAATTAATGAAGGACACTCTATATACCCTAAGGAATTTGTATGTAACTTTATAACTTTGAGCCAATAAAATGTTCCTTGTTTTGTGCTTTTGAGCAAACTGTTAAAAAAGAAAAAAAAAAGAAAGAAAAGAAAAGAAAGAAAGAAAATGGAAATGTGAACATAAACCTGAAAGGACACTGAAGAATCCTCAAGGGTACCTACCTTTCCATATATCTGTGGTCATAGTGGAAGAGGAAACAATGGTCACTTTACCACAAATGAGAAATATACATTTGCACTGTGCTATAGTTTGTATGTGGAATGTCCCCCACAAGCTCATGTGAAAGGCTTAGTCTTGAACAAGTGGCTCTATTGGGCAGTGGGGGAAATTGTAGGTGGGGTCTAGGCCTATTAGGAAGAGGTGGGTCTCTGCAGGCAGGCCTTTGGAAGGTCTATTTTGTCCCTGGCCCATTTCTCTTTCCTCTTCCCAGCCTCCTTGAAGTGAGCAGTTTTGCTCCCCCATTCCCTTCTACCATGAGGTACTCACTGTCTCACCACAAGCCCATCTGATTAAACAACATATATCTTTCTTCTTTTAAGTTTCTTCCTCAGTTATTTTGTTGCAGCAGCAGAAAACTGACTAATTTTTAGTATTGAAACACTAAGATTCTGGCACTGAATAGCGTATCTTGTCTATTCATTAGGTCTTTCCCTTCCTCAGGATATTGTGCTGTGTTAGAAAGTGAGACTAAGCTCATAAAAACGGGATCCATCCCTAATCAGGTGAAGTGGGCCCTCAAACAAGATTTTTGAAGGAATGTTGGAAAAAATAAGAGCAGAGGTCGGGTCCCTGCCGTGCCCCTCACCAAAGGCAATTTCAGATAATCTCTTTTCTCTGTTTCCTCAAGGTACATATCCTGACCCAGTGAATACTGGCTACAAATAAAACCAAGACTCGCAATCTTCTTAGACGATCCAGAAAGGGTATTAAATAGATTTTGCCCACACCATAGAGCTTTTAGCACATCAGCATGAGTAAGATGAAAAAGGTGGGTATGGCAAAAGCCCAGAGAAGGGAGAGAGACACACGTATAGTCAGAGGAGAGGAGAAAAGGAAGAAAAAGAGGAGGCAATGATGAAAGATAAGACGAAAGGAGGGAAACAAACAAAAAATCTTAAAAAAATAAAAAAAGGAATCCAAGGAAGAAAAGTAGATCCCCTTGAAAGCACTTTAAAAACAGTATTGATCAAACTGGAACAGAAAGGAAAGATGATATTCGAATAAAAATAGTGACAGCAGAGCTATCTACCAAACCAACACTCTTGCATGTTTAGTGAATTATTTAGAAATGTTAAGAGGAGGAATGACATTCATGACAAAAAATATACCTAATGTGGAATGGCTTGAGGTAACCAAGTAAACAGAGGAAAAATACCACAAGGAGCTTGAAGAGGTACCATATCTGTCCATACACAACAGAACGGAATTGAAATTGGTGTTCCTGAATGGATGCAGTGGGGGGAAAGTACTCAAAAAAAAAAAAAAAAGAAAATTCCTTAAAAGAAACAGTAATCTGTTATTTGAAACAATGCATCATATTTCAAGAGATATTGAAGCAGAAAACCTAATATTGTGCCATATCTTGCTCAAAGCATTGATATAGAAAGATAATGAAAAATATATATTCAATCACCTAGACAAACAGAATGGTACTTAAAATGAATGTTTTAAAATTTAATTTCAGAACTTTCTTGGTTACTATACATTTACATGGCACCTTGTATGTGCTTTCTAGGCACTGTTCTGCCTGACAACTGGTGTCTCATTTAGTGATATGATACAACAAAAATATTACTGTGACTTGTAGAATGCAGAGGGGGAAAGTCATTTCAGAATTATACCTGAAAAATCATAATGCATATAACAATCATGATTACTTGAATTTAAGCTCCTTATAAAGGCAAGACTAGTCACTCTTAAATAAGAAAGTCTGAGGATTTTCACAGAGTCCTTCTCAAAAATAAAGAGATTAGATTAAATACCTGAGAAATGGATACGCTTTGGGAAAAGAACAGATGATGATCTTGGAAGCAGCTGAATATAGAACAAATACTTAGCAACAGTGAGAATTATGTTTGCAAAAATTTTTTTAAAAACATGAAAAATATTGCCTTCATTTTAAACACATTTTACCTGTAAGAGTCTATTAAAATGTACGTAAAGAATGATCAGAATATTATAAAACAAATCCTCTCTATACAGTTAGAATATAAGTACTATGTGTATTGCCCATATTTCCTTTCCACCGTTCTACTAGTCTATTTGTCTCTATATATCAATGCATGGAAAGTATTTGTAATGAGGCTCATCAAATGCTATTTTTAGTTTTTTTGTGGTGGCAGGATTTGAAGTCATTTTTGTATTTTTTATTTGTACTTTTTAGAATTGTTTACATAAAGAGCTCATGATTTCTTAATGAAAATAATGAAGTCATCATTTATATGGAAAAAAAGATACTATCATGATACGTAGCAGAAAACTGTCAGGACTGTGACCACATGTTGAAAGAAAATATTGAACTATGCAACAGTTAGCATGTATGCAATGGAAGAGTCATTTTCTTGGTCTTCCCCCAAACCAAGATATCTGACATTGTTTGTTTCTGAGATGGTAAATTAAGCTCTATGACTAGCACACGTTTAACACACACAAAATTGGGAGTGTGGGTGGGGGCTTTCCTCAATGTTTGATTTTGATTAGAATCATAGAGTAGTGCTCTTTAAAAGAACTTCTGGGTCATCAAGCCCCATTTTAGAGATGGAAAAAGAAGGGCTAAAGGGTCAAGGAGATTTTTTTAATAGAAAGACTAATGACCAATTTAACAAAGAACAAAGTGCTATTTTCTGAATGTTCACCGCCACTCAAGATCCAAGTTTGAAATTGATGCACCAAAATTCTATCCCCCAAGGTAATGGTATTGAGAGGTGGGCTTTGGGAGGCAATTAAATCATGGGGGCAGAGTCTTCATGGTTCTTAGGGTCCTCATAAAAGAGGTCTTAGAGTTGCCTTGTCCCTGCTACCCTGTGAGAATGCAGCAAGAAGTCTCTACTGTAAACCAGGAAATTGACCCCCACCAGATGCAAATCTTGCGGTGACACCATCTTGGAATTCCCATCTTACTGAACTGTGAGAAATAAATGTTGTTCCTAAGATACTAGCTTATGTGATTTTTATTATAGGAATCTGAACATACTGAAACTCCAAGATAAGTACACCTTCTGAAACGCACCTACTTATAACCTAGTTTACGTTTCATATTTGATTTTTTTAACACCTAGAAATGAATGATGAATTCGATATCATAGAGATGAATCCCCAATCTAAAATACCACATTATATGAATATTTAAAAAGTTGTTCTTCTGTTATTTTGGCTTACTTTTAATTAAACTGAGACTTTTAAAGGCCTTAAAACCTAAGTTCATAGAAAAGAAACTAGGTGTTTGCTATAATGTCAATAATATTAATCTGGGTTTTTGGCATAGTAGATAATTTTGGGGAGATTCTATTTTTCTTATTTGTATCTTGTAAATTTTCTATAATTCCACTTATTAACTTGGAATATTAGAAGAAAAGATTATGTCTTAAGTATCAGAATATAGGAATTTTAATTCTTACCTACATGAAAGAATTTTCTCCCCTAGATAAGATAATGAGGACATCCTTTCTTTTTAGTAGTCATCAGAAATCTGAAAAATATTTGGTAAAAATAATTGACTTTTCCAAAAGGCTGTCCACAGATCCTGTGAGCAGCAGTGAGGAGGATCTGGCGAGGAAAGGGATCCTGATGTTTGGGGGCCTGAACTCACGAGTCTGAATCACAGCTTGGGCCTCCCACAAAGCAGCTGAGCTGCTGTCACCAATTCACCATTTTCCAGTGAATTTCCAGGGGAATGTTCATCTGCTTCTGTGGTGACAGAGGCTTTCACAATATCCCCTGGCCAAAGAAATGTGACCACAGCCAGAATGACTTCAGATGCAAACTATGTCGGCAGCAGAAACAACAGGGAAAACAAAACCATCAGCCAATTCCCAAATAAATTCATGTGAAAGCTTCGTGTTAGCTGATTATCCAGAGGGTTTTATGGGAAACCATATCAAGAATGTGGTGGAGCTTCCTAGGAGGCTGTTTTTCCTTGCTTGAGTCTGGAGAGGAAATGGAACAGCACAGCACAGCGATTGAACTGGTGTGTGAGAGCAGGGGTAGAGATGTCAGGATCCTAATGAGGTCTTGGTCTTTGGCTTTGCCAAATCTCATGGGGCCTAAGTTCTCTCTTCCCCTTCCACCTACTTTGTACTCCCGACTTCAGACAGAGAGACACACACAGACAGACAGAGAGAGAATAGAAGAATATTTCCCAAAGTGTTTTCTTCTCTGACATTTATAACAGTTTTTGCATGTGCAACACTTTCCCATGAGCATATCCACACTTTGAAAAAAAGAAAAGCTGATTGAAAGCAAAGCTAATAGCAATACATATATAGTCAATCACAGATGAAATGCACCATGGAGTATGTTGAATTCCCACCTAAAAATGTTACACACACACACACACACACACACACACACATAACTAAGAAGAGTTCCTCATAAAGTAAAAATTTGATTCCACACTAACTTCTATACCAATAAATTTAGGCTAATCTTAAAATACAATGAATTTTTGTATATCAATTAGGAAAACTAGCAGTTTTTTTTCCTAAAAGAACAAGGCAATGAAAGATGTCATATTAAAAACAAAACATGAAAGTCTAAAAAGCATGAAAAGGTCCTTAGAACAGAGGGCTGGGGATGTGGCTTAGAGACCATGTCAGAGGCCCTCAGTTCAATCTCCAATTCTGAAAATAACCCTTCTTTAAAATAACTTGCCCCTTAAGAATCAAAACAACTGGATAAAAAAATGTTAAAAGATTTTTTAAATGATTTTTAGTTGTAGATGAACACAATACCTTTATTTTATTTTATTTTTATTTTTAGGTGGTGCTGAGGATCCCCAGTGCCTGACATCTACTATTGTAGCTTTACTACTGAACTATATATAATCGTTATATATAGTTAAAAGCTTTTAATTATATATATATATATATATATATATATATATATATATATATATATATTCATTTGGATCATTAGTACATAGACACTCTTCTGTGAAAATATACTTGAGACTTTAGAAAGATTTTTGAGAAAATATATAGGAAAATTTAATGTCTGTTATCCTTTCATCCAACAATTCCTTTTCTAAGAATTCATCATGAAATTACAGTTGTTGAATTTCCTGTGTTACTTCATATTTTAATAAGAGTACAAATGAAAGAAGAACCAAGGCTCAGTTCAGTGAACCTCAATTTAAGTTTCAGCTACATCTTAGTGACACGCATTTAAAACAGAATGGATGGGGTGCATATCAACTAGAAGATTTTGGTAAACCTAAAGCTTTCTTAGACATCTTTTTTTTAATTATTATTAGAGAATAATAGTTAAACATAGTATCTGGGTTTATACAGACAAAATCACACATGAATGGAAAACGATTGCATCCATTTCAGTCTCCACCTCCTCTCCCCTATCCAGATACCCACTCCATTCCACTGATCCTCCCCTTACTCCTCCATTATTCATCCTTGATATGTGATTTTCACACACACATATAAAAGACAAATTTTGTGTGGTATATTTATATATGTAGATAACATGATTTTGTTAAATTAATTCTGCATTTTTTTCTTAAATATAATGCATGGTGCCAACATAAAATGTTTTTCTACCTATTCCTGAGTAGAAGAGGATTAGTCTCCTATTGCATAAACTTAAACTTAATTACTTTAAGCTTCTTTTTTTTTCAATGATTTAATACATTAACCTCAAGATACAATTCTTAATATTTATTTATTTATTTTTAGTTTTCGGTGGACACAACATCTTTGTTTGTATGTGGTGCTGAGGATCGAACCCGGGCCGCACGCATGCCAGGCGAGCGCGCTACCGCTTGAGCCACATCCCCAGCCCTACTTTAAGCTTCTGCAACATGACATTAGTTAACATAATTGTTTAAGTGGATTGCTCAATATTAGAAATAAAACAACTATTTTATCTTTAGAGATGAATATTGGAAAGTTTTGCTTAAAATAGTTAAAAGAAAAGACTGCTAGGAAACAGATAGTATTTAAAAACAAATAGCCCTGAGAATGCTGTTTTTTCCAAACACATCTCTGTCAGAATGGTAAGTCAATACCAAAAGAGGATTTATGGATTTCTTTGATATTCTGTAGATTTTAAAACTTTCTTTGGATCATCTATACGGAAAACACATGGATCACATCAGCCAACCAAGCAGCTATTGAATGTGGTTCCACCTAACAGTTGGTGTCACTGATGTAGAATCACTGTTTATTTCTAGTGGAATACTGGGCCTGGGACACATTCTTTCAAGGAATATATAACAAGCAGTACACATGCAACACTCTGCTATTAAAGAGGGAAGTACAATAAAGTAGAATTCCTCTTTTAAGGTTTCCCAGTGCTTATTGGGGTAGTAAAAGTCATGAAAATTCCTGTGATAGGCAAAACTATGAAGATGTAGCCCAGACTCTCTCAATCTTGCTGAAATCCAAAATCCTTTTGTACCAAACACATCTACAAGACTTCCAGAGCACCATAAACTATTTAGAATTTAAATTTGGTAAATAGTGCAATGGCATGTCAAACAAGGATGCATTCATTTTTTTCTTAAATGGAATGCATGTTATGCTTGCAAACAGGATTTGAAAATAGATTTCAGCTGGGCACAGTGGCACATGACTGTAATCCCAGCACCTCGGGAGGCAGACCATAAGTTAAAGCCAGCCTCAGCAAAAGCGAGGTGCTAAGCAACTCAGTAAGACCCTGTCTCTAAATAAAATACAAAGAGGAGTTAGGGATGTGGCTCAGTGGTTGAGTGCCCCTGAGTTCAATCCCCAGTCCCCACCAGCCTCCCAAAAAAGAAAATAGATTTCTTCTAGAAGTTAAAGTTATAAAAATATGTATCGTCATAACTTAATTTTATTTTTTTTATACTTTTAGTAAGTTAAATGTCACAGACAAGAAATGTGGTTTCATGTTTATTCAGTATCCATCTTTTTCGCATGAGATCCAGCACTGGGGAAAAAAAAAAGGAAGAAAAATCTCTGCCCTCCTGTATCCAGTCCACAGGAAATAAGTTACTAAAGATACTTTAAAAGAATTGACCAATCAAGAAACTACCCGAGTGAAGTTATCAAATTCCAACATATAAAGATGGATAAAATTTTTGTACATTCAAGGGAGAGTCACTCAGTAAAGTTGGTGGAAACTAAAGTCTCACCTTTGTAGAACCTTCATCAGTGAAGTAGCTGAGAAGTTTCCCAAACAGGCGTCATTATTTTATAGTTGGCTTTTGCCTATTTTTTCAGTATCATTTAAAATTGTGGAAGAAAAAAAATCATATGGATTTTTCCATCTTAAACATGTTTAAATGTACACTTTGGTAGTGTTAAGTACAACCACATTCTTGAGCCACCAATCTCCATAACTCTTTCTGTCTTGTGAAACTGAATTCTATTTTTAATACATCATACTAACAAGTATTTCATAAGAATGAAGAAAATCAAATAGGCCTCGGGTAATTTGTGACAATATAATAATGTATGAAAAGCAAAAGTCGTTCATGAGGTAAATGTGATCGAGGGTAATATTTTAAAAAATGAGAACCTCTGCCCTGTTTTAAACTGCCTCCTCTATAGTGTTTTCTTTTTGTTTCCTTGTCAAATGATGTTTACTGTGACTTGTTAACTTTTGCTAACTTACCACTGGCCTACAATAGCAGTGAATGGGAAGAGGCTTGGGAACATGTCCAGGAGAATCAAGCTCTGATTTATAATCAACAGTACAATTTAGAAATGGGCTAAGATATCAGTTGCCAGATCAGCAGATCCAGTTTGTTGCTTTTAGAGTTAGAGCGCCATAAATAAGAAACTGACTAGTCTGATCCTATCTCTCTAAGAAAGCACTCAAAAGCAAACCACTAATGTTACCCAAAGACGGAGAGCACACACTCAGCTGGGGCTCCTCGATCCTGCACACTGAGGCAGTTTCTACTTGTTTTCTGTCTTGACACACTTATACGAGGCCTCTGAAAAACAATTACTACTTACTGTATCACCATTCACCCCTTTCCAACTTACTTTTTGAAATTAAAAAAAAAATAGACTACTTTTCCAAATTGCTTCTGAGGCAGTGATCAAATTCCAACATATAAAGATGGATAAAATTTTGTACATTGAAGGGAGAATCATTCAGTAAACTTGGTGGAAATTAAAGTCTCGATTGTATGTTAATTTGCTAGAGGACATTTCTCAGAAACTATTATTGAAATAATCAACAAAAACTCACCCATGAGGTGTTATTAGTTAGCTACAGCTGGAGTCCATTTTGAAGAACTGGCCACCCATTCTGAGTGGACCGTGACTATGTTATTCTGTATTAATTACTTGAAATCTCACTATGGTTTAGAATTCTTAATATTCCAATGTTCAGTTTTAATTCCAATAGTAACAGATAATTATTTGTCTGCTTGTTTGCTTTTCTATAACAGGAATTCACGGCAGCTAATTTTGGTATCTTTCCTATCATCACTGTAGCATCTACTCTTTCTAGATCTGGAGACAATGATGAAATAAATGTAGTTATCTCCTTCAAAAAGTAGAATGGCCTCTTTATATGATTACAGTATTTGGAGACTTGATAGTTACACTTGTTTTATAATACTAAACTTATTGAAATTCTTCCCTGAATTTTTTTTAAGGCAATCCAAGCTTTCACTAGTTGTGAATGCTCTAGGACTTCATCTAATAAAACTTCTTACTTCATCTTGGTTGAGTTGCTCAAGTAATATGTTTCTCTTAAGTGTGACACAGTAGCAACTTTTTGTCTTGTCTGAAAGATCTTTCCCTGAATTGTTTTGTATTACAAAATTGTCTTTAAACGGACGACCACAAGCATTTGAAATTTCAGGGGTTCAAAAGCTTTTATTCATGTGAAAGTGCTAGAAAGTTATTACAATCCAACTCATTTCCAGTTCCCAGGCTCACTGAATTGCTGAGTCATGCTGACTCATGGATGGAGCTTATCCCTGGATGATTCTTATTTATATCCTGAACTAAATCTTAAATTTTTAAAAAAATATTTTTTTAAACAAAGCACAAAGAGAAAACTGTCTGCAGCTTCAATTGATATTTTGAGTTTTGTACCTCATTTACCAGCAATATCTCAAGTTAGGCTGGAAATGCTATAAAATATCAGACAGATATAAAAGGCACAGCTCCCTGGACTATTGTAATAATATTTTAAGTTTGTTTAAGTATTCCACATACCTTTGTTCATGTGGACCACATACAAACCAG
Source organism: Spermophilus citellus (assembly GCF_964194105.1). Taxonomy (NCBI): domain Eukaryota; kingdom Metazoa; phylum Chordata; class Mammalia; order Rodentia; family Sciuridae; genus Spermophilus; species Spermophilus citellus. The sequence goes on along the minus strand of NC_138182.1, from coordinate 271,277,961 downwards.
GTTTTGCTAGAAGATCAGACAACTGCTGGAAATAGACCTAAGTGTCTGTTTGGGAATTCCACAATGACTGCCTCCTTAACTGTGTTCTGAGGTGAAGAGACTCTATGAACATATGCCTGTCTTTGAGTTTGAATTGCTTCTCAGTCTCAGATCAACTGTCTCCCAACACCTGTAGGTACATTTTGCCTAACCAGGTATAGCCTATAGTCAGATCTGGGTTTATTGTATGGTACCTTTGTTTCCAGCCCCTGGTACCCAGATCCTTAACCCAGTTGCTTTCTAACATCCTAATCCCATTGGCTACTTAATTTGTCCTGTTGCCTAAACCACCCATATAGCTTCTAATTGTTGGTGAGTACGGAGAGCCGGTTGTAACCTGCCCTGAGTTACTTCATGATGTGTAGAAGTGTAGATGTTAGGCATGCTAGCTCTGAGTTATTTCATTTAGTGAAGCAGTAATTCAACATAAGTTACTCTGTTTTGAGTTCAAGTGCCAAGGTAGAATGAATCTACAACTTGTTTGTGCAAATGAACAAACACCATCTGGCTAGCACAATCATAAGGCACAGATTGACTAATAACTTTTTATGTCAACTTATCACAGTAAATTAAGAACAACTGGACAGGTTGCTACCTCAAATTCTATCAGCAATACCAGACACAGGAGATTATGGAACTCACCAAGCTTAACCCCCTCATCTAAGATCCATAGGAGGAGGAGTCCACCAACACTGGGCACAGCAACACCCCAATCCCATCACCTGGTCACTCGTGATGATCCTTGTCCAGGAAAATTGCCACAGAGACAAACCTCTGATTCTGTTCCCAGGCTTCAGCTCAAGTGAGATTTCTCCTGACTATGATGATAACAAACACTCCAAACTGACACCTCAAATTGACAGTGAAACTGCCTACGTTCTGCACACTCTGCCTTGACAACTCTGTGAAACTGGTTAATTAAAAGGTTTATCTGATCACCTATAGCGATTTTTTGCATTCATACCTCTCTGCCTGTGCTCTTCTTGCACAACATCCTATATATAGCCTGATGCTGCCTGAGGTCTTTCTTATTCTTCTCATGATGATACTTTTTTGTGTGAAGTAGGATGTGTGACTTGAGTGTTATAGATAATAGAAATTAAGATTGGGATGGGATAAAAGAGCTTGTCATGGCCAGGTTTCTGACTACCAGGTGGCCCACAAATATTCAGTGAATTCCAAAGGCTAAAAGTAGTGTAGCTTGTGAATTTATTGTTAAGTCAATAAATTCTGATATTGTGGAAAGACACAAATGTGTTTGGTCTGTGTTAATGGCATAGCTCACTCACAACAATAAGGAAGCAACAATGGATTCATTTATTAGGAAACCGAGAGATTGCGTTAGAATTTTAAAAATTATTTCATTTTATTTTTTATTAATATGTATTAATTGGGCTGGGGATGTGGCTCAAGCGGTAGCGCGCTCGCCTGGCATGCGTGCGGCCCGGGTTCGATCCTCAGCACCACATACCAACAAAGATGTTGTGTCCGCCGAGAACTAAAAATAAATATTAAAAAAAAATTCTCTCTCTCTCTCTCTCTCTCTCCCCCCCACTCTCTCTTTTAAAAAAAAATATATATGTATTAATTGTATACTATACTAGCATTTAGTGTGCTATTTCCACAAATACATATAACATGCATTGATCTAGCCCAACCTCCTTTATCCTCCCCTATGCCCACACTCTTCCTAACCTCTAGTAATCATTATTCTCTCTAGGTTGACTTTTTAAAAATTTCCACAGATGAGAGAGATCATGCAGTAGTTGTGTTTTTGTTTCTGGCTTATTTCACTTAATATAATGTCCTCTGGTTCCATCCATTTTCTTACAAATGACAGAATTTCATTCCTTTTTATGGCTGACTCATACTCCACTGTGAATCTACACCTAATTTTCTTTATCCCCTCATCTGTTTATATATACCTAGGCTGGTTTATCTATTGTAAATAGTGGCACAATAAACTTAAGTGTATAGGGGTCTCTTTGCTGATTTCACTTTCTTTGGATATAAACCCAGGCTTTGGATAGCTAGATCATATGGTAAATTTATTTTTGGTTTTCTGAGCAACAATTTAAGGTTTGTTTGATTCAATTTCCAAAGTTTCCAAATGTCTTTTACTAGCAGGTGCAATGAAGGAGGAATATTTGCCGTATCAACGTGTTCTTTGTGGTATTATCAGAATATAAAACTTGAACCAGTGCATTGATAGATACTTCAGCGTGTGAAGTATCAACTTTCAGATCTTGTTACTTTATGCAAAAATTTAATGAACAAACCTATGGAAATATGGAATGAGTGTTTTAGCAAGGAACTTCCTCTGTTACTGTCACTTTGCAGCATGAAGTAAGGACTTATGATCCATTGATCATTCCTCACTGCCCATACTTTGTGATTATCAGTGGTGTTTCACACAGATGATCACTATCATCTAATCCTGGATTATTAAAATGGCCTCCTGTTATCTATGTTGCAAACATGCTAGTTGGTTTAACAAAATTGGAATGATATTGCACAGAATCTTACAAAGCACTAGAGATTGAATTCATGATTAGGAAGATAAGACATGTACCTCTTATTTACTATCATCCTAAGTCTTCACACTGGGACTCACAAAAATATGGCACTTTTAGCTAAATTATTTAAGTTCTGTGGTGCCCAGAAACTACTTACCTGAGACCCCAGATACTTCATGGGTGACCCTAATTGAGATTCCACAATGGTTCATTGAAACAGGACACTTTTAAATGACTTTTATACCCAGAGTGGACTTTAGACATACTCTGTACTGCTGGGACCTGTCATGATGCCTGGGCACTTCAGGCCCTTGGCATTTGCTACTTCTGCACAGCACCTCCAGTAGGTAGCTACAGATCCCATCCCTCACCTTCTTCAGAGCTTACACAGATGTCCCCTTCTCAGGCCTTCTCCCTCTGGTCATCCATGTTGATTATGCAACAATATCCATTCTCTTTATGACTTTCCCTTACTTTTTTCTTTCTATCCCTTATCACCCTGTGACATATTTACATGTTTATCACCCATGTCTCCCATACCAGCATCTAATCTCCACCAAAGGCCAGCACTTTTACTTGCTTTATCCACTGATGTATCAGCAGTTAATTAATAATAGATTTGTTGAATGAATGATGAAAGAGTTCATGCATGATTAACAGATTAACTATGATCAGACTTGACAATTTTAAAGTTACCCTTCAATCCCCAAATCCTTTATAAATTTCCACTTATAAAATCAAATATATGTGTATTAATATTCTTCTAAATATATTAAATTTTAACTATAAATAAGCCAATAATAAACTTAAAAATATTTATAAATAATACTTTATGGAAGATGATGCAGATCTTCCATTTTGTATAGCCATGAATGTCCCTTTCATGTTCTTAAAACCTTGAAAAATATCCAATTTTAAAATTATTATCCACTGGTGTTTTCTGTATTTCCTCATAACATGTAGTTTATTTATTTTTTCCCCATTTCTGGGACGTATTTAAAGCAGGTAACCTTATATAACTCATTTCCATCCTCTTTACTCTGGGTTTTCTCTATTTCCAATTTTGACATTTTTAGGTGGGATTCCATTTCCTTTCCTTGACCCAGGGACTTCTTTTTCTAACTCATATTTTATCTATCGAACTATCTTTTTACCATATTAATCTCAGAATACTAGGTAAAGAGTTTCTATGTAGGAAAGCTTAGAAAGTCATTCAGAATTAGGAAATACATGCAAAATCTGGCAAACATTTTCTCGAGAAAAGGGAAAGAAAACCCCTATGAAATTGTCTTTTAATCTTTCATGTTTGTTTCAGAGAATAATGTGGCATTTACAGTTCCCATGACATTAAAAAAGTATTTCAGAATGTCATTTTACATGAACCATATTACGTACTTCCAAGGACAAAATGTGATTGCTCCTCTTTTTCTCCCTTGGCACAGTTGGGGCTGGCATAAATCAAATTTAAGAATGACACTATAACCTTTTTTTCCCCTAGAATAATGTTAATAGTGAAATTGGATTTCAGACTGTGTAAATTCAGGCTTGCAGAAGAAAGAAAGAGAGAAAAAAAGAAAAAGAAAGGAGGGAGGGGTGTGTGAGTGGGAGGGAGGAGAAAGGAAGAAAAGAGAAAGAAAAGCTTCAACTTACACTACACTTAATTTCTTTGCTTTTCCAGTGATACAATTTACTCATCAGATGGCTTTCTGCTGTGATATCAGTCTATAGGATTTTTTATTTTTATTTGTTCTTTTTAGTTATACATGACAGTATATTTCATCATACAAACATGGAGTACATCTTATTCTAATTAGATCCTAGTCTTGTACATGATGTGGAGTTGCACTGGTTATGTATTCATATTAGAGCACAGGAGAGCTTGATTCATTCCAATGTCTTTCCTACTCCTGTCCCCTCTCCCTTCCCTTCATTCGCCTTTGTCTAATGTACTGAACTTCTATCCCCCCTCCCCCGTGTTGTGTGTGAGCATCCAAATATCAGCCATAAAAAAAGAATGATTTTATGACATTTTCTAGTCTATAAAATTTTGACCCTAAACAACTTAGCACTGGTGATCTTTTGCCCAGTTGCACCCATACTAGTGTCCCATGCAACCAGGGACCTCATTTTGAAGACAAGTAGACCACTCCAAGGGTGAGGTTTGTGGTCCTATATCTAGCATGTGTGGAATTACACTACTTATTCCCAACTGTCATTTTATGACCTTTGTGGTAATGTCTCCTTAGAGTTTTGATATGAATTTCACCAATGATTTGCAATATTGAGTTCTTTTTCAAACAACCACTAGTCAATTGTTTCTATTTTTCAGAGAAATGTCTGTCCAAGGTCTTTGCTCATTTTTTAATCTTTCTTATTTTTTGCTAATAAGTAGCAAGAGTTCCTTGAGCACTTTGGATAGTAACTCCTAATCATATATGTGGTCTGAGAATTTTTTTTTTCACTTTATGAGGTTGTCTGTTTGCTCTGAAGTGTGGAAACTTTTTAGTTTGCTTGTTTTCTATACCTTTAATGTTGTATCCAAGAAATCATTACCAAGGCCAATGACACAAAGCTTTTCTACTATGTTATCTTTTAAGAATTTTAGTTTAAGGTCTTACCTTTAAGATTTCAGGCCATTTTATAGATTTCTTATGCGTGGTATAAGTTATGAATCCAATTTCATTTTTTTTTTTTTTTGTGTGTGTGTGTGTGTACAATTCATTGAAAACACTGCTCTTTCCACATTGTGTACTCATCATACCCTTTTTGAAGATCAGTTGCCCACATATGCATGAGTTCATTATGGGCTCTTTGTTCTGCTTGGTTGGTCTATATGTCTGTCCTTATGTACTATGCTGTTTTAAGTACTGTAGCTTTTTATTATGTTTATAAATCAGGATGTTTGAGGCTTCCAAATTTGTTCTTTCTTAAGGTAATTGTTGCTATTCTGAGCGTTTTTTATTTTAGATGAATATTAGAACTATTTTTTTCTATTTCTATGAAAAAACTTGGTATTTTTGATAGCAGTTGCATTACATCTCTAGGTCAGTTATTATAGTGTGAGCATTTACTAATATCTTAGATCCATAAACTCAGGATGTCTATCAATTCTTCAAGCTCCATCTATATTTTATGCCACAAGGCACATAGTGACCTTTCACTAGTTATATTTAATATTCTATTTTATTAAGGGATGGAAATCTTACTATGTCTTTTGCTAATATTTTGAAAGTAAAGAAATGAAAACCACCTCTTTTGCAAAAGTATTTCTTACCCACTCATAGTCACTCACCTTTTCATCACTCACACCAATATTTCAAACAAATCTTTTTTTGTTGCCACAAGACCTTTGGTATTTAGGGGTCTGCACCAAGATAAGATTAAATATTGTTGTGTGCGTTTGTGTGAAAAAATGGAGGAAAGTGAATTTGAAGGGGATGTTTGGACTACAGATGAGTTCTCAGGAATAATATTTTAAGACACAGTATATATAACTGTTGAAGTTCTATTAACTGATCCCCTTAAAATTATTAGTTATGACATTTTACTCCATGGGAAGTCTGCACACCCCAGGGAAGCACATGCTCCAGTTTAAAGATGAGGTCTGAAAATGGTGATAAGTAAAGTAGGATGAAAGTCCTCAAAATAGGATTGGGTATTTTGAGAAAAATGAACAAAATATGTTATATGAAAATTGTCCCTCTTTAATTCCATTTTTGAAATGATAGAAATATGGTACAAAAATGTAGGTAAAATTTGTCTTTCTACAATGTAACAGAACTAGGATATGTTAAAACTTGTATGAGATAATTTGGTATGGATACTACCTGGCTAAATAACTGGATTATGTTTTGTTATGTCATACAAGATGCAGTATAACATTGTTTTCCGCAAGACTTTAACACTATATATAAAGAAAAATATTATGTTTCCATATGTTTCTTGTAATCCTCTTCAAGTACAAAAAAGGATATATGCATGTATGTGCATTGTTAAATGATGAGTTAGGTCATTATGAAACATTTATAGATACAAAATACAAGGTATTCTTCTAATTTATGGCATTAGTCAATCCCAGCATAAAATTATAATTTAACTTTGTGGTGTAGTTTATCTTTTATTGTGTTATAAAAATCTTTGAATGACACACTTTAAGTAGGTGAGAATTGTATGGTATGTAAATTACTTCTCAATAAAACTACTTTATTTAAAAAGGCAATACATTGGAACTGAGTAACTAACATCTCAATAGAGTGGACCATTGTGTTAAGACAGTTTTGTATATGAACCCTTCAACACACAAGAATTAAGGAAGAATGTGAAATGAACCATGCTTATACAATCACACACACACACACACACACACACACACACACACACATACACACACACATACACACACACTTAAACCAAAAAGAACAGCACATTATTTACTTATTTCCTGCAATCATAAAACTGCACAATATTCTTTGAGATTAAGAAAAAGCAATTCAAGGAAGAAAAAATTTTATTTTCTTCTTTCGTATATGTAGCAATTTACATATTATTATAAATGTGTACCTGTTATTCTTTAAGTGACCAAATGGGTACCAAATTAGGTATCTAAAAGAATAGTAATAGGGCCGGGGTTCTGGCTTAGTGGTAGAGTGCTTGACTCACATGCATGGGGCACTAAGTTCCATCTTTAGCACCATGTAGATAAATAAAATAAAGGTATTGTGTCCATCTACAACTAACATTTTTTTAAAAATGTTGAAAAAATAATACTAATTCAGAAAAGTGGGGAGTTGCAAGTCACCTAAATGTTCAGTCTGACACTAATTTTATAGATAATATACAACATCCAAAGAAGTAAAGAGAGAGCCCCCAAAACTTCTTAAATACTGAATGAACCAGTCACCAACTTACCTAGTAGTAGACACCTTACCCTAACCTCCCGGCACCACTTCTTGCAAAATTTGTTTAACTTGGAAGAGTGAAAGGTAAGTAAAATTTATGAGTTATGAGTTTGATTTATTTGAAGGTAAAGATTGAAACAATTCAAAGACCACAAAATGCAGGGCATATAATAATAATTAAAAAATGAAATACAAATTATCAAAATTTTTAAGGTAAACCAGGAAATAATATCAAAAAAGGAGAGTGTTTCAATTGATTCAGATTCATAAAGAATCCACTGAAGCATAATAATGACACCAAGTGTCTCTGATAGAATGGGAGGACTGAAGCATTAGACAGACTCTCATCTTGAATCATGAAGACTGAGTCATGGAGGCCACACAATTGGGTGGGGAGAGAAAGGATGAGTGATCAGGTAGATTCACTATTAATATTCTCTCTGGACAGCCTCAACTTTCTGTCTTCCAGTGGAATTAATATATCACTTGAACCCCTACATAAAAGGATATCAAGTATATAATCAGAAAAATAGTGAATAATCAAATAAGTGTTGTTGTTTTTTTTTTCCAGGAGATCTGTTTTATAGGGGACATATTACTGAGCAAATCCAACCTCAATATGTAGGACATAACTGAAATTATAAATTATTTCTTACTTTAAAAACACCTTTTAAATAATTTAACTTACAAATTAAGAACATTTTGTATATGAATCCATCTCTATATTTTATTCTAATCTGAGTCAACTGGAAAGCGTGGGTTTTCAGGTTTCTCACATTAATGAAACATACATAGGGAAATAGCACTTTTCACACATCTGCAAAGGTAAAATTCCAGCTACATATGGGCTGTCAAAGCATAGCCAGCCCCAGCATTTGAAGCACCTGGGGCAAGGGGACAATTGAAGGTCTGCATACCACGTTTATTACCTTAAAAGTTATGAATCAAAGTTATAAACTAATTAAAGATACCCCATTCGCCTACATTGCTAAATGTGCCTTTGAAACAATAAAACTGTGAATATTTTTGAAGATATGAATTTATTTAATTAAGAGTAAAATATCAAAGGATGAGTATAAATTACTATAACATCTGTCATGTTCATGATGTGTCACTGGTGTTAAGAGGACATAAAAGAAATGCATGCATAATTCATATGGAAATGTATATTTATATAATAGAATTTACTCTTCTTGTCTTCATTTTAACATAAGACAACTATGATAATTAAGATTTTTTGCAATACTTGTGTTCTATTAACAGTAACAATCTTAAGGATTAAAAATATCATACAAACATATTCAAAATATAACAAGCCTGGACATAGTTTCATTAGAAATACAAACGGAGGCAAAAGTAAAATAACTATAAAATAACTATAAATAACTAAAATATATAAATATTAAAACAATTTTTGTAAAATATTTAAAATTTTCAAAATGTATAGAAATAGAATTTAAAATCAATAAGTTTGAAATTAGTTGTGTTTTTCTTAATTAAAAACTTATAGCTTATTCTACCATTTTATAAAATACCACTGATTTGTAAATCATCTGCATGAGAAAGTCAATATATTTCACTAAAGTGAACCATGTCTTCAGTTACAACTATTGATTCCAAAGCCTGTTAGATTCCACCTAACACTTATTAATGAGCAACTTTAAATTTGACTAGATGAAACAAACACCATAATATTATTTTTACCCTAAATTTTGAAGGGAAAATCCATTGTTTTTTCCATTTAAAATCATTTCTTCTCTCACATTAAGACACCTCGTTGAAATTGAAATATATATATTTTTATGTATTTTTAGCCTTACTTTATAGGAAATTCAACCAATTCCAATCACACTGGTTTGTGGCCAGTGAAGATTTAGAAACAAACAAACAACAACAAAAAAAAATGTTGATAATTGTGCTTACATTTATATCAGTGTCTAAATCTCAGTGTCCCAGAAAATAACTGACCATTAAAAAATTATTTTAAAAATTCCACAGAAATACTTATATCAAGAAATAATTAAAATCCCCAAGTTTTCAGGAACAGAACCAACACACAATTATTTATGCCTCTAAATTTTCAAAGAAGCAGTCTTCCAAAGAGCAAATAGAATTGTGGTCTAAATGAGAAGTGAGGAGACAGAAAAGAGGTGCCTGGACAAACCTGAGAAACACGTGTCCCAAAGCAGCAGGCCCCACCTGGTGTCAAGGACCAACTAACCCTCAAGCCTGTCATCACCAAGCTTTAAGTTCACACTGAACCTGTTACTAGTCTGTGACCCATCAGCAACCAGTAAGAAAAATTCAATAATTCCCACAGTATCACTGCTGAGTGACAAATGAAGTGATGCTCACTGGGATGAGAGGTTGGCTCTCTCCAGTTCTGTATTATTGTGTCAAGGCTGAACCAGACCAGAGAAGTTGGTTAGGCAAATCTTCAGGTGCTGATAATGGTTAAGAAATGTGTCTTTCCACACTGATCTCCAGGTTTCTTTGTTCTTTTCCAATCTTTTAAAGTATGTTTTCCTCCCTCTATTCGTCTGTCATTCTGTCAATTTTAACATTGTTGTTCTTGATTTTCTTGTAGCAGGACATTTGCATCAGAGTGGTTGCAAGTGGTTAAGAACTCCGTGGAGCCCCATCAAGCCAGCAACCCTCTGGCTCAGGTTCCCCAGATTCCTGCTGCACTGTCACCAAACTGCCACCTATTCCGGCCAGCACCTTTGGTCACTGGATTATTACGGGTGCAGACACACATGCACCCTCAGCTCTTTCTGAATCACAGACTCCGTCATGCGTTCTTGTGCATGATATCAATAACCGCCAAAATTTCACCGCAATTTTCCCCCAGGCTGAATTTACTCATCTCCAAAGGAGGCATGAGAAATTTTTTTGAGATTTTTACTACACAGAGGAATTAGTGAGGCAGTAAAATGATTTTATTTGAAATAATAATCGAAAGCCAACTTGGAGGACACCAAGAAGAAATTAGAACACCACTTAACCAGCTTTACTGGAATTGATTTCAAGAATGCAAGAATGTATTGGGAGGCAGTATATTTTCTGGAAACTGAAACAGGAGGTGGGTGGGGAGGATAGGCAAGTAATGACAGCCTGAGGAACTTGAACTTTCATCAACTCCATTTTGGCATTTTCAAGCATTAACTGTCCTTGGCTAGCAAAAAGCAGTTTAGGGTCTAATAATCAAGTGTGAACTTCACACACCTGACTCCTGCAATATTTCTAGACAATGCTTGGCGTTATGCTCTGCAAATGGGTTTTTAACAAGGAATCACAACGATGAAGTAATATACAGGAACAAATTGCGGTAAGCAAAGCATGTACTTGATGTCTATGGAGGCAGCCTGTTACCGTAATGTTAGCAACACATTTGTGTCAACACTGACTGTGGTCCTGGCCACAGGCTGATTTCTGATGCCTGCTTTTTACATTATCATCTGGCATGCCTTGGGGAATTGTGGGAACCTAAGGTCTGCTTAAAAACTGATAAATGAACTCAGAAGAATAGAAATCCAGAAGTGGAAGACATATGCCCAATTTATTGATAAAGAACAAAAAAGACAATACTCACTTTAATCATTTTACTAACATAGTATGAATCTAAATATCACTCTTCTTCTCTTCCCACTCTCTCCAGTGGTTCAGACCTTGCTTTATTTTTGGCTAATGACTGCATACTTACATTTTAAATTATAGTAAGTAAGTATTATATCACTCTGACTGACAAGTTTGCTCGAAACAGCATCTAGTGAACACTTTATTTTTCCATAGCAGTGTATTAAATGCTACTGTGGACCATAAGAAAAGACATGTGTCATGCTCTGAAGAAATTAATTCCTTATTTCAAAAGAGAAAGTTATATGCATGTCAAAATGAAAATAAATTGTTATCAATCCAGTAATAACATTGACAGTAAGAGTAGGGGGGATTCAAGTAAAATTGCCAGTCAGGTTGAACATATATGCTGGGAGATCACTGGGTGGTAGCATTTAGATATGAGTCTGGAGCTGGATACCTGTTTTAGTCAGTCAGCTTTTTCACTGCTGTGACTAAATAATCTGACCAGAACAACTGTAGAGGGGGAAAAATTTATTAGAGGGCTCACGATTTCAGAGGTCTTAGGCATAGAAGATTGGCTCCATTTCTCAAGACTCCAAATGAGGTTGAACATCATTGTGGAGTGTGCGGCAGAGGGAGGCAGCTCACATCATGGTGACCGCGAAGCAGAGAGAGAGAGGGAGAGAGAGAGACTCCACTCTACAGTTACAAATATATATATATATATATATATATATATATATATATATATATATATATATATATACCAAAGCCACACCCTAATTCCCACCTCCTCCAGCCACACCCTACCACTTCAGTTACTACTCCATTAGTCCTTATCAGGGGAGTAAATCACAGATTGGGTTCAGACTTTTACAACCCAATCACTTCACCTCTGAATTTTCTTGCATTGTCTCACACGTTAGCTTTTGTGGGACCCTTCACATCCAAATCATCACAGCTTCTGTGTTCACAATCCAGTTCTACCCCTTATTTAGTATCTCTCAGTCTGCTTTGTCAATCTGTGAAATGAGACAATAGTAAAACTGAATTTTATAATATTGACAAATTAACAAAGCATGGGAGAGGGTAAATGGTTAATGTAGAATTCTGGGTCACAGCAAAATTTTTAAAATTGTTTTAGTAAAAGAAACAGTGGAGACCAAGGTTACAAAGGAAATAGGACATGTTATAGATTAGGACAAGAGGTCCTCTGACTATAATACAATTAGTGTATAAACTACAAGGAATCCTTTTTATGGTTTAGATATGAGGTGTCTCCCCCCCCCCCAAAAAAAAAAAGCTCCTGTGCTAATACAGGATGAAAAATGTTCAGATTATGAGAGCTGTAATCTCATCAGTGGATTGATCCATTTGATGGATTAATAATTTGAATGGACTAATTTGGTGGTAACTGTAAGAAGTGGGTAACTGAGAGAATGCCCTAGGGATTATAGATGTTGTCCCTTGCCTTTTGAGCTCAGTTTTTCTCTTTTTGCTTCCTAGCTGTTTGAGCTGAGCAGATTTTCTCCACCATGCCTTCTGCCATAACATTATGCCTCATCTCTGGCCCAGAGGAATGGACTCAGCTGACCATGGAATGAATCTCTGAAGCCATGAACCCAATAAATCATTCCTCCTTCAAGATGTTCTGAAGACTCATTTTGGTAACAATAATGACTAACTCAGTCTCCCTGTAATGAACTTTTAGGTTTTCAAGAAGAAAGAAAAGTATCTTGGGGCAAAAAAGAATCACTAAGTTTAAATTTAGTATATTAGAAGCGTTTGTTTTCTTTTTTGGCATTATAATTACATTTTTAGAAAAAGTTCTATAAAGCTGAATTTGATTTATTAATAATCATGATTTTTAAGTAGGATTCATTTTGAAACAGTTTTGTATTTGAAGGCAAATTTGAAGATGGTTCAGTTTCCATATTCTCTGCACCTAGAATTTCCTTTTATTAGCATCCTAACATTTTACATTTGATATGAAGAACACACAGTTGATAATGTTATTGTCTTTGTTTTATTCAGACTGATTTCAAAATTTACTGTAAAGATACAATAATCAAAACACTATGGGATTGATGAAAGGATGGACATACGGATAAAAAAAAACAAAAGAATACAAAGTCCAGAAATACACCCTCTGAAGTATAGTTAGTCCATAGGATCAAAACAGATAATCAGTTCCAGTCTCACCAATTGTGCTAAATCATGGTCATAGCATGCACTCCTAAGGTGACGTGATAAAAATACTTTATCTCTGTGGTCATCATCTAAAAACACTCTAACTTAAGTTTGATCAAGAGAAAATATGCTATGAGAAAAATATGCTATATCATATGCTATTCTGGAACATAATAAGATTTTAAGTGAAAACTAAGGGAGTCTGAAATAAACAAAGACAGTAACATTATCAATACTGGTGTGTTCTTTGTACCAAATGTATTGATGTAAAATGTTAGGATGCTAATGAAAGGAAATTCTAGGTGCAGAGAATATGGAAACTGAACCATCTTCAAATTTGTCTTCAAATCCAAAACTGTTCCAAAATAAATTCTACTTAAAAATCATGATTGTTAATAAGTCAAATTCAGCTTTATAGAGCTTTTTCTAAAAATGTAATTATAAAACCAAAAAGAAAACAAAAACTTCTAAAATACTAAATTTAAATTTGAAGGATACTGTATCATCATAACAGATCAGAAAAAAAAGTGTTTCTAAATTTCAAAACATTCCTGAAATAGAATAAAAATGATGATAATATCAATCATTGGGAAAACAGAAATTCTGCCTAATAAAATGTATCTATGCTATACTCCCAACATAAATGATAGTTAATCATGTAACCATGGCATATTTGATTAATGTTTTCTTCTACAAAATGAAGCCCATAAAGATTTACAAAAATGCTACTTGCTCACAGAACCAATACAGTGAGGACACTGAGGATATTTTCAATCTACAAAAGTGTGACATGTATTTTGTCATTAAGGTGATTTTTTCCTATCATGCTTACCGAATAAAATTGTTTTTTAAGTTTTGTTTTAACATTTTTTAAAAAATTATAATCTGCATACATTGACACTTAGTAACTTTAACTGGACATTTGGATGGAATTTGATAGTTGTGTACAGTCGTGTGACCTTTCCTACAATCAAGATACAAAACAGTTTCATCAGCTTAAAAACATTTCCTCATGATCCTTTGCCACTGACTACCCATCTTTACTTCTGGCACAAGTAACCATAGCTCATTCTTGTATTGTAGTTTTATCTTTTAATTATCTTTCTAGTTGTTTTTGTTTCATTTTGGTTGTCATTGTTGTTTTGTTTTGTTTCTGTACCAAGAATTGGACCCAGGGACACGTAACCACAAAGCCATATCCCAAGCTGTCTTCATTTTTTTTTTTTTTAATTTTGAAACAGGGTTTTGCTAAGTTATCTAGGGCCTTACTAAGTGGCTGCGGCTGACTTAAAACTCATGATCCTCCTGCCTCAGCGTCTCAAGCTGCTGGGAATACAGGCATGCCCCATATTCTAGTTATTTCTTAAGTATAAAATGAATTATATAAAACTTTTGTCTGCATTTTGCTTACTTTATTTGAGATGATGTTTTGAGATTCATCTATTGTTACTATGTCCCTTTGTTTCATTGCTGAATAACATGGCACAGTAAAAGCATATTTTGTTTCCCCTTTGCCATTTCTACTTTTTGGTTGTTTCCAGATTTGGCTATTAAAAATCATTCTGCTGTAAATACTTTGTGTACAAGTATTTAAATACACATCTATTATCTATTGGGTAAATGTATATCATTAGTAGAATTGCTGGGTCAAATGGAAGTGTAAGTTTTGCTTTATAAGATATTGCCATACTTTCCCCCAAAGTGGCTGTAGTATTTTATATCCTACCAATGATACCAAAATTCCAATTACTTGACATTCTTGTCAACACTTGTCTGTCAATCTTTTTAATGTTAGCTGTTCTAAGGGGTATATAATGTTATTTCATTGTGGTTTTAATTTTCAACTGCCTGATGATTAGTTATTTTGAACATCTCTTCACATGCTTAGTTACTTATTTCTTTCATGAAATGCCAATTCACATCTTAGGCCCATTTTAAAAAATTATGTTGTTTTTCTTTTGCTATTCAGTGAAAGAATTCATCAAATAATTCTCTATGTTTTTCAGACACAAGACCATTATCAGATATATTTTCCAATTCTGTGGCTTTCCTTTTGTTTTCTTGACTAAATCTTTTGAAGAACAAAAGCTTTTAACTTTTATGAAGTCTACTTTAATGATTTTTTTCTATTAAAATTTGGACTTTTCTGTGTTAATAATCAAGAAATCTGATATTAGAAATATTTTGTTATTTCTTTTTTGTAGAATTTCAATATTTGCAGCTCATTATCTCTATAATTCATTTGCACTTAATGTTTACAGGTGATATGAGGTAAAGATAGGAGAGTTTCTTTAATTTAAATGGGCTATTTATAGGTGTTTCATCACTGAACACCTTTGGTGATTTTCATCATACAAATGTAGGTTTATTTATAAACTCTCTATTCTCTTTTATTGATCTACATTTCCATACTGATGTCAATAATGCTGTGTACTAAATATTATGAGTGTTATAGACCTGAAGTCAAGAAGTGAGAGTCCTCGAACACTGTTTTTTTTTTTCCAAGATTGCTTTGAATATTTTAGTTCCTTTGTCTTTACATATAAATTTTAAAACAATCTCCTCAATTTTTTCAGTTAGACCTTCTAGACTTTCAACTGAATTTTCTTGGAATCTATGGATCACTTGGGAAGAAAGGCCTTCTGGGGTTTACAAATCAATGAATGCGGTATTCTTCTCTATTGATTTAAATTTTTTTGACTTTTCTCTTTACAGTGTTTGACAGCTGATTCTTTTTTTAATTTCTTTTATTGGTTGTTCACAACATTACAAAGCTCTTGACATATCATATTTCATATATTAGATACAAGTAGGTTATGAACTCCCAATTTTTACCCCAAATGCAGATTGCAGAATCACGTTGGTTACACATCCACATTTTTACATAATGCCATATTAGTAACTGTTGTATTCTGCTGCTTTTCCTATCCTCTACTATCCCCCCTCCCCTTCCCTCACATCATCACTCTACCCCATCTACTGTAATTCATTTCTCTCCTTGTTTATTTTCCCATTCCCCTCACAACCTCTTATATGTAATTTTGTATAGCAATGAGGGTCTCCCTTCATTTCCATGCAATT
Organism: Spermophilus citellus; assembly: GCF_964194105.1. Classification (NCBI taxonomy): domain Eukaryota; kingdom Metazoa; phylum Chordata; class Mammalia; order Rodentia; family Sciuridae; genus Spermophilus; species Spermophilus citellus. The sequence continues at coordinate 271,261,658 of NC_138182.1, read as the reverse complement.
TCCCTTTTCTCTCCCTTTCCCTCCCATCTCATGTCTCTGTTTAATATTAATCTTTTCTTCCTGCTCTTCCTCCATGCTCTGTTCATAGTTGCTCTCATTATATCAAAGAAGACATTTGGTATTTGTTTTTTTGGGATTGGCTAGCTTCACTAAGCATAATCTGCTCTAGTGCCATCCATTTCCCTGCAAATTCCATGATTTTGTCATTTTTTAGTGCTGTGTAATACTCCATGGTGTATAAATGCCACATTTTTTTTATCCATTCATCTATTGAAGGGCATCTGGGTTGGTTCCACAGTCTAGCTATTGTGAATTGTGCTGCTATGAACATCAATGTGGCAGTATCCCTGTAATACGCTCTTTTAAGGTCTTCAGGGAATAGTCTGAGAAGGGCAATAGCTGGGTCAAATGGTGGTTCCATTCCCAGCTTTCCCAGGAATCTCCATACTGCTTTCCAAATTGGCCGCAACAATTTGCAGTCCCACCAGCAATGTACAAGTGTACCCTTTTCTCCACATCCTTGCCAGCACTTGTTGTTGTTTGACTTCATAGTGGCTGCCAATCTTACTGGAGTGAGATGGTATCTTAGGGTGGTTTTGATTTGCATTTCTCTGACTGCTAGAGATGGTGAGCAATTTTTCATGTACTTGTTGATTGATTGTATATCCTCCTGAGAAGTGTCTGTTCAGGTCCTTGGCCCATTTGTTGATTGGGTTATTTGTTATCTTATTGTCTAATATTTTGAGTTCTTTGTATACTCTGGATATTAGGGCTCTATCTGAAGTGTGAGGAGTAAAAATTTGTTCCCAGGATGTAGGCTCCCTATTTACCTCTCTTATTGTTTCTCTTGCTGAGAAAAAACTTTTTAGTTTAAGTAAGTCCCATTTGTTGATTCTTGTTATTAACTCTTGTGCTATGGGTGTCCTATTAAGGAATTTGGAGCCCGACCCCACAATATGTAGATCGGAGCCAACTTTTTCTTCTATCAGACGCAGAGTCTCTGATTTGATATCAAGCTCCTTGATCCATTTTGAGTTAACTTTTGTGCATGGCGAGAGAAAGGGATTCAGTTTCATTTTGTTGCATATGGATTTCCAGTTTTCCCAGCACCATTTGTTGAAAATGCTATCCTTCCTCCATTGCATGCTTTTAGCCCCTTTATCAAATATAAGATAGTTGTAACTTTGTGGACTAGTCTCTGTGTCCTCTATTCTATACCATTGGTCCACCTGCCTGTTTTGGTACCAGTACCATGCTGTTTTTGTCACTATTGCTCTGTAGTATAGTTTGAAATGTGGTATCGCTATACCACCTGATTCAAACTTCCTGCTTAGAATTGCTTTTGCTATTCTGGGTCTTTTATTTTTCCATACGAATTTCATGATTGCTTTATCTATTTCTACAAGAAATGCCGTTGGGATTTTGATTGGCATTGCATTAAACCTATAGAGAACTTTTGGTAATATCGCCATTTTGATAATGTTAGTTCTGCCTATCCATGAACAGGGTATATTTTTCCATCTTCTAAGATCTTCTTCTACTTCTCTCTTTAGGGTTCTGTAGTTTTCATTGTATAAATCTTTCACCTCTTTTGTTAGGTTGATTCCCAAGTATTTTATTTTTTTTGAGGATATTGTGAATGGAGTGTTTTTCCTCATTTCCATTTCAGAAGTTTTGTCACTGATATACAGAAATGCCTTTGATTTATGCGTGTTGATTTTATATCCTGCCACTTTGCTGAATTCATTTATTAGTTCTAGTAGTTTCTTTGTAGACCCTCTTGGGTCTTCTAGGTATAGAATCGTGTCATCCACAAATAGTGATAATTTAAGTTCTTCTTTTCCTATTTTTATGCCTTTAATTTCTTTCGTCTGTCTAATTGCTCTGGCCAGTGTTTCGAGAACTAAATTGAATAGAAGTGGTGATAGGGGGCATCCCTGTCTTGTTCCAGATTTTAGAGGGAATGCCTTCAATTTTTCTCCATTCAGAATGATGCTAGCCTGAGGCTTAGCATAGATAGCTTTTACAATGTCGAGGTAAGTTCCTGTTATCCCTAGTTTTTCTAATGTTTTGAACATAAAGGGATGTTGTACTTTGTCGAATGCTTTTTCTGCATCTATCGAGATGATCATATGGTTCTTATCTTTAAGTCTATTGATGTGGTGAATAACATTTATTGATTTCCGTATATTGAACCATCCTTGCATCCCAGGGATGAATCCTACTTGATCATGGTGCACAATTTTTTTGATGAGTTTTTGTATTCGATTCGCCAGAATTTTATTGAGGATTTTTGCATCTAGGTTCATGAGATATATTGGTCTGTGGTTTTCTTTCTTTGAGGTGTCTTTGTCTGGTTTCGGAATCATGGTGATGTTGGCCTCATAGAATGAATTTGGAAGAGCTCCCTCTTTTTCTATTTCCTGAAATAACTTGAAAAGTATTGGTATTAATTCTTCTTTAAAGGTTTTGTAAAACTCCGCTGTATACCTGCTAAGAGCCACAGCCAAGTAATATGATGCATGACACTTTTGGTTGTAAGGTGATGCCAGCTAGCCATTGAGATGATATGATTATGTTAAATTTGCATTCATATGGATATTGAACTCCTGCTGTTCACCTTGGTCTGCTACTGGACTCCTGGCGAGTTCCCATTGGTTGGGGAAGTACAGTAAGAGGGAATTCTGGGGCAGGAAGTTGTTCTGGGGTTCCGGTAGAACACCACCGCGTGGGTGGACTGGTTTCTTCCCGGACATGTACGGGGTATTGGCGGCATTTTCAAAAATAAAGTTTTGTTCCTGCTTGAGTGGCTCATGATTCTGTGCCCAGCCAGACTGAGGCATATACCCATCCGGTCCTGGGCTTTTCTTGGTTGGTAGTCTTTTGATTGCTTCTTCAATTTCATCCATTGATATTGGTTTGTTCAAATTCTGTGTATCCTCCTGACTCAGTCTGGGCAAATCATATGACTTAAGAAATTTATCGATGTCTTCACTATCTTCTATTTTATTGGAATATAGGCTTTCAAAATAATTTCTAATTGTCTTCTGTATTTCTGTAGCATCTGTTGTGATATTGCCTTTTTCATCCCGTATGTTAGTAATTTGAGTTCTCTCTCTTCTTCTCTTCGTTAGCATGGCTAAAGGTCTGTCGATCTTATTTATTTTTTTGAAGAACCAACTTTTAGTTTTGTTAATGTTTTGAATAGTTTCTTTTGTTTCAATTTCATTGATTTCAGCTCTGATTTTAATTAATTCTTGCCTTCTGCTACATTTGCTGTTGTTTTGCTCTTCCTTTTCTAGGGCTTTGAGATGAAGTGTGAGCTCATTTATTTGTTGGTTTTTTTTCTTTTTTTGAGGAATGACCTCCAGGCGATGAATTTTCCTCTTAAAACTGCTTTCATTGTGTCCCATAGATTCCGATATGTTGTGTCTGTATTTTCATTTATCTCTAAGAATTTTTTGATTTCCTCCTTTCTGTCTTATGTAATCCATTGACCATTCAGTAACATATTGTTCATTGTCCATGTGATGTAGGATTTTTCCTTCCTTCTTTTATCATTAATTTCCAGTTTCATTCCATTATGATCAGATAAAATGCATGGTATTATCTCCACCCCTTTATATTTATTGAGGGTTGCCCTATGGCATAATATATGGTCTATTTTTGAGAAGGATCCATGTGCTGCTGAGAAAAAAGTATATCCATTTGATGATGGTTGATAAATTCTATATGTCAGTTAAGTCTAGGTTATTGATTGTGGTATTGAGTTCTATAGTTTCTTTATTCAACTTTTGTTTGGAGGATCTGTCCAATGGTGAGAGAGGTGTGTTGAAGTCACCCATAATTATTGTGTTGTGGTCTATTTGATTCTTGAACTTGAGGAGAATTTGTTTTATGAATGTCGCAGAACCATTATTTGGTGCATAAATATTGATAATTGTTATGTCTTGTTAGTGAATGGTTCCTTTTAACAGTATATAATGTCCTTCCTTATCCCTTTTGATTAACTTAGTCTTGAAGTTGATTTTATTCGATATGAGGATGGCCACCCCTGCTTGCTTACGAGGACCGTGTGCATGGTATATTTTTTCCCATCCTTTCACCTTCAGCCTGTGTATGTCTTTTCCAATCAGATGTGTCTCCTGGAGGCAGCATATTGTTGGATTTGTTTTTTTAATCCATGATACCAGCCTATGTCGCTTTATTGGAGAGTTTAAGCCATTAACATTTAGAGTTACTATTGATATATGGTTTGTACTTCCAGCCATGTTTGATTATTTATCCTTTTTTTTAATTTAGTTTGTTTCTCCATGATTATCATTCCCCTCACCCTCTGTCTTTACCGATGCACTTCCCACTGATGGTTTTGGTTATTGTTTTTCATTTCTTCCTCATGTATTGTTTTGCTCAAGATGCTTTTTAATGCTGGTTTTCTGGCTGCAAATTCTTTTAACTTTTGTTTATCATGAAAGATTTTCATTTCGTTGTCATACCTGAAGCTTAATTTTGCTGGATACAGAATTCTTGGTTGGCATTCATTGTCTTTCAGTGTTTGAAATACATTGTTCCAGGACCTTCTTGCTTTCAGCGTCTGTGATAAAAAATCTGTTGTTAACCTTATTGGTTTACCCCTGAATGTAATCTGCCTCTTTTCTCTTGTAGCTTTTAATATTTTCTCTTTGTTCTGTATATTGGATATCTTCATAACAATGTGTCTTGGCGTTGGTCTACTGTGATTTTGTATGCTTGGTGTCCTGTATGCATCTACAATTTGTATATCCGTTTCCTTTTTTATTTCTGGAAAGTTTTCTGTAATTATTTCATTCATTAGGTTACTCATTCCCTTGGTTTGAATCTCTATACCTTCCTCTATCCCGATGACTCTTAAGTTTGGTTTTTTTATGTTATCCCATATCTCTTGGATGTTTTTCTCGTGATTTTTTACCTGCCTTTCTGAGTTGGCTAGACTCTTTTCAAGATGATATATTTTGTCTTCATTATCTGACCTTCTGGCTTCTACTTGCTCCACTCTGTTAGTGATACTCTCATTTGAGTTTTTAATTTGGTTTATAGTTTCCTTCATTTCTAGAATTATTGTTTGATTTTTTTATAATCTCTATCTCCTGATAAAGATGCTTAACTTCTTCTTTTATCTGTTTATGTAATTCGTTTTCAATGTGTTCTTTCACTGTTTGAATTTGCTGTCTCATATCCTCTTTAAGGTTCCATTCCATCTGTCTATGGTGTTCCTTGAGTTCTTTATATGACCATTTTTCTGATGACTCTAGGTCCTCCTGAATATTTAGGCTGTCCTGCATTGTCTGTACTCCTTTTCTTCCTTGCTTTTTCATGCTTCTCATGTTACTTCTTGTTCTGTTTGACTGCTGAGTTACTGTTTACTCCTATAAATTTATTTGATGCTTAGGAGGAAAGGTATTAGAAGGGAAGGGAAGAAGTCACTAAAGAGAATGAGAGTAACCAGGTAGCATTCAAGGAAGGGGGAATAAGAAAATTGAAAAGAAATGAAAAGACAAAAGAAGAAAAAAAATAGGAAATAAAAAAAGAAAAAAAATTAAAAAAATAATAATAGTAAAAATTAAAATTAAAATTAGAAAAAAAAATTTTAAAAAATTAAACAAAAAAATTTAAAAAACAACAAGAAAGAAAAATGAAAATGAGGAAAAAACCCCAAATCAAAAAAAAAAAACAACTAATAAATGCAGTCGTAGAGTTTGATTAACTTCTCTTCCAGTAGGTGGCGCTGTGCCCACCAGGCCAAGTTTCTCCTGTCAATATGCGGGAACCAATCACTGTGCAGCAGCTCCTCCTCCCAGACTGGGCGAGTCTCCAATCCTGAGTGCCTAGGGCCTCCTCTTGTGTCTAGTCACTTCCCCACTCTTCCTCTAGCCAGGCCCCTCTCACGGGTGCCGCTCACCACAATACTGGCTACACGCCAGGTCTGCTGCTCCCGGGAGCCCTGTTTTCATGAACGACTGGGCACACTCTCCCTGTTTGCCATTCCCTCAGACCCTAAGTTTGTAGAGCTTGGGGCTGAGAATCCTCAGCGAATTTTACTTGCCCTCCAGTAGCCACTCCCCCGGAAGCTGGTGCAAGAGACCTCAATTGTCAGCACTGGTGGGAGCTGTAGCCGGGAGTTCCGCGCCGTGGGTCCCGCACCACTTCTGATTCCCTCAGTCTGGCTTTCGTGCTCACGGGGGAGCTGGGAGGGGCCCTTAAGGTTTCCCTGATGTGTGGAGAGGGAAGGCTAGGGGATTACACACCTGTAGCCGCAGGTTTCAATGAAGTTATCTCCTCCGCCGCCTGGCAGCTGATTCTTAAGTATAAGTCATTTTTAAGTCAAGTACATTTCCATCTTTGTGACTGGCTTATTTAGAACACTGGGAAAATTATTCTGTAGAATATTCCACATCAGGAATTACTATATCTTGTCTAGCAATATTCTTGAGCTAAATATTCCATCTCATGAATTTCCTGAAGAATGAATGTTCTATCTTATGATTTGATAAACTCAAATATATTTGGCTGGCAATATCATAAGTGATGTTCTACATTTTATATAATGTAGATTCAGAAGACATACAATATCTGATTGACACACCCCTAGTGATGATATGTGTATCAAGTGGTGACAGGCTGATTCCTCCATAGAACATTTAGATATTTTTCTGTTTATCTGTGTAGTTCTTTGGGGCCACTATAAAAGTGTAAATTCCTCATTGACCACTTGATATTCCTTCTTGGGAGAATAATTACATTTGGGTTTGCAGAATTAGCTATTTTAATTCTATCAACCCTTCCACATTTACTAGCTAAATTCTTCTGTAACTTAAGTCTTTGCCTAATTGATTAGGAATTATTGAATTTTTCTTTCTTATGTTGTAGGTTAAAGTAATTATGTTAATTATTTTAGATATCAACATTCACATTATAAAAGAGACATCTTTATAAATTCAAAGTTATCAAGTAAAAACAGTAATGGGGGCAAGAGGTGAGGTTTACCAGTAAAGCTCTGGCATAGCATGTATGAGACCCTGTTTTCAATTCGTAGAAATGGGAAAAAATGTCAAAATTGAATTGAAAGACAAATAGAAACTTTAGATACATTTTACATAGAATAAAATAGGAAGATAAGTATATAGATGGTAGATGGCTAGATTCTAGATCTTTCTATTAAAATAGATTAAAATAATTATTAGCCAAGAATTAAGAAACCTCACATTCAGCACTCAGATAATAGCTCTAAATCTACCCCTCAATGAAACACTCAGGGAAATTACTGATTCTATTCCCAGGAAGAAAAATAAAAATGAGCCCAGGACAAATTTTGAACCCAAGAGCAAAAAAATTTCCCAAGATGAATGAGATCCTTTCAAAAGGAGTCAGTAGCCAATATGAACAAAGTCTCTCCTTCCAGAATTATGATAATGTGAGCATAAAAACAATGATGGTTGTAGTGGGGTGAAACATAATTATTTAATTTATGGAATCACTTAATAATTTTTAAAATAGGGAAACACACACACACACACACACACACACACACACAACCATTTGTCCTAATATTAGGCAGTATTTAGGGGGACAGAAAGTTCCTTAGTTTGAAATTTGAAAAATTTACACTGAGCACTTGATTTCAAGATTTACATTTTAAAATATTTTTTGTGCCTGAAAAAAAAAGTGAATTAATAGGGAGAATTGAGAGTAGGTTGTAAGAAACCAATTTGGAATACTTTATTAAAAACGTGAGAAGACATTACAAATGGCCAGAAGTAGAAAAGCAGGTTAGAAATCAAAGTCCAGGGTGGTGATTTAGGTAGAAAAGGTAAACCACAATTCTGCAAAATTTCCAAATTTCAGCTGAGAGATTTCAGTGGATAGTAATGCCACCTATTAAGAGAGGAAATGAAGGAAAGAGAACAGTTCAAAGGACAGGAATCTGGAGTCTTTAATTTCAGTCTTGCCAAATCTGAAATGGTCTGTACTTTACATCGTGGACTTGTCCAACCAGGGAGTTGAAGAAGAGGTCTGAGACTTCCAGGAGTTCAGCAGCTCTTCAAAAAGGCTTGTTTGACTTCCATTGCAAAAGTCACAGACAACTCTATCAGGAAGATATGGCAGAATAGGAAAGTAGGCATGTGTGTGTTGACCTGGTCGAAGCAAGCAGAGGCAGTGGTTGAATGAAGAAATGAGATGTCAGGGGTAGAAGAAAAGCATCTCCAAGAATTATCAAATAGATCATAAATAATCTATCAATTACTCACTAAATCCCAATAATTCAGGAGCCAGGACCAGCTACGTAATTTACAAAAAGACCATAGTGTCCCTTGTTTAAAAAAAAGAAGAAGAATTTCAAGACAGCATCAGCAGAATTTTAAACCAAGCATGGGGCCCTTTTGAACAGATGTCTGTGTTTCTGTGTAAGTCACAGGCTGTGAAGTTGGATCTTCTAGGGGCATTGTCTATTTCTAGCCACAAAACCTTGAAGTCTTCCTTAATTAATTTTCCTCTTTTGCTTATGATAACTGTAGTGAGTAGACACAATGGAAAAAAATGTGTCTTTGTCATTAAGCAGAAAAAAAAAAGACCTCAAACTCTGTTTCTTATCTTTCATATAAATATTCATTCAAGAGACCTTCATTTTTATCCCCAGAAGTTTTCATTATAACTTCTTTCAAATCTTGTCAGATTGGAAAACACTGTGTTCAGAGGCAATGAAGGGTTTATCAGTTGGTTTCTTACATGAAGTAAATAACTGCTAGCTCTTGTTTTTTCTTATCTGTTTGCATAAACAGATGACATATAGATGAGTTTTAAACACACAGTATATAATTCATTGAAACAGCACTATCTCACTCCATGGACACAAAAACTTAAGATTAAAAGCCCAAGACAGAAGATACCTCTGGCACCATCCCTTCAATTGAATTGTGGAGATATTCAAGGGTGACATTTGAAAAACAAAATGCTGGGTTCTTTTACCATTATCTCCTGAGTGCAGCAGGAGAAATAAATCAGTAATGCAGACACTCCCAGACATCTCAAAATCTGTATGTACACTGTTAGTATAAAAGGAATATATTATCTATGCAGTCGTTGGAATCAAAAGATTATTGTCAACTGTGTGAGACAAACAGAATGGAGAAAACTATACCGATAACCACATCCAGGTTCCCAGATTCATGGCCCATGTGTCTTATGCTTAAAAAGATCTCACACTTATCTTAATACTATTTCATCACCATCTTGAAATTCTTAGTAATTTTTTGACAAAAGGTTTTGAGTTTTCATGTTTTATTGGTACATCTTAATTACATGGAATTGCAGGTTTCTTTGTGGAGTATTTTATATACACAAAAATGTAATTTCATCAATTACCCACCCTCCCCATATTCTCCTCCTTCTCCCAGCCTGCTTTTCTTTACCCTAATAGCCTCCCTTTCAGCATATCCCTTTATTTTCCCTGTTTTGTACTTCTAACTCCCAAACGTGAGAGAAAATACACAATACTTTTCTTTTGAGTCTGAACTTATTTTGCTCAAAATTATGGTCTCCAGTTCTATCAATTTTCCCACAAATGACATAATTTTGCTCTTCTTTATAACTAAATAAAACTCGGCTGTATATATACTACACCTTTTCTTTATTTTTTCATTGGTCCCTGCAAATTAAGTAGCAGTCCCAGTGACAACCTGCACATATGTTCTGTAAAAACAGCTCAGTCCAGAAACATCAATTGTAACAACAACCACGATTAATTGAATATTAAGTAATACAAAGCACAACAAAACAAAAACATACACCTATGTATCTTGCTTATAAATCTGAATCTATTGTGTTTTATCTCAGGTTTGTACAAAACACAACTTTGAAAATTCTTTCTTTCCAAGATGTCGGCAGCCTGGTAGTGTACCTTCAGCACCCAAAACACTAAAGCTCCGCCTGGGATATCCTGCTTGCACCCTTTCATTGCAGTTGTTGCAGGAATAAAATATAAGCTCTGACAACTTTTTATTATGCCTGTAATAATCATGGTATGTACTTTGGTCCTCTTTTCATTCCTTTATAGCTATAAACAGACAACAACAATGACCTCCCACTTGGTATTTTTGTGAAAAAAAAATACACAAAATTGATTTGAGAGAGGAAAGTTGTGCCTAAACAATAAAATTGCTAATGATAAGAAGAGGAGATATGCTAATCTGCATAGGGAAAGGGGAATTGAGAAATATAGACATGAAAAATTTAGTGGGGGAAGAAAGAAGACAGATCCTATCAAACATAGCTAATTAAGGTCATGTGATATTTGTTGAGACTGAGAATCTTCACACCTTTGATTCATAGCCAAGTTTATGTCATGAGAGAGACATATGCATAAGAAAGGCCAGGCCCAGTTGTGCTTTTGATCCGCCCTGATTCATTTCCCTCCAGTCTCAATGTGCCCCCCTGGTAAAGGGGACTAAGAGGTGGGCTTGCTTCCTTGAGCCTTTTCCGGTCCCAGGATCTTGACTGTTCAAATGTGATGCTTCTATTGAAAAGTATAAAGAAAACAAAATGTAATAAAAGATTAGGAAGACAAAAATAGAAAAAAAAATAAGGTGTTTCTGAGACCTACCTCAACTGACCTAGAGACTTTACTTCCAGGGTGCCTAGCCTAGGACTCTTCAGAAGTAACTCAAAGGTCTGGGGTTGTGGCTCAGTGGTAGAGTGCTTGGCTAGCATGTGTGAGACACTGGTTTGATTTTCATTTATAAATTAATAAATAAATAAATAAATAAATAAATAAATAAAATAAAGGTTCGATGACAACTAAAAAATATTTTTTTTTTAAAAAAAAGGTAACTCAAAGAAAGTGTGTCCCTACAAATGCTGACCCCTGTGTGAACTAACCCAGTACTTTATTCTCAGATTTCAGAGAATAAGTTCCTAGAAAAGCTGACATCCAGCACCAAGACTCAACAAACAACCTTAGATCAGACTATTGACTATCAGGCTCTCTCCTCAAGTGGGAGCTTGATGAAAAAACAAGCTTGGGAATTCCTCTAGAGACTGAAATTTTACTTACTGTAACAGAAACTCGGATAAAAAATATTAAGAGCCTCTATCCAGATAAGATTACATTCCCTGTTACTAGGTGTAGAGCTTTAACATATGAATTTGGAGCGGACACAATTCAATCTATAACAAAGGTCAATATAAAGATCATCAGATTTATATTGACATGAATAAGTGTAGCAAGCTGACTTTGTACTGTGTGCTGTGAATATAAAAAAAGAACTATTATTACTGGCTGCAAGTGTGTCTTTAGTATTAATACATGTTTGCATAAGTTAGAGGAAAACTATCAATTTTGGTTTATACTAGGCTAATAGAATACTGTGATCAGTAGATTAATAATGTGCATGGTACATTGTAGACCAAATATTGTCTTACTATAGCAACATAACTAAGACTAGGTACTTTATAAATAGATTTATTTTAGCTCACAGTTTGGGAGGCAGAAAAGTCCAAGCCCTGACAGCCACATCTGATGGAGACCTCATGCCGCATCATAACATGGCAAATGGTATTACGTGGCAGGAGCACATTCGAAAGTCACAGTCAGAAAAGAGAAATTAAATACATGTTTGCCTTATAACAATCCATTCTCAGGGTAACTAATCCAGTCCTGCGAGAGCTAGCCCCCTACTTTATGATGGGCATAAATCCCTTCCAATCGTTGTGCCCCCATGACTTAATTACCTCCAATTGGGCTTTGCCTCTTGAAGGTTCTACCCTCTTTCAGTACCATTACTTTGGCTATCAAACTTTTAACACATGACCTTTGGGGGACAAAACTTATCCAAAGCACAGCAGTGTGTAAGAAATGAGAATGACTTCAGTTAGCATGCAGGAGACATAAAACAACTGTGTTTACCGAGTACTAATCCCAGCGTATTCTGAGGAATCATGAATCAATATTCAATATAGAAAATAACAAGCCATGTAAAATTAAGTACAAGTTGTCGACTCAGGTGTTTCTATACTTATGGAAAAGCACAAGTATCCACATGAAGAAAGAAAAGAACTATATTTTTAAGTTTTGCCTTCTGCATCTTCTGTCTCAGAGACTTTAGCCTTTATCTAACAAGATATGAGGTAGGTGATCTTTTACTTAATGTTACTGTGTTGGTATGGGAGAAAAGTTTTCCTCATCCCAATTCTATTTCCTAAGCCCATTCAATGGAAGTGATACAGTTTATCCATGAAGATGTGAACTCTTCATTTCTGTATACAATAATAATAATTGTTATCATTATAAATAATTTATATTATAACTAGATAATTTATATTATAAATAATTTATAAATATAATAATAATAATTATAGAAACAACCCACATCCTTAAATAGGTTTCCACTCCAATGAAGTAGACAGTTGAAGAAATATCTACAGTGGTTTTCCAGAATCAGTACATTCCTTTAATTAGGTAATTTTCTATATTATGAGTTCTACTTCTTAAAGATAGAATAAAAAAAAAAAAAAAAACGGTTACACCAAACCCTGTTCTAGCTAAGGTAAATCATATGGTCTATGTTCAACCATTACACACACAAACATATGATCAAATGAGGCAAATGCAGGCAGGAAATCAGTCACCTGGCAGGCAGGGACAGAAATGGTGGAATACCAGGCTAGCAGGTCATATGACAGATGGTGTCAGTGGAGTCATTTTGAAAGTTGGTTGTGTGTCTAGGAGTTGTTACTGTTTTAATGACCTGAAGGTCTATTCTTTAGCCCTCTTGGGACCCATAAAATTTACCAATAACTTTTAATAATTTCCATGCCTTCTCATACCAGCCAGAGTGCAGTCGATTATTTATACCTGATAACCTCTGAGCAATAAAACATTCAATTGCAATGCCAGGTGCTGCAAAGAAAATAAGTTGTTTGGTAAGAGAAAGAAATGGTCTCTAACTTTTTTTGCTCACAACTCCCCCAGAGAGTGTTTTAAAGTGACATTTAATTTCTACACAAGAACCTAAACATTAGCAGAGGATATAATTTCTGGAATATAGTACATATTGAGAGCTAACACAATCGTTTGGAAGCTGCCATCATACATCTGAAAGGATATGAAGAAACTCTTTCATATTCTAAAGTTTTATATTTTTCCTTTTTATTTTTGAAAACATATTTTATTCTGCTTCCAAGGAGAAATTTTAATTCAATCAAATACTTTTTATGCATTGCCTTTTCATATTATTTTATAACAAAAATATTGTATGATTAAATATCAATTTTTATTTCCTGTGACAGGGCATTGTCTACAAAATGTGTTTGCATTATGTTATCATGCTATGTATTATTTGTATATAACTGATCATTAGAAAGGAGCACCTCTTAAGGAGAGGAAGAGATTTTTAATATGCCAATTGGTTTGCATATCATGAGTAAATAGATATATTGTTAGTCAGTCAATTCTATATTTTTTAGTACCTATAGGTTTCAAAGAATTATATTAGTCAATATAAATGTTTATGAAGCTCAGGATGTAGCTCAGTGCTAGACCTTTTGCCTAGCACATGCAAGGCACTGAATTCAATCCCCACCAACTCCATAAAACAAAACAAAACAAAAAGTTCATCAGTCATTAGATAGTAATTGAAGGGATTATAGTATAGAAATTTCATTTATTTCTTTGAATATCTGAATTATATGTAAAAAATGACATTGAAGAAAGGTCTAATTAAATTTTTACATGATGTGTTATTAAAATTATTATTGATGATAGACCACTATGGAATTCATTTCTTCAGATTCTGGGACAGATAGAAGAGTGACAGAATAGATAGTTAGCCAGATAGATAGATAGACAAGTGTTTAAAACTGTGGTAGGTCTTTGCCCATCTAGATCTGGTCTGCACATCTGGTCATGGTGATAGTTCTGTGACAGTCTGGAACAACATCGATTGCATTCAGCTCCCGTTAGCTTCCAATTTAAGCCATTTAGGTAGGTGCAATGGAGGGTACCAGAGTGTGCAGAAGAAGCATCCTTCTTGTGGGCCTTGGAAGTTGCTGAGATATTTTATCCAATGGATTGCCCCTGTGTCCTGTCTTTCAACTCCTTTGGCCTGACAGTTGTGATGGCTCCCTCCTACTGTCATCTATGTTTTTATCAACAGCTTCATATATTTGCTTGGATTGGTAGTTTTTCTAACTTTTCTCTTGATGGTTGTTGTATCTGTATCTTATTTTCCTTTCATTTGCAATTCCATAATGAATTAATTATACTTGGCTATTTGAACTTTCTCTTTTATATATCTTATTCATTGTTGGCTAATAAGTTCATTATGCTTGGTTATTTGGACATTCTCTTTTACATACCTCATTAATTGTTTGGATATATATTCTTGTGAGATATCAGTTTAAGCCTCTGTTTTGGAAAAAAATCATACGGTGATTATTTTTTTCAATTATTGTTTAATAAGAGATCTCTGTTCTAAATATAAGCCCCTCTTCAAAAATGTGTGTTACAAACTGAAAAACTTCTACACAGCAAAGGAAACAATGAAGAACATGAAGAGAAAGCCTACGGAATGGTGGAAAGTCTTTGCCACCTGCACCTCAGATAGAGCATTAATCTCCAGGATAAATAAAGAACTCAAAACACTTAACACAAAAATAAACAAACAACCCAATCAATGAATGGGCTAATGAACTGATCAGATGATCAGGCACTTCACAGAAGAAGCAATACACATATATGAAAACAATGTCCAACATCTCTAGCAATTAGAGAAATGCAAATTGAAATTACACTGAGATTCTGTCTCACTCCAGCCAGAATGGAAATTATCAAGAATATAAGTAATAATAAATGTTGTTGAGAGTGCGGAGAGAAGATACTCTCATACATTGCTTTTGGGACTGAAGATTGTTGCAACCACTCTGGAAAGAAGTATGGAGTTTCCTCAGACAAGTTGAAATAGAACTACAATTTGATCCACTTATCCCATTCCTTGGCTTATACCCAAAGGACTTAAAATCAGCATATTTCAGTGATGCAGCCTCATCTATGTTTATAGCACCTCATTCACATCAGCTAAGCTATGGAACCAACCTAGGTGACCATCAACAGATGAGTGGATTTAAAAATGTGGCATATAAACCCAGTGGAATATTACTCAGCCACAAAGAAGAATAAAAATACAGCATTTGCTGATAATTGGATGGAAATGGAGACTGTCATGCTAAGTGAAATAATCCAATCCCTCAAAACCAAAATCTGAATGTTCTTTTATATACAGTTGCTAATACATAAAATGGGCAGGGAGGGAAGAATAGAAATTCAAAGGAAAATAAAGGAAAGGAAGGAGGGATGGGAAAAGGAAAGACAGTAGAATGAAACAGACATGACTTTCCTGTATTTATATATGAATAAATGGCCAGTGTAACTCCACATCATGTACAACCACAAGAATGGGATCCTAATTAGAATAAGTTATATTTTATATATGTATGTCAAAATACATTCTACTATCATGTATATTAAAATGAACAAATAAAATATGCTAAAATTATCTCACCTAATCTCTGACTTCTTTTTAAGTTTTAATAATAAAATGTCTTTTGATAAAAATGAATTCTTAACTTAATGTAGTCTACCACTTTTTTCTGTTTTTATTTGAGGTCTTTATCCAGGAAATCCTTGTCTACCACTGAAGTCTTAAACCTTTTCCCCTGATTCCTTCAGGAAACATTATTATTTTTCTCCTTACCATTAGGTCTATGGTCCATCTCAAATTAATTTTTGTTTACGACAAATACAGAGGTCCAAAGTATATTTTTCCATATGGACATGTGATTGACCCAGCATGTAATGAACTGCCACAGATTTTTGTCACATTCCATGGTATATTCCACATGTGGTGCGATCTTTATGTCAGCTACTGTGCATTCCTCACTTGTTCTTCTCTTTTGAGATTATCTTAGCTATTTACACAGGAAGTGTGTATATTTTTTTAAAAAACTGGAATTTTGGTTATAATTATACTGCAAGTATAGATTAATTTTGGAAATATTGACATTTAAAACATCAAGATATATACTAAAAATGTATACATAATATCAAGGTGTATATATATATACACACACATATATATCAAGCGAGTGATTTGAATATCTTGTCAGTGGATATATATTTATCAAGTGTCAACTATGAGGAAGACACAGGGCCCAAATCTAAATGAACTGAAAGTTGTATTTTAGAGAATTTGGCAAAGGGATATCTGGGGCAATATAAGGAAACCACCCTGTCATCTTCTTTAGTAGAAAGACAATTGATGATGTTTAATATTTAAAAAAAAAAAAGAAAAGGGAGGATAAGCATGATGTTTTCAAATATATAGGCCAATACCAAAAGATAAATATCTTAAACTGACAGGCTTAGGTAAACAAATAGGTTTTGAACAGTGGAGGAGATGTTTTTTCCTATTGTATAAGTCTATAATTTTAAGTTGCCTAAATATAGCTATTTGGTAAGAAACATATTTTCTTCTATTTATATAAAGATGTATTTCTATTTATTTATTTATTTTATTTATTAAAGTGCCTATAGAGGAGATAATGTTCATAAAGACACTGTATTTTCCTTGAAGAAGAAAATATTTTAATTGTAAAAATAGCTAAAATATCCCTGATTTAAAATTTTACTCAAGGAATTGAATTTTTCTTAGAAAAAATTGAAATATCTAATTTTCATCCATATTTAGCTTGTGAATAACTAGATGCAAAACAGTATTATACTCGTATTGGAAATTGTTTGAACTGCAACATAAGCCTGTGGTTATAAGTTAGCTAGGATGTGCTGGATTATGGCCCAGGTAAATTCCTCTGTGTTCAGAAAAGCAAAAAAATACTATTCAATGTGTGGCATTTTCAATATTTTAAAAATATTATTTTTATAATTATTCGGTTTTTATTTTCAGAGGAAATAGGAATTAGAAATGCACAGTTCTCTACTGCCCTCTGCTGTGTCCAAGGTGAGGAGGAAAAAGCTGGCAGAAGCATTGCAGAGGACCACAGTGATCTGTCTTTTTTTTTTTTAATTTTATTGTTGGTTGTTCAAAACATTACATAGTTCTTGATATATCATATTTCACACTTTGATTCAAGTGGGTTATGAACTCCCATTTTTACCCCGTATACAGATTGCAGAATCACATCAGTTACACTTCCATTGATTTACATATTGACATACTCATGTCTGTTGTATTCTGCTGCCTTTCCTATCCTCTACTATCCCCCCTCCCCTCCCCTCCCCTCCCCTCTTCTCTCTCTACCCCCTCTACTGTAATTCATTTCTCCCCCTTGTATTATTTTTCCCTTTCCCCTCACTTCCTCTTGTATGTAATTTTGTATAACCCTAAGGGTCTCCTTCCATTTCCAAGCAATTTCCCTTCTCTCTCCCTGTCCCTCCCACCTCTCATCCCTGTTTAATGTTAGTCTTCTTCTCATGCTCTTCTTCCCTACTCTGTTCTTAGTTACTCTCCTTACATCAAAGAAGACATTTGGCATTTGTTTTTTAGGGATTGGCTAGCCTCACTTAGCATAATCTGCTCTAATGTCATCCATTTCCCTCCAAATTCTATAATTTTGTCATTTCTTAATGCAGAGTAATACTCCATTGTGTATAAATGCCACATTTTTTTATCCATTCGTCTATTGAAGGGCATCTAGGTTGCTTCCACAGTCTTGCTATTGTGAATTGTGCTGCTATGAACATCAATGTAGCAGTGTCCCTGTAGCATGCTGTTTTTAGGTCTTTAGGGAATAGACCCAGAAGGGGAATAGCTGGGTCAAATGGTGGTTCCATTCCCAGCTTTCCAAGAAATCTCCATACTGCTTTCCAAATTGGTTGCACCAATTTGCAGTCCGGGTCGGGCTCCAAATTCCTCAATAGGACACCCATAGCACAAGAATTAATATCTAGAATCAACAAATGGGACTTGCTCAAACTAAAAAGTTTTTTCTCAGCAAAAGAAACAATAAGAGAGGTAAATAGGGAGCCTACATCATGGGAACAAATCTTTACTCCTCACACTTCAGATAGAGCCCTAATATCCAGAGTATATAAAGAACTCAAAAAAATTAGACAATAAGATAACAAATAACCCAATCAACAAATGGGCCAAGGACCTAAACAGACACTTCTCAGAGGAGGACATACAATCAATCAACAAGTACATGAAAAAATGCTCACCATCGCTAGCAGTCAGAGAAATGCAAATCAAAACCACCCTAAGATATCATCTCACTCCAGTAAGATTGGCAGCCATTATGAAGTCAAACAACAACAAGTGCTGGCGAGGATGTGGGGAAAAGGGTACACTTGTACATTGTTGGTGGCACAGTGATCTGTCTTGACGTTAAGAGCGCTATGAAGTTTGCAGCATACTGATGACACCAGCCATTCGTTCTGTAAAATATGCTCATTGAATCTCATTGCAAAATGAGCCCTTGGATCTAAACCCTGCTAGTGTTTAGAGTGTGCTTGTGCTTTGAGAAAGAAGATGGTTATCAAAGAGAAATAGACAGTTGGAGTTCGTGGAGGGACAGAGACAGATACTCATTGGACAAGAAGATCTCCATGAAGCAGTTGCTTTTGTAGAAATAAGGACTACAAGAAAAAAAAAAGTATCTCATTACTAGTAAGTTAGTATAGTTTCTCAAACAGTTAGTATATTATTGTGGGAACTGATAATTCAAATGGCCATCAGTGACAAAACCAAAGTAAGCTGATTTTGTTTTTTAGAAACTGAGGTTCTTTCTGGCATGTGTGGGATGCCTCCAGCTAAGAAAAGGGAACTCTGTGTCCCTCTCACCAACAAGAGGCTTGCTATAATGGAAGCAAATCTTAAACCACATTCGGCAAACATGCAACCATTTATTAGCAAACAGGAAGAAGTTATCCAATCTAGTCATGCAAGCTGGAGGATTTCTCTGTCCTCAAAAATCCTATGAGCCAATTGCATTACCAATCCTTTAGCAAAATCTTCCTGGTTTCTATTGAGTTCACAAAACGACTCCTCTATGCAATGAAGTGAAGTGGGATGAGGAAAGGGAGGCATGGAAGAAAAAAAAATTACAAAAGCACTATAACATTCCATTCTTAAAAAATATATTTCCTTCTATTGACAAAAAATAGTATTATCAAAACTGAAGATGATTCCTGAATACCATTTCACTCCCAGTCCTTTTCAAGTTCCTAAATATACCAAGAATGTATTTTGCAGCATATAGCAGGTGTCCCTCAGCACTTTCCTAATTGATGCTCTGATTTGCTATTGGGATTTCCCACTTTGGCTGGGAATATAACCCTCCATCCTATGTTAAAGGATTATTTGGAGGATGATGAAATAAATTTTGAATAGCAATATCAATTAAGATTTTTGTTTTGTTTTGTTTTGTTTTTGAGGGGGTTGTTTTTGTTTGGGGTCAGGTACAGCAACAAATTTCTTTGTAACAAGAGTTAGGGCACTGAACAAAACAGAGCTTTGGTGTTGAGCACTTTCTCAATTTACCTATTGGTCGTTCATGTTTCTTGTGAGAAAATGTCTGTTTAAGTTCTTTATTCATTTTTTAAAAATAGAGTTTTTAGGAGTTTTTAGAGTTAAATGAGTTCTTTAAATATTTTGGGTATTAGTGTTTTATTGAACACAGTTTGCAAATTGTAGTTCTTCCATCCCACAGAGAGCCTTTTCATGTTCCTTACTTCTCCCTTTGCTGGGCAAAAACTTTTTTTAATTAATTATTTTATTCATATATGACAGCAGAATGCATTATAATTCTTATTACACATATAGAACACAATTTTTCATGTCTATGGTTGTATACAAAGTATATTCACACCAATTTGTGTCTTCATACATGTACTTTGGATAATAATGTCTATCACATTCCACCATCATTTCTAATCCCATGTCCCCTCCCTTACCCTCCCACACCTCTTCCCTACCTAGAGTTCATCTATTCTTCCCATGTTTCCCCCTCCCTACCCCACTATGAATCAGCCTCCTTACATGAGATAAAACATTCAGCATTTGGTTTTTTGGGATTGGCTAACTTTACTTAGCATTATCTTTTCTAACTCTATCCATTTATCTGCAAATACCATGATTTTATTCTCTTTTATCACTAAGTAATATTCCATTGTGTATATATGCCACATTTTTTAATTCATTCATCTATTGAAGGGCATCTAGGTTGGTTCCAGAGCAAAAGTAACAAAATATCATGGTATTGGCACCAAAACAGGCTGGTAGCCAATGGTGCAGAATAAAGGACACAGAGACTAACCCCCAAATTTTAATTATCTTATATTAGAGAAAGGTGCCCAAAACATGCATTGGAGAAAAGATAGCCTCTTCAACAAATGGTGCTGGGAAAACTGGAAATCCATATGCAACAAAATGAAATTAAACCCTTATCTTTCACCATGCACAAAACTCAACTCAAAATGGATCAAGGACCTAGGAATAAAACCAAAGACCCTGCGACTAATAGAAGAAAAAGTAGGCCCTAATCTCCATCATGTGGGATTAGGCCCCAACTTCCTTAATAAGACTCCTTTGATGCAATAACTAAAATCAAGAATCAATAAATGGGATAGACTCAAACTATAAAGTTTCTTCTCAGCAAATAATAATAATAATAATAATAATAATAATAATAATAATAATCTGTGAGGTGAATTGACAGCCTACATCTTGGGAACAAATTTTTACCCCTCACACATCAGACACTGCTGGTGGGGCTGCAAAATGGTGAGGCCAATTTGGAAAGCAGTATGGAGATTCCTGGGAAAGCTGGGAATGGATTCACCATTTGACCCAGCTATCGCACTTCTTGGACTATTCCCTGAGGACCTTAAAAGAGCGCACTATAGGGATATGGCTGCATCAATGATTATAGCGGCACAATTCACAATAGCTAGACTGTGGAACCAACCTAGATGCCCCTCAATAGACGAATGGATAAAAAAAAAATGTGGCATCTATACACAATGGAGTATTATGCAGCACTAAGAAATGACAAAATCGTAGAATTTGCAGGGAAATGGATGGCATTAGAGCAGATTATGCTAAGCGAAGCTAGCCAAGCCCTAAAAAACAAATGCCAAATGTCTGCTTTGATATAAAGAGAGCAACTAAGAACAGAACAGGAAGGAAGAGCATGAGGAAAAGACTACAGTAAACAAAGACGAATGGGGGGAGAGAAACGGAGAGAGAAGGGAAAGCATACGGAAATGGTAGGAGACCTTCAATGATACATAAAATTATAAGAGGTCATGAGGGGCAAGGGGGAGGGAAAAAAAGGGAGAGAATTGAACAACAGCAGGGGAGGTAGAGAGGGAAGATGGGAGGGGAGGGGAGGGGAGGGGGGATAGTAGGGGATAGGAAAGGTAGCAGAATACAACAGTCACTAATATAGCATTATGTAAAAATGTGAATATGTAACAGATGTGATTCTGCAATCTGTATTTGGGGTGAAAATGGGAGTTCAAAACACAATTTGAGTCAAATGTATGAAAGATGATATATCATGAGCTATGTAATGCTTTAAATAATCAATAAAAAAATAAAATTAAAAAATAAAATTAAAAAAAAGGAAAAAAAGAAAAAAAAGAAAAAAATAAAGAACTCAAAAAGTTAAACACCAATAAAATAAAATAAAATAACCCAATCAATAAATGGGCCAAGGATCTGAACAGACACTTCTCAAAAGATGCTATACAATCAATCAACAAATATATGAAAAAATGTTAATCATCGCTAGCAATTAAGAGAAATGCAAATCAAAACCACTCTAAGGGGCTGGGGATGTGGCTCAAGCGGTAGCGCGCTCACTTGGCATGCGTGCGGCCCGGGTTCGATCCTCAGCACCACATACAAACAAAGATATTGCATCTGCCAAAAACTAAAAAATAAATATTAAAAAAATTTTCTCTGTCTCTCACTCTCACTCTCTCTTAAAAAAAAAAACACTCTAAGATTTCATCTCACTCCAGTCAGAATGGCAGCTATTATTATGAATACAAACAACAATAAGTGTTGGTGAGGATGTGGGGAAAAAGGCACACTCATACATTGCTGGTGGGACTGCAAATTGGTGCAACCAATATGGAAAGCAGTATGGAGATTTCTTGGAAAACTGAGAATGGAACCACTATTTGACCCAGCTGTCCCTCTCCTCAGTCTATACCCAAAGGACTTAAAAACAGCATACTACAGAGACACAGCCACATCAATGTTTATAGCAGCACAATTCACAATAGCCAAACTGTGGAACCAACATAAATGCCCTTCAGTAGATGAATGGATTTTAAAATTGTGGCACATATACACAATGAAATATTACTCAACCATAAAAGAGAATAAAATCATGGCATTTGCAGGTAAATGGATGGAGTTAGAAAAGATAATGCTAAGTGAAGTTAGCCAATCAAAAAAAAAATGCCGAATGTTTTCTTTGTCATAAGGAGGCTGATTCATAGTGGGATAGGGAGTGGGAGCATAAGAGGAATAGACAAACTCTATATAGGGCAGAGGAGTTGGAAGGTAAGGAAGGGGGCATGGGGTAATTAATAAATGTGATGGTGAAATGTGATGATCATTACTATCCATAGTACATGTATGAAGACAGGAATTGGTATAAATATACTGTGTACCCAACCAGAGATATGAAAAATTGTGCTCTATATATGTAATAAGAATTGTAACGCATTCTGCTGTCATATATAAATAAAAAATTACATTAAAAAAGGAAATAGAGCCTTCCATGAATGAATGAATGTAGGCTACATTATGCTAAGTGAAATAAGCTGGGCACAGAAAGACAAAGCCTCCATTGTCTCACTTAGACATGGAATCTAGAGAAGACAAACCCACAGAAGCAGAGCATAGAAAGTTGGTTTCCAGAGACCGGGGGATGGCAAGATGTGAGGAATTTGGTCAATGGCTATAAACTTTCAATATAGGATAAGTAAGTTCTGAAGATCAAAGGTACAGCATGGTAACTATAGTTGATAACAGATCTTAAAAAAATGAAAAAATGATGAACATGTGAATTAGTTTGGTTGTGATAATCACATTACAATGTGTATGTATATTAAAACATCACACATTGTATACCTTTAATATATACACTTTTTATTTTCAGTTATACACCAATAGAAATGGTGGTGGGGGATAAATGAAACTAACAGAATTTTGTAATTACAATTCCACCATGTTCAGTTTTTACAATTTGTACCTGAAAGGTAAATTCCAGAATTGGCTGAGGACAGAGATGAGAGATGAGTGTTGTCTCAGAGTTTATGAAACATAAGAAGAAAAATGTCGAGATGTATGACTAGTTATGTGCCTCCCTTATAGTAAATATTTGTTACTTGAGATATTGGTTTAAACTTGATTCACTATAGCATCTATCTGGGAGGCAGGCTGGGAAGGACTGTCTAAAACTGAGTACTTATCCTTCCCCAAAGAAGTCCTTGGATGATGGATAAGTGGTTGCATTGATCAGTTCTCATACTAAGCAAGAACAATGCATTATTATTGCCAACAGATGACATAAGAGATTGCAAAAGAGACAGGAGACACTACAAACAATAATAGGAATCTTGGAATAGTCTTGTATCAAGATAACAAGCAAGTAAAGTAAAAATACTGAGCAAAAGAGATAATCTGATTGGGTTAGTAGAATCAGATTGAATGGACAATCAATCTCCACTGTTCGAGACTGAAGAAATTCTCTAGGAAGTGAATCTAGGTCAACACAGACAAAACATGAAGATGACGACCATCGTGAAAAGAGAATCTACTGACATAAAGAGCCCTGGCACCCAGGTCCCAGAACATGATCTTGACGTCTGTAACACATGTAATCTCCTTGCACAACTTCTCAGCATCAGGTGACAATATCCCATTTCCACCTAAAAAACTTTGTTAATGTTTTAGAATTTGTGAATTAAAATGTATTAATTTAATGTTTAGAGACTGAAATATGTTAAAATTATATTTTGCATAAATTTGTATTTGAATTTTAAATAAAAAGTAAAATTTTAGGTATTCAAAACTATAATGTGGCATATTAACACATGGAAGAAAAGTAGAAGCACTGCTAGAGGAAAGACAAAGACTACTGAAATGATCAATAGCACAGTTTTCCATTTTCTTGACAGGAAGGAAAACACAATAAGTGAAAAAACAAAACAATTTACTGAGAAATTATTTTAATGGAAAAGAAAAGTTGATTTTAATATGCTTGAAAAGTAGGATTCATCAGATTTATACCAATCAAGGACTGATTCTCACATTCTGAATAGGACACGATCACTGAGACTGTATGTATGAAGGTTTTAAAATGTTCTATTATTCCTCCTTCAGTAAAGAATCTTCCAGAGCCTTTGGTGGCTGAGACAGGAGGATTGTGAGTTCAAAGCCAGCTTCAACAAAAGCAAGACCCCAGTACCCACCCACCCCCTGCCAAAAAAAAAGAAAAGAATCTTCAACATGGTGAGAGGTTTAGGATATTAACAACTCTCAAAGCTTTGATCACCATAGCCTTCAGCTGGTGAGCTTATCAAAACCAATAATCATTTTTTTTATTTCAATGACTTGTGATGAAATGCAGCCTTCAGTATTGGTGCCTTCTAGGCTGCTTCAAGTGGAAAGGTCTTCTCTTACACAATGTGTACATTACTTGAATTAAATTTCTGTGTGATTGAATTGCTTTAAAATGTCTTCATCTCCTCACTCCCTATATTTCATAACAAACGTATTTGAAAACACATGAGGTGGACAGAACATGGGTCACATCAGTTATCGTTTTTGATAGAAGTTCGAATGAACTTCCTAGCTGAACATTTCCCTGTTTAACATTTCCATACCTTGAATGAGTTACATGAGGATGTGGGATCATAATGTTTTCCATTCACTGGAAATATTTCATTGTGTGCACCTAGAATAACTTGTTATATTTGTTCTTGTACAGTTTATTAGATTTACCAAATCCATGAAGTTAAATTTAGATTCCTGGAAAAGGAAATGTATGAACTAACATGAGCTTACAATAATACTCCACTCTACATCATTACTTTAACCAGAATGTGTTGGCAATTTCACATTTCCTAATGCTAACATTCACAATGTTGGAAAATGTCTCCTCCTTATTTAAAGTTGGAAATGTGATCTGTAATTAAAAATCATAATGATTCAACTTCTTCCAAACTGAAGAGGCCCCAATGTTTGGCATTGTTCCAAGAAAATCATCTTGCCTGATGATGTTGGGCATCTGTCATTTTGATATGCAAGCCTTCATATCTGTTCCCTAATCTGGAAACTCACAAAGTTAGAGACCCCAAGGAATTATATGTTGATAGTCAATACCGGATGTAAGCATTAATCTTAAATGATAGCCTGTCCATTAATTTTCCATAAGAGACTTAATTAATAAAAAATAGTCTACCTATGTGACCATGGGCAGTTACCATGCAGCCTCAGACAAGTTGAACAGCTTTTATGTGCTTTGGTTTCCACATTTGTACAGCAGAGATAGATAATTGTATCCACTAGGAGTTCTTATAAAGACTAAGTAAGATAATGCATGTGAATCTCTTGTGATAGAGCCTCAGTAAGTACAAAATTCTTAGCTACCAGTATTATGGATGCCAAATGCTGTGCATGATGGTAATACCTTTTATTATAGGCTGTGCCATGTGATCATGCAACCAGCCCACCTGGTCTAGAAATAGGAAGAATTCTTACAAGCGTAGCATTTTCTTTTGAGAGATTATGAAGCTTCAAATTAAATTTTGTGGTAGAACATATGATATAAAGGGAATTTGATGCATTAGTTTCTTAGAGGGGTTAAGAACAAAACTAGTAATAAGATTTTCTTGGTTTGATCCACCCTGACCACTACCTGAGTATATTTCAAAAGAATTAGTGGACAGATGATGGATGATATTTATTTTCTTTCTTATGCTTTCCTTGATCTTTAGATTTTTCTATGTCAGGCAAATATTACTTCTATAGTGAAAACAAGAGTGAGAAAACAAACACCCTGATACTGTATTTTAAAAGAAAAATTTTTTAAAATGTCATTTTTGTAATAACCTCACTTGTTAGGTGGGAAGAAGTGGAAAAGAAGGCTCAATGTTTTAGCTCATCTTTGAGTTTTAGAGAAAAAAGAATACTTGGCTGAAAAGAGAAGAAAAAATAATAGCAGAACTTAGCAAAAGGTGAAAAAGCAGGTCTCTGAGCTGGGACACTTGCTTTGCCACCACTAAGAATATGCTTAAATGGGGAAAAGACACATTACTTCTGTGGACCCAAGGTGTCTCATGTAAAAAAGTAAAGATGTTGGGCTAAATAGTCTCCACTGTCCTGTTGAAGAGATGGTCCAAAAACTACTCAGTAAACTAGCCTTGGTCTTTGAACCTATCTGCTCTACAATTAAAGTTTTACTCACTTTTAGACTCACTTTCTTCCTGAGACATCAGATGCTTAACAGTAGAGGAAGCAAACGGTTCAGTTCCCTTTGGATCTGAAAACTGTGGTGTTATTTTCTCATCACTCATTTAATTGTATATTTTGGTTTATGATGTATAAAACAAATTGTGAAAATTATAGTCTCCAAGATATGCTGCTGAATCATCTAAAAAAATAACCTAACTGGTTGGAAATAAAGTTTTCTCTTTTAAAAAAAAACTTTAGTTATCGAAAATAGTTTAAAACCACAAGTCATTACTGATAATATGCATAAATGAAGAATAGCCAAAGTGACTTGGAAATAATTTCTGTTTTACTTTCTATGAAAACCTTGTTCAAGATCCTCTTAGGTAATGTAAGAGATATCTCCTCCACAAACACACTTAAAATAATACAAACACAGTGGATGAACAGTAACAGTAATATCAATAGGATTCATATTTTGATGCTCCAAATCCCCACTTTCCTGTCTATTAAGATCATCTGATTAATTGTCTTTGTGGTTTATTACAGGTGCATATAAAATTAACTCCTCAGTTCTGCCTTGTGCCTCCTTTGACTCTGGGTGCTGTTTGCCAGCTCTGGTTGACTTGTTTGCAAAAATGTCACCTTGGTGCTGAAAACCCATTTCAGGTCTATGTCTTGAAAGTAGATTTAATTTAACATTGTCCTCTCCACTGTTCCTTTTCCTTTCTCGACATCTGTTTTTCTCCACCCCCTACTCATCTCTCTCTCTCTTTCTCTCACCCTCTCTTTCTTCCTCCTCTCCTCATTGACATACATTCTAATGAAAACAAAACATGGCATAAAGAAAAGATGATGAAAAATTATCATATTTGTGTCTTAAGTACAAGACACAATTTTTTGCGTTGTTCCTAGAGGGCAGGCATACCTCGTGGACTTCTTGGGAAGCTACAAAGCTATACCTGATGAAATCAGCCTCACAGCGCTGACGGATTCCCATGAGCTGTTTCTTCTTACCCTGTCCTCAAATCTAATGTATGAGCCTCTTTTAGAGCAGATGACTCCCCTGAGAGAGAGGGGAAAAAAAAGTCTGTACTTCCTTTCCCCACCCCATCTCAAGCAGAGTCTGAAGAAAGAGCTGGAGCATGATCCTAGTTTGAAGGTTTGCAGCAATGGTTATGGCCAATGCCAGTATTAGAAATAGAAGAGATAAACTAATGGGGTATCGTAGGCATTAGTAACTCCATTTTGATTCTAGGACTCTATCCTGACCCCAAACTGAAACTTATAAAATGCCAAGAAAAAGAAACTTAAGATACCCTGTTCCCCAAACCCCTTTCCCCCAAGAAAATCTGTTGTTCCTGAACCACCTGCACCCAAGTTTATTGATCTTTCCTGACAATAAACTTTGCTTACTGAGCATGAGACCCTGTCTCGGGGGGTTTCTTTGAGCCTTCTGTCTTAACATAAACCATTTCCATACTCTTCTTACAGCTTCCTAGATTTCTCTCTTAGAGTACGTAGTGAAGACCAATGGAATGGAAGATTTTCCTGCTAATGCCAGTCCAGTAGAAGATGATATTAGACAAACAATAAAGTGCAATGGAGATTACTATGAGGTCTCAGATAAAGGGAGCTCTAGGGGGTGGCTCAGAGCACTGGTCAAGCAGGGACAATCTTAAGGCCTTTGTACAGGTTGAGTCATTTTTATCCTCATCAAATAGGAAACAAAAAATAGTGATTTATTTCATTCCTTTAGGCACACAATCTATTCAAATGACACTCTACTGAATAACTTCTCCAGATTTTGAAGTAATGGAAATAGAAATAGCAATAACTTTGATCTTTTTCTACAGATTGTTTTCAGTTCAAACATTCTGCTATTCACTAATGTGGTTCTAATTTAGTCTGGTTTTTCATTCTGAACTGTCTTACTTATTTGCACTGCTAAAAAAGAAGAATAAAATATGGTAACACATAAACAACAGAAATTTATGTCTCACAGTCCTGTAGACTGGGAAGTTCCAGGCCAAGGTGATGGCAGATTTGGTGCTGGGGAGGGCCTGATTCCTGGCTCAGAGACAGGCCCCCACCAGAGGTGCATCTGCTGATCCCTGGATGGGCTTCCCAACCCCAAGCCATCATAACTAGGAAAGCTCATTGTGAAGAAAATGCACCAAAGAGTTTTCTTGAGTGAGGCCAACACCTAATGGCGTAATTGTCACTCAATCTGGTAGTCTTGGAAAATTTGAATCTGTCCTGTGAGCCAGGATGATGCTAGAGTGTTGTACCTTACGTTTTTTGTCTTCAGGAGAAGGGGGACATGAGAAACATGAGGGTTTTGTAAATAGTATCATGAAGATTAGAAACTAAAAGTAAAAGTGCCTGAGAGTTTTAGTTACCAATTTAGATGGAGGTTAAGAATGGCCATCATAAATGGAAAGATTTGTAATTTTGCAAATGTTTGACAGTTTTAAAATGTTTGAAATTTTGTAATCACTAAATGCAGCCTTTTTTGTTTTGTTTTGTTTTTAGCAGTTTTCGTGGTTATCCCTGAGGACAATAAATACCCAGGGAACTGGAAAGGTTGTATCTAATATATTAGGTAAATTTTGGAATGCAGAAGGAAATTTCAAGGGGTTGGGATAGAAGGTAAAGCAAAGGATTAAGAAAGCAATTGACTCCTTGGGACCTATTGACAATAAGATTGAAGAATATAGAAAAAAAGATTAAAGAATATGAGTGGACAACCTGGTTTTTCGTGCTTATAAATGAGGTTTTAGCAATGAAAGACACTAATTGAAATTTCTTAATAGTTTTAATTTTATTCACAAGGTATGTGGGGATATTCTTATTTCTATAACATTATATTAAAAGTTTATCTATCTAGGAAGTTCCAGGATACTAAGTAAAGTCTGTTGTATTCATTTTTCCTGAGATGGGAAGACTTAAACAAAATCAAAGATTAGTGTCCCCAAAGCTCCTTCCGCAAATTTTCTGTCTTTGTGCTGGCAGAGATAGCTGTGCTAGTGGTTGCATTTGTTGTATTAGTAAGGACATTCTATTCTGATACATTCAGTTGGCATAATTCTGGGAACAGAAGCTATTTTAGTAG
Source organism: Spermophilus citellus (assembly GCF_964194105.1). Taxonomy (NCBI): domain Eukaryota; kingdom Metazoa; phylum Chordata; class Mammalia; order Rodentia; family Sciuridae; genus Spermophilus; species Spermophilus citellus. The sequence continues at coordinate 271,232,024 of NC_138182.1, read as the reverse complement.
TAAGTTGTAAATTTCCTATCAAATATGCTTCCGATATAGGCTCACATCAAGTGGTTATTATTGTCTTGGAAAATTAATAAGACACCCCCCTGAGAGCTCTCATATTAAATCATTCCACTTCCTGTGGTTGATCTAAATGAGCCAATGAGAGTACAAGCATTATGCAAAAACAAAAATTATAAGACTAAATATATATGAATTCAGAATTTTGATGACCAGTCTTCAGAAGTACAATAATTTCAGGCATTTCTCTTACTCTTCTTCAGTCTGGAATAATTTACTAAAGATGGGGGTCATTACCTGATTGCCATATATGCCTCTAAGGAATCAATGACCTTTGTCCCTTCTGCCCAGGCAGCCACATGATCACATCCCTCTCATCCACAATCTTGTTTAACTGAAGAAGCATTTGTTCCTGATCAAAGGCAGTCTATCACTGGGTGCTTGATCATTTGGTTTGACATGAGGATTTATCAGATGCTCTCTATTAGCAGCAATAGTGAGAAGTACAGAATTTATCAAGGAAAACTGGGGAAACAGTTGGATCAAAACTCCAACAGTATGCCAAAATGATGTTAATAATTTCAAAATCTTGGAGGATAAAATCCATAAACTAGAAATTCTAAACTAAAGAGGGACTGTGAATCTAGCCCTTTCCTGTAAACTTTAGGTCAGTAAGAAGTTTGCATAATTTCTCTTCAGATTTCCATGGGAATGCATTTATTTTCTCAAGGGCAGTCTTATAATAAATTGAGTTAACTTGAGTATTCTCCATTCATTGCAATTCCAAGAATCAGACCAAAATACTCTATACTTTATTTTTTAGCAAAGCAAAGTCTCTTCCAGGCATTATTTAAAATTTCCATTCTCCAAGAAGTACTTTTTGCATCTCTACCTCATGTGTTCCCTCCTCACATAAATCTACAGTTCATGTTATATAAAACAACTATTATTTATTTTCTCCAATTATTTTTCCTTTTCATTTTCTCTGACTCCACAAGAATCAAAAGCCAGTTTTCTTCCCCTGAACTGCTACATAGCAAAAAATATAATTACTTATAAAAACAGAACCTTTAAAAAATATTATGATATAGGAGTCACAATTAGGAAGGAACAAAATTTAGATTAAGTAGTAGATGGAATCAATAATAACACAAGACTTTCATCTCACATCATCCCAGTTGCCCTGTACTTTTAAATGTGGAACAAACAGCCACCTAAAATCTGCAACTGCCACACATTCAGGACCAAATCCAATGTGGGTCACAATGTTGTTCCCCTCAGTCACCATCATAAATCCAAATGCTGCCAAATGCTGCCTATCACAGTACTCTTCCACAATGCTCTAGTCTGACTTCAAAGCCCAATACTCTCCATGCTCTTAAGTGCTTCCACAATGTCGCGGTCCGGCTGCAGCAAAATAATGGGGGGGGGGACGAACAACTTGTGTACATTGATACAGCAGGAGTGGGAGCCCTTTATTGTAGGACAGGAGCGATATATATACATTCCACACAGCTTATCTAATTAACATAAACTAGATACAGCAGTCAACCAATAAGGAATCTCCACACTTAATGGCTCGCTGCCGTTACTTCACAAACCACTCCCTCTGGCAAAATGCCAGGCGCCATCCTGACTTGTTTACAGTCTCTAACACCACAAGATCTTTGAGAACTCCTGGTGGGCCCTTTGCAATTGTTCTTACCTTCTCAACTGCTTATCTGAAATGTCTCTGTACCCTTTATCTCCAAATGAAATTTTCAGTTTTTTGTCTTTACTCTCAAATAAAGTCACGAATTGTCCTCTATTCTCCATTGTGTTAAAAGTCTGAAAATGGAGTGTCTCGTTGCTTCTTCTGATTACTTCCAAACAGTTTCACACTTATTTCAAAACTCCTGATATTTTTTTTTGAAGCATGTATCTTAGTGTTTACACTCTCCCTACACCATGATGTCATCTACCAAACTCTCAACCCTGCCCCACCGATGAACACCACCAACTCCTTGTCATTTTAAAGTGCACAGATACCCCCCCAGATTCACTGGCCTCTTAAGTCTTGTATCTTTCAAGGGCAACAATCCTTCCTCTTTTCCTTCACAGGATGATCCACTTGAATGTGCCACCCCCAAAATCTCCATTCAGTCACACCGTTCTCAGGTGGTTATTTATACTTTTCTATTTCCTACAGCTAATTTCAATCCAATGGTTCTGGTACATTTAAAATTTTCCATAATCCCCAAGTTCTCTCTTTCTTTCTTACAAAGCACATATTTCATGGTCTGAAACTATAATGACTCCCTAAAACAAAAACAAAAACAAAGAAACCTTTCATTATACTGGATTGGAAAGCCCCCAACCCTAGTTAAATTTAACTATTTACTTACTTGACATACCCATCCCCAAGCAGCTAAACCTTGGGATAAATTCTGCATTCTTTTTTTTTCTTTTTTATTATTAATTTTTTATTTATATATGACAGCAGAATGCATTACAATTCTTACTACACATATAGAGCACAATTTTTCATATCTCTAGTTGTATACAAGTATATTCACACCAATTTGTGACTATATACATGTACTTTGGATAATAATGTCCATCACTTTCCACCATCATATCTAACCCTTTACCCACTCCCTTCCCCTGCACCCCTCTGGGATACATATATATCTAGGATATATAAAGCACTCAAAAACCTTAACACCCAAACAACAAATAACCCAATCAATAAGTGGGCCAAGGAATGGAAGAGAAAATTCTCAGAAGAGGATATACAATCAATCAACAAACATATGAAAAAAATATTCAACATCTCTAGCAATTAGAGAAATGCAAATCAAAACTTCTCTAAGATTTTATCTCACTCCAGTCAGAATGGCAGCTATCAAGAATATAAATAGTACTTGGTACATAGTAGGTGCTCAATAAATATTTATTTTCTAACTAATTTGGAGTAAGAAAATGGAAAAGTCTCAAACCAAAGCATTAACTAATTTTTTTGGCTCTTAACATCATGTACTATCATTAAGTGTTACTTTTTATAATATACCAGTAATAGACTTATAAATGTTTGAGTTATAATGTACAATGAGCTGTAAGTGGAGATCATGAAATTGAAAGTTCCTTGTAAATCATAAAGTACTACAACTGAATTGCAATCACCATGTGCCTTGATTGGATATGTCATTATCATCCGGTAAAGACTAATTGGAGGTTTATAAAAAGCGTAGGCCTTGAAATAACTTAAAATGACAATTTTCACTGCAAAGAATATGTTTATGTGTAATAAGATTTTATCTTTGAAATGTTATGTCAATGTATTACCTTTTAGTTAAAAGATAAGAAAACAGCTATGTGTTTTGGCACATATCTGTAATTCTAGCCACTGGCAGGGCTGAGATAAGGGTATCACCAAGTTGAAGGACACCCTCAGCACTTTAAAACTGAAACTGTCTCCAAATAAAAGAAAAAAATTATGAAGGACTTGGGATGTGACTCAGTGACAAAGAATACTTGGGTTCAATCCCTACTAATACACACACACACACATATACATATGAAAAAATAATATTTGACATAATTTTCCTGAATTTTCTGCAATTATTATTTTACTTCATTAATTACATCCTTTTGCAAGCTATTTTTTACAAATATTTTTTTACAAATATTTTACAAATGCTTAAAGTTCAACTGTGAAGAAATCTTTGAGTCAAAAAAGGGGAAAAAAGACTGTATTTCAGTTGCATAGCAATTGTTAAACACAACTTGCAACTTCACACACAACTAATTCAAGATACCATCCAATAACAGTTAACCAATAAAACCATCAAGTATATAAATCTGGAAATGCATAGATTAAATTTTGACCAGAGTGTTAGGAGAGCAAATTACCAGAACTGTTCTGTTGAAAAAAAAATGGTGATCTGGAGGCAAAGAGATGGCAGGTTCTATTCTGGATTGAGAATTTATTCACTCTGATGAAATTTTTCCACCTCTCGGGGGATCAATTTCTTTTTCTTACAAAAAAAAAATGATAAGTGTAAATCGATTTCAGTAATTGGAAATTTCTGAAACATCTTCACTGAGATCAGCTCAGAAGGGAGAAGCCACCGATCAGAAAGCACAATGTGAAGAGGCTGAAAGGAGTTTTCAGAGCCTGGATACCCCCATCATTTAGCTAGAAGGAAATCCAGCTAGGCCCAGATTCAAATCTGTGAAAACTCCCTGAATGACCTGGTGTAATTTTTGCCTGATTTTTATCCACGAATTTCAGAAAGTTTTGAAATACACACGAGATAATGATGGGAAATTGCCTTTTTTTCTTGGAAAATTCCACAGGATGATTATAAGAACTTTCTGCAGGTGATAATCTCAGTGTAGCTCATGGGTATTTATTTAAATAATTGCCCAGGGTTTTGCTATCATAGATAGTATCAGAGATGACAGATTGCTTTTTTTATCATGCCCTAGAAGGAATGTACACACTTTGACACAGTATGTTGAAAAATTAGAACTCCCTAACTGAAAAGAAAATAACTTTGAACTTTGTGATACTAAAAAACACATACATAGCTCCAAACAGGTGTGAATTTTAAGACTTTTTTTCTCAATATATGTAGATTTTACCAGGTTACAAGAATTAAAATGGCTCTGGAAAATTTCTCTGGAGACTTTGTACTTTGTCGTTTTCTTACAAATCCACTTAGGTAACTGAGTAATTATGAAGTTTACCACTTACTTTTCTTCCAAGTTCTCTTCTCAAACAATGATTTAATTAATTATGTTTTTAGATTCATGGGTAAACACATCCAACCCAAAGTAAGAGTAACTACCAGTAAAAAAAATGTTTAGGTTCCAGGTTTAGTCTAGCTTCACCACATGGTATTTGCTAAAAAGCCTGCTGTCTCCAAGCTATGCCAAAGATTCAAGTGGTTAAGTTCTGAATCTGGAAGTTCAATGATAAAAATGTTTTTACTCACAAAGAAAAATGTTGGACTCTAGTCTAAAAGCATTAAAAATATTACATCTTTTGACTTAAGTACCATTTCTCTTCTTCCCCTCTTTATATATTGTGGATATAAAATGTATATATATATATATATATATATATAAAATATATGTGTGTGTATTATAATATATATGTGTATACACACACACACACACACATATATATATATATAGATGTATAAAATTCATTATTTTAAATACAAACACATGATATTTAATCATAATTTTTCTGTTGATACAGAATACATATATTTTTACCTTCCAAGATTTGGATGATAAATTTGTAATTTATATCATACATTCTTAGTCAGACACAATCTAGTGGCTGAGATAAAAACTAATCCAAGAATAATATGTGACACACAAAGTTAAGTATAAATTAGAGGGTAGATTAAAGTGGACTCTCTAAATCTATGGTAGATTTGAAATATCATTAATTAAAACAAATTGAAAATCCCCAGAGATGAGCATTACAATTTCATTTAAACATCATACCATGTCGCTCCTCTTTATGACTTCTCAGAAACACAGGGAGGGAAATGGAAGAAGTCGTGAAAAAAAGAAAACAGGGCAAAATAATGAGATGGCAGGATGGGGATAAATAAGTATCTTGCTGATTTTTCCTTCCATGTATTCCTGGTTGATACTTTGTCACTGATTAAGGAAAAAAAAGTGTGGGGCTGGGGTTGTGGTTCAGTGGTAGAGTATTTGCCTATCATGTGTGAGGCACTGGGTTCAATCCTTAGCACCACATAAAGATAAATAGATAAGCAAACAAACAAACAAATAAAAAAATGTGTGTGTCCATCTTCAACTAAAAAAAAATATTTTTTAAAAAAATTATGTTTTCTGCTTATGCTTGCCTCACATCAGGAACTGTTTATACTTGCATTCAAACTGTGGTCAATCCAGTAGTGGGATCAAGCTAGTGATGTTGCCTTCTCTCAAAATGTTAGAAATCATTATAGAAGAAGGCAAATGCATCAACTTCTAACATGTTATGGTTTCTCTTTGCTTTCTGTTCTGACAGAAAGCATAACATATAACAGACACCTGCACCCAAGGTTTAAATAGGCTTGATAATTTTCATCGTAAATGGATGCCATGTCAAGTATACCACTAATGTATTCCTGATGAAGGCAGAAATGAACAGAACAGGTAGAGTGACACAATGAAACACTTTTTAGTTTTATTGTTAAATCTTTAGTTTATTTGGCTTGTTTTTTTTTTTTTTTATTTTAAAGGGTACTATTGCCCTATGGATAAAGCAAAAGGCAAATTTTAGGAAGACTTAGGTCTCAAGGTGACCAAGTTCTTAATCAAGTTTAAGAATTTGGGTATTCCTCAATAAAACATTTATTTTTAAAATATAAATTCAAAATGAAGTATTTCTATATTGACTTCTTATTTGTTTTGCTTTGTAACTGGCAAAACAAACTACAAATCTACTGGTTCTTCTTCTTATTATTGTTGAATTGATGTTATTAACCATATAGGGTGTGTTTCATTTGTAAGGTCCATTGTATCAATTCACTCCATTTCTTTTGTATTTATTTATCCCATTTGAAGGAAAACTTTGGTATAATTGTGGTCCTCCCTAAGACCCATTCTGTCTCAATTGTAATTTTTCCTTTTTGGCAATTGATTCCAAATACTGTCTTTCACAATGCCCTTTACCCCTGGAAATACAATCCAAGCCTGTAGTTCTACTGGCACAGGCAGGGAACTCTTCTTCACATTTAAGAGATAAGACCGAATTCAACTAACATAGTTAAAATAACAAACGTGTTGTTGTGGGTGTTTTGTGACAGGACAGAAACTCACTGTCTTAGTCATGTGAATAGAAGGTATAAGCAAGGTGATCAGAAATGTTTTATATTAGTAACTGATGCAGAAGAGCACAACAGCTACTCCAATAATATTGTCCCTACACTGGTGCAAACAAAGAAAAACTCTAGCAACTCCAAATTAACTGAATTAGTGCCCCTCAAGAATGCCATTGCCCAAGGCAGGTTTTGTTCTTTTTCTATGATATTTCTACATTGTCAAGTACCTTGTCAGATCTCTTTAATGAAGAGCCAGTTCGCCTAGATTCTGCACTGGATATATTCCAAGGGTGGCAGGTAGTTTATTCTCAGATTGTTAATGTGACATTTCCTGCAGCCTTGGGTGCTCTATTGAGTCCTAACAATACAAAGATAAAGTTTTGTTTTGCTTTCTACTTTAGTTTGCAAAAATCACTACTCTTATTTCTACTACTACATCTAGCTAGAGCTCTGTCATCTTTCTTCCATCATTTTCTCCCTTGTCCCAAAATATGAAGTGAATGAACAAAAAAGTCTGCTCCTGCTCATGAGACAGACAAGGAATTGTGCTTAGTTTCAGTCTGAGGGAAGTAGATCTTGCAGATGTACTTTTTATTTTTCAAGTTATTTATTTATTTATTTTTCTTTTTTCTCAAATCTCCATCTTTTTAAAGTATTAATATTTTGTTATTTGTTTTGATTAGTTACACTTGACAGTACAATGACCTTGACATATCATACATTTGAATCAGATGGGATATAATATCTCATTTTTCCTTGCAGGTGTACTTTAATTCACAACCTCATGAGATTTGGAAATTTTTTCTCACATAATTCATGGGGCTGGTGAACATGTCTCACTCTCAGTCCCCAATCATTGAAATAGTTATAAAGAGTGTTCTTTAGAGACAACAGAAATTCTATTCTAGGGAATGTGAACTCATACAGGAGGAGGAACACTCACTCATTTTGCCTGAGAGATAGTGATAAAATATACATATTTTATGAATATAAAATGAATGAATATACATTGTTCATTCAAGTGTCAAGATTTTAAAACAGCATTTTTTTTCTGTTTTCTCTTTTGCTTTGATAAATGCAGCAGATTTGAGGTGGTATGGATAAGATTTTGGTGGTTAACATTTAACAATGCATAAATCCAATACATTTTTGAGGCTCATCTTGCATGCAACATATTTTAGTACTGCTGTAGGGAGTGTAAAGATGAGGATAATATGCACTTACCACATAGATCTGAATCAAGAAGCAGGGATTAACACCTGTACAAGAACAATGCTTAGACATGTTTTATTCTTTTCCCCAGAGAATGGCATTACTATTCATTTGGATGAAGCTAGAAATCTCTGAATAATCCACAAAGTTTTTCTCTCCCTCATACATTATTTAACATTGGTTATGAGTCTTATGTTTTACCAAATGCTTTTAATGCTTCCTTTTCACTGCCAGTGTTCATAAATTCAATGTTTATATGCTGATGTTCATAAACTTTCTCAGTTGGTTCATTGCCATAATTCTTTTTTAAATTATTCTGGAAGGAATATAAAACCATTGGAAGATTTTGAAAAGAATAAATAGGTGATTATGTCTGTTCTCTAGAAACAAATATCAGTGTTGTTGATATCTTCTCTAGCCATGAACGGACACTTTTGGTAGAAGTGGTAAAGATTATTTCAATCCAATTGATGAAAATAAAGAAGAATGCAATTAAGCCAGAAATCACCATGTGCTGCCATGATAATCACAAGAAGGTTGACCACAGTGCCAAAAAAATGTATCACAAATGATAGAACTATCAATGCTACTCAATGTCCAACCCGATAAAACAAACAACACTGAATCTCCAATGCATAGCCATTCCTCAAGGAGACCAACTTAATCATTTTTTGAATCACTAATCACTAGTACCAACGCCAAATATTTGTTTGGTAGAAATACATAATTAATCTTGGTATGTTTTTTCTTTACTGCTAAGGGGTCTCAACCAACCCCATTACACTAAGTCTTATAATATGTTTGATCTACTGGTATGTGTTCTGGAACATCCTCCTGAAGGTGGAGATTTTTATTTTTTTTTAAGATGGTGCCTATATACAATGTGGTATACATTGTTTACCTTGAATCAAAGAACTTGTAAGGTGCTATCCCTCCAACAGGAAGAATACACTGCCTTAGAATCAGAAAAGAAAAAACAGGAGTGGCTTTATTGACCCACATTTCCAATTTCCCATTGGAAGAATCTGGCTTCTCATGCCTACAACTTTGGGATCTAAGAGTTCTTGGTTTCCAAAGAGGAGACACATCCTCCAGGGAGCACAAAAAGAGCCACATGGTTCTACAGATTATGACTTCCCTGTGGGTTCTTTGGGCAGGTATCAGTAGGTGAAGAGTCAGCCTGTTGTCAGCACAGAGCACTGCAGGGAGCTAAGGCTGTCGCTCACACTGGAAGCAGAAATGAATACATCTGGGTTCCAGACATGGACATCTCTTGCCTTGTTGTCATATTAAATAGATAAGTATAGCAATTAGAGACTGAAAAGCCATTTTCACTGAAAATGCTAAAATTCATTGAAGTCTAGAATAGATCCTGAGGAAGGGAGACCACACCATGATTGTTGGTTGTGGCCCCCAAGTCAAGTGCAATGGAGGGGACTAGCATCAAAAGATGAGAGAAATTCTTCCCCAAATGTGTAAGTAGACCATGATGGACAAGGGGATACATTGCTTAGATTCCCCCTTAAAAAAGGTGATGCTGCCCAGCTGCAGGAAGCAAGGTCCATACATAGTCACCTTCCACTTCAAGGCTGCCTCATCAGAAGAGGGTTGGCTTAGTTGAGAGCATGTATCTCCCAAAACACAGCATTCAGTGATTGACTAAGTGAGTCATTTCTCTCCAACTTACTCCACAGGCTACTTTGATTCCATAGCTCATTCAAGGAGGCTGTTATTAGCACCATTGCAAGTTGACTTCCTTTATTCTCATCACACTCTCTTTCAGAGTATGGCTCCAATAAAACTCAAAATTTAGAAATAGCTATACAGAGACAGACCTTTAAAAAATGTCTTCTAATGTTTGAGAAGTTTGTGTAACAACACCAAGAAAAAATAAACTAGTTACAGAATCCTTCAGGGGCTGCAGTATGTCTTATCCACATTTATATTTGTAATGCATAATCTGGTAGCTGACATATACCATTAAATTGCAATGAACTGGATCATACTGAATTAGAATGTTGGATTAGCATAAAACATTTAATATTAGTTACATTATGTCAGCTTATCCTTCAGGAATATGCAAATGTTATTTGCTTATAGAGAGAAAAAAAATGTTAGATAAATACAACCATCTTCTCATTAAGATAACACACCTGCTGTTGATCCTCATGTGTCCATAAGGAAATATTCATGGAATTTACATTTATGGCCACTATTTTAACATGTTTATCAGACATGTGAGGATGGGAGAAACCATGGTATGTATAGTGGGGCCCTTCCCTAACGTGGAACATTCTTTCAACAGCAGACACACGTTTTTGCCTATTTTATGAGGTTCTGCTCCTTTGAGCTGTTGAATATCCCAGACTCTTTAGGTAACTATTCAAATTTGAGAGAACATAAGAAAGTTTTAATGTCTCTTTTGCTTTTACACTAAGCCAAATTCTCTAAAACCTGGTCTGTCCATCAGAAGATAATATTTTAATGTCCATCAGTTGAATTTCCCTGTGCCAAGTATCTCAGAGTATGGATCCAAGAAAGCTCAAAGTGTAGAAATGGCTTATATGCATGATACAGAGACAGACCTTTAAAAAATGTCTTCCAAATGTTTGAGAAGTTTGAACACTGAAACTAAGAAAAGATAGATAAATTATCCCTTAGATGGGGACAGGGGTGTGATTAATCCTGGAACTCTACCTGACACTCAAACCACTGATTATTTCTCTAATATGTTTTTAAGATCCCATGTTCCTTGGCACCCACCCTAACTGCCAACACCTTTTATCAACTCCTCCTTACACACCTGGTAGCAAAGAGCCTGTCTGGTATTTATTCATGATCAGGGTATAGCAAGTTAGGCCTGAGAGATGTAAACAGAGGTAACATGTTTTCATTGTAAGTGCATTGTACTTGCTCTGCTTGTAATTTCAGGCCAGATGATGGGCCCCAGTAGCAAGCTACTTTGTGTTAAGGTGAGGGAGGCTCTTTGCTGATAGTTAAGTCACCACTTACCATATACTAACCTTTCAATTGAAGATTTGTATTTGAGTACACGTAATTAAGATCTTATTATTGTTTTACTTCACTTTTATTATCAAGAGCAAAACTTTTGTTTCATAATAATCTCTCTTGAGTAATACATATGATGTTATTATTGAAAACACTTAACTGATCTCTCATTTTCCCATAGGTCAAGTTGTCTGGTAGCTCTGTACAGATTTCAGATATCACCTGGGACAAAGAAGTAAGTTTGAAGATATATTTTTTACTTGATAGTCATATTATGGTTCTTAAAAGTCTTTATAAATTTTTAATACATAAAAAAAGTTTTTTTCTGTATTGAAAAAGCTTTCATTTTCATATTTAAGAACAAATCTTGGGCTGGAGTTGTGGCTCAGTTGTTGAGAACCTGCCTAGCACATATGAGGCACTGAATTTGATCCCACATAGATATAAATAATAAATAAAACACCACATAAAAAATAAATAATAAATAAAACAAAGGTATTGTGTCCATCTACAACTAAAAATATTTCTAAAAAAAACCCTGAAGAGCAAATCTTGACCGGGTATGCATGCCTGTAACGCCAGTGGCTCAGGAGGCTAAAGCAGGAGGCTCACAAGTTCAAAGCCAGTCTCAGAAACTTAGTAAAAACCTAGGCACTTTAGCAAGACTATATCTCAAAGCAAAAAATAAAAAGAACTTGGGATGTGGTTAAGTGGTAAAGCACCCCTGGGTTCAATATCCAGTACAAAAAAAAATGAATCTTGAAAGTCTGAGCTTAGAGGGTTACCATACTTAGAAAGGATGGTGAATATTCAATTTTACATGTTTATTATTTGTTGTAACTTGTTTTAACAGTAAATTACAAAAAAAATCATTATTATGTAACATTGTAGTATGTGTACCTCCACATTTTTATAATGTAGAGGTACACATACTATAATGTTACATAATACCATTTTCCTTCTTTATCTCCTCAACATAAATCTGCACCCAAATAAATAGATCAATAACCTAGAGTGTGCTACTTATATCTTGGTTTACTTTCATATACAGTGGACCCTCCTTATGAGCAGGTTCCATATTTGGGTATTCAATCACCTGCAGATAGAAAATGTTTGGAAAAAATATTGCCTTTGGATTAATATTTTTATTTGTTTTTTTTTAGATATACATGATAGTAGAGTGTATTTTCACATATGATACATACATAGGTATAACTTATTCTAATTAGGATCCCATTCTTGTGGTTATACATGATGTGGAGTTTCACTGGTCTTGTATTCACATAAGAACATAGGAAAGTCATGTCCAATTCATTCTACTAAAAATGATTACATTTATAACAAAAATGTATAAACTTTTTTCTTACCATTATTCCCTAAACAATACAGTATAATAACTTTTCATAGGATTTATGGAGCATTAATTATTATAAGTAATCTAGAGATGATTTAAAGTGTATGAGATGATATGCATAGGATATGTGGAAATACCATACCATTTTATATAAGGAACATGCTTGAATTTGAGTATCTGCTGGGTTGTGTGTGTCCTAGAAACAATTTATTTTAGACAGAAATAGATGATTGGAATAATAATTTAAATATAGTGTGCTTTGTTGATATTTGTTTTTTTAAGTCATCCCTGTGCAATTGTCTTCAATAAGCTTTCTCACTTATTAATGCACTGTATGTCTTTTTACAAGTAAGAAAATATGCCTCAAATTCATTTTCTTAACCTTACACTGTGTTTTTTAAATTGATAGACTGGGCTGGGGATGTGGCTTAGTGGTAGAGAGTTTGCCAGGCATGTATGAGGCTGAGTTTAATCCCAAGCACCAGTACTACACTAATGATAATAATACACTATTTTTAGAGCAATTTTGCATTGAAGTTGAAAATATAGAATACACTCCCACACTCATATTTACACAACCCAGTTATTTGACATTTTGCATTAACATAGTACTAATGCAAACTTCAGTTAATAAGAATGTACCACTATAGGCTTATTAATTGTAAAAAAAAAAAACAACAATGTGCCACACTAACATCACTTTTTTAAAATGATGAGATCATATTATATTATATGAGAATTAATCTGAATTCCTTACTTGATGAGGATCCTAGTTGTTTATAATCTTTTACCACTTTAAACAATTCTGCAATAACCATCCTTTAACATTTACCCATATGTACTAGAAACTCTATTTCTATGAGATAAATTTTCATATATGAGATTATTATATGAAAGTATGCATATTTTACTTACTACCACTGATTTAATCATCCTCTTATAAAAGTCAGGTTATAGAAATGCAAATAACATCTTTTAAGGACTTTAAGGAACTTGGTACATGTCTATTAAGTTTTTTGAGCCCCACTTAGCATGTGAATATTGTCATGGACCATTGCATGATAGGTTTGATTGACGCAGGATTAAGTGCTATGTTCTCAAAGCAAGACTATAAGACTTATGGAAGAACCTGTATCCACATGCACTTGTTTGAAAGTTGCAATTATTTTTCATAAGAAAGTTATTCCTTGGCAGAACTATTCCCTCTGTTCTCTGCTAGATCCGTAGACAGCTGATCCAATCCAACATTCACAACTTTGTAAAACGGTTCTAGTTTTGTATTTCATATTGTGTACCCCACTATGCTCATACTGATTTTTTATGAACAAAAAATTTACTAAGAAATATACACATATATGTCTATAAAATTTTCCATTAAAACATTTTAAAAGACTATAAAAACCTTGCATAGCCTATGGCCATAATACTTGGATGAAGTCAACACATGACAGTCAAGTATAATAAATTGATTTTTATGTTTTTAAATTGGTGTGATATGATGATTTCTTTCATTGACAAATACAACTTTGTTTATTTACTAGATATATCATGGTATTTTATACTGTATATACAAGGTAAAATGAGTAAATAGAATGAATTAACACAATCATTATTTCATATAATCATCACTTTTTTCTTACAAGTATTGATTCCTTCTACTAGTATTTATGAAGAACATAATACACTCACCATGTGGTAAAAAATAATCTTGACCCTCTTATGCTCAATAAAATAAAAATATGGAGACTTTGACTATAATATAAACCCTACACAAAACACAGTACCTGGTGAGCAGAATTTTACTCACTAAAAATCTGACTGTCACATGTGAATCAAATTCTTCTGCAACTTAATCTCTGCCTGCCACATTTCACTTAATACAAATTCCTGCATATATTTCTTATAACACTTTAAGAGACAAAATATTTTATAACTAAATAATAATAGTATATAAGTACAATATTTTTACACATTTGATCATTGATAGGCACATACATTGAGTCCCTAGCTTTAAAACTGAGAACTATGTTGCACTAAAAACAAAAGCAGAGGTATCTCTTCAATTTTCTGATTTAATTGTTCATGGAATCATATCTAGTACTGGCATTTCTGAATCTTTAGGTCATCCAACTTTTAATTTTTCATGTGTGGTGCTTGAGATTAGCCCTAAAAAGTCTACATCAATAAATAACAACACAAGTCTTTTTAGAATTGTTCAAGTCATGCTGTTTCTAAATATCTGTGACTTCCCTAAACATGAAGTACTTTTGCATGGCTTCCCAATTAGCAAATATTACAAGGATGCAGCACTGTTATTGCCTATTTTTATTTATTTAAAAGATTTTATACTTTTTTCCCCAAAATGGACTACATAATCTACTGTTGGCTTCTTTAATGAACAAATAAAAAACAGTACAGCAAACATAAACAAAGAGAAGCATGGCTTAATCCAAGTGACAAAAAAAAAGAAAGAAAAAAAACATTAAGAATTGAACATCAGGATACTGACAGTTATGAATTACTCAAAGAACACTAAATAACTATTTAAAGAATGTTTGAAGAGTGAAATTGAGACAAAAAATATAAATAAGCACATATTGTGTATGTGAATAATTCTTTAAGAAAAAAAATTAGAGGGGCATTCCTAGTGTGCAAAGCTGAAATTCTACAAATATGGGAGAGGCTTATCAAGCAGGAACAAGTTTAAGACAAGTCTAAACAACTTGTAAAATACTGTAAAAATTAAAAACCTATAGGATATATAATCATAAGTGGGATACACACACACACACATACACACACACACAAACATTACACTTGGGGGGATATAAAACATTATATATATATATATATATATATATATATATATATATATATATATATATATATATATATATATTTGTAAAAAATCTAAGCATGCCACAATAAAAAGCAATGATCTAGAAATTAAATCATTAATCAAAATAGAAAAAATAAGAAATACAGAAAATAGCTTACAAAGCAGAAGTATGTTATTCACTTCAAAATATTTATGATTATTAATGCATTATTACAAAACACAATAAAAAAGAAAAAAAAATTACTAACAGAACTGAATCTAAAAAAAGAAACTTCCAAGTCAGTACCAGCAGAGAGCATGAAAAGAAACCAAACATGATCTGCTCCTAGAGGGCCTATTTGTTTAAAGATGGATAATGCCTCTGCCTTTACATCTCATCCTTTTGCACAATTTTTAATTAATGAGATATAGTTTTAAATTGTGAAATTTCTCATAATCATTTTGGACAAGCTTTTGTTGAGTGAGTAAATTATATCCTGATCCTTGCCTTTTTAAACAGAAACAAAGATCTAGCCTCTCTCATATTAATATACATTAAATAATGTTTTATTTACACTTAATGTGCTCAATATACAACATAAAGTTAATACTCAAAATTGGTCATCTGCATTGAATAGACATTTTATTCTCAAACAGCCATTATCAAAAAAATCTGTTTGGAATTATTGTACTGGGAAATACTAAAATATCATGCAATTGCTATAGAATAAAACTTCCTGGAAAAACAATATATATGTAGTCATCAATATCCCCTTTACCATAATAATATGATAATTACTTAGCAATAAACTGGTTGACTATAAACATATAGGTGCATGGCCAAAAGAAAGCAGTGGATTTAAATCAAAATCTCTAAATGTGTGTTTATGTGAGCAAGGGGATCTAGAGATGATCCACTGTAACATCCAAAGTTTGGATGAAGACACTCAATTTCAGAGAAGCAAAGCAAAATACTACAGATCACGTAATCAGTTTCTGACGGAATCCAGAGGAGCAGCGTCGCTCACCACAGTCAAAAGGTGGAAGCTGCCTAAATGTTTATTGATGGATGAATGAAGGGCTGTACAAATATCTTCTCTAGACCTTGCCTCAAGTATTTTTTATATGGACATCCAGAAGTGGAATTGGAATCATCACATGATAATTCTATTTTAGTTTTTTTGAGAAACTGCCATTCTATATTCCAGAGCTGCTATACCAATTTACATTCTCAGCTAGGGAAGAAGTGCTCCAATTTTCCCACATTCTCACCAAAACTTTTATTTTTTTTTTAATTTTTTTTTTATTTATTTTTGCTAGAGTATCTGAAATTTTTAAATTTTGTATTAGTGCACTATAATTATACATACTAGTAAGGTTCATTGTGATATATTCATTGTGATACACCCATTGTTCTACCTTTCTTTTCCTTATCTTTTTTCCCCTTACACTTCATCCTCCCCAATCAACTTTTTCTACTGTACTAGTATCTCTTCTATTTTCCTAAAGTCCTTTTCTTTCTTTTTATCTATCTTTTGGATACGAGAGGAAACATAGGACCTTGGCTTTCTTAGTCTGGTTCATTTCACTTAGATGATCTCTAGTTCCATCCATTTTCCTACAAATGACATAATTCTGTTACATGTATAAACCCCATTTTCTTTATCCATTCATCTCTTGATGGACACCTAAGCTGATTCCATAACTTGACTGTTGTGAATTTGACTGCTAGGAGTGTGGGTATATATGCATTGTTATAACATGCTGGTTTTAAGTTTTTAGGATAAATCTTGAAGAACAATATAGCTGGGTCATATAGTACCTCAATTCCTAGTCTTTTGAGGAAACTCTGTAACAATTTCCATAGTGATTATACCAATTTACAACCCCACCATCAGTGTCAAAGTGTTCCTTTTTCCACACATCCTCACCAGCATTTATTTTTTTATATTTTTAATGATTGCCATTCTAACTGGAATCAGATGAAATCTCAGTGCAGTTTTAATTTGAATTTCAGACTGCTGAAGAGGTTGAACATTTTTTATATATTTGTTGGTTATTTATATTTCTTTTGATGAGAAATGTCTGTTCAGTTTATTTGCCCATTTATTCATTGGGTTATTTGGTTTTTGATAATAAGTTTTCTTTTTTTCAGTTCTTTCTGGTTATTACTTCTCTGAGAGAAGAGTAGTTGCAAAGATCTTCTCCCATTCTGTAGGATATCTTTTCAGTTTCAATTGTTTCTTTAGTTGTACAGAAGCTTTTCTATTTCACACCATTCCATTTATTAATTCTCGTTTTTATTTCTAGTGCTTTAGGAATCTTACTGAGGAGGTGTATACCTATGCCAATATGTTGGAATGTTGGTGCTAGGATTTCTTTTAGAAGTCCCAGGGTTTCTCAAAGGTCATTGACACTTTGAGATGACTTTTGTGTGGGGTAAGAGATAGAGATCTAGTTTCATTCTTCTACAAATGGAAACCCAGTTTTCTCAGAACCATTTGTTTAACAGGCTGTTTTCTTCTGAAATATATGTTTTGGGTATGTTTGTCAAGGATCAGATGACTGTATGGGTTTGTCTCCGCATCGTCTATTCTGTTGCACTGGAATATGTGTCTGCTTTTATGCCAGTACCATGCAGTTTTTGATAGTATAGTCCTGTAATATAATTTTAAGTCAGGAATTGTGATGTCTCCAGCATTGCTCTTATTGCTCAGAATTTCTTGGCTATTGTGGGTCTTTTATTCTTCCACGTGAGTTTTAGCACATTTTTGTTCTAGATCTTTGAAGAATTTCATGGGTATCTTGAGGTAGATTGCCCTCTGTGTATGTTTTTGATAATATGTCATTTTAAAGTGTTATTTTTTGCTTATCCAAGAGCATGAGAGACATTTCCATTTCTAATGTCTTCCTATAAAATCAGGAACAAGACAAAGATCACTCTCACCATCAAATTCAATACGGTACTTGAAATTTAGACCAGAGAAATAAATAAAAGGATACAAATAGGAAAGGAAGTCAAATTATTACTGTTGGCAGATGACATGATCTTATGCTGAGAAGACCTCAGAAAATTAACTTCCATCAGAAGACTTCTAAAGCTGATAACTTCAGGAAAGATACAAAATCAACTAATCAGCTTTAAAAAATCTTTAGCTTGTATATTTTTGTTTTAATAATAACCATTCTAAAAGCATTAGATGATGACTCATTGTGCTCTTGACATGCAACCATCCCAGTGGATGTGAAATGATAGTCCAGTGTGATTTTGATTTTCATTTCCCTAGTGATTAGCTTTAGATTTGCTTTGTTTCTGTTTTTTTCCCCCTACTTATTTGTGGCAACATACATCTGTAAATATTTGAATATTTGTTCCTTTTTTGGTGTTTTATGGCTGTAAATTTCACCCTTACTACTCCTTTCATTTTATTCTGTAAATTTTAGTATGCTACATTTTCATTTTCATTTCTCTGAAAATATTTTCTAATTTCCCACTCTCTCTTGTTCATTGGTTATTGAAAAGTACTTTTTTTTTCCTTTTAAACCTTTCCTTAATTATAGGAAACCAAAAGAAGAATTAGTAAACTGTCCAAATTAAATAATGACAGCTGAGGGCATGTTGCGCAGCATTTCCAGTGTTTTGGTGATGTAGTATATAAACACAATTGTGTTTGATGACAATACTCCAATATAAGCTAAATGCTCGTATTTACATTTAAAACTAGCACTAAAAATATACAGAAGATGCTAAGATTCATGTTAATAATTACAAATCTTAATTTTTCCTTATTTAGAATAATATTAAGTAGAAAGTAATATACATCACTGCCAGGGACCAAAAGGGAGTTCTCCTTCAAAGAATAGCCTGACAGTTACAAGAAACAGCCCCCTGGGAGACATCTCGCCTGGGAGACACCCTGCAGCCATCCATCTCCCTGAGACATCCTGCGGCCATCTGTCTTCCTGAGACATCCTGCGCTATCTCACCTTGTGAAGACTTCCAGCAACTGCCAATAAGAGAGCTCCCCCATCCCCAGCCCATAAATACCCCTGTGTGAACAATAAAAGTTTGCAGCTTGATCAGAACTTTTGTCTTGCTGTCACCTTTCGTGTCTCTTGTCCCTTCATTCCTCCCCATCTAGGTTCGCTGCCCACGTTGATGTGTCGGGACACATCACAACAATTTAAGAGAGAGACCACAGAAGAAAGAAAACGAGCCTCATAGTTTAATATATTTCATGGCGCTTATTTTCTGCTTTTTGAACAAGAGCCTCTAAATTCTCTTTTTGAGTTGGGTTGTACAGATTATGCAGCACCCAAATGTCTTGTTGTAATAAAGAAACTGAAAAAGAAGAAGGAAAAAAAACTGCCGGAAGTGATTTCTTCGTGACCTGAAATGGATTTACCTGATTTGGCTTATGAGTATCAAAAAGAAAATATGAATACTGCAAAATATTTGCTCAATATAATCACATATAAATTTTCTTTGACTGGTTTTAAGAACAGAAAATTTAACCCCAATTTTTGTTAAACTCTCAGTTTTTCTTCCCTTCTGGTTACTACCTGCTCTTTAATTTTCCATATATATAACTCCTTCACCTGTAATCGACTTTGAGATAGAGTGTAAGATCAGGGAAATTATTTTTTTTCTCAAAATGTTCAATGGTTGCTTAAGACCTTGGTTGTCTGCTGAGTCTTATTAGGACTCCTGATTTTCATTTTTAAGCTCCTTTTATTTAGCTGACTTCCCTCCATGCCTATCCCTCCCATCCACACTCCAGAACACTGCTCTCTTCTACTACACTTCTACATGGTTTTCACTGTGTACCTCTGCATTTTCTTTATGAAACATGCCTCTTACACCTCTTAGTGACATAGACCACCCTTTCCCACTGAAATAATCTCACCCAACCATTTACTTCTATTTCTTCCTTTCTCTACTAAGAAAACATAGACAGCTATCCCACTCTGTAGCTTATACCCAAAGGACTTAGAATCAGCATACACATCAAAGTTTATAGCAACTCAATTCACAATAACTAAATTATAGAACCAACCTAGGTGCCCGTAAATAAATGAATAGATAAAGAAACTGTAGTATATATACACGATGGAATATTACTCGGCCTTAAAGAAGAATAAAATTATGGCATTTGCTGGTAAATTAAAGGAGCTGGAGAATATCATGCAAAGCTAAATAAGTCAACCCCCCAAAACCAAAGGTCAAATGTTTTCTCTGATAAGCAGATACTAATCCATAATGGGTGGGGTGGGGGAATAAAGGAACTTTGGATTGTGTAGAGGGAAGTGTGGGAGGTGGGAATGAAATAGACATTATTACCCTGTATACATGTATGACCAAACTACCTGAATGACTCTGTACCATGTACAGCCAGAGTAATGAGAAATTGTGCTCCATTTGTGTACAATATGTCAAAAATGCATTCTTCTGTCATGTATAGCTAATTAGAACAAATTTGAAAATAGAAAAAAAATGGAAATTTCTCAGTTTCACTCCATCTAGCATTGAATACAGATCCACCAAAAAGAACTATTAAGCACTATACAAACATGTATCATGACTATTCATGTCATTTTAATTGTATTGATAACAGTTAATACTTTCTTTGGGCTTGGTTCTGAGCTTATTTCTGAACAGCTAGGGACTATTCTGAACTATATGTGTATCAGTAGTCCATTTATTGTCTCACAACAATGCATTGAGGGGGTTACTAGTGAAAAGTACCTTTTCAAGTCCACATAGTTTTGAACCTTTCTATTTTCCTTCTGCTATCTATTTTTTATTTCATTTTATTTTCATCTAAAAAGATATTTTTATAATGTCAAATGTTTTGAGTTTATTAAGGCTAGTTATTTTTCCCCCTAACATATGACTTATTCTGAAGAGTTTTCCTTATGTGCTTGAGAAAGACATGTATTCTGCTGTTGTTGGAGTTTTCTGAATATTTCTGTGGAGTTCAATTAGTATATAGTTCAAACTGTCCTTTGCCTTATTGATCATTTATCTGATTTTCTATCCAATATTGAAAAGGAGGCATTAAAATCTCTTATTCTTTCTGTATAACTGTTACTTGCAATGTCTGTTTCATGAATTTTGGGGCTCTGATATTGGTGTATAAGCTTTTATTGCTGTGTTTTCTAGCAAATTGACTATTTTCTTTATATAGTGTTCTTTTGTTGTTGTTTTTAACAACAGTTTTTGACTTATTTTTTTCTGATATATCTGTATCTATTCATTTATTTTGGACTTGCTCATGTCCTTAGATCTAAAATTAGTCTCTTGCAGATGGCATACAGTTGGATATAGTGTTATTTTTGTTGCAATCTATGTCTTTAAATCATTTATTTTTAAAGTCATTACTGATAGGACTGCTTGGTATTGGTATTTTTCAATTCTCTCTGCATTTCTTACAGTTTGTTTGTCCCCAATTTCCTCCCTACCAGCCTTCCTCTAGGTTAAATTGATTTTTTTGTAGTGACACATTTTGATTCCTTTCTCATTTCTTTTTATGTATAGTAGATATACTTTTCTTTTTGTTTGCTATGAGGATTACACATCACATTCTTAAATTAAAGCAATCTGTTTTAAACTGTATCTAGCTTAGCTTAAATGGTATTCAAAATCCCTACTCTCTCATACTTTGTTACTGATGTCAAAAATTACATCATTAAATACTGTGCACCCATTAACACAGCTTTACCATTATTTCTGCTTTTGCCTTCCAAATCCTATAGAAGGCTATAAAAGTGAAGTTACAAATCCAAGTTACAATATTATCAACTTTTATACTTGCATTTACTTTAACTGGAGAAGCTTTTCTTTTTAATATGGCTTTGAATTTCTATTTAATATCCTTTTATAACAAGTTGACACATTTTTTAGAGCAAGTGTGGTGCCTACAAGCTCTCTCAAGTTTTGATTATCTGTGAATACCTTTATTTCTTCCTCCTTTTGAAGAAGAGTTTTGCTGGGAATAGAATTCTCAAAGATAGTTTTATCTTTTTTCTTTCATATATATTTGAGAAAAAAATGTATATATGTGTGCTTGTGTGTGTGTGTGTGTGTGTGTGTGTGTAGAGACAGAGAGAGAGAGAGAGAGAGAGAGAGAGAGTGAGAGAGAGAGAGAGGACCTTATATATGGCAAGTTGATTTTCTCATTGCTTTTGAGATTCTCAAAAATTTCATTCCAATTTATCATGATGTGAATCTCTTTTTGTGTTTATCCTACTTGGATTTGCTTATCTTCTTGGATATCCGTGTCTTTCTTCAAAATTGAAAACATTTTTCTCATTATTTTATCAAATAAGCTTTATTTGGGGGGGGTATTTTTTTTTATTAGTTGTTCAAGACAATACAATGATCTTGACATATCATACATTTGATTCAAATAGGGTATGAAAGCGGTAGCGCGCTCGCCTGGCATGCACGGGATGCTGGGTTCAATCCTCAGCACCACATAAAAATAAAGATGTTGTGTCCACCGAAAACTAACAAATAAATATTTTTAAAAAATCAAATAAGCTTTATCAAATAGACCTTTCTCTCTCTCCCTTTCTTTCTCTCTCTCTCTCTCTTTCTCTCTCTCTCCCTCTCCCCCTCCTTCCCTCTCTTCATTCTGTTACTTCCATAATACATATGTCAGTCTGCTTGGTGATGTTCCATGAGTCTCACTTATCTTCATACATTTTTTTCTCTTTCTCCCTCAGACTTCATGATTTCAAATGACCTGTCTTCAAGCTCACTGATTCTTTCTTCTGTGATTTTACTTTTTAATTCCTCTGGTGAATTTTTCAAAGTAGTTGTTACATATTTTAAGCTCTAGAATTTCTGGTTTGTTGTGTTTTTTTTCCCACAATTTCTAATTCTTTATCAACATCCTAATTTTGTCACTGAACCATATTCCCACAATTTCCCTAGGTTCCTTGTGATTTCATTTAGTTCTCTGATGATATTTAAAACACTTGTTTTAAAGTCTTTGCCAAAGAAGTCAGAGGCCTGTATTTCTCAGGGACAGTCTCTCAAGATATATTTTGTTCTTTCAAGTGGACTGTTTTCTCCGTTTCTTTTCATGCTTTGTGATCTTTTGTTGGAAATTGAGCATTTGTAAGAACAACCTCTTCTCCCGGTCATTTCAGGCTGGCTTCCTGCAAGAGAACTTTGCTCATCAGCCCGGCATAAAGGTCGTCTCAGGTCTTTTTTGGGCATGTGTCTTCTCTGAGTCTGCGAATGTGTTTTCTTTTTCAATTCTTCTGTATACACAGCTGCTTTAAGCGTTTTTAACATTTCCCTAGTTGTCTCACTCTTGCTTCTTCTCAGGGTCATAGCTGTTCTTTTGTATCTCTTCGCCTGCAATCTCTTGCCCCAGGTATCTGAAAATCCATCCTCTCCTGGAATTGTCCTGAGTGTTGCCTACTCTTCTTTTGGTTTTTCTCTGCCTGAGATCCCACACATTTCCAGCGTCTAAACTCTGACTTTAGGTGATGTAGGGATCAATCCCTAGGGCAGCCTGCAGACAAGAACATTGCTGATTTTCTCCTGTTTCTCTCTTGGGCTCACAGAATGAAACTCGGGTCCAGACAGCTGCTTTCCCTAAAATGCACCAGACTCTGCCTGCAAGGGTATGTAGCAAGGATGAATATAAATGCCACCGAATTTCCTACCACTTTCAATATAGCTTTTTCATGCTTTGAAGTTGGATTATTTCCTATAGATGTCTTACTGATTGTCAAAGTCCTTATACAGTTAATCATTTTCTAGTTGTTTATTTCATATTCCTGTAGGAGTATTAGGACCTGAAGTATTAGGACCTAGACATCTATCTTGGAGCTGGGATGTAGCTTGGCCGCAGAGTACTTGCCTAGCAGGAGCAAGGCCCCCCATTCAATTCCCATTACTACAAAAACAAACAGCAAATAACAGGCTTCCATTTTGCTACTGTTGCCACGATGGATTTTTGGTGTGATTTGAAGGCTAAAGAAAGTTTCTCACTATAAAATACTCTCCAGTACTTTGGAATCTTCAACTCCTAAAAAGTGGAATATTTCGGGGGAGGTGGACGTAGTGATGTGAAATGAGGTCTACAGAACCACAGGGTTCTTTGAATATTTCTCTGGATTATAAGCCCCTGGATCTAGTAGGAGGTAGTGAGTGTGCCTCCTAACCCAGCCTTAGACAGAATAGCTCACTTTTACCTAGAATATATTTTGCTTATTTAGAAAATTTAATGTGATAAAAGAATTCTACAACAAAAAAGCAAGGAAGCCCTATGGTTAAAACACTGTCATCTGAAAGCCTCCAAAAAAAAAAATTATCCATGAACCAAAGGAAGAAAACCATAGTCTTTCATTATAACAATTGTATTCATGATCAGATAAACTGACAATTGCATTATAGAGAATATCATCCTGAGAGAACTGGACATAAAACAGAAGATCTGGAGACATAGTTCTTTGATGAAGAACATAAATGGCACTGTAATAGGGCAAGACATGAACATATTTGGCTTGAAGAGACCCCCAAAACAGCATTAAGAACAGTTCGATTTTTAAAATGTGGTATAGCTGACTCATACAGCTTTGCACTGAAGTATTCTTTGCAGAAATAACTGTAGTCTTTTTCCAGTTGATCATGATCCTTGAAATCAAGATTAGAAAAAGTATCCTTAAAATCTCAATAGAGAAAAAAATGGTAAACTCAAAGTAAGATAATTTGAGGAGGGTTAATTTTCAGATTGGTTGTTAATAAAGAAGAGCCACCAAGAATACTGTCATGATCTGGGGTTTGTGATAAGTGAGCCACTCTGACCCCTGAGCAGAAAGGAATGAGTGGAGGGAGGGGAGTTAGCAAAAACTTAAAAAGTAGCAGAAAGTCCACTTCACTGCAAAGAGCAATGGCCTTTGGTTAAGAGTCACCCCAACTCTCTTGTCAGGGAGGAAGCTGGAAGAAGACAGCTGATCTGACTCTCTCTCTCCAATTTCCTTCCTGCCCAATTGGCAGAATCCTGTAGTGAAGCAGAGGGTCCCTGGTTCATGCAAATGGCCTCCTGGGCAGAGAGCAGGGAGCAGGGAGGAGAGGACAGACAGAAGTAGTACAGCAGCCACCTTATGCAGAAAACAGGTGGGATCATACCAAGGGC
The DNA here is from genome assembly GCF_964194105.1 of Spermophilus citellus. Lineage (NCBI taxonomy): Eukaryota > Metazoa > Chordata > Mammalia > Rodentia > Sciuridae > Spermophilus > Spermophilus citellus. The sequence goes on along the minus strand of NC_138182.1, from coordinate 271,206,638 downwards.
CAAAATATGATTTCCCCCCACCACCTCTCTCTCTCTGACTCTTCCTCTTTCTTGGATGTGAATAATAATAATAATAAATCTTGGGGGAAAAAGCATAACAAAATGTTTACATAAAAAGTGAGTTTATAAATAGCATAAGATAATAACAAACATTTTAAAAGACACTATATATACCAAATCCCTTGGAAACATTGTTGGTAATAAAATATTGGGCTAGCAGAATAACTGTGTGTCAATGTGTCAACTCCAGATTTCTTAGGGATCAATCAGTGAGTGAGCAGATTGATAACTCTATGCTGTAGAGATATCAGTGTTAATAAATATATTTTTTTAAAAATCTGGTCTTCCTGTTAGTTACCTGAATAATTCAGGAAGGCAAGCATTATATATATATATTTTCCCCTCTGAACATTTAACTTACACAAACCTGAAGAGAAATAAAAACATTTTAAGTGTTCTAAGGAGATATTTATTCAATTTAGACTGAGAATATTTGTTAGAGACAAGCTCTAGCAGTTTTCCAGGGGCCTGAATGTAGTCAGTCATCCTGGGAAGAGACTGGCTATCCTGAGGGAGAATGAGGCTGGGAGGTGAACCCTCTTCTCTTTCTGGTCCTCACAGCCTTGAGCCAAATGCTATCTAAGGCTCTGGTGACTGAATTGGAGAATGAGGAAATCTGAGTCTGGCTGGAGCCCCTTGGTCCCATTTTTTCCTATATTTAGTAGTCTGGAGCCCTTCTGTCTGGATAGAATTTCATAAGTGGCTCTTATGTTTACCATCTGAGTAGCTGTGGGAAAGTTAATTAACTCCTTTTTGTCTTGGTTTCCTTTCAATAAAATAGAGATATTAATACCAAAAACTCAATGGAGGTTCTGTAGCAATTTAAAATGTAATACATGAAGATACACATACAAAGGAGTCAGTAGATATCTTTTTGTGTCATAAAAAAGAATATATTGCTTCACCAGGTTACTCATTTCCAACATATTTGCAAACATCTGACCGCTGTTAATGACATTAGACGTCTTTGCAATTTCTCTCAGCTTTCCGAAAGATCATCTTCTAAAGTTAAATAAAATAAAATGCTGTTGATGAAATAAAGCTTAGTTAATTAGATTTAACTACAGATGTGGAGAGCAACAATTGGATAGATTCTTAATAGTGTCTAAGAATGGAAAGCCTAAGAGAATATTTATGAAATTCAGGAATCTGGGCCCAAGTGATCTAAGGTAAGGAATAATCTAAGACCCGGCAAAATTTGTCACCAAATATCTCTTGCTGGAAGAATTACGTAAGCAAATTTACATTATACCAGTGATATTTTTGATACCTATTCCACAATAAGCATGATATTCTGTGGTAATGAGCACAAAGTGTTTGCAAATGTTTTTTAGTGTTTGTTCTAAAATATGCTTTAACCTTCCTTAGATGGCATTGTATGCATGTCATTCTGTAGGAGTGCACAAATCTTCGTTTAGGGCATATGTGTTTCTCTAAAAATTAGATTATCCTTTCAGAGCTGGATATAATTCCAGTCCCCATAGAAATCACTTTCTAGAAATGACTCCTTTCACTTTCAATTCAATCAATATGTCATTATCCGATATCTAATTTTCATTCTTGAAGTCTGAGGAACTACTTGAGGCAAAAATGTCAACATTTTTTTCTTAAGAATGCTCCCCAAATATTTGATGATACTCAACCAACATTCTGGTAACCAAAAGAAAGAATAATTTGAAGAAGTCATACTGAATACCCAACGGGGCATGGTAATTTTTGCTTTCAATTACGGAGATCTCCAGACACAAAGAAGGAAAGGATCCTTAAATTGAACATACTGTAGGCAAAGCGTTGTCCATGAGAAGGTGGAAATAATAGCAACAATGTCTTCTCAGTTGCCTCTAGAGTCTGGAGTTTACAAGGAAACAGATTTTCCCCTTGGCCACTCTGAACAGAAGAGCCAGGACATCACATTGATTTTATACTTTTGACCTCTACAACTATAAGAAGGAAATTTTACTGCCTAAAAGCTTTGAAACTTGCAGTGGACTTTACTCAAGGGCTAGGGTGAGCAAGATTGTATTAGAAATGGAGAAAATAAAGCAGTTTTCTGATTATATAGTGAGTTCCCCTTTTTAAAAATTGTAGCAGCACCCATGAACAGGGGCCACTTTGAAATAGGTGACTGTTCCACTGCCTTGTCACTCAGAGCTCATACTTCATGGATGCCACTCTCTTCCTGGCTCCTGATAAAACCTTGGAGGTTGCTTCCTCTCACCAGTATATGTATCACCACAGTGAGATTCTCCATGTTTTGTACCCAGGCTCCCCACATTTGGCTCTGCTATGGGTCCTCAGGTTTTGATATTCCCTCTTTTTTATATAATATAGCAACAGTTTTCCTAATTGTCAAAGGGTTGTCAAAATATAAGTTTCACATTAAAAACATGACTGTCTTACATGTAATAAGCATGCATCAAAGTTTACTTAATTCATTAGCAAGGGAGCTAGTAGAATAAAAAATAAGGATTTCACGTGGGCACTGAGGAATGATGCCATAATAGGGCTGCTAAATTAGATGCAAAATGGGTTATGTTGTAGAATGCTGTGACTTTGGGGGTTATTAACTATATTAGAAAGAGAATAAATCATTGTACCTTATTTGTTTCTACAACTTAAATTCTTAGAGTTGTAAAATGCCTACTTCTTAATGTTTATGTGTCTGTAACATCATGAGCAAGCTATTAAAGAGTTTGACATTTTTCAAATTACTAAATAAATATTGATACTAAGAAAAGTAAGTTTACCAGGTAATGGCGAACTTCTAGTTAAAAATCAGGCTTGCATTTGCTTCATCCCTGTATTGGATTATGATATGTCAACTTGGTTAAGGTGGGATTTATATGTTCCTGAATCTCCTTTTCTGAACAATTCTAGATGCAATTTGGAAGGTGGAAGTCAAAGAGCAGCCTTGAGTCTAAGAAGCATATTGGAACTGGTTACATTAATATTAATTTGCAGAAGTTCCTGCTGGATTCCAGCTGGTCCTCACTCTCCTCTGTTCTCTAACCAGCTTGCCCTCCCATGTAAGGGCAGAACTGTACAAGAGCTGTCTCAGGCTCACAGACGTCTGGCTACAAATACATGGAAGTAATGGCTCCACAAACATGACAGCCTCTTGTGGATATATCTTCATGATCTCCGCCTCTGACCTGTCTCAGTGTCTGGGCATGCTTAGCCTTCATGCTAACTTTAAGTTCTGACATCCACTCTGACCAGTGTTTTTTGTAGAATGAACTGTCCAGCAACCCTTTGATCCTTCACAACCTTTTCCCAACCTTCCTTTTCCCAACTCCTCCTACATCCCTGAAAGGGTCTAAAGTCTATAACAAATTTCTCATTCATCAAGTACTCTTAAATTCAATGCAAAAAAATTATACTTTTATTTAGACCCCAAAAGATAAAACAAAGTAATCCGCACAAGCACTAGCAGCACCAGTCATTATTTTAAAAAATATGTAATTACTGTTTTGTTTTATTGGTTTTTTTTTAGATTTTATTTGTTCTTTTTAGATACAGTTGACCAAAGAATGAATTTTGGCAAATTATGCCTACCTGGGGAAGGGAGGGGGAGGAGAAGAAGAGACAGTAGAATTAATTGGCCATAACATTCTTATCTTTGTATTTGAATACACCACCAGTCATTCTTACAATTATCTTCCTCTTTTGATAGATTATGAATTAGAATTACTTCTCTGTTTTAGGTTTCTAATCTCATGTCAGGCCGCCCTGAACAGAAGCTGAGCACACCGCCTTAGCCTTAAATAATGGGGGTGTGGAACTGGCATCCCACTGCACACTGATTAAAACTTGAAAGGAATGTTTTCTAACTGTTGTGAAAATCAAAGAATGTCAAGAAAAAAATGTACACTTGTGTATGTGCTTCTGTAAATAAATTCAGCTTTCTCATGAGAAGTTTAGCTTGAATGATATTTCCATATACATGTGTGACTCAAGTTCAAAATAGCTTTCCTAATTCTTATCATTTTTTTAGTCTAAGTTTCCAAGCAGTGATTTTGATTGCTAATCACAATTTCAACTTGGAGGAAGAGGGTCTTCAATTCACCAATTACACTAGTTTCTAGTGGCCAATCAGATGAACAAGTATTGCAAATTTATTCCCAGAATTTATGACATAGTCACTCAGATTTGATGAGGACTTATAGATACACTTTGTGTTAGGTTTTGATTTAGGTATTGTCATGTGATGACCTTATAGGAGGTAAAAAAGACTAATCACATTGGAGATTTTTAGGAACCATGAGAACAACCACCTGACTTCTCAATGTAAACATTCACTATCAGAAATTCATTGATTGAAAGATGAGTATGCTCCCTGTTAAAATTTAAATATATCTGAAACAAATATGTGGTTAGTACATCAGGTCTTTCCTTTTTCTTTCTTTCTTTTTTTTAAATTTGTTCTAACTAGTTATACATAACAGTAGAATGCACTTTGAGACATCATACATAGATGGAGTATAATTTCTCATTCTTCTGGTTGTACATGATGTGGAATCCCACAGGTTATATATAATAATGTCTTATTTATTCTATTATCCTTCCTACCCCTGCCCCCTACCCTCTGTTCTCCCTCTACCTAAACTAAAGTTTCCCTATTCTACCTTAGCCTTCCTCCTTATGGTGAATTAGCATCCACATAGCAGAGAAAACATTTGGCCTTTGTTTTTTTTTTAATATTTTTATGTTTTAATTAGTTTTACATGACAATAGAATGCATTTATGCACTTTGATATATCATACATAGATGGAATATAATTTCTCATTTTTCTGAGTGTACATTTGCAGAATTGGTCATGCATATTGGTCATGTGGTCACATATATACATACAGTAATAATATCTGTTTCATTTTATTATCTTTTCTATCCCCACATCCCCTCCCCTTCGCTCCCATCACTTTCCTCTACCTAATCTAAGGTAACACGAATATTCTTTCCTAGTGCCCCTCGCCTTATTGTGAATTAATATCTGCATCTTAAAGAAAATATTCAGCCTTTGTTTCTAGGATATATAAAGAACTCAAAAAACTTAACACCATAAAACCAAATAACCCAACACTAAAAAAAAACAAATAACCCAATCAATAAATGGCCTTTGGTTTTTTGAGGCTGGCTTATTTTACTTAGCATGATATTCTCCAACTCCATTAATTTACATGCAAAGGCCATAATTTCATTCTTCTTTAAGGTCATTCTACATTAATATACCTCTGTGTGTGTGTGTGTGTGTGTGTGTGTGCATGCGCCAAATTTTCTTTATCCATTCATCTGTTGAAAGGCACCAAATTTGTTCCATAGTTTGGCTATCATGAGTTGAGCTTCTATAAACATTGATGTGGCTGCATCACTGTAATATGCTGATTTTAAGTCATTTGGGTTTAAATCAAAGGATGTCTCAGTCAAATGGTGGTTCCATTCCAAGTTTTCTGAGGAATCTCCACATGCTTTCCATAATGGTTTCACAAATTTGCATTCCCACCAGCAATGTATGAGACTACCTTTTTTCCTCAAATCCTCACCAAAATTTATTGTTATTTATATTTTGATAACTGCCATTCTGACTGGTGTGAGATGAAATCTTAGAGTACTTTTGATTTACATTTTTCTAATTGCTAAAGATGTTGAACACTTTTAAGCATAAACATTGAATAGTCTGTAAAATAATGAGGGGCACTGGGCCGATACAGGACCTCAGCTCTCCTGTAGGAAGGCACTCTTGAGTGAAATGCTTTGTTAAGCAGGAACATCAGGAAAGTATTTGACAGTAAACTGGCTCAAAAGGAGGTTTCAAGATCAGAGACTTGCTTCTCCTACTGAAACCCACATGTTTCCAGGTCACAAAGCAGCCACTTGAAATAGAATAAACTTACTTCTCATAACACCATGAGATATTACATTGATATTACTGCTTAGTAATATCACTAAGCAATATAAATGTGAGATATTATTTATTGGTAATATCAATGTGTGAGGCAAAAAAAAAACCCACATTGAATCCAACTAAAAAATAGAAAAATAAACTACTTAATCAACCAATGTCTAGCTTTATAAAAGTCAGAATTGTTTTTCCAATATGTTTCTTTGAATTTACTAATTCAGTATCTTCGGTGAGCATCAGTTGGGCTAAGCCAGAAAGGAAAGGCAAGAGGTTGATAGTGCCCCTCTCCAGGCAAGTAGGAAGGGAATGAATGGTGAAGATAATGCCTAGCTCAGTGAGTCAACTTGTACCAGTTTGTTCACTTCATTTACTACACAGCAGTTTCTTGTTTTCTTACAGCAACCCAGCTTACTTTCAAAAAGGAACCAAAGTATGAAACTTCCAGGAATCCATTGTCATCTTACCAGAGTCAAATTTGAACACACAATTCTACTTTAATTTTCCAGGCTCCCCTTTTCAAAAAATTGAATCTCCAATAAGGAAAAAAGATATTCCATGAACATTGTCACATTTCTAATTTAAAATAGCAGGATCTAGACCCACCTGAGTAACATAGAGGAAACTTCAAATAACCTCATTAGAACTTGATCAAATGCTGTCTTCACTGGGAGTTCTCCATCCAAAACCCGAATCCTCTCCCTGGGGAGCTCTCCAGGAAGCCCCAATACAACCATAAATCAATGTCCATGTGGATGTGGTTTGCTGGTGGGTCACATATTTTTAAAAAATAATTCTTTGTTAAAATAGAGCTTCAATAGGATGATTTTTAGAAGTAAAGGCACTCTTTCTCCAACCCTTCTCTATGAAATTAAATAACTCTATTATTGCATATTTCACTTAATAGAGCTTCTGCTTTTAAAGCATCAATCTTTGTAAATGAAAATCAAGTTAAGGCAGCATGTCTAAATGGTGACTCCAAAATAATGAATAACAAATGGACAATTGATGGCAGGATCCAAGAGTCCAGCAGTGTGTACTTGTCTTCATTTGGAAAATTCTGTTTCTATTCCCATATATCTTAGGGGCCCAACCATCACTACAACAAGAAATAAGTTACCAGGAATTGCCTTCATGTTCATAAGCTTGAGATAACAACCTGGTTTCTAGTTTCTTAATTTCTAGAGTACTATATGACCTATTTCTACAGTAAACACATCTTTATCTAGTTTCTTAATTTCTAGAGTACTATATGACCTATTTCTACAGTAAACACATCTTTGCAGCTCTTAGAAAAGCTGCCCCTATTGGAGTGCGCTTAGGTCAAATTGCACTGAGAAATATAAGAAAAAATTTGTGGGGGAATGTTTTATTTATTCTCTTATGAAAAATAACCTTCATTTATTAAAATTACTGCTTCTATAATAATGACAATATACTGAACTCAACTCTGATTTTTTTGGAGGGGTGGGAGTGCCAGGGATTGAACTCAGGGGCACTTGACCACTGAGCCACATCCCCTGTCCTGTTTTCCATTTTATTTAGAGACAGGGTCTCACTGAGTTGCTTAGCGCCTAATTTCTCTTTTGTACATAATGTTCATAATTATATGAATTCTTTGAAGAAAAGGAGACCAGGACAACATAACAACTTGCTGCCTACCAAGACATTTTTCAATGCCATCACAACTCACTGGTCATGCATGAGGGGTTCATCGTAGTCCAGTTGTATGTTTTTTGTGGACACTTCCACTCCATGATTCTGGGACACAGGTTTCTTCATCCCATGACTATATCATCCCCAAAGCCTTCAGAATTCTGTGCTAGGTTGGGCACAGGTGGAGGAAGAAACAAAAATCACTCAGGTAGATTTTATTACCCAGTCTTTGAAGTGGCACGCATTCTTCCATTGATATCCAGGGAGGAAGGGATGTATAGTCTAGCTGTTTGGCTAGGAAGGAAAACAAATGTGTTTTGATAAATATCTGGGTAGTCTATTCCCAAAAGTGCATCTCATAAGCTGCAACACAGTTTCCTCCTGAAATATATATATATATATATATATATATATATATATATATATATAATAACTTTGCAAGAAAAAATTACATTCCCAGAATAAAAATCATACTTAGAGTCAAATTCAAGAATCAAAAATGCCTCACCACCAACTACACTGTGTGGTTGAGTCTGTTTTGAATCTTTTCCACCCCTGTTCACCTCTTTTAATACTTACTGCATTCAGAATATGAAAGATGTACTTCATAAAGGGACATCTGGATCTTTTTAATATCTAAATTATCAAAATTTTATGCATCTACGTCATGCCCTCGGGTGTTTACTTTGAAACAGGTTCATGGAAAGTTCACTTTGACAGAGAGCCATAATGACTTCATGCATTAATTAGTGCAGCCTAATCTTGAGAGCATTAACTGAATCATCAGTTCTGCTTATTATCCGCTTCAAGACTAGCTTTGCCACTGTCTTGGCTATATTTCTGAAAATGTGTTCTCATTTTCCCCAGCTTTCACAGAAATGATCCTAGGTATAACAGGTTATTAGAATTCTCTAGACTCTGAAGTGTGACAAACTCCAGTGTACCATTGACGCCTGGCAGTGACTCGAGTGTCCCAGAGTGGTGGCATACAATGTTATCTTGGGAGCTGATATTTGCAAATCTCTGGATTCATACCTATAACTGAAGCAGTGTTCCAATCCTGGAATAATCAGATGCATTGGAAATGCAGTGAAGTGTAACCGTCCAACAGTGGAACCATGGATCTGTGTTGGCTCCAAATTGGGGTGTGTGTCTAGGCCATGACTAGACCAGAACAAGAAAAGAGCATGTTGCAACCACTGTGTATGTTCAATTCTTATCAATGATTAAACAATAAAATTAAGGGTGACTAATGTGCAATATCCAGCTTGAAACTTTCAATTTTATGGAAAAATGGGCAATGACATCTCCAAATTGTTTCCTGCTGAAAGAAGACAAAGTTGGGAGAAGTAACCCCAAGTTCTTTTCTATATCAAGTGGGACATGGACACGGAAGGGCATCCAGCATCAGAGGTCCACAGTCTAGAGGTCCACAGTGGCAGACGGAAGGTGACTGGACAAGGCATCATAGGGCAGGGATCATGCTAAGAAACAATAAAGACAGCAAAGAATTTCTTTTTTTTTTTTTTTGTAAATAATTAGCACAAAAACAATTAGTATTTCAGCCAGTCTCTGAAAACCATGAGGACTAACTCACAAACATTTTTAACAGCACAGATTCTTCAGAAAAGCATCTACTTCTTCAATGATTTTTTTTAAAAAAAATTACATTAAAGAGATGACAACAAGCTTTTGGATTTATTTTTCCCCAAAACACATGCTTGGTAGTATACAATTGTCTGCTGATTGTATCATTTCTCTTTCTTTGCCTCTGATTGCAGTTAACAGAGACAGAATGAGAAGTCTGTTTTGTCATTTTCTGGTTGATCACTTTTGTTTAGGTATGTGGATCTATGCACAATCCCTACTTTCTTGGAAGAATCTTTTAGAGACATTTTGTCATTTTAAAATAGGATTTACTTTAATTAAACCCACCTATTGTAATTCATGAATGCACTTCACTGGGCCTCCTCAGAACTGTGGGACTCTCACTTTTTTTCTCAGAATATTTCCCTCCCTTATGTTATGGGGAACGAAATGAGCCTGAGAGGTTCAAGCTGGATATTGCACATTAGTCGCCTTAATTTCATTCTTTGCTTTGAATGTAACACTTGCAAATCATTTTTAAAAGGAGCACATCTCTTCCTCTCTCCCTGCTCCCTCCTAATCTCTCCCCTCTCCCTAATCTCAGGGGAAACAGGATTACCTTTCTTCCCCATCCTAGGCAGAGTTATCTGTCCCTCAATGCAAACCCACCATAGGAATGAAGTAACCCAGACTTTGGGGATGGTACCAGTAGGTCTCAGAAAGACTATCTCCCAAATTAACAAGTGAATTTCAACTCCAACATAGAACACAGAGAATGTAGCCTTTGAATCACCCTTTTAAAAGCCCCTGTTCCTGCTAATGGGCAGAATCTAAGCCTTTGGGACCAGACTCCCCTGTGGTGATTTCTCCTTTGCTAGCCAAGCAATAAACAAAAACAAAACAAAACAAAACAAAATTTCACTGCAACATGATTTTGATGCAGAAAGCAATTACTGTGTGCAATATGTTAAAACTGAAAAAAAAATTTGCTTGATTTAATGGTTAATTCTATGTGTCAACTTGATTGGGCTAAGGCGTGCCTAAATAAGTAGTAAAGAAAATTCTGGGTTTGTCTGTGAGGATGTTTTGAGGAGATTAGTATTTGAATTATTATTTATCAGCAGATTATTAGGGAATATCCACCCCTACGAGTACTGGTTGGCATCATCCAATCCATTAAGGAGCAGGGGTGTGAACTCTCTGTCTCCTTAAACTGAGATATCCATTTCTCCTGTCCCAGGGAAGAAGAACTCTTGGTCCTCAGCCTTTGGACTCTGGCTGAATCACACCATCATCTTTCCTGATTCCCCAGCCGGCTCATAGCATAAGGTGGGACTTGTCAGCCACCATAATCTCATGATCCAATTCCCATAATAAATATGCTCTTATATGTTGTCTCAGTCCATTTTATGTTGTTCTAACAGAACATCTGAGACTGAGAAATTTATGTAGAAGAAAATATTTCTTATAGTTCTGGAGACTAAGAAGTCCAGGGTTGAGGGGCCCACATCTTCTTGCTGTGTCATCCCACGGGATAAAGCAGAAAAGCAAGAGTATATACAAGAGAAAGGGCTGAACTCACTTTGATAAGAAATCTGCTTCTATGTTAGTATTAATCCATTCATTAAGGCAGACACCTCATGACCCTCTTATCTATTAAAGGTTGCCTTGATGGTGATCTTTGGGGCACACATTCAAATCACAGCATTTATATATCTTTATATCTTAATGATTCTCTTTCTCTAAAGAACCCCAACTAATACACTTGAATATAAAAATTTCTAATTCATTAAAAAAAATTCCAAATGAGTTTCAGTGAATCTTGAATTCATTAATAAAATTATACAAATTCAATTATTTTGTATGAATAACCAACCAACTTTGAAGGCTATATGAATTTACTAATAAAATCACTAAGCAAACAAACCCTTATTTAATGTGTGCCTGAGAATAAAGTACCCTGTGTTAATAAGAATTTTGAGTTTCATACATTTGTGATAATCTCCCTCACCTACGATAGCTCAGAGAAATAACTATTATAAAAAGTTACACTAAAATTAGGAGGTACAATACTGATTAATATTTAGTCACTTTCCTTCTCTTTCAAATATAGTGTCTCTGAATTCATTATTATTTTTGGAAACTGAAAATAACTAAAACTAAAATTTCTTTTAAAATTGGTTCCACCTCACACTTATTTTATGAATGAATAAAGAAAATGTAGTATATATACACAACAGAATATTACTCAGCCATAAAGAAAAATGAAATTATGGCATTTGCAAGTAAATGGATGGAACTGGAGACTATTATGGTAAGTGAAATAAACCAACACCCCCCCAAACCGAGGCTAAATGTTCTCTCTGATACGTGGATGCTAACACACAATAAGGTAGGGAAGAGAAGAATAGAAATTCACTGGACTAGACAAAGGGGAATGAAGGGAAGAGAGGAGGGACAGGAATCCGAAAGAGAATGAATCAGACATAACTTTTCCTATGTTCATCTACAAATATATGACCAGTATAACTCCACATCATGTTGAGCCACAAAAATGGGATCTAGTTAGAATGTTAAACTCTACTTTCATTTTTATTAAAAATTTACATAATTATTAAAGGAGAACAAATGGAAGAAAATGCATATATTATAGGAACATGCTTAATGAGTATATAATGGGTAAATGCTCAAATATTTTTTACTGATCAATGTGAATATTCAAACTCCTGGAGATAAAATATTAAGACTACAGGAAGGGTATTCAGCCTACACAGTAAATAATATATAATATAATTAATATCCTTGGCCTCTGCATCTCACCATTGAGCCCTAAAAATCTTGCCTAAGCTACTTCAGTCTTGCAAATTCATGTATATAGTAAAATAATACAAGTTGGAATTTGTATAATGATCCTATCTAACTCTTTGGTCCTTCCCAGGAAAACTCTAAACTAGTTCCACAAAAAATAAATCCTGTGCCTGATTTAATCAGAGTTGTGTGTTACACAAATATTTTAACACACCTATGAATTATGATCCTTTCAACACACATTTGAGCCTGCATCCACAGTGTGAAATCCAAATTGCTTCATTACAAGTGCAATAATACAAATAATCAATAATAATATGACTAACGTCATGACATTTCACAAATTAAATATAGCCTGATTCTGTCTGAGAAGACTATGGATGCAATGACTTGGGTCCTAGAGTTAGAATCAAATGACCAATTTTTGTGATGATTCTACTTTTTTTTCTAAGTGTAGACAAACAATTCACCATCTCTGCCTCAGTTTCTTCACAGGGAAATCAAGGATATCTGCCCTATCTTTAGAAAGGAGTTGTTTAGAGAAACAAATAATATTCTCACACACCATATAAGTTCTCATCATTTATTCATATAAGATAGAGTGGCTATATTATGACATGACCCTATATAGAGTTCAGACATGAAGTTGTAGGAAAATAAAGAATAGAAATAAGAAAGTTATAATGTTCATTCAAAAAAAGCATAATTTAGATGGGTAGACAGTTCTTGATGGTCTAAATTTCAGGCATATGCATATCCCTGAAAGATATATTCTGCATCAGTAACTCAATTAACATTTTTATTTGAGTAGATGAAGCTCACATTTTCAAGTAATCAGGTAATTTATTATATAATCACTCACCTAGAAAATCAATTAGAATTCAGCACAGATATACTCACTGGCTATTCAATTTGAAATAGATTGCTTCCCCAGGTAGAAATCATGTCTGACTGTACTTATGAAACAAGTCACTTTAGTTTATATATCCTCTGACTCACCATCTGTAGTACACAGCAATGTCAGTCACAATCAGTCCCTAAGTAGTATTCTTTTTACCCAATTTTATATAATATGACAGGGCTTCTTTTTAGACAACTCTTCTTGAAATAATAAAGTTAACCAAAATTGACCATAAAAGGAGAAGAAGAGTATATATTTACAGAAAAGGCCTTTTACTATACAGTTTCAGGTATTAAATATTTTCAGGTTTGCAGCTCGCATGTTCTGGCATTACAGTGAAGAGCTGCCCTAGAGAACATGTGAACAAATAAACAAGGCTGCTTCCAATAAATCTTTATTGACAAGAAGAGAAGATGTACAAGATTTGGACTACAGGAAGTAGCTTGCCAATCCTGAACTAAAGATTATGTAAAGGCTGTACCAGGAATTAACTTCATGAATTTAAAGATATTTTCTTCCCTTGTTAAAATTAGTACCTGCCTATTCTAAAATGAATGCTTGCATATTTTAGTGGTTTATAAGTTTCTTATACTTATTAAATATTTATTAAAAGAATTATTTGGGCTTCTTCCTCAAAATATGTAATCTTACTCAAATTAGCTTTCTGATCAGAGTATTTGGCATTCAGGTACAAAACATTTGTAAATTAAGTTCATGAGCAAGGCATTATGCTGAGTGGAGTCAAGAGCCATGATGATTCTCTTAGAATTAAAACTCAGGTGGGAAATATGGCACAGACAGAAGCAAAAGTCATTCTTCCTCTAGCTTTTTAACGTGGCAAATCATGTTTTACTTTTGTTTAAGCATTTGTAATTTGATGTACATGGTACTAGTTAAGAAATAATTCTATAATTGGTTTTGTACTCACCATACATGAATCATTCCTCATCTACAATGTGCCCCAAATGCAGATTCATTTTCCAGATACATAGATACAGAATAAAGTGTTTCATCACTGAAAAAGAAAGATATTGTTCCTATCTCATGAGAGGGATTCAACTAGAATTTCTAATAATTGTTTAAAAGTTACTAAAAATACATTAAAGAAAAATAATTCTCACCCTTTTGAAATAATAAGGAAGACTTTATTCAAGACTTTTGCAATAGGGCTACTGCAACAAGGGAGACAGATTGAGCTCAACTCCAGAATCAAGAAGGACAAGTGGATGGAAATTCATAGCCAATGAGTAGAGTGAGGGGGTGGCTGAGGTAAAAATCACCAAGATGATAAATTACTAAATCATTAAGCAGAGGGGGATTCTGGCTCAATTCACCTAATGCCATTCTTGCTAAAAGAGGCACAAGACTTAGACACCAAAGATAGGTGGTGTAAGGACCCCCCATCACTGAGGAGTGAGGATGGGTACTCTAAATAAACAGATTTAGTGGGATTCTAGACTAGGCTAAGCAAACCTAGTATTTATAGAATATCGAATAGGGCCAAAGCCTAGACCTAGTAGAAAAGAGTTTTCAGAGGGACCTAATTAAAATTTGGCAAAAGAGAGAGTCTGTGAAAGGTAATGGGCCAAACCAAAAATCTAATAATAATACAATCATATAAAATAATTAGATATTATACATCAAGTTTCAAATATTAGCCTGTATTGGCACATTTCCCCAAAGATTTTTAAATCATTGAAGGTAAAATGCATAATTTCAGATATGCATGTATCAGCAGATTTTAACCTTTTATCTACTTTGTATTTTGTTACTTACAAAAATGACATCTGGATTAATCATCACTATATATTTTTTCTAAGTATATTCTGTTATCATTGTTCAAATAAATAGACATTTAAGTGACATCATCTAACCATATTTTTATATTGTATTCACTATACACATGTACAAAAATTAATATAGAGTGAATTTTAAAATTCATGTTATTAATTTTAAATTTTCATAATAATTTCTAGGATATACACTAAGACTATTTTGCAACTTGACAGTAATACCCATTGAGGATCTCTAATAATTGAGAAAATAATTTTCTCTCGTGGGAAGAAGCTACCAGTATCAGTTGCATCTCACATTTTTTCCTTTGGCAACACTCTTTGGATATTGAGTGCAGACTTGGGCTTGGTGTTCATCTCACAACCTATCAGGATTGAGTACAAGATAGGGTCTATCATCCTGACACCTGTTAAATAATTTTTTCAGAAGAGTTCCTTTTAGTAATTCTAATAACTATGGTGAGCCAACTTTGAACTTAAAGAGACAGACACTTAAATGCATTTCCCCAGAAGAGAAATGCTTAGTATTCCCTACATGAAGGGCTGAATTATCTTTGATTCCATTATAAACATTATAGTCATCATACCTGAATTTTAAAGATTGAGTAAATTGTTCTGTTTTTTTTTCCTAATTTGATAGATGACCATATGAGTAACTTGTTCCCCGAGAAACTTGACTTTTTCAGTGTAACACACACCATCTTGGTTTATCTTAATAATCTCTATGATATCACATGATATTTTTTATTGTGAGAGGAAAAAAATAAAATTTACTCTCTTGATGTTAGTTATATGGTATGGTATTTCGACTGAAAGCACATCATTGTACATCAGATCTATAAATTTTTCCTCTTGAAGACTGAATCTCTATATCCTCTGAACAACAGATCACAGTTTTTCCTTTTTCCTAATCTCTGGCAACCACCATTCTCCTTTGTTTCTGAGTTTGATTACTTTAAATATCTCATGTAAGTAGAATCATGCCATATATGTCACTTTGTAACTGACATACATTTCATTTAGCATAAGGCCCTCATTTAGCATAATGGCATGCTGTTGTGCCAGTGTTTACTTCTTAAAAACTGAATAATCTCCCATTATATGCCTATACTTCATCTTCCATTCATCTACCAACTGACAGTTAGGCTGCTTCTACCTCTTCCTTACTGTGATAATACTATAGTGAAAAGAGGTGTGCAAGTATTTCTTCAGGATCCTGTTTTCAGTATGTATAAACAGAATTGCTTGGTCATGTGGTACTTCCATTTTTAATATTTTGAAAAATATCTACACTGTTGTCTATAGCATCTGCAGCATTTTACCACGACAATGCATGGTGGCTCCAATTTCTCCCCATCCTCTCCAATACTGGTTATTTTCTGTTTGTTTAATGACCATCCAAAAATTGTGTGAAGTGTGAGGTAATATCTCATTATGTTCTTGATTAACATTTCCTTTAATAAATTATTAAATTGACACTGACCAAATTCATATGTTTTTTGCCCATTTGTATGATTCTTTAGAACAATGTCTATTCAAGTCCTCACCCCATTTTATAGTTAGGTTATTTCTTCTTTTGCTAAGTTACATAACTTCTTTATATATGCCAGATGGTAGCTCTTATCTGACATAAGATTTGAGAATACTTTCTCCATTCTGTAGGCTGTATTTTCACTTATTGATCATTCCCTTCTCTGTGCAGATACTTTTAAATTTGATGTATTTTCATCTCTCTACTTTTGACATTGTCACTTGTTCTTTTTTTAAAAAAAATTTAGATGGACACAATACCTTTATTTTATTTATTTATGTGATGCTGAGGATTGAACCCAGTGCCCCACACATGGAAGGCAAGTGCTTTACTACTGAGCCACAACTCCAGCCCCATCACTTGTTCTTTTGATGTCATAGCCAGGATGTCCCTGATCAGGTCAATGTCATGAAGATTTTCCTAATTTTTTTCTCCAGGAACTTTAAAGTTTAACATTTTACATATAAAAAATTTTAATCCATTTTTAATTCATTCTTGTAATATTAATCACAATTCATTTTATCCTTCTCTCTTTCAATTATTATTTTTCTTCAATATTCTGTGTTTACCTTTACAGTAATAGTTTCTTTTCCATTTCAAGGTTTTAGCTTATGAAGTTTTTTTAAGTCCACTTTCCTGTTTTCTCAGAGGTTTTACGGTTCAGTCACTGGTATACTTCTTAAATTTCTAATAATTTTACTAAGAATATTAATGTTTGTTCAATTTTAATTTCTAATACAAATTACTTAAATAAATGTGGATTACCATATACCACTTTTATCAACATTATCTACTTTCCGCCTCTGGATGTCCCCGTGATTATGATGTGATTGATACTCTTTGTCTGAAATGGTCAAATGAAAATTATACTCAGCTGAACTTTAGAGAAAATCATGGGCATACTTACAATGATGTAGGTCATAAGATTTTGTTTGCTATTGTTTTCAACTAATGTGTTGAATAAGTTTTGTAGTAAAATAGCACATATGGAAAGTTTTAAAGCAGTGATAACACCTTAAATGTGAGTAAGCCAATACAAGATGGGCAGAGAAGAATTTGAACAAACAGGCACTTGCTGGGATCCCTCTTGTCTACCACTAGTAGATCACACCTTCTCATCCAGTCTCTGCATGGCTGCCCGTTCTTCCTACAACCTACACATAAAGATGGACAGCTTACCCTGGGTCTATGGGTTTTCAGCTGTAAAGCTCCCATGTCAAAACTATAATTAAACACATTTGTTAATTTTTTCTCCTGTTAAAAAATGTATTAAATGGGCTGTAGCTGTAGCTCAGTGGTGAAGTGCTTGCATCGCAAGTGTGAGGCACTGGGTTTGATAATCAGGAACGCATAAAAATAAATAAAAGAAATTGTGTCCATCTACAACTAAAATATTTTTTAAAAATGTATCAATAATAAGTGAAATAAGTCAATCCAAAAAACCAAAGGCCAAATGTTTTCTCTGATAAGCAGATACCAATTCATAGTGGAGGGATGGAATAGGGAAGAATGAATGATCATGCAGAGAGGAGTGAGGGGGAGGGAGGAGCTGTGGGGAAAGATGGTAGAATGAAACAGACATGATTACCCTAAATACATGTATTATTACACTATTGGTGTGACTCTGCACCACGTACAGTCACAGGAAAAAGTTGTGCTCCATTTGTGTACAATGTGTTAAAATGCATTCTACTCGCATGTATAATTAATTAGAGCAAATTTTTTAAAATATGTTTGAAAATTGCTGAGAGTTGATCTTAGATGTTCTCACAAGGACAAATTAACTATGTGAGATAACAAATATGTTTATTAGCTTATTTAACCATTTCTCAATGTACACATATATTAAAACATCATGTTGTATATCATTATATTTATATATATTCAATATTCTTGAATATTATATGCTCTCTCTATATATATATTAAATATTCAATATATATATTCAATATTCAAAATATACTTTGTGTACTAAAATCCCATATACTTTGTGTACTTAAATCATATATATATATACACACACACACACAATTTTTAATTGTCAACTGTACCTCAATTTAAAAAATGCACAGGTAACTCTTAAAGACAAAAATATGCTAGCAGAAATGTTTCTGAAATAAACATTTGAATCTAATAGGGAAAAAAAGGTACAAGCAGTGGTACGCAGAGAGAATTCGTTTAAAGAAACAAAAGAAACCCTTTGTTATGAAACAAAAATTTCAAACAGCAAGCTTAAAATATTCCTATTTTAAAAAACCCTATTACAACCTTAAGAAAACCACATAGCAATTGAGAGGGGTGTGTGTGTGTGTGTGTGTGTGTGTGTGTGTGTAACAGGTTCAATATAAAGTGAATTATAAATATTACCATATGATTTTAAGTCCTTCTGAATTTTATTGTTGAATCATTGGTCAGCTTTCAAATAAATATTCTGCCTCCTCTTTATCTTTGAATTTGTCTTGGCCACTACTTATTAATCTTCTGTAATTCTAAGTATTTATTTTCCAAACCTTCAGTTACATGCCAATGATATCAATGAAGACTGGAACTGGAAGAGTCACCACATTTAAAAATAATGTCCAAAGATTCTACTCTTTAATAAAACACACACTAAATCAACCAAATAATTAAAAATAAAAATAAATAGATTGCAGTACTTAACAAAGGGTATACTTTCTCTAATTTCTGTGCCAACCATTGTTTAGGCTGAAATGACAGAAAAAGCCTGACAGCAAATGGGAAAATACCTTTGGCCAATAAGATGGCACACATCTGACCCAAATGCCCAGCTTATCTGAATACCCCTCCTTGTTGGAGACTTAAGACATCCCAGAGATGCTCTCTTCCTCTCCTGACAGGTTAGCATCCCTACCCTGTCATCTGCATCACAAAAGTCTTGCTTAACATCGACCTCATCTGCCTATAAAGTCCATAAATGCAAGGACCTTTTCTATCTCATGCATTGCTGTCTGCCCAACACCCATGACAGTACCTGGTCCTGAGCATTCAGCAAGAATTTGTTGAATTTATTAAAATGCAAACTATGTGGGAGAATCTTATTACTGGAATTGATCGGTCTGCTGTGATGGTTACCAACAAAATTTGTGTAATGGGACCAGAAAAGCCTGCATTTTAATATCATCTTTCCTACTTCCCTTCCTTAAGCTTTAAATCCCTTCATTAAGGCTTCATCTTTATAAGGCATGGTCCAATGAAATCTCAAAACAAAGGAGGTCTTTAATCTTAAAGTGTGTCTTATGGAAAAGACCATCCCAGGGTAATCCATCCTGGAAGCTGGCCTTGATGACCAGAGTCAGGAGAGAACCAAGGGTGACGTTGGAGGCACGGGAGGCACTGCCTATGGATGGCTGTCCTGGGCAGGGTGCCCCAAAGTCGGAGTTACCCATCAAAGGCTCACGATGGCTGGTGCTTCAGTTGAGAAGCTTAAAAACCAGAAAGCAGTGGGTGTTCAGGCAAAATGTGCCCATTCATTAAATTTCCTTTTTCTGATACAATTTGTGTGCATCGTTTCACATAAGAGCAACTGTTTTTTACACCTCTATTTCTTGTTTCTGTAATGCTCCTCAAAAAAATATACTATGTGTACTAAAAATTTTTAAAAATATATTTAGAGAAGAATTGCCTTTTATTTTTATTTTTTGTACTAGTGATTAAACCCAGGGGTGCTTTATCTCTGAGCTACAACCCAGACCTTTTTATTCTTTATTTTGAGACAGGGTCCCCCTAAGTTGCTTAAACTGAACTCCATATGCAGTCCTCCTGCCTCAGCCTCCCAAACTGCTAGGATTACAGGTGTGTGCCACCATGCTCAGCTGAAAATGGCCTTTTAAAAATTAGCATGTGGTGCATTTACCTGGAAATACTTTAGTAGACAAATCACAGTTATTTCTTTTATAAAACACCAAGAGTTTTAGAGTAAATACATCATTTTTCAACTGATAAAACAAGCTGTAATCCCAGGGTCTCAAGAGGCTGAGACAGGAGGATTGAGAGCTCAGAGTCAGCCTCAGCAAAAGCAAAGCACTAAGCAACTCAGTGAGACCCTGTCTCTAAATAAAATACAAAATAGGGCTGGGGGTGAGGCTCAGTAGTTGAGTGCACAAATGCCCAGCTTATCTGAATACCCCTCCTTGTGGGAGACTTAAGCCATTCCAGAGATGCTCTCTTCCTCTCCTGACAGCTTAGCCATCCCTGTCTGCCATCTGCATCACATTGGTCTTGCTTAACATCGACCTCTTCTGCCTATAAAGCCCATAAATACAAGGACTTTTTCTACCTCACACATTGCTCTCTGCCCAATACCTATGACAGTACCTGGTCCTCAGCATTCAGCAAGTATTTGTTGAATTTATTAAAATGCAAACTACGTGGGAGATTCTTATTACTGGAATTGGTCAGTCTGCTGTGATGGTTACCAACAAAACCCATGGGTTCAATCCCCAATATCAAAAATAGGCAAACAAAAACTGTTCCCTTTAAGATAACCAAATACATAATAAAATATGAAAAGTGAACATTCTTGACACTTGGATCATTTAACTTTGATTTGGTACTAAGTATATATTGAATGGCAATTTTAAATGGACTCTTTTAGTCATATTCCACTAAAAAATATTTTGTTCTGTACTAGGAAAGTTATTGTTTGCTAATGAGTATAATGTCAAACACGCACATTTTAGTGGATTTCTTTCATATTTTATTATTTACCCATTTTTAATTTCTAATCTCTTAAATCCAAAAGGAATTATATACATATCAAATTCACATATCAAATAATCATATCAAATTCACAGCAGAAATATTATCATTAAATATCATGAAACAACCATAGAAAAACATTGTTAAATTTTAATAATGCCTAAAGAGTTGACCTTATGTGAATTGAAAAAAAAGTTCATTCTAACAGAGTTGAATGATACTGGAGGCTATAAGAACTTTATTTTTTTCTTTTCTCAAAAGAAAAAAAAAATATATATATATATATATATATTTCTGTCTTGTAGGTTGTAAGTGAGAGCCTGCAACTTGACATCTTTTTGTCTTAGTCTCTCCAAATATTTTAGAGAGCTCTGTCATCTACAGATTCCAGCAACAGAGATGGGCGATGTACAACCCTCCCCTGTCTGGGCCACTGTCCCACATGCCCCCTGAATGTATCATCCTGGTGGGTCAGCAAGTAGGCAGTTAGAGACCTCTGGCACTGAATAAACTGTTGACCTTGTATATCTGGAAGTTGACAAAGAAGGAGGGTAGAACATAAAAGAGAACGTAAAACTGAGAGTCAGAAGACTAACTCTCAGTTTTCCTCTTCTATTAAATTGAAGAGTTCCATAGGAAGGTCTGTAATTTCTCATCCAAGCTTGGTGTTTTCAAAGTCAATCTTAAATTATTATCTACTACATTTAAGAAAGTAGAGACACAGGGAAAAGAATTAGGAAGGAAACATGATTCTTATGCATACACTCTTGGACAATGTATAGCACTAGTTAGAGTGATCTGCATCTTCAGTTGTTATCATTTGTTCAGAGCAGCTGCCTGATGGACTGATACAGATATGAATATTGATGGTGCACTTCTAAGTTGTCCTTGAAAAATTAGAGTTAAAAATGATAAAAGAATGCAAAACAGAAAAAGAAGTTAAGAACAGTTAAAAACTAACAATTGGGGCCAAAACCAGATTGAAGAAGTTATTTCAGAGCTCTAGATATTTTTCTAAAATCAGACCCTGGTATGGCTGTATGTATGAACGTGACTGTATAACCAATGTGATCCTGCAATCCGTACAAAAATAATAATTCATACCCCATTTGAATCAAATGTATGATATGTCAAGATCATTGTAATGTTTTGTGCAACTGATTAAAAAAATTAAAAAAAACAACAAAAGCTTCTAGAACAAGTCCCCCCCCCCCAGTACTAAGGATAGCCACCTGGGCTGCTGGGCTGCTCAACCACTGAGCTACATGTCCAGCCCTTTTTAAAAATTTTATATCAAGTCAGGGTCTTACTAAGTTTTCCAGACTAGACTCCAACTTGACATCCTTTTGTCTTAGTCTCTCGAATAGCTGGGATTAAAAGTGTGTGCCAAGGTTCTGAGGTTGAATTATTTTTCTTTTGTTCCCTGCTACACACACATACACACACACACACACACACACACACACACACATGCACACACCACTAATTTGATTCTTTACTGCTTGAAATAAGTAATGCATAAATGCTTTTATTCACAAATAAGTTGTTATTAAAAGTCAAAAGAATGTGTTCAACTCTCTTAATATGTCACTTGGCATCAAAATTTTTCATGATTATAGGGAATTTATTCCCATAATATCAGTGAAACATGAGAAGTGACTCCTTTACATAATCATACCATTAAATTCAACTAAATGCCTCAAGAAACAATATCATCATCTGTGTAACAAAACCAAGTTAGGATAGGAGTCAAATAAATAACATAAATCATTGTCTTCTTACGATTCAACAATAAAGATGTTTTCCTTTCAAAATGTTTATATGGTCAGAAAGGTTTTCTGAAGACTTAGATGTCTTCTATTGCTGATCACTCATCTAGAGCTGGTATAGGGGATTTGGAGAGGAAGCCTCAAGAATATACTCACACACACACATAAACACACAGCCATGATTCTGGTGGATACAATCATATGCAACTTATATAACTCATAAAGCCAGTTTCCACATCTGTAGAATAAAGGTCTTAATACTTTGTCTTGCATTGTTACAGTGAGAACAGGAAGTAATAAAGGTTAAATGGGTCTTAAATTGTCTTGCTCATTTTGAGTGTTTTAGACATATTTTCCTTTAACCTATGACCAGCACAAACCAAATCAGCCTCAAAATCTAAAAACAGGACAGGAAACTGCTCTAATTTAAATGGAAGCATTCCAAATTTTCTCTCACATGTCCCTCAATCAGAGCAGAGGAAACACATGGGATGAGAAAAAAAAAAAAAAGAGGAAACCCAAATGATTAAAATTTATATTCAGTCACCTTTCTCCAGCCAAATTTAGTGAATAGGAACCCACATTTACAACATAGCAAGGATGGATAAAGATGGGTTAGGGAGGATTAAAGTGAATAAAGTGAACCCAAACAGAAAAGCACCAGGATGCGGCATATTCAGAAAGCATAAGAAACCCTGATTGAACAACAGCCATCTGTCAGTGTGTATCTGATTCATGACTAGAGCAGTCGACTCAGAGAGCTCTGGTCGTATAAACTCCCACAAAAGAAATGACATCCATTCACATTTACAAGTGCTCAATCTTCACCAATTTGCAAATAATAGTTTTATATGAGATCAGCCCATAATTCATTGTGCTACAGTATTTTATAGATGGCACTCTCTTTCTGTGTGTGTCTAAACCCACACACATGCTTTTGTGTATATATATTTTTCTTTTCTAAAGGAGGCTTAAGTATTATATGTTCTGGCTGCTTAAACATGATAAAAAACAAAACCAACCAAACAAACAAAAAACCACCTAAACCCAGATTGCTTAATGGTCCTTCCTCAGCTCAGAGGTATCTGGGGAAAAGGTATAAATAAGAACTCGGGTTTTCTTTCTGCTGAGTGGGATGGGCCACACTCCAGCACAGATGCCCTACATGCATCCAATCACAGAAGGAGCTTTGGTCCTGCTCCCTCCAAGATGCTTGACTCATGGCCATCATGTCTCCTTTTTCACTAGTTCCCTCTCCATCTTTCATGCCTGATGGTTCAAAACTTCCACATATGTCCAGTTTCCTGAATTTTCCTCAAGATTATCTGATAAAACAATTCGCTTCACATCTCCAAATTCATGGAGAAATTCCAATTCTGATCTGTAACAACTGGACCCCAGCCAAGATGAGTCATCAGGTAGGACCAAAACCCAACACACTGTTTCTGAAGGGCCGTGGTAGGATGGCTTGGCTGGAAGCAGAGTGCCACACACTGGGGAAAGAAAACATTGTCTCCTTGGATGCTTCTGAGATGGAGTTTAAAAGAAAGTTTTCCAACTGGGAACACTTAGATTTAATTATCTCTCTTGTATTTTCATTTAATTTGCTGAGTTATGTACAAAGAATTGGATTTGGGATCACTCAGAATCCTTCATTCGTGACATAGACCTCATTTAAGGCAAGTCTTGCTCCAGTTAGTTATTGAATTAATTATTTTCAATAATGTTACAAGCCTGAGGGACCAAGTACCCCAACAAAAACAAGACTCTTGACAATAAGCTACATGTAGCCATGCAACACACCCCCTCTGTCTCCTTGCCTCCCTCTACCTGCACAAACAGGCTCAGGCAGCTCAAAATGAGATTTGCGGCATTGTTTTCATAGGCAATAATATTTCTGGATTTTTTTGTTGTTGTTGTTTGTTATATGGAACAAACAAGTATTTCTCCAAGTGCCGCCTTTGGTCACTGTCACCATTTTCACACAATCAAATTTCAGAATTGAAATTAAAGAAGCAGTAGGGCCTGTACTTTCTAATGTATTTTAATGTCCTGTTTAAAGCCCTTATATACTTAGTTATCAGTTTTATTAATTTATATTATTTTATATTTAAATTAAATTATCATGGTAAACCATTGCTTTATGAACAACCCAATCATTCTTTAGCTTGATTAGTATAAACAAAGACTTAGGCTAATATGATATTTCCAAAATATCTTAGTCTATGTGAAAGCAGTAAGTCACATTCCATTTCTTCAAATGACACCAGAATTATCTTTTATAGCATTAAGTGTTAGTCATCCACTAAAGGTGCTCTAGAAGTTTTCACTGTTATTGAATAAAACTCAAACTGCTTTCCAGGAGCTTTCACTTTCTATATGTTCTGGCTCCCCTCTACTTTTCTAACTTCCTCTCTCAATGCTCCAGTGGGCACATCCATTTTCTATTTCTCCAAACTACCCACATCTTTCTTTCCAGTTTTTGTTTTCTTAACTCAGAGCCTCATGCATGCTCAGAAAGTGCTCTATCACCAAGTTACATCCCCAGTCCTTGTAATACTGTTGAGAAAGTCTCTCATGCAATTGCCCCAACAGGCCTAAAAACTTGTGAACTACCTGGCTCAGCCTCTTGAGTAGCTGGGATTAAAGGTATGTACCACCTCTCTTTCTTTACAGCCTGTATATTAAAAGTTCAAGATCATGGAGTACTTCCTGCTAAATGATTTTCTGCCCA
Source organism: Spermophilus citellus (assembly GCF_964194105.1). NCBI lineage: Eukaryota > Metazoa > Chordata > Mammalia > Rodentia > Sciuridae > Spermophilus > Spermophilus citellus. The sequence continues at coordinate 271,181,183 of NC_138182.1, read as the reverse complement.
AACAACATCTATTCATAAAGACTGCCCAGTGTAGATTAGCATCTCCTGTTTTATTCATTTCAGACATTATCTAAGTCCTCGGCTCATTTATAAGGATATGTGTTTTTTTCTGTATACACCATTAGAATCTAAACCCATGAGGGTAAGGAATTTGTGTCATGCTCTCCCCATGAGTTTCCTAGCATTCCTAAGAGTTCCTGGAATATAAGAAGTGCTCCATCTTTACTTGTTAAAATAACAAATGTTCGGATGAATTGTAAAATATCAGCAAAATAGAGTTAAATCCAGCTCTATCTAATTCTAAGCTCACACTCTCAATATTTGATCTTATTATACTGCCTTCATGTTCTGTAAATTGTTCAATAATATGTGATATGTTCTAGGATCTCTATTAGGTGGCCCTTCTTGCAATCAAGAATATTAAATCTCTTTTTTGAGTTACAGACTTACAGCTCTCATGTTTAACAGTATTTCCTAAGAAGATAAATAATTTTTTGTGTTCCTTTTCTCCTGAAAAACAGAGGTCAGAACAGTAGCTAATAGTGCTCTCAGGGGTAGAGTGCTTGCCTAGCATGCACAAGGCCCTGGGTTCAATCCCCAGAACCACAAACAACAAAAACAGTGAACTGATAATGTATAGAACCTGTACCTCATAGTATCTAACACATTACATTATCTATACTTCAATTCCATGTAGGTCAGGACATACAAGCTCTATAAGACTTATGCTCCTTTTGTTCTGTTTTTTCCCTCCTACAGAAGCAAATCTTAAGTATGCAGGGCATGTAAGTTAGCCAACAAGAATTCATTTTTTTTTAATTACTAAAAGACTGTGGTGAAAAATACCTCATCAAAAAGAAGAGCATGAAGCACTCAAATTTGGTTAAAGGGTGTTAGGCCCAGTTGGGAGGGAAAGGTCACTTTAATTATTGCTCAACTCCTAATTAAAAATTTCGCTTCATTCCAGGTTGAGATCCATATATGAAGTTGATACAGGTGAATGCCACAGAGGAGTGAACACCAAAGAGTTCAGTATTCACGATCAGTAAACATTTAACAAATTTGATTAAATGTATGGATAAAGGAAGAATAGAAAGTTTCGCTTTTAGAAAATTTACATTCTATTAGAAAATATAGACACACATATAGGTAATTTAATTGTAATATTTTAAATGTAGATATAGGGGTGCTCAACGTTCTGCAGCCCATAGAAGAGAAGACAAAAAGCAAATTCGTTCTCTAGAATGCAAGAAGGGATACCTAATGGAGACTCTAGAACAAATCACATATTATTGAACAATTTCCAGAACATAAAGGCAGTATAAGATCAAATAACAAAAGTCTGAGTTTAGAGTTAGATAGGCCTGGGTTTAACTCATGCCGGCCTGAGCACGTTGGATGTCTTCATAAAGGAGATAACATCTGTAAGATATGGTGTACTATGTAAGCAGGGGATAGGTGGGGAGGAGAGTCCAAGAAAAATAATGACAGCATGGAGAGATGTGGAAATTTTAAAACAGTATGAACTTTCTGGATTCTAAAGGGCAGGGTGATGAGTAGTGAAAGATAGGGGTAAAGGGTAAGGAAAACAGGCTTAATTCAAGAAGGATGAGATATTCACAGCTGGAATTTGAGCTCCATCTTATGGGCAATGGGGAACCATTAAAAATGTCCCCATAGTGGTGCACCATGGCCACACTCACAGGTGTTAGGTGGAGGGTGGATTTGAGAAGGCCAAGTCTGAAGATAAGAAATGATTAAATTTGAGATGCTGGTGGTACGTTTAAGCAGAAATCCAAGAGGAGATGGACTGGAAAGTATGAACTCTATTAGAGATTTTAGGTCATAATACATAGATTTTAGATTTATCAAAAAGTGATAACTAAAACCACATGGTGGTAAACTCAAACAGAATGCATAAAATGAGAATAATAAGTCGGTCACAGAATCTTGGGGAAAATATATAATGAATGAATGATGGAAGAAGAGACGTCTGTGAAAAAGGTGAAGAAAATATGCTCAGAAAAGCCAGAGGAGTTGAGGAGTTACAAAGTTCCAGATCCGAGAGTGACAGACAGATGTAAGAAGGAGGTAGTGGCAGTGCAAATGCCCCTATAATAATGGGGCTGGGAGAAGTTTATTCAATTTGTCAGTTAATAAACCATAGGTGCAGTGGTAATTGGGAGGCTGAAGCAGGAGGATTGAGAGTTCAAAGTCAGCCTCAACTACACTACGGTGAGGCACTAAGCAACTCAATGAGTCCTTGTCTCTAAGTACTATACAAAATAGGGCTGGGGATGTGCCTCCATGGTTGAGTGTCCCTGAGTTTAATCCTTGGTACCAAAAAAAAAAAAAAAAAAGTCAGAAATAATAGGTGATGATTAAATGAAGATGTTTAAGGCATTTGTATGGTTAAAGGAAAATTCTGGGGAGTTACCAGCAGATGGAGGTCACCAAAACAAAACCCCATTCATATGGAAACTATAAATAGATAAATAGTAAATAATATAATAAATATATAATATGTAAATAGTAAATAATCTTTTTGCAAAAAGAGTAATGAAGTAAGCTATAAAAATACAGGTAAATGACAAAGAAAATTTTAAAATTTCTGAATTGCAGCTGTTTCAGTCAGCTTTTTCTCTGCTGTGACTGAAAGACCCAACCAGAACAACTGTAGAGGAGGAACGGTTTATTTAGGGGCTCATGATCTCAGAGGACTCAGTCCGTAAGTGGCTGGATTCATCCTTGGGGCTCAAAGTGAGGCAGAACATCATGGTGGAAGAGTATCGCAAAGTTAAACAGCTTATATGATGATCAGGCAGCAGAGATAGAGACTCCACTTGCCAGATACAAATTATAAACCCAAAGCCATGCCCCCAGTTACCCACCTCCTCCAGCCACATACTACCAGCTATTAGTTGCCACTCAGTTAATCCTCCTCAGGGGATTAATTCACTGATTGTGTTAAGGCTCTCAACCCAATCATTTCTCCTCTGAAACTTTATGCATTGTCTCAGAGGTGAGCTTTTGGGGGACACTTCACATCCAAACCATAACAGTAGCTAGGCAGCTCTTTTATATGAAAGATGGCTATCATATCAGAAAACACAGGAGTAAGGAGTTAGGAATGCAAGTTGAGAAATGGGGGAAAAAAAGGAATCTTCCTCAAATAAAAGAAAAACATTTTAAAAAGGAAAAAAAATCAATGAAATTGATTTTGTATTGTTTACCATTTTATTGCTACATCCCAAGCACTAGCACATAGTCAATGTTCGGTATATAATTGTCAATGAGTGAAGAAAATTTTCTTGGGGATATCAACAAGAATGCAAAACAGAATAAAGGCTTCTCCACCTTATGCAATTATTGAACTAAGGCAGCGAGTAATTGAGAGTTTACTCAGTAAAAGTTGCCAACATTTGCATATCAAAATAAGATACTTGTTATAAATGAGAAGAGCTGGTAGACCAAGCAAAGTGGGAAGAAATCTAACATAACCAATGGAAAGGATGAATGAGGGGCACGCTGGAGAGTACCACATACCCTGCCCTATCCTGCCTCCATCCTGTCCTAGGGCCAACTTCTGAAATGAATCAATTAGAAATGAACCAAACCTACCAGCATTATGCACATCAAACAGACATGTAAAATTTCTCCCCAGGAATAGTACATGTTTAAAATAAATATTTAATCCAGGCAACTAGGATTGAAGCTACAAATGAGAAGTTCTAATGAACATGAAGAAAGAGAATGTGGATATTTTGTCACAATTAGAAGCTTCACCATAGGAAAAAAAAAAATCCATCTTCTGGGATATTCTGTCCCTAGTACTGAGGCTTTTGCTAGCCTCAGTTGGGAATCTCCAAAGAGCTAAGCTTGAATTCTGCAACATGCTCTTTGGGATATAACTTCCACAATTAATTGTGCACTGTTTTGGTCAGTTTTTTTCACTACTATGACCAAAATACCTGAGCAATTAGAAGAGGAAAAATTTATTTTGGGAGCTCAGGTTTCAGTGGTCTCAGTCCACAACAAATGACTCAATTCCTCAGGGCCCAAGTGAAACAGAATATCATGGCAGAAGTGTGTGGCAGAGGAAAGCTCTGATCAAAGGGACAAAATACATGACCCCATGGACCCACTTCCTGCAGCCACCCCCTACCTGCCTACAGTTACCACCCAGTTAATCTCTATCAGGGAATTAACGTATTAACTAGGCTAAGGATCTTATAACCTGATCATTTCACTTCTAAACCTTTTGACATTGTCTCACACATGAGCTTTTGGGGGATGCCTCATATCTAAATCATAATTAAACTGGTCTTGAACATCAGGATCAGGTCCCCGTTCCCTGGGGCAGAAGATTAAATATCTGAGAAATGCCAAGGCAAGGGCAGAAAGCAAGTTTTATTTAAGAAACAGAACAGGGGGTTGGGGGGAGGAGAGAGAGAGAGAGACAGACAGACAGACAGACAGACAGACAGACTTACTCTTCCAGAGAAGAGGGAGACTAGAGCTGGTGCCCAAAAGAGTACGTATGTCTTACCCCTTTTATAGATTTTAGGTTTCCTTTCTTCTCATGTCCCCCTCCTCCTCTTATCTTGCCTAGGTGACCAACAGTGACCAAAACAGCAGGAAGAGAGCCAACCTAGAGTGATTGCTTGTCTGATGCTCGCTAGGCTTGACTTTATTAGAACAAATAGAATAATGAGAACCTAACATGAGGATCTTTTCTAAAATCTTTAAAGTACAATTTATCTGGAGTCATTTTATGGTCACTGTATTTGGAATAGAAATCTGAGTCACAAAACTTTAATAGACAAAGCAGATTTCTTCCTGTTTATCTTTCTGTCTCTGCATTCCCTTCCTTGATGAGCAAGCAGTTCCAGGGTTTGTGGATCATCAAAAACAGTGACCAGCAAACTTTGGTTGGCTGACCATATTTGCCCACTGCTTGGTTTTGTAAATAAAGTCTTAGAATACAAACCTGCCCCTTTACATACTGCCTATGGCTGTGTGTACTACAAAAGTAAACTTGATTAATTGTGATAGAGACCATTTGGTTCACAAAATATAAAATATTTGTCATCTATCCTTTTACAGAGGAAGTTCACAGATCCCAGACCTAGAACCATGGAGCTGGAACTATTCTAGAAATGACTAAGTCCATGGGCTCCCATCTGTGACCCTTGAAGAAATACAGAACTTCATTTTTTCTCTTAATAACTTTTGCCTTAAAAGATTTTATGTACCAATCTATATTAATTAATTAAATAATTTGTTGTACACAATAGCTTTTGATCATGATAAGACAATTTGTGGAACTACATTAAGTTTCTATTACTGTTGTTAAAAAGTAAAGGAAGCTCAGATCATGCGCCCCAATGGAGGAGCACATAATTGATTTCAAGTAAGTTTTTATTTAAAATGCCCCCCCCCAAAATTAAGGTTTTTACTACATTCTGAAGGACCCTAAAGAATTTGGAACCCCCTAGCAGGGCATAGTGGTGCATGCCTATAATCCCAGAAGGAGGCTGAGGCAGTAGGATCACAAATTCAAAGGCAGCCTCAGCCAAAAGTGAGGTGCTAAGCAACTCAAGGAGACCCTGTCTCTAAATAAAATGCAAAATAGGCCTGGGGATGTGGCTCAGTGGTGAGTGCCCCTGAGTTCAATCCCTAGTCCCCTTCCCAAAAAAGAATTTGGAATCCTAGATGAAAAAATAAGAATAGGTAAGAAAAATAGCCTACAGAATAGGTGAGAAAACCAGCCTAGAGAATTTCTTGCTAAGTGTCACTGAGTAAGATTAATCAATGATTAAAACCCAGGCATTCTGATTTATCTTTCTGTTGATTGCCTTCCTAACTGCACCAAAGATGAGAAAGCAAGAAAATAAATGGCTTCCATCAGCCCACTAAATTATAGACCAGTAAACAGCATGAATTTCTCAGAGAGCAAAGCCATCATTAAAAGGTCAAGGTGAGTCTGAACCTTGTAATCCAACATTTTTGTTTGTTTGGTTTTTGGAAGATTAACACAAATGCCCAACAAATATATGAAAAATGTTCAACATCTCTAGCAGTTAGGGAAATGCAAATAAAAACTATATTGAGATTTCATCTCATTCCAATGAGTATGATAATTTTCAAGAATATAAATAATAGTAAGTGTTGGCAAACATTGGGGGAAAATGTATACTCACATATTGTTGGTGGGATAAATAATTAGTAGAATCACTCTGGAAAGCAGTATGAAGATTCATCAAAAAACTAGAAATGGAATTACCATATGATCCAGCTATCCCACTCCTTGCTATGTATCCAAAAGTCCTAAAATCAGCATGCTAAAATGATTCAGCCACATTAATGTTTAGTAGCATTTCAATTCACAATAGTCAAGCTATGGAAACATCTTAGGTGTCTCCCAACAGATACACAATGGAGTATTATACAGCAAACAGAAGCATGAAATTATGGCATTTGCTAGTAAGTGGATGGAACTAGAGATTATCATGCTAAGTGAAATAAGCCAGCTTCAGAAAGTCAAAGGTCAAATGTTTTCTCTGATAGGCAGAAGATAGTCCAAAATAAGGGAGGAAAAAGAGAGAGAAGGAAACAAATAATTAGGAGTAGATTCCAATGAAATAGAAGAAAGATTGGTGGACTAGATTTAGTGGGTAAGAAGAAAATACGGGATAGGGGAAGAACAATGGAATGAATCTAACCTAACTTTCCCATGTACATGTATTAATATACCACAGTGAATCTCACCATCATGTAAACCCACAAGATACTAAATAAATAAATAAATAAATAGTAAACTTAAACAGCAGAAAGATCAGTAGAATAGAGTGATGGGAACAGGGCAAAGGAGGAGGAGAAGGGAAAGGGGAAATACTAGGGACTGGATTAGAGCAAATTATATTTCATATCTTAGTTATTAGGTCAAAAGGAATCCCAATGTTATGTATAAATAACAAGAATCAATGAAAAGGAAAAAATAAGATAGGAAAACGACTGAAATCAAATTCCATGCATGGATAATTTTGACAGAATGAACCCAACTGTTATGTATGACTATAATGCTCTAATAAAAAAATAAAAAGATAGGAAAATATAATATTTGAAAAAAGGTAACAGATATTCAATTTCTTTTCAGCACCTAGCTTTTAGAGCACAACAAATAACAGCATTACCAGAGAATGAATTAACTGTAGATTCTCTGAAAAAAATTTAAGTGATTCTCTGAGATTGCTGCTTCTCCTCGATACCATGCTTTCCTTCCAATTTTACCCTTCTCCTAAGAATGCCCTTGCTATCACTGTGGTCTCCCTTTCACCATAGCTTGTGAATTTGCAGAACAGTCTGCTCAAGTTACCAGGAGTGTTGCCAGAACTGTGTGCTTCTGACTCACCAGCAGCTTTGGAAGGGTTTTGCTTTGAAACAGTTGGACTGGGAGGCGGCCACCCAGATTCCTTGGCAAAAATGTCTCAGAATCAAACATCTCTGTTTCTTGCTTTGAATGCACTATTAGAGTTGTTACTTTGCTGATTCTGTTTTATTTGGAATGTACCATTGACTTATTGTTTGCTGTTCATTTGTTTTATTTGGAAATAAAGATATTGAATCCTTATCATCATTTTTATGATGAAAGTGAGCATTATTGGAATATCTTTTGTCCATCCATGTGTTAAGCCCTGGTTTGTTTTGCTAGAGATATGAACAGGGAATAAAAACCAAAGAAGAGAGTCCTCCCCTCTAAATTATCTGAAAATCATAATGCTAAGGAACTTCAGGGATAGCTTAACACAACTTCCCAAAGATGATAACATCAGCTGGTGCATTTAGGGTCTTGCATGAGCAGTGGGAGGAAGAGATGTGAGCAGGAAGAGAGGGCATCTGGGTATTAGGAGCTGTAGGGATAAGGACAAAGGAACTCTCCTTTTCTCATCTATGACACCGATGACACCCTGTAGAACCTTACCATATCTGAGACTCTACGACTCAATGACTAGTGGGACTATACGGCATTCTAGATTCCCCAACTGATCTGATTCCTGGTGCAGTGATATTTCTCCTGATCAAACAACTACTTCTCAGATTTGACCAAAATAACCAAAATGAGTTGATAAGCTTCTCTGCAGTTACATACATGTCTTTTTTTAATATTTTTTTTTTAGTTTTAGTTGGTACAATATCTTTATTTATTTGTATGCGGTGCTGAGGATCAAACCTAGTACCTCACACATGCAAGACAAGTGCTCTACCACTGAGCCACAGCCCCAGCCCCTACATACATATCTTTTTTGATATTATCATCATATAATTATTTCATACTTGAATGTTTTTGTTTCATTGATGTATTCAACCAGTCGTTTTTAAGAAATGACCAGTGCCTGGCATTGTAAAAGATGCTCAGGAAAATAACAAGGTCTCTGCCTTCAAGGAATTTGTAATCCATGGGAGTGTATAGATAGTGATCCTTCCCACTGATAGATGAGATAACAGGAACACTGTGGTTAAAGGCCATGTTAAAGGCCGTGGCCACACAAGTAGAATGGGGTAGACTATAGGATAGAACTTGGAGTTCCTGGACACCATTGACATTATTTCATCACAAATGTAAGCTGGGCTTGCCTGATACAGTTTTTCATAGCTACTCTCCACCCATAATCATATATAATGCAAAATATAGACAATATTTATCTCTAAAGCAAAATTTTCATACATATATGAAAATTTTCATATATATATTAGAATTGCTTCAAAAGAGTACTGTAATCCTAAGATTTCAGTAAAAGTAAAATTAAGAAATAGCAATTCCTTGGAACATTCATGTAATGGTCATGACTAGATTTTTTTTTAACAGATGCAAGTATGTACTTACAAGATTAAAAGACAATTTTTTAGTCTAATAAGACAGTCCTATGTCTTTATTTTCTAGACCATAGTCAGGAAAAAATAATTGAAATTCTGGTTAATTCTATGGATGAATTTGAAATTTCTGTGAATTTAAAACTGGTCATTTGATTCTTTTATTTTTGGTAGCTTTACAAATCATTTTGTGATTCTAATTCATAGTCCAATGGCCTTAGATTGCCTGAACCTTGAAGACTTAGGCAAACCCTTCATATCTATGAGTATCATTATCCAAAGCAACTCTTTAAATAAAATGTGATCTAGTTTGTGGAGGAGAGGAAATATAACTTGGTACTTAGAATGAATCTCAACATTTAAAAACTCAAAGGATAGGAACAAAAAATATATGTTAAAATAATCAACTGAGCAGTCTATCCACATACTGTCAAATTTCGAGGGATTGAAAATGTTCACATCGTTTGAATTATTCTCTTCATATTTTCATGTATTTTTACATTAAATTATAGATCTACCTAATATTAAAATATTTAAAGTCTTCATCAGGGAATATTTGCTACCACAATCAGTTATGCCATAGCAGTTATGTAGACTTAAAAACAAACAACACAAAGACGAAAACAAAGTATGTTCATTATCAACATCACAGACTTTCAGCAGTTTTTTCCAATTTGTGATGACTACTTAAGAAATTCAAACAACATAATAAAAGAATACAGGACTATTATTAAAATCATATTAACAATTCTTTTAAAAATTTAATTATCAATAATATTCATTTATTTCCCCTCAGTTTTTTTTCAAATACCTATTAAAATAGTAAGCATGTTTTATTGTTTTTTTAAAGAGAGTATATTTAAGGTTCTGTACAAATGCAGATATGCCTGGTTAAAAAAAATTGAGGAAATAATAAATCAAAGACAAAAGTTTCCCAGTTACTTTGAAGTAATATTTTATTCATTATTCTACAATCACTTTATATGGATTTTTAAAGAAAAAAAAACATTGTGACATTGTTTCCTATAATGTCACTGAAACATCACTTTCTATAGATTTTATTTCATGATAAGTCACCTTTTTTGGTGCTTTTAGAATTTTGTGCTTTGAAGTTTGTGAAAAATAGTCATATGTTCACTTCTACAGCCTTATATTTTAGTCAGCATTTTTGCTGCAGTGACTAAAAGGTCCAACCAGAACAATTTTAGGAGAAGAAAACTTTATTTAGGGGCTCATGGCTTCAGGGGACACAAGCCATAGAGAGCAGGCTCCATTCCTCAGAGCTCAAGGTGAGGCTGAACATCATGGTAGAAGCATATGGTGGAGGGAAGCAGCTCACATGACAATCAGAAAGCAGATAGACTCCACTTTCCAGATACAAAATACATACCCCAAAGCCATGCCCCCAATTCCCACCTCCTCCAGCCACACCCTACCACTTCAGTTACTACTCAGTTAATCCCTATCAGGGGATTAATTCACTGATTCGATTAAGACTCTCACAACCCAATCACCTTATGAAGTGAACAAAAAAGAAAAAAAAACATATTTTTTTACATATCCCCATAGCACTGAGAAATACTTATCAAAATCAAATTCAGTAACTCTAAGTATCAGTAAAATCCCTGATCTCTCCTATTTTTCTCCCCTTCCTATATTTTGACTTTTCTGAGAAAACCCATATTAATTTAATTCAACTCTTCCATATAATACATTATTAAAACTCCCCACTCTAATAAACATCCCATAGCCTGTCTGTTCTCAGGAGTTCTGTGCCTTCAAGGCAATCATGGTGAAGTGTATTCAAGTAAAGAGATAAGTAGCCATAAGAATCTTTTGCCAAGTCATTCAATAGTAGTAAATATGATTCTCTGAGAATGATTAGGAACACTTGGCTGTATTAAGTATCCAGCATTACCTGTAAGATTATTTAACGGAAGTATCTGTTGGGTGGAGGATCACTAGTTCCTTCTGAAACTACAAATATGGTCTTTGGAGACCAAGGGAACAGGGAACATGCACAAACATGGAAAGCAATAATGTGGTCATTTATGATATGATAAAAATACCATTCACATAAAAGCATTGCTACCATTGTGGTGTCATATTCTTTAATCTGTAAATCTATACTTCCCTTATTATTATTTCATGGATATGAATATTTACTTAATAATTTGACCTTTAAAATTAGTTCCTATACTTTTTTAAAAATCAAAGAAATCAAATTTTGGAAGGAAGGAGAAAATAAGATTAAATAAAGAAAAGGGGAGAGTGGGCAAAAAGTTGCTTCCATTACATTCAAGAATCAACAGTAGAGTAAGTATTAAAAAATGAGTTTGTAAAAGGCCCTGATGTAAAATTGATTTGAATCTCTTAAGTGTGTTTGTAACAGGTGGTACGATTTTTTTCATCAGCATAATACTGATAAAGTCTTTTTGTTAGGGGACACACTTAGGAGGAGGGTGAGAATATGAAGTTAAGTGAATCATTCTATAAAACGGGCCCACTGTGCTGACCCCCACATGCTTTCTTTTCCAAGGAGCAATTCACCTGCAGCCCTGCCTGGCCTAAGTGGACAGGCTATGTTACATTCCTCAGCAAACTACCTGTGAACTGCAGGAGAAAGACAGGCCCCGAATAATGTTGATAAGAGGAACCCAAGTTACCCTGAAGGGGGAGACTTTGGTGACCAGATCCTGAAACTCTGGGAGATAAGAATAATTCCTCCTAATCATAAAATCTATAAGAATGTAAGGTTAAGGATCCAATTAGAATCGGTCAGCATGGGCCAAGGTGACCTGGAGTTGCCATGGCAACGGAGACTTGAAAATCTGATGTCATCCTGCTGTCAGTCAAAAGTCAAGAAGTAGACCTGGGCAGGACTTCCTGGAAACTTCTCTGTAATAGAATAAAACTGGAGCGTCAGTCTCTAGGTTAAGACCCATTTGAATTGCAAGATACTGGCGGAGGAAGAACATTCATGCAAAAGGCATCATCAGGGTGGTATGAAGACTGGATTACTCGGTCTGATGTAAAGAATTCATGCAAGGGGGCTATGAAGGATATTGTTAGAAAAGGGCAAAGAAAATACCCTGTGGGGAGCCTTGGGAGCTCAATAAAGACATGAAGGCTTCGTTCATGGAAATCTCACAAAATGTTTGAATGGGCTAGAATTAAGGGCCCTAAGAGACTATTTTTTTTTTCTGACCTTTAACCTACTGTTTTAGTCAGTTTATTTTTTTTTTTCTGCTGTGACAAAAAGACTTGACAAGAACAATTTTAGAGGAGGAAAACCTCATTTGGGGGCTCACAGTTTCAGAGGTCTCAGATCATAGACAGCCAGCTCTACCCTTCAGGGCGCCAGGTGAGGCTGAACATCACGGCAGAAGAGTGTAGAGGAGGGAGGCAGCTCAAGACATGACACCAGGAAGCAGAGAGTGAGCTCCACTCATCAAGAACAAAATATATACCCCAAAGGCAGGGCCCCAGGGACCCACCTCCTCCAGCCACACCTCGATTGCCTATAGTTAATATTCAATTAATCCCTGTCAGGGGATTAGTTCACTAAATGTGTTAAGGGTCTCATAACCCAATCATTTCACCTCTAAGCCTTCTTGCATTGTCTCACACATGAGCTTTCGGGGGACACCTCACATCCAAACCATAACACCCACCAGTTACCACCTGACTTGCTCCGTTCCTTTTGCACTGGCCTTCTTGCTCCTTGTCAAGTACCTTGAGATTACATCTGTCTCAGAGCCTTTGCACTTGCTGAATGTTCTTAATGCCATGCTCTTCCCCAAGATCATGGCTTAACTTGGTTTCTCACATCACTGTTGTACCTACTCAGATATTCCTCAAATAGGAGTAGATCTAAATCAACACTCCCCATGCTATCATTCTGTATTTTTGTACTACTTAACATACTTCTTTCTCATAAAAAAAAAACACTTTTAGAATTCCTTAATCATCTGTGTCCTCTAAAAAAAGCTGAAAATAATCTTCATGTGGCAGCAACTTTGCCATGCTTATTCCAGAGCCTAGAACATGGGAAGGACCAAAAGAACACTCGGTAACAGTATTATTAAATGCGTTTATAGCTTCTTATTATCTCATTAAGTCCCAAGTTTTTACTTCTATATAAGATGATGGGACATAATGGATTAATTAATCAAGTAACAAATAATCCAGAGTTTGAGGAAGACTGACATAGAAATGGGAATCTGGGATTGGAGCTGTGGATTAGTGGTAGAGCACTTGACTCTCAGGCATGAAAAACTGGGTTCCATCCTTAACACCACATAAAAATAAATAAATAAAATAAGGTATTGTGTCTGTCCACAACTAAAAACAAAATTGAAAAATGAAGAATATGGACAGGTGGTAAAGGGTACACAGGTGTGATCATTACGGAGATTTAAAAAAATATGAATGAATGTAATAGGTTAAGTTCTCATGCTGGGCTTAGAATCCTTACCAGACTGCAGTCCAGGTGGTGACTTGCTTGTCATCTATAGCATCAACTGGAGAAGGATCAGGTTCCAGTGACCTTCATGTTTTTGGCAGCATTTATTCCATGAGGATTCAGGTCCCTGTTTTCTTGCTGGCTTTTGGCAGAGACTCACCCTCAATCCTAGAGGCCACATGCAGTTCCTTGCCACAGGCCTCTCTCCGTAGGCTTCTCACTACCTGGCACTTACTTTCTCAGGATCAGTGGAGAGAGAGAGTCTCTTCCTCCTTGGAGAGGGCCCAGACCCTCTAGTAAGGGCTTTCACCTGATCAAGTAAGACCCACCTAGGACAATCTCACTTAATTAGCTAAAAATATCTGATTTGGGACCTGAATCACAACTGAAAAATCTCTTCATCTTTGCCATAATTTCACTGGCTAAAAGTTGCAGATCTCCCCTGCACTTAAGGGAAGGAGGCTATAGAGGACATGAACAACAGGGTGAGGATTATGGAGGCCATCATGACATTCTGATAACCACAGGCCTTGAATACAAAATCCTCTTTTCTACTTAAGGCTTGTGTCTTTGCTAAATTCATCCCTTCATTTTCCCCTGGCTAATTCCAAAACATCTTTGGAATTCACTTTACATGCTATATCTTGATAGTCTCCTTTCCTGACTATTCTAACAAAGACACTAGGTCTTTCTCCTACAGCAAGTTTTACCTGCATCTTTGAGCTGTGACTTATGTAGCACATGATTTGCTCATTTGAATGATATAATTAATTGGACTTTAGAATATTCACAGAGTTGTGCAACCATCACCGTAAATGAATTTTAGAAATTTTCCATCAGCCCCAAATCCTTGCCATTTAGTAGTCCTGGACAACTGATAATCTACTTTCTATCTGCACAGACTTGCCTATTGTAGACCTTTAATACAGTTTGTGGGGTTTTGTGTGTGTGTGTGTGTTTGACAGATTTCTTTCAGTTAGCATAATGTTTCCAATCTTCATTCATGTTGAAGCCTGTATCAATATTTCATTCCTATTTATTGCCAAAGAGCAGTCCATGGTAAAAATATGCCACATTTTGTTTATCGATTCATCAGTCAATACACTCATGTTTGAATGCTGCTCTTGTGAACATTCCAGTTTTTGTGTGGACATGTTTTCAGTTATTGTGGGTATGGTCCTAGGAGTAGAATTTTTTTTTCTAGGAGTAGAATTATTGAGTCATACTGTAATTATATGTCTGACATTTTGAAGAACTGCCAAACCATTTTCCAAAGTGCCTGTACCATTTCACACTCCCACCAGCCCTGTAGAAACAAGGGCTTCAGTTTCTACAAATATTTGTCAACACTTGGCACTGCTCATCTTTTTTATTGTAGCCACTTATTGATTGTAAAATGGTATGTCACTGTGGTTTGAGTTCACATTCACTTGATGACTAGCAATGTTGAGTGCTTATCTGCTTCTTGGCCATTTTAAAATCTTTTTAGGATAAAGACCTATTTAGGCCTCTCCCCCCCCACCACCACCATTTAATCAGGTTACTTGTCTTTATACTATTGAGTTGTCAAAGTTCTTTATAGTTGGATACAAGTCCCTTAACAGATATGTAATATGTAAATATCTCCTCTCACTTTGTAGTTTCTCCTCTCCTTTGATTGATACTCTCATTCTTCAGCACAAAAGTTTTTAATTTTGATGAAATTCAGTTAATCTCTTCTTTCCTTTTGTCCTGTGTGATTTTGGTGCAGCATCAAAGATACCATTTCCTTAACCTACACAATGCAATGTCATTCCACTTCAAAGAGGAAGAAATCCTGTCATTTTCAACAATGCGGATGAATCTGGAGGACATTGTGCTAAATAAAATAAAGCAAAGCACAGAAATAAAATAAATAAAATAAAGCAAAGCACATACCATATGGTCTCACTTACATGTGGAATCTAATAGAGGTGGATTCCCAATGTAGAGGGTAGGAAGGTTACCAGAAGTGGAGGGTTGGGAAGGCAGGACATGGAAATTTGTCAGTCAAAAGGTACAGTTTCAGATACACAAGTGGAATCGAAGACTGTAGTCAATAATAATGTAACACATATTTCAAATTAAAACTAAATTTCAATTGTCTCACCAAAAAAGTACAGATGAGCAAAGTGATGGGTATGTTAATTAGCTTAATTTAATTATATCACGTGGTATACATATATCAAAGCATCATATTATATGCCAAAATGGATACAACTATTATTTCTAATCAAAATTAATATTAATAATGAAGTGAAGTTTTAAAATTTATTATTAATGTTAGTTTTGACTAAAAGTTAAATTTTTATTAATTAAAAATCAAAAATTGATTAAAGGAAGGATTTTTTAATCTAAGGTCACAAAGAATTAATAAAGTTAGCTCTTATATTTAGGCCTTTGATCCATTTTGAGTGAATTTTTGTTTATGTTATAAATTATATACCATTTTCTCTCTTTTTCATGTAGATATTCCACAGTTACATCATCATCATTTAATAAAATTACAATTTTTTTCTTTTTTTTTTTTTGAGTTTTCCTAGCACTCTTTTCGAAAATCAGTTGGTCATTAATGTAAGAGTTAATTAATGTAAGAGTTTACTTCTGGATGTTTGACTCTATGATAAGGTTCCATGTGTCTGTCTTTATACTACTACCACACCACCTTTATTACTATAGCTTTGCAATGCATTTAAAGATTTTTTTCTTTTTCAAGATTCTTTGTTACTCTTGGTCCATTTCTGCTACACATGTTCCTACTTTTCATGGTTCTAGATTAAAATGTATCTTTTTAGTCTTTTCTTAACACCAGACCATTCATCCCTTTTGTTTGGAAACATGTTACATCTCGACTCCAATAATCACCAATGACAATCAATGGTGAGCCCAAAGAGCAGCTGGAAGTCAAGGTCTGGATGGAAAACTGGGCCTGATAAAAGAAGATGACAGATTTACATCACTTGAAAGTCTTTGAATAGAATGTAGTGGAAACAAAGGAAGTGGGCAGGAAAAATTAGAATATAAGTCTTAGAATAAGTTTCTAAAATAATTCCCTTGTGTTTTTTTTTCCCTCATGTAGACTGAGCAGAATGAGTTGACTAAGTTAGTTCATTTTCTCAGATTCTTCCAAAGTGAAATGAATCTATGCTGTCTGTCATGTTCTATTGTGGATCCTGCCTGTTGGCTTTTTGCAACTAGTCTTTGTGAGATTTCCATGTGTTAGAGACTCAGGCCTTCATGCTTTGATTATGCTCAATATGAAGAAAGAGCTGTAATTTGGAGATGGACTTAAGATAAGAGAATTGCAATGAAGACACCCATTATGTAGGTTTTTTTCAGAACATGTGCCTATATAACTCCCTCTATGTTCACATCAGATCCTGTCAGATGCCAGAGAAATTGACTTCTCCCATCTTACAGAAGCAGACATTAAAGTTCCAAATGACAAATTGACTTGATTTGATGATTAACATTGCATGATGGAACCAAGTGTCAAAGTACAGAATGTCCATCTCTTTGGGACACTGTACTCCCAAAAGATGTGCTAAAGTGCTAACCCTTGCTGCCTGTAAATGGGAACTTACTTGAAAATAGAGTGTTTGTAGATGTAGTCAATTTAAGATGAGATCATTAGGGGAATCTGGAATCAAATACAATTTCTATCCCTTAATGGAGTACCATTATGAGAACAGAGGCAGAGATTAGAGTGATTCAGCTGCATACCAAGGAAATCCAATGTTGATGGCAATCAGCAGAAGCTAGGGTCACACCCCCTTAGTTTTTTCAAGACTGTTATTCTTGGTCCATTTCTGCTAGACCAAGAGTAACAGTTTTTTTCCAAGACTTTTTTCTTTTTTAAGACTCTTACTCTTGGTCCATTTCTGCTAGACCTGTTCCTACTTTTCATGATTCTAGATTGAAATGTCTCTTTCAAGCCGTTTCAAGAAGGAAGGAAGAATTCTCCTCTAGGGCTGGAAGGAGTGTGGTCCTACCAACAACTTTACTTTGGATGTATAGTCTCTAGAACTGTGAGACAAAGGATTTCTACTGTTAGGAAATCCATGTGGATTGTGGTACTTTGTTACAAAACCATTAGGAAACTGATACACATACTAGGAAGTCTTTAACACAACATTTTATAACAGAAAGTGACTTCTCAGAATACTAAATGGTGCTGTGCAATCTAAGAACCATCCCCTGCTAGTCATACTCAACTCCACTGAGTAAAACAAGTTCTATTATTATTCTTCTTCCTTGTTCAGATACTGCCAATGAGGAAAAGCTTCCTGCATATATCACAATTCAGAGAACTCTCCCTTTTGCACAACTTTTGGCATTCAAAGATCCTTCCTCTTCATTTGTCTTCCTCCCATATCAAACTAGTAATATTAGTTCTGCATTTGAGAACTCTTAGGTTTCCTCTTTCATGCTACTATACCTGTATCTTCTTTTCTTCTAAAAATTTCAATGGTTCCTTGTACATCATGTTTCCAAAATACTTTGCCATTCCTGATGGACAATGTCAGTGAATCTGTGCCCTTCTGAGTATACATCCAGAATTGAATGCTGAACTCATGGCATTGATACCTTAGACCAAACGAGAGTAAGCCAGCTCCTCTGTTGTCAGGGACACCTCTTCTGAAATGGAAAAAAAATGCCTCAGCTGCCTTTCAGAGACAGTCAATCTTGACAACTAGAACCGTTCTTCTGATTAGCATTTTGATAGATTTGGGATGAAGGCAAATTTTGGATCCCATCAATTTTTCATTGTGGAGGATGAAGACAGTTCCCAAAACATGTTGAGAAGTTGGGTGAGAAAGAAAGCTGAATAAGCAATCCTCCATAGAGTAGGGACTCCAAATATCACTGCAAGTCAGGAAGCTAGGTCAGATCAAACAATACGTGGATAAATTAAGAAACCCAGCCCTTAGTGCACTGAGGAGTGTATCCTGAGGCAGAGATCTAAAGGTCCTTAGAGTTCACCTGCTGGCCACTGGTTGGGGCAGTGGCTTGCAGGAAAGATAGATGCCTGGCTTACCTAACCAGACCCCTCCTCTGGCCAAGTTCAGTGATTCAGTCCAGCAGCTCTTAGAACCTAGGAAATGTACACATGCCCTGGTCCACAAGGCAGGGCCCCAAGTGACTGTGAGAGTCTGCAGTCACCCAGCAAGTTCTCCATACCCAAGGTGTATCTTCCCCACAACTTTACCAAATCTGGATTATATTCAGCCAGCATGAAGCACGCTTCAGAGACATGAAATACAAGTTGTAAGTTGGTGATTTCACATGAGTTAAATACTGATTTTTGCATTTTGGATTGGCATTGTATAATACAAAGGTGAAAGGGAGAATTTAAGCTCATAGTGGAACACTTTAATTTTTCATACTTAGAAGGGCATTAAAACAAGTAAAAATCCTGTGACAACTTGAGACGGAGACCGTGGGAAAAAAAACACAAGTTATTTCATTTACTCTAACCACAATGTTTTTCTGCTTCTTGAAAGATGGGCTCTGTGCTTTCACTGTATACTGTGTAGCCAGCATGATGACAAGGAGCAGTGTCTTGGTTTTTTTCAGTAGTTCACACGGTGTTTAGAAGAATTTTTGCTGTCACTGGGTCTTCCCACATATTTAAGAACTTTCACATCCTTCAGTTTTCTTATCTCTTTCACTCATCAAGCCCAGCTTACTCACTCCTCTATCTACAAAATAATAATAATGTATGTAAACATTTTTAAACATCAGACCATAGTCCCTGTTGCCACTAAAACCAGCATCTGTTTACTAATCTTTAATACTCCCAATATTCCAATTATATGTAGAAAACACCTTACTACACCTTTGGTTCTCATTTTTCTTTATGTAGATTATATATAACTTTTAAATTTTAAAGTAATTACCATCTATACGTGACAGACTCTAGGGATTGAACCCACGTTACTTAAACACTGAGCCTCATCCCCAGCCCATTTTATTTTTTATTCTGAGATGACAGGATCTTGCTAAATTGCTGAGGCTGGCTTTGAACTTGTAATCTTCCTGTCTCAGACTCTGGAATGTATGAAAGTATGCATTACTGTACTGCACCCACTCTCTGACTTATTTCTAATAGACTCTGGTACTTCTACTCTTGTATTACTGAACTTTTAAAACCACTTCTAACAATTTTTAGAAACAATTTTTCTCCTACTTTTTAAAATTTCCTTGTGGGAACTATATTGGATATCTTGGTGTCCTGATTCATATCCTCTCCATCTACCTTTTCTCCCAGCTACCACCATGGAAACCAATCTTACAAAGGCTAATTGAAAATTAATCATCCCAGTGGCACACACAACATTCTGCTCTTTCTTTCCACTGTCACAGCAAGAGACTTACAAAAGCCACTTAGTGCTTAGACACAAAGGACCTAGGAGCCCAGAAGAGTTACTACACCATGGTGCTCAATTAGCAAAGGGAGAACAAGGTCAGGAAACAAGTCCCCCCTCTTTTGTCCCTTGAAAAATACTTTGTAAACAGCTTATCAGAAGCTCCCCCAAGAGCTCTAGTAGTGGTCAATTTAAGAAATCAAGGCTTCCGCCTTCCATGTCACACACTATTCCAGTTCCCATTTCTGCTACCTAGGGCCACTTCCTAAACAAATCAGTTACACACAAAGCTCTGTTGTGAGTTCTGTTTTACAGGGAAAGGGAAGCCCAAGGCTAGAACAATACCAGACAGAAGGATTAGCATCCCAAGATACTGAACTTCAGAAAGTAACAATGAAGAGAGGCCACTTGTGTAAATTCCCTGAGTTCCTGTCCATTTTCCCTTTCATGTAGTTAATATGAATTTTGTTCATCCAACTCTGTTATAGAACATGATCTATTTATGCCATAATAAAATATACAGTCGAACAGTATAGTTGATAATCTTATGACCTTGTCAAGTGGATTTCTAAGCTTAGGTAACTAGAAAACCATAATATTGATGTTTTTAGCCAGTGGGAAAAAAGAAAGAAAGAAAGAAAGAAAGAAAGAAAGAAAGAAAGAAAGAAAGAAAGAAAGAAAGAAAGAAAGAAGAAAATTTTGTTGTTAAGAAAAAATAATGTCAAGAAAAATGTGAATAAGACACACAAAAAGATGGATAGAAAAGAGACATACCATGTGTACAGGAAGCAGGTTTCTTTTTAAGAAGAAAGAACTTCACAAATTAAATAAAGCATTTATTAAATTTTAGACTTAATATAGAAGTAATTTATAATAACAAAACAGTCTGTAGTTGAAGTATATTCCTTGGAAAACATTAACTAGTACAAAGGTTGCTTCCTTCATTCTGATGACTGCAAAAATCTGGAGAAAATAAACATAATTTCTTTTTTCCTGGATGTTTCTGGTCAAAACAGACAAACAGAATTTTGTAATAGAGCAGCCTATGTATAAAATTACAAAACAAAAATTACCAAACTTTTATGCAAGACTTCCTGGAGCTGGCCAGCTCTTCTTGGGTCCTTTTTGTCAGTTTACATCTTAGTTCATCTAATGGAAAGGAGATTTTCAGACACTGGTGCAATAAAAATTATTTTCAAAAAGATTTCCATGGATCCAAGAGAACATTTGACCCTTGTTTCAATTGTTAATTCCTAAATAACCAACTACTAAAAAATACAGGGACTTGAAACAACACCAGCAGTTTCTATAGCTTACAGATCTTCAGTTTTGACAGGACCCATTGGTGGAAGGCACCTCTGCTGCATGTGGTATCAGCAGGGCATCTGACCAGCGATTCCTGCCTCACTTCAAAGATGATTCATTCACCTGGTGGGAACTGGTCCTCGTCATTGACTACCAGCTCCGTTGTTTCTGTTAATGGCAGGACCCTGAGACTCTTTCTGTAAGAGACTCTCTCCACGCTGCCCGGGGGTTTTGACAGGATCTGGGCTGGATTGAGTGAGTGTTCCAAGAGAAGAAGGATAAAAAAATCACCTTGTATGATTCAGGCTCAAAAATCACAAAGTGTCAGTACCTCTGGCAACCACACTCAAGTGGAGCACACGTAGTTCCTCCTCCAGTATCAAAGTGCAAGAATAGCAGGAGAGCCAAGTGTGGTGGTGTGCACCTATAATTCCAGACGCTCAGGTGGCTGAGGCAGGAGGATTAAGAGGTCAATGTAGCCTTAACGATACAATAAAACCTCCTATCACTCTTAAGAAAAAGACAAGAGCAGGAGAGGTAGAACATATTTTGTAGTCATCACAAATACAAAGGTGAAAATTGTTGTTTCTGAAGAGTTGATTTCATACCAAAATCTTTTGGTAACCATATTTAGCACATGAATTTTCTAAAACATGTAGGCCTAAATATACCAATAAAATAAATTGAGTCATAGTCTTTGCAAAAATCAGGGGAAAAAATGGACTTGAGTAGTCAAAGAGCATCATCACCAACACAATCTTTAAAAAAAAAAAAAACTTATTTTACCTTCATTTACTTCTCTTTATTTTAATGTGGTGCTGGGGATTGAACCCAGTGCCTCATGCATGCTAGGCAAGCACTCTACCACTGAGCCACAACCCCAGCCCCACCAATACAATCTTGACCAAGCTTCTGAACATCTGTGAACCTAACTTCCCTACCTCTAAATCTGAATTATTTGTATTACGACAGTTGAAAGAATGGAATAACACATTTTATGTACAGCAAGCACAAAACGAGCAAAGGCATCAAATAACTTTATTAACCTTCTTCCTGCAGTACTGCATCTCATTGACTATCACCACCACCTCTAGTGATCCACAACGTGATAAAGAGCAAATAAGAAAGAAAATCATTTCTGGAATTAAATTTCTCTGAGAAATTTCTAGATATATATCTGATATCTGCAGTGATGTACTATAAATCATCTCTGTTACCTATTAACTAAATATTTCTCTTTTTAAAGATTTATTTAACAAGTCCCATGCTGTGAGAATACATTTTAGTCATGGCTTAAATATTCAGAGGCAAGACATGGCCTACCCAAGAAAAACACAATTAAGAAAGCCTTGGGGGACAGTAAAATTAAAAACAAAAATAGAAAACACCCTGCTCTACTTCAAGCATAAGCAGGAAATAAGTTGTGTAAAGGAAAAAAGCAAAATGTGAGAATAGAAGACGCTTAAATTACTTACATCAAGTAAGAACCATCAAATTAATGTGACTACGATCAAAATATATTTATTGAATGTTGTGAGCAAAAAAATGTTCAAAATATCTAGTTATCTTTTTGCTAATTACAATTCAGTAAATATTAAAAATGTTGAGAAATGCAGAAATGTTAAAAAAAAGAGAAAGGGAATTGTTTAAAGTTTTGGAAAATTATACCTAGGAGGGAAGTTTGACAAATGAATTTAATGCAATCTGCTTTTAAAAAAAATAGTCAAGCACTTAATAATCGCTTACAAATTTGCAAAGAATTTCTGAAAGAATTAGTACCTTCCCTTTCATTTCTCCAACACATTAATAAAGGAGCTTAACCCATAACAGAGCATTAATTGCAATGGTTTTTCAGCATCTGAGACCAGACATATAATTAGGTTTACAATGAGTCTTTCTAAGAAAAAGGAACCAATTCATGTCTTTTCTTTGATTTTTTTCCCAGCTACAAATCATGAACTTAACTGAAAATTATCAATCTGTTTTCTTCTAGAAGCTAGCAAGTCATGGGGGAAAAATGAATACTCTATGAAAAATTATATATGACCTGGTCATTTATGTAACAAAGCACACAATGCCATTCTCTTGGCACTCTCTATGAGAAGGCCTTTTATAGAGGAACACATATTAGTTAGAAAAGTGCATTGGTAATGTGCCTATAGGGGAGAATAGGGGATGTGAGGGACTTTGGAGTGGATGCAGTGAAGAGGGAAAGAAGGAAAAAAATGGGTGAGGGTAGGGGAGTGTAAGGGTGACACCAACAAGAGACCAATGTGTGTCACTTAGATCCATAATACATTGCATCATGAAAGCATTTCTTATAACTTTACAAAATGCTTATTTGAGTTGTTATGAGAAGATACCCAATGAAAATAGTTGAAAGAAGCTGACAGTTGCATGTGTGGCCCATGGAGACCCTCCCAATGATGTACCAAGTGCAGAGGTAGGTGGTGGGAGTGGTCTGACTAGCATGCCATCAATAAGGGGAAGGGGATTGTCTATATCAAGAAAACAATATGAGGGCTGGGGATGTGGCTCAAGCGGTAGCGCGCTCGCCTGGCATGCGTGCGGCCCGGGTTCAATCCTCAGCACCACATACCAACAAAGATGTTGTGTCCACCGAGAACTAAAAAATAAATATTAAAAATTCTCTCTCTCTCTCTCTCTCTCTCTCTCTCTCTCTCTTTAAAAAAAAAAAAAGAAAACAATATGACAAATTCAATCTGGTTTTGTTGTTGGTTATTGGTTCAAATTCTAAATCAAGACAATTGCCCTGATTTCTGTTGAAATTAAATAATATATAAGTAAGCTACAAATGAATGTATATTTATTACTTACACTTTAATAAACATTGTGTTCTGAAAGGAAATTAATTTGGAGAGAGTCTAGTTAAACTGTCAGCCACCAACACAGATTCAACGTCACAACTTCTGTCAAAACTGGGAACTCAATTCCTGTTTCTTTACTTTTACAATGCTGTGATGTCAGTCACTCTGAATCACTTGTTTTAATGCAGGAATATGTACTCCTAGAAATGATCTTCAACTCTTGTAGAACTTACATTTTTACTCTTTTAAAAAATATCATTTAAAGGCCACTAGAATTGACCCAAACTTATGATGATTTTGCAATTTCCTGAATTTATTGAGAAATGAGATTTTTATGGATTTCTATCTAACATTCTGATGTTTAAAACTTTTCACTGATTAACAGAATGGGCATTCGATAAAAATTAAGGAAATATAAATAATGTATGCCCATTAGTTTTAATGTAAGATATTAATAAGAGAAACTGGGTATAAGCAGATGGGAATTGTCTATCTTAATGCCATAATTTTTCTGTAAATTAAAAATTGCTCTACAAAGTAAAAATTTAACTATTTTTAAAGTTGTTGCCACATGTGAAAATCATTTCTTGAAATTAAGTTCATTAAAAATTGTTCTGTGATTAATTACAAACAAGGATTAATGAAAAATTCTGACTGTGATGTCTATTGAACATGGATATAAAAATGAATAATTTTTATGAAGTCATTTTGAATTTTCAGAAATTAAGGATAAGATAAAACAGACACTAATAACACGATATTAGTATTCATTACCGACAGGCCAATGTGTAGTTATGTTTTATTTCCTTTAGTTGTAAAAGTGCCTCAATGTAAATAAAAGGATTAGTCCATAATTCTTTCTGTGCTGATATATTAATTTTTATCTTTCATGTTTTTACTCTGGCATAATTTACATATGTGTGAAATTCAATAATAGAGGATTCTCATTAATGATCCGTTTTTCTGGTTACTATAGTATTACTTGTTATGTCTTTACCCATTCTTCTGTTACCATAAGAAAATACCACCAATTGGATAATTTATGAAGAAAAAAGATTTATTTTGGCTCACCATTCTGGAAGCTGGAAAATCCAAGCTTTGGTGAGGGCTTTTTATTGTGTCCTACATGGTCAGAAAGTGGAAGGGCAATAGACAGCGTGGGAACGAGACAAAACTTAGGGAAAGAACACTCTCAAGAGAGACATTTGTCCCTCTTCCTGGACTAACCACCTCTTTAAGGCTCCACCCTGCAACACCACCACAAAGATAACCAAATTTCAACATGAGTTTCAGTCGAGACAAAGGATATCAGCTTTCCAATTGCATGAATAGTGCTGGAAAAACTTTGTCATATGGAAGGAAGATTTTGCTAAAAATATATACTCTCTCTAAATAATACCAATGGAAAGATACAGATGACATGAGGATAAAGCTCTCACAATTGGTAAAAAAAATAATATTAATAATATCCAGGGACATATTACATTCCAAGATCAAAAGGATCCCATTGTTATCCGGACTGCACACACCCCCACCCCAAAGAAACCCTAGGACTGTGGGTATCTAGGTAAAAAGCAAATATTATACAGATACAGAATTTTCAAATTTTTAAATCTAGAAAAGGAAATATTCTCCTACTGATTTGTTTGCAGAAACTATTATTCTTAAATACATTCTATTTTCATACAGGATTCTGGTTGGTAGAATTTCCTTTTCCCACTTCAAACACAAAAGCTTATACTGCAATAAGTTGGGAAGAAAAATTATGATGTCAAACTATTTAAAACATGACCCTGGGTATATACTGGTATCTCTGAAGTATGGCAGTCAGTGTATAAATGATCCTTCATTTGAAACTCTACCCCTGGAGTATTGCCCATCCTCTTGAAATTCCAATTAAGAATCCCTGAGGAGGGGCTGAGGTTGAAGCTCAGTGGTAGAGTGCCTGCTGGCAGCTGTGAGGCATTGGGTTTGGTAGTCAGCACAATATAAAAATAAATGAAAAAATAAAATAAAGACATTGTGTCCATATACAGCTAAAATATTTAGAAGGAGGAGAAGGAGGAGGAGGAGGAGGAGGAGGAGGAGGAGGAGGAGAAAGAAAGAAAGAAGGAAGGAAGGAAGGAAGGAAGGAAGGAAGGAAGGAAGGAAGGAAGGAAGGAAGGAAAGAAAGAAAGAAAGAAAGAAAGAAAGAAAGAAAGAAAGAAAGAAAGAAAGAAAGAAAGAAAGAAAGAAAGAAATCCCCTGATGATAGTCAGGTTCAGTGGAGCACACCTGTAATCCCAGGTACTCAGGAAGCTGATGCAGGAGGATCACAAGTTCAAAACCAGATTTGGCAATTTAGTGAGACCTTGTCTCAAAACAACAAAATAAATAAGACAAAGGGTTGCGGGAGTAGTTCAGAGGTAGGGTGCCCCAGGAGTCAATCTTCAGTACCACAAAAAAGAATCCCTGATCTAATGAAGCTTCATTGGTTGGGAAACCTTTGATGGATATTGATCAAATATTGTATCAGGACTAGGTTTCTCAATTGCATTCCTACTCAAGGTTGATCTTTCTGCCATTCACAATGTGCCTGTAGGGATGGCTGTTTTTCTGGTCAGGCTGGGTACTCTCTATTTGAGCTCAAAAAATATTAAGCACATGAATGCTTCCCAAGTTTGAGAACATTAGTGTGTCATAGCAGTCAATGCCAGGCTTTGTTTTAGAAGACAACCTCATGTCCTCATCCCTTGTTGATTTACCAAATCGGAGAAAAAGAGATGAAGAGGAAGAGAAACAAAATAAGCAGAGATGTGGCAGGGGGATATTATTAAAATTCTTAAATGAAAAATTTACATTTAAAAATTTGCATTTTGCATAGCCAATGTTTTTCATTATTCTTAGGTTTTAGCCTATTGATTTTACTTTCTCAAAAACAGGAAGTACACAGGCAGTCCACAAATTTGACACTAGTATAGTTCTCATGTGATCAAGTATTAACTACATTAAATTATCTTGTATTTTTCTCTTGCAGAATATTCATAGTGGGGCAATTGTGTGTCTTTATTTTTATGTATAATATAACTTGTTCTAGCTATCTATTTATATGTAATATTCTTTCAAATTCAAGAAGAATATTTTGAAGTTCCTTCATGCATCATATACTTAACAAATAAATAAAAAATTTTGAAACTTTTTTTATGAAGTCAGTTTCCAAAGTTTTCATTGTTTTCACAACCATTTCATGAGTGAATACTGTCACTGCAATAACAAAACACAAACTAAAAGAATCAAATTCTGCCAATGTGTTCAGGGGCTCTCTCACACTTAACGAATGCAACCCATCCTTACTTTAGGATTTGAATTAGCACCCTTGGTGCCGCCAGATACAGATAATAATAATCTCTTTCAAAGCCCACGTGTTTCACTCCAATCTAGTCCATTTCAACTTCAATGGATTATATTCCAGAAGTTCATTTATTGAGTTTGTTTGGACTTGTCCTGCATTTTCCCAGAGAAATGTGATGAGTCTGTTCCCAGGCGTACCCACAGACTCTATTTAGTCATAGAATGTTAGAACTGGGAGGACTGAAAAAACCATCTGGTCCAACCGTACAAAACGATAATGTTGCTGAAGCTGAAATAACAGTTGCCTCCAGAGAGCCCTCAGAGACCTTCTGGAGGCCATCGAGTCTCTTCCTGTCCTGACAGGGCCAGTTTGTTTAGTGTTGTGGAAGTCCAGGGAACCATACCAGGAACTAGGCTTATCCTGGGAAAATCTTTTTTTTTTTTTTTTTTTTTTTTTTTGCTATATTCAATGCTTTATTTCCTCAAGTTATTCAATTTCACTCTATAGGTTCTTAATCAAGAAAATGACAATTCTTAATGCTAGGCACTGCAATAGACATAATCCATTCACAGCAAACAATTCTAGATTGATTATTTCAAAGTACACAATTCTAGATAAATTCTAAGCACTGAAAAACACCCTTACTCATGACAGGCTAGTGACAGATATTTCTTCTGCTTGCTAAGTTCAAATTTCAGATAAAAAGTTTTAAGCCTTAGTCTTTAAGTCCAGCAGATGCACACTCACTCAGACAGCAGTTATGAGGTGCAGAACAAAGACATAATTTTCCTGGTGTGGTATGCACAACTGGTTGAGGACAGGGTTGTAGGGAGTTTTGAAGCTCTCACCAAGATCCAGACAGGGTGGTAGAGTTTGAGAACAATGAGGATCACACAGAGGATCAGGAAATTATGACAAGTGATGGGATGTCAGGTCCTCATTAGACTCTTAAGCTGGAGTGTAACTTTGTTTTGGCTGGCTGAATCCCTGTTCATCAGCTCTATCATTTATACTAAATTTTGGGGCTTTTAACTCTACCTGGGAAAATCTTGATGGCCAAGAGAGTATGTAGGTGTGGAGATCCAGCAGGGAAGAGGTATTAGCACTGAAAGGACTGTGAATGTTTCCCTTAAGGTAGAAGTGTCCCACTAGGATGTAGGATCTCCCAGTCTATGATTTCTCCATCTAAATTACATTTTATCTATTTTTTCAATAGTTTTCTTTGACTGATGTGACTTTATACTGTGTTTGTCTTGAGCAAGTGATAAGAAAAAGCATCATTTCAACTGGCCAGGGAACTTGGAGTGACAGACATCACAGCAGACAGCCTGGGCAAAATTTCACATGCACTCCCCAAATTTCAGGACTCTGAGGTTTTTGGTTTTTTGTTTTGTTCCTTTGTATTATTTATTTTTTTATTGTGGTACTGATTGACTCTGAGATTATTTACTGCCCTCTATAGATTTTATAAAGAAGGAGGGAGAAGTCAGGTTTCTCTCCTCACCTGCAGATAGAACTGGGCAAAGGAACATTTTAAAATAGCTTCCCCCCAGCAAAAATATGCCAGAATAAGACTGCTTGACTTTCTTTTTTTGAAGCCAAAACCCTTTCAGTTGATGATTTAAAGAAATATCACCTCCCTTACCCCCACTAAAGTCACTTACATTCCTCTCAAATGACATAAGTCATCACAAACAATTATTATCCTGAGATCGACTATGATTTTAACTGTGATATTAACTATGATTTGTTTAACACTGGTATTGTTGTGAGTTTTATTTCGAATCTGGCCCAATTATTTCAATCACTTGGCTCTCTCTTATTTTTTGATTTGCCTTAACCATGTAAATTTAAGTCAAATTTATGTAAAGCAATCTGTCCTGATGCACTATAAGGATCATTTATTTTCCTAAATCTGCTTCTCTTTAAATGTTCTTTTGGCAATGTCCAAACTGGCACAAGTGTCCAATTTGTCTAAATAATTCTGAAATCAATTCCTTATTCCTAAAGGGCAAGATTCATCCTCTTACTTTTCGTATTCTTCACTTGAGGTGATATTTTTGTGAAAACAAGCATGTCATGATCAACATCAAGCACATAAGTGTTTAATATCAATTCCTGGAAATTTTTACTATTCAATAAATCCATGGAGGGCAAGGACCTGATTTTTCTTTTTCTCTGACCCTTCCTTTCCCTTTGATTCTTTTATCTGCAACATACAAATAAACTTCCATGTAATAAGTGATCTTTAATGTGGTTAACAAAGTAATTTAGACTCTTTTCTACCAAACTAGTTAAAATTAATTACTTGTCATCAATATAATTGCTCACTTACTAGTATGACTTATAGCCTCCCGCCAATTAATTAATGAAGATATTCAGCACATTGAATGTAAAGTAAGATATATTGCTTTCTGCCACTTCAAATTCATCACTACATAGAAGCACTGTTCTCCTTTTGAATCAAATCTCACAGAACATAAAGGATCACATATTAGCCTGGAATTTAATTTTCTGAGTCTGTTTACTGACTGAACAGGGAATAGCATCCAAATAGTACATTTTGTGCTCTCTACTGGAGCATAGTTAGCTTGAAATTTAAAAGGTTGGACAATTTCACTAGATACAACACTGTCATAAATAGTTCATGCTATCATTTCCAGCAAAGAAGAAAAAGAAGAAGAGGAAAAGAGGAGGAGGAGGAGGAGGAGGAGGAGGAGGAGGAGAAGGCGGCGGCCATGACTACAAAAGACCTGACATCACATGGCAGTCATACTTGTTTTCCTTGATTTTTGTAAAATAAAGTGAAATAAAATCTTCAGGAAAGATTTTTAACAGAATTGTAAAGTTTGGGCATCTTAGATGCTTTTTAATCTTGTAGTTTGCCAGAGATTTTTATAACTTTTCCAATTTTACACTATCAAATACACATGTTTAATGATAGCAAGGCAGTACAACTAACTGGTTCCATTTAAAGAATGTTACTTATTGGTTAGGAATGAAAATAAGTAAGTAACATATGTCTAACATTAAATTTTATACATTTTTAAATTTGTGGGCCTTTAGTTTTCTTGAGGGAATTTTATGTTGACTCTTTATTAACCAGAGAACAACATTGTCTTGTCTTCTATAAATATTTGCTGTGTCAAAACACAAAAGCAGAAGTAAGGAACCAACATAAGTGCCCTTCAACAGATAAATGGATAAAGAAAATGTGGTTTATGTACACAAAGGTATATTACTTAGCCTTAAAGAAGAATGAAATTATGGCATTTTCTGGTAAATAGATGGACCTGGAGAATATTAAGCTAAGTGAAATAATTCAGTCCCAAAAAACCAAAGGCAGAACATTTTCTCTTCTATGCACATGCTAATTCACAATAAGGGGGTGCATGTCTAGGGAAGAATAGAGGTACTTTGGATTAGAAGGGAGTGAGGAAGGGGAGGGTATATGAAGGTAGGAAGTATAGTAGAATTAATCAATTAGACACTATGATTTATATGCTTATATGACTACATGATGAGTATAATTCTATATCATGTACAACCAGAATGAAGAGAAATTATACTTCATTTATGTACGATGGGTCAAATTGCATTCTATTGCCATGTATAACTAATTAGAGCAAATAAAACAATTATTTAAAAAGCCCTATTTAATAGGAAGACCATTTTTCTAGAATCTTAGTTTTTGTTTTTATGAGAAAGTCATGTATGTTAACTTTTGTTTACCCACTTACTAGTTCTCTGCCCCTGTCCTGTTTCCTTCCTACAATGACTTGCTCATTTGATTTACTTTGGGATATAAACAGATGTGTCATTTGCCACTATCAAAGAGAAAGTAAGAATAGTTAAAGCAGCAAGGGTAAGGTGTTTTGTTTTGTTGTTTTTTGTTTGTTTGTTTGTTTGGTACCTGGGATTGAACCCAGGGGCTCTTAACTATGAGCCACATCTCCAGCCCATTTT
This sequence comes from Spermophilus citellus, assembly GCF_964194105.1. Taxonomy (NCBI): domain Eukaryota; kingdom Metazoa; phylum Chordata; class Mammalia; order Rodentia; family Sciuridae; genus Spermophilus; species Spermophilus citellus. The sequence goes on along the minus strand of NC_138182.1, from coordinate 271,150,028 downwards.
TGTATTTTATTTAGAAACAAAGTCTCACTGAGTTACTTAAGGGCTTGCTAAAATGCTGAGACTGGCTTTGAACTTGGGATCCACCTGCCTCAGCCTCCAGAGCCTCTGGGATTACAGGCATGCACCACCATTCCCCAATGTGAGGGTAGATTTTGATCCATAATTGTTACCAAAGGGGGAAGGAACCATTATGCATTCAACATTTTTAAATTTCATTTCAATTTTTATTAGCATACATGAATTGTACTTATTAATGGGATCCAGCATGGTATTTCCATGCTTACATAAAGTAGTCATTAATTGTGTCTAATCAGCCTTCTTCCACCTCAGCACCCTTCCCAACGTATAGTAATCACTCTTACCTTCAGTTCAACTTTTAAAATTTCTACATTTGAGTGAGAACATGCAGTATTTTTATTTCTATCTGGCTTATTTCACTTACCATAATCAATTCCAGGTCCATTCATTTCCCTGTAAATTACATTATTTTGTTCTTCTTTTTGGCTGAAGAATACGTCACTGTGCACATATACCACTTTTTCTTTATCCATTCATCAGTTGATAGGCACCTATGCTGGTTTTATATATTGGCTATTATAAATAGTACCACATTAAACATGAGCATAAAGGTTTCTCTTATGTATGCTGATTTAATTCCAGTCAGATATATACCCATAAGTGGAATAGCTGGGTCATATAATAGCTCTATTTTTAGTTCACCTAGGAACTACCATACTGTTTTCCGTAGTGATGGAACTAATTCACATTCTCATCAATAGTGTATAAGAGTTCCTTTTCACCCACATATTTACCAGCATTTGTTATTTTTTGCTCTTTTGATAACAGCTATTTTAACTGGAGTAAGTTTGTATCTCATTGTAGTTTTTATTTGCATTTCCCTGATGACTAATGATATGGAAGATTTTTTTTTCATTTATTTATTTTGTCTCTTCTTTTGAGAAATATGTGTTCAGATCCCTTTCCAATTTTTTTCTTGTTTTACTTGTTTTGTATTGTTATATTTTTGAGTTCTTTGTATATTTTGGAAATTCATCTTCTGTCAAATGAATAGCTGGCAAATAATTTCTCTTATTCTGAAGATTATCTCTTTGGGGCTTGGGTTGTGTCTCAGTGGTACAGTGCTTGCCTAGCATGTGTGAATCACTGGGTTCAATCCTCAGTGCCACATAAAGTAAATAAATAAAATAAAATATAGGTATTGTGTCCATCTACAACTAAAAAAATTTTAAAAGATTATCTCTTCACTCTGTTGATTGTTTCCTTTGCTGGGCAGAAACATTTGAATGTGATGTAATCTCGTTTGTCAATTTTTGCTTTTGTTTCCTGTGCTTTTGGAAATCCTAGCTAAAATAATTATTGCCTGTACCAAGGTCTTTTTGTGTTTCTCTAGTATTTTTGCTGTTTCAGGTCTTATATTTATTTCTTTAATCCATTTTGAGTTGATTTTTGTACAGACAGAGAAATCAGGGTCAAGTCTCAATCCCCTGTATATGGATATCTGTCTAGTCAACTTCTGTCTGTGCATAGGTTAGAGAACAGATTAAAAGGAGGATGAGGGGAAAGCCAGGGTAATGACAGGCACCTGAGCAGAGCCAGGGAAGTGGAGAGTTACAAAAGCAGGAATAGAGGTTGGTTAATGTGACCATGCCATCTGGGTTTGTTAACTGGCACTGATCTGAAAGAGAAACAAATTTCTGTTATCTTTATGATAGGAAAAACAAGGCAAATTAAGGCCAGCATCCTCCAGAGTTAGACCATTGTCCTCCATGGGGTTGGGAGGAAAGGTAGAGTTGTCTCTCTGAATATGTGCATTGCAAAGAGATGGCTCTCAGGTCTTTGAAAAGATCATTCTGGTGATAGATTGATAACAGCACACCCCGACTCTTACCTGTGGTTTCACATCCCATAGTTTCAGTTACCCTCAGTCAACTGAAGTCCAACAATACTACAATGAGTAGGAAAAAATTCATACACTTTAAATTGTAGGGCACTGTGATTTGAATGAAACTACTCACCATCTCCTGAATACTTTTTCCTCTCTATGAGCATTGCACACACTACTCCCTCTGCCAAACACACTTACTGTAACATTTTTCTACATAGAGAATTTCTCCTCCGTTAAGAGTTCTGAGCCAAATATGCCTCCTCTATGAAGGCTTTTTCAATTTAGTTGTTCTCTGATGTCCTAATTATGCCCCCATAGTCATCAAATGCCACCTTTATATCAAGATCTACCATGTTTCCAAGTATCTCCAATATCCACAGGTTTGACTTATGAGGTGGTTAGACACTTCTTTGACTTTCTGGCCTACAATAGTATTAACAATTATCCCTCTTCACCCACCCACATTGAGGGTAACAGCAGGAATTGCTTCACCTCTTAAATTATAATATCTTCGTTCTGAGCACAACTTCCTCCTCTCACTCTCACCTCAATGTGACAACATTTTATAGTGTCATCAAATATTGACCTTCTGCTTTTGTTCATCCCATCAAAATACCATCCTGGCCATATTCATGTTCTTAACCCAGTCCCCATGCTATGATGCAGATCTATAGGGAAACGTTTCCCTAAACCTTCAAATGTTTTGATTCAGACACATTTGCCCTATAAAATTTCAACCAGTAAGTCTGTAATTTGCCTCATTTTAACTTAATCTAATATTCTGAGGATTTCTGGAAGAAAAAAAACCACAAAACCATTTTCTGTCACTTAAGATTCAAGTAGTGGAAAAAACAAATGAAAATGATTTAAACAATAAGAATGTTTATCATCTCATATAACAAGAAATCCAAAGGAATGGTGCTTCTAGGATTGATTCACCAGATTGCTATCTTGGCTTGATCTTTGGGCTGGCTTTCAGATTGCAAAATGATTGCTACTATTCCATGTGTCACAAGAAAATAGGTCAATATCCAAATCAAAAAAAAAAAAAAAAAAAAAAAAGACAGGGGTTTACAGTTTTCCCTAGGTGTTCCAGGGAGATTGGTTCAAAGACATCCCCCCCACACACTGCTACCAAAATCTATGGCTACTCAAGTAATAAAATGATGCTATAGTTGCATATAACCTATTCCCATCCTCCTATATACTTTAAATTTAGGTTAATTATAATATATAACTACAAATTTAAATGCTATGTAAATAGTTGTTCTACTGTTAAAGAGTAATGCAAAGAAAAAATGTCTGTCTGTGTTTAGTTCAGATATACAACCATTATAGGCCTAGCTATATAATACATGAATGAGCCCAGTATAAACAAACAATGTTTAAGCAATAAATGGTGGAGAAACATTAGGGTTTGTATTCACATCACTTCATTCATGTGGATCCCAGCATTGTGCTCGGTGCATGACAAATTCAAGTTTTGCCTTTTGTAACCTTCTGGAATTACAAAAGGCAAAACTTGAATTTATATATATATTAAAATCATGGTAGTTGAATTCACCATCACAAAAAAACATGAATACATAAGGAGGGGTAACTGTATTCCTGTTCATCCATTTGAATGAAGTAAAAGTCTTTCCCCAAATCCAACCAGTGCCATTCCCCTAAGATGTCACTGGCCAGGATTGGGTCATAAGCCCTTGCTACAAATGCAAGGGCAGCTCAGGAAGCAAATATCTGACATTTTAGTAGCATCTGAGCTTTGTAATCAGAGGTGGAGTGGCTTCTGGATTGACAACAATCAGATTTGTTAAACATTAATATTGATACTTGTAAACAGTTAGTCTCCATCTCAACTGGACCATAAATATTGCTGGACTTTGCTTGGCCCAATAGTTCTCAAACTTCAGTGTGTGTACAAATCTCCTAGGATTAATTAAAAGTGCAGATGATATTCAGAAGGTCTGGGGTAGGTATTAATATCTGCATTCCTATCAAGCTCCTACAAGAGGGTGGCAAAACTACTAGACTAATAACCACACTGAAAAGGGAAATTGCATGGAAATGAAGGGAGACCCTCATTGCTAAACAAAATTACATATAAGAGGTTGTGAGGGGAATGGGAAAATAAACAAAGAGAGAAATGAATTACAGTAGATGGGGTAGAGAGAGAAGTTGGGAGGGGAGGGGAGGGGGATAGTAGGGGTTAGGAAAGGTAGCAGAATAGAACAATTATTAATAGCGCATTATGTAAAATTGTGGATGTGTAACCGATGTGATTCTGCAATCTGCATTTGGGGTAAAATTGGGGGTTCATAACCCACTTCAATCTAATGTATGAAATATGATATGTCAAGAGCTTTGTAATGTTGTGAACAACCAATAAAAAAAATAATAATAACCATACTGAGTCACAAGATTCTCTTCACTTCTATTTCAAAACTAGTCATGTATCACTTCTCAATGCAGATGCACTGAGAAATATGTCATTAGTTGATTCTGTCATTGTATGACATCATAGGATATACTGACACAAACCTAGAAGGTATAAACCAATCACTGGGTGTGGCCTCTTGATGCAATCAGGGGTCACAGTGAACATAAGAGTTATAAGGCTGCCCCAGGCAAAACACTGCAAACTGTCTTACAGCAAACCTCTTTTGTATAAGTAGGAGAAGCACACTCTAAAATAATGATGAAAAATATCCTTTAGTACTGTATAAGTCAGTAACATAGTCATTTATCATCATCATCAAGCATTGCGTACTGTATGCAATCGTATGTGTAATACTTTTATGCTACCAGCAGCACAGTAGGGTTGTTTACACCAGTATCACCCTAACATGTGACTAATGCAATGTGCTAGGACATTAGGACAGCTAAGAACTTCTCAGTTCCATTATAATTATAATCTTATAGCACTCCTCTCATATAGGTAGTCTGTCATTGACCAAAACACCTTTTGCCTCAAATGACTATATTGATCATCAATCCCCAATCTAACACTATTCCCACCAGTCTCAGAAAATGACCCCATTTCCTATTTTACAGGAACCCTCATCTTAAGAGGTAGTAGTTACAAGCACTAAGAGAATAGACTTTAACATGAAACAGCCAAGGTTGCCAATACCATATACACTGCTTATTCCCCTATGCTTTGCAAGATCCTTAACCTTTCTGAGCCCCAGGTTCTTAGTGTATAAAGGGTAAATACTAATGCCAGAGTCTTGGTGTTTTTGTGGATTGAGATCATGAGGCTATGTCCCAGTAAGTTTCATAATTAAACACTTAAAACTAACTTAACTTACACATAAAAAGAATTGGAAGAGCATTAAGTAATATATAAATTGAGACTTTTTTTGATTATAAGGGGAAATCCCTGCCCACAAAGCAGTGCCTTAAACAAGTTAGTAGCTGGGTACTTTCCCATACTGAAAGCTCTGGAGACACCCCTTACAGAGTGGCATGGCATTCCACAGTGCCAAGCTCAGGCTGGGATTCTTCCCATTACTGGAACTATATATTTTTAAAAAGACTTGGAGATGAACTCGTCATTCTACTGGGCTTTCTGTGAGATCAGTCAGATTTAAATTACATTTACCAACCCACTTCGCAAGACTCTACCCCTTCTGATTGGCTAGGGTGCTCTTGGTCTCAAGAGCTGAATTGATTCAGAGTCTGTGCCCAATTAAGGCCCCCAAAGCCCAATTATTTCCTTTTCCTGGTGTAGATTTACTCTGATAAATGAATGTAGATATAAAATGAGAAGAGAGAATAGGACAAAGAAAGCTTACACAAAGTACTTGTGAAGTGATTGATCTATCCTGCCTCAGAGTTAACTGGCTTCTTCTTAATTAATGGGATGCAAGGTCTGAATATTAGATGAGAAATTTCAAAATTAACAAATTAAAAGCTTGGAAAACATTACTAATGCATTCGTGCATTCCTAAAGCTGTATGAACTCCAGGTTATAAAACTTTGGGAAGAAAAATCAGACACTTATGAATATGACTAACTATGTTTATGTGAGTGTATTAAATATAGTGTTCTCTCACCATATGTGCATTTAACATTCAACATTTCAGCTATTTGTGAGCAATCCAGAAGGTCCATGACGTGAAGAACTTTGTCATTTTGTTGAGGCAACCATTTGAATTTTCTTTGAGATCTGTACGTCCAAATGAGTCACTGGCTAATATACAAACCTTATCTGACCACCCAGCATCTATCACAGTGCGACACTTCTGAATAATAACAGAGATATGGCCTAGCAAGGCAGATAAGACATACACACAAAAGAATAGGAAGACAGGTCATAGGCTGGAGAGAATATTTACAAAAACATATCTGATTCCGGACTTTTCTTACAAAGTATAGAAAGAACTCTCAAAACTCCGCAAAGGAAAATGAACAACTGATTTTTAAAAATAGGCAAAGGATATATAAACATATGGAGATAAATCATTAATAAATAGCAAATTAAATTGAAATGAGATATCCCAGAACATTAGCAACACCAAACAATGGTGAAGATGTGGAGCAACAGGAACTCTCATTTTGGGGGGTAAGATGGGGTGGGCAGTACCAGGGATTGAACTCAGGAGCACTCAACAACTGCGCCACATCCCTAACCCTACATTGTATTTATTTAGAGACAGGGTCTCACTGAGTTGCTTAGTGCCTCGACTTTGCTGAGGCTGGCTTTGAACTTGCTATCCTCCTGACTCAGCCTCCCAAACCGCTGGGATTATAGGCATATGCCACCACACTCAGCTATGAAGTCTCAGTTTTTGATGGTGGGAATGCAAAACAATACAGCTGCCAAGGAAGACACTTTGGAACTTTCTTTGTTTTTTGTTTTGTTTTGTTTTATAAAACTAGTCAAACTCTAAATACAGTCTAGCAATCATGCTACTTGGTATTTTCCTAAATAAGTTGAACACTTAAGTGCACACAAAACTTGCACATCTTTCTTTCTTTCTTTCTTTCTTTCTTTCTTTCTTTCTTTCTTTCTTTCTTTCTTTCTTTCTAAAAATATTTTTTAGTTGTTGATGGACCTTTATTTTATTTATTTGTATGTGGTGCTGAGAATTGAACCCAGTGCCTCACACATGCTAGGCAAGCGCTCTACCACTGAGCCACAACCCCAACTCTGCACATGAATATTTATAATACTTTATTCCTAATTGCCAAAACTTGGAAGCAACCAAGACTCCCTTCTGTAGCTGAATGACCAAATGAACTATCAGACATCCAGAACATTATTATATGCTAAAAAAAGGAAGGAGCTATCAATCCATGAAAAGACATGGAGGAACTGTAAATGTGTAGTACTGTGTGAAAGAAGCCAATCTGAAAGAATTACATACTGCCTGATTCTAATTATATGGCAATCTGCAAAAGGCCAAACTTTGGATACAGTAAAAAGATCAGTGGTTTCAAAAGGTTGAGAGAAAGAGGGAGGAATGAATCAATACAGCAGGATATTTTCAGGACATCGAAGCTTTCCTGTATGATACTGTAATAATGGATACAGGTTCTCTTTGTCCAAAAATATATACTACAAAGAGGAACTCTAAAGTGTACTCTAGGCTGAAAGACAATGATATGACAATGTACATTTATAGCATGTAACAAGGGTACCACTGATCCAGGATGTTGGTTGTGGGTGAGGCTGTGTTTTGGGGGCCAAGGCGATGTATGAGAACTTTGAACTTTCTGCTTAATTTTCCTGTGAAACCAAAAATGCTCTAAAATTAAGTCTTCTTTTTTTTTAAAGACATACATATATTTTTTATCTACTTAGTTTACAGAAACATCCAGAAATAATTCTTCCCAGGCCCAAGGTTGCATACCTGTAACCCCAGTAACTCTGGAGGTTGAGTAAGAAGGAAGGACCTCAAGTTCAAAGACAGCCTCAGCAATTCAGCAAGATCCTACATAAGTAATTCTTTTAAAGTGCTGGGATATAACTTAGTTGTACAACTCCAGTGTTCAATTCCCAGTACAGCTAAAAGAAAAAAAAAAGTAAAGTAAGAAAAGAAAAGAAAAAAAGAAATCTTAAAATGACAATTTATTCTCTGAGTGAGGCCGTAAGAATTAATGTATTACCATTCTTCCTTCCCTCCCTCCCTTTCTTCCTTCCCTTTCTTCCTTCCTTTTTTCCTTCTCATTAAGCTGAGGGGAGTGAAGGGAGGGGAGCGGGTATGGGGGAGGAAGGACTGTAGAATAAACTGGACATTATTACCCTATGTGCATGTATGATTACATGACTGGTGTGATTCTACATCACGTACAACCAGAAGAAAGAGAAGTTAGACTCCATTTAAGTATGATGTGTCAAAGTGCATTCTACTGTCATGTATAACTAATTAGAACAAATGAAAAAATGGTTAAATGTCTGAACTGGTTAAATTCATAACTTGTCCAGAGTACCGACGGCAAGGTCAAATGGTGCCCAAGTGCGGACTTACTGAAAAGGAAGAAAACTCTCAAATATTATTCTTTTTTTTTTAATTTGTTGTTCAAAACATTACAAAGCTCTTGACATATCATATTTCATACATTTGATTCAAGTGGGTTATGAACTCCCATTTTTACCCCGTATACAGATTGCAGAATCACATCAGTTACACATCCACGTTTTTACATATTGCCATACTAGTGTATGTTGTATTCTGCTGCCTTTCCTATCCTCTACTATCCCCCCTCCAAATATTATTCTTAATTTTAAATTCAACACTATAATTTTCTAGAATTAGAAGGAAATTTTGATGTAGATTGTAGATTTTTTCTCTTCTCTTTGTTTTCAAATTCTTAATGTCATTTGTCTTAACTACTTATCAATTAATATTTGATAGAGATGAATGGGTCTTATTTTCATTCTCCTTCCTCCCTCCCTTCCTTCCTTCTTTTTCATTATTATATTCCACATAATAAATTCAAATAGCCAACTTTCATATAAAATAATTTTCTGATATAAATATTCTGGTAGGAATAAAATAGTATATAGGAATTTGGTATCCATTTTTATGCAACAACTAGTTTATAGTCTACATGTTTTCATTTTCCACCAAATTTAAAGAAATTTTCCTAAATGAAGGGAGACCCTCATTGCTATACAAAATTACATATAAGAGGTGAGGGGAATGGGAAAATAAACAAGGAGAGAAATGAATTACAGTAGATGGGGTAGAGAGAGAAGATGGGAGGGGAGGGGAGGGGGATAGTAGGGGATAGGAAAGGTAGCAGAATACAACAATTACTAATAGGGCATTATGTAAAATTGTGGATGTGTAACCGACGTGATTCTGCAATCTGCATTTGGGGTAAAATTGGGGGTTCATAACCCATTTCAATCTAATGTATGAAATATGATATGTCAAGAGCTTTGTAATGTTGTGAACAACCAATAAAAAAAAAAAACTGAGAAATCAACTTAAAAGAAAAAAAAAAGAAATTTTCCTAAACAAAATATCTAGAATTAGATTGAATTAGCCATATCATTAGTAACGTTAAGAGTCAGTATATAATGGCAGGGGATATAGCTCAGTTAGGAAAGTGCTTGTCTCACATGCACAAGGCCCTGGGTTCTAATCCCCAGCACCACAAAAAAAAAAAAAAAAAAAAAAAAAGAGTCAGAATACAGAGAAAAGAAGAGAAACTGAGTATATAGTAAAAAGTATCATCTCAATTATGTTTGTGAATTCTTAAGTTTTAAATAATTTACATTTGTATTTTGTATAGTTCAGTAATTATTTAGGAAAAAAATTAAGTCAGATTCTACTTCACAATATTAAAACAACAACAAGAAGTGTGTCACATTAGATTGGGTAGAGAGAAGTGATGGGAGGGGATGGAGGGACAGGGGGGATAGGAAGGACAGCAGAATAAAATAGAAATTATTATTGCTGTATGTATATACGTAATTGTATGACCAACATGATTCTGCAACCTGTACACTCAGAAAAATGAGAAATTATACCCCATCTGATTCAAATGTATGATATGTCAAGATCATTGTACTGTCATGTGTAACTAATTAAAACAAATTTTTAAAAAATTTAAAAAGAATTATATTCAAGAAATGGCAGGAAAGTTGGTGAAGAGCCTCAGGCATGGCAAAAATCAGTACATCTTCCAACTGGGCTAAGAAATACCATCCTTTATGCAAACTACTTTTAGATTTAGAATAAATTGCTTCTTCTGAAAGAATTAATTCATCATTTACCACCCCATGAAATCAAACCTTAAAATCTTGTGGTTAACAGTAAAATTTTCCAAAGCTTCTGTTTAGAATATACTGAAAAATAGCTATTAGTTTTCAAAAGTAAATGTATGTCCAACATCACAGCACCAAATGAACTAATATTTGTGAATGTTCTTTGGAAACATACAACCGTAAAAACAGACATGGCTATTTTAAGTCCACTGGCTCTTATTTGCCATATGGTTCACCTTTAGGGCAGATGGCCTCTGAGAGAACAGAACCTCAATTCTTTTTTTATCTCTGCCCATTAGCACCTGGAACACTATAATGGCTTGATAAAGATTTGCTAAAATGAATTGAAATTTGAATTCACAGATGTTTATTAAGCACCTAGTATATAAGGTCCAGTCCTGAGAGGTGACAGAAAAAAAAAAAAAAAAGGAGGAGGAGGAGGAGGAGAGGAGCAGAGAGTAGTTTCTGCCTCCTCATCCTCAAAGAGAGGAGTCAGTGTAATTAACCCCAGTACCCTGTCAATCCAGATTTCAAGGGAAATGATTGCAATTCCAATGCCCTCCTAGTCAGGCAGGCAATAAAACAACAACAACAACAACAACAACAAGAGATGGACTAAATGTATGTGTTAGGCTGAATAATGGCTTCAAATACACCAAGGTCCCAATCTTTGGGACCTGTGAATGATACCTTATATTACAAAAGGGACATCTGTAATAAAGTCAAGGAGCTTGAAGTCAGGACATTATCCTGGAATATCTAGAAACACCTTATATATATTCACAAATGTACCTTAAATTGAAGGAAACAGAGGGGGATGTTTGGCCACCAAAGAAAGTGAGATGTGACAATGGAAGAGTGAGATTGGAATGATGTGGAAAAGAGAAGGACTAGGGATATGGCTCGGTCAACATGAGACCCCGAGGTTTGATCCTCAGATCCCCAGATTCCCAGCACTGTAAAAAATAAAACAAAAAAGAAAAAAAAAATCACAAGCCACAAGGAAACAGTCTGTAGAAAAAGCACAGAAATGTATTCTCCCCTGAGCCTAAAGATCTAGCCCTGCCAACACCTTTAACCCAGTGGAACTGATTTCATACTGCTGGAAGTCAGAAATAGGAAACTGTAAGAGAATAAATTTGTGTTGTTTTAAGCTACCCAGTTTGTGGTAATTTGTTTCAGCAGCCATAGGAAACTAAAACCACATGTGAGAAGAAATGTGTATGTATATACCAAATACACACGGTTTACACACTGAAGTAGTTGGTAAAAGTAATTAAGTATGCCTGTAGTTTACTTTGTTTTTTTTTAAAAAAAAAAACTTGTTTTAATTAGTTATTTATGCCAGTAGAATGCACTATGGTATATCATACGTAAGTGGAGTACAATTTCTCATTCTTCTGGTTGTACATGATGTAAAATCCTGCTGGGTATGTAATTATATATATGCACAGGGCAATAGTGTCTGATTCATTCTATTACCTTCCTACTCCTTACCCACCTCCTCCCTTCACTCCCCTCTACCTAAAGTCAGTCTATTCTTCCCTATCCCCTCCCTGCCCTTATTGTCAGTTGCCATTTGCATATCACAGACAACATTCAGCCTTTGTGTTTTGGGGATTGGCTTACTTGTTTAGCATGATATTCTCCAGCTTCATCCATTTACCGGAAAATGCCATGATTTCATTCTTTTTTAAGGCTGAGTAATATAATCCATTGTTTATATATACCACATTTTCTCTATCCATTCGTGTGTTGTAGGGTATCTAGTTTGGTTCCATAGTTCGGCCATTGTGAGTTGAGCTGCTATAAACACTGACGTGGCTGCATCACTGTAACATGCTGAGTTTAAATCCTTTGGTTTATATAAACCAAAGAGTAAGATAGTTTGGTCAAATGGTGATTCCATTCAGGTTTTTTGAAGAATATCCATTCTGCTTTCTATAATGGTTGTACCAATTTGCATTCCCACGAGCAATGTATGAGTGTATCTTTTCCCCCACATTCTCGCCAACATTTATTGTTGCTTGTATTCTTTTTTTTTTAAATTTTTATTATTGGTTGTTCAAAACATTGCATAGTTCTTGACATATCATATTTCACACATTTGATTCAAGTGGGTTATGAACTCCCATTTTTACCCATATACAGATTGCAGAATCACATCAGTTACACATCCACTGTTTTACATATTGCCATACTAGTGTATGTTGTATTCTGCTGCCTTTCCTATCCTCTACTATCATTTATTGTTGCTTGTATTCTTGACAATTGCCATTCCGACTGGAATTAAATGAAATCTTAAAGTAGTTTTGATTTGTATTTCTCAAATTGCTAGAAATGTTGAATATTTTTTCATATATTTCTCCAGGATATATAAAGAACTCAAAAAAAACTTAGCCAAAAAAACAAATAACCCAAATCAATAAATGGGCTGTGAAACTGTAGTTTAATTTGAACTGCATAAAAACAGATTGATAGTATGGATAGAGGAATGGAAAAATAAACAGATACATTAAAAATGATCAAAAGTTTAAAATGTTAATGTAGAATCTAGATGATAAGAAGATAAGTTTATATTATGAAGTTACTCCAAATTTCAAGGTTTGAAATATTTCATAATAAAGCATCAGAGAAGAATTAAATTGAAAATATAGTTATTATAACATAGTAAGCAATCTTTTTATGTGACACCAAAAGTAAAAGCAAGAAATGAAATGATTATTGAATTTTCATGAGCCAGATTTGCTACATATGTGTCAAAAGATGTGTAACCACAGTTTGATACAGCAGTATGGTCACTGATCATGTTAAATACTTACAACCATTGTGATTAGGACTCAGGTTAATAGATTGTTAATACATTGTAACAATAGTTCAACTTTGTATCTATTTTCTTTTCTCTGTATCATTATTTTTATTATTATTGGGTGAAAGTTATATACAAAAAGTGGAAGAGGAAACTCAATTAGAATTTATGAGAAAGTTGTGAGGGTATTTTTTAAGGTGATGCTTCTTAGGAATGGACAATACCCTGGATCTCTTCCCAACAAAGCATGCGCATGTGCAATGAGTGCAAATGGAGCCAGAAAGAACTCCACAATGACCTAGCTGTGGCTTTGCCACAGGTGTGGCAAGTTTTGGCTTGAATTTCTTCCAAAGGCACGAAGCTATTTTTTAAACCGGATACAAAATATAAAATGCCCCTGAATTCTTATTTACTTTAATATAGGTATTTGACAATTATAGAGAAATCATATATCACTTAAACAGTATTCATCAAAAACATTCTCAATACCTAGCCACATACATTGATATACACCTGAAATCCCACAAATTCTAAAGGCTGAAGCAGGAGGATCCAAGTTCAAGGCCAGCCTGGGCAACTTAAAGAGATCCTGTCTCAAAATTTAAAAAATAATTCTTTTTTTTTTTTTTAAAGGGGCTCGGAGCCAGGTGTGGTGGTGCACACCTATAATCCCAGCGACTTGGGAGACTGAGGCATGAGGATCAAAAGTTTAAGATTGGCCTCGCAACTTAGTTAGGCCCTAAGTAACTTAGTGAGACTCTGTGTCACAATTAAACAAAAAAAATTAAAAGGGCTGGGGCTCAATGGTTAAGTTCCCCTGGGCTCAAATCCTTATACATTGCAATAAACACAAATACCTTGAATAATAAAATACGATTGTATACATAGTCACTCATTGTTTTTCATGGCAGATTAATTACAGGACCCCTGTGGATAACAAAATCCACAGATGCCCAAGTCCCACATATAAAATGGCATAGTATTTGCATATAATTTATGCACATCTTTTCATATGTGGTAAATTATTTCTAGCTTATTTATAATACTTAATACAGTTAAGAGCTCTCTATATAGTTGTTGATGTAGATTTTAGTAGAAGCAAAGAATCAAGCAAACAATTCATCCGATGAAATTATGTCAGTAGTATCTTCAAGTTTAGCAAACTGAAGGAATTTGGTAACTACTGAAAACCACTATGCCTGTCTCTTAGCTTTGAAAGCCTGATTTTACATTGTAATCTCTCAGGACATCTTTTAATATGCAAATGCTAGGCTTTATTCTTAGACATGCTAAGATTTTCTTAAGTGGGGACAAGGCAATTTTTTATTTTATATTTTATTCCATTTCCCCAAAGTGAATCAAATGAGAAAGAAGAGTTGAGAATACACAGCCAAACAAAGATACTCAAACTTTAGTATGTATTAGAATCATCTAGTGCTTACTAAAAAATAAAATATAAATAAATAAATAAATAAATAAATAAATAAATAAATAAATAAATAAAAATTGGCCCCTTGTTTTCAAAAATCCTGAATCTTTAGTTGAAATATATCCTAAATGAATATCAGGGTTTTGTTTTTTAGCAGAACTGGAGATTGAAACCATGGCTTTGTACATGCTAGGTAAGCACTTTGCTATTGAACTACATCCCCAGTTCAGACATCTGCATTTTTAACAAGTACCCAAGTGTTCTGATATTTGTATTCCATAAGAAACCCTTGTTTTAAACCTCAGCAATTATGCCTTCACATATATAATTAAATTGAAATAAAATACCTAATAAGGGCGATTTTTATCTTTAAGTTGATAGGGCTATGAATGTATATATGTATATGCTTATGTACATATTTTTTAAAATATTTCATTTTTATTTAATATAATTAGTTTCCATTTCCAATTTATCTTACAAATATGAAAGTGTCCTCTAGGGGTAAAAATAGGCAACTTCAAGGTTTTCAAGTGTTTGTCCTGTTATTTATTTGTGCCTATTTTATTTCTAAGAATTCTTTGCCTGAGCACGACAGAGGCAAGACTGATTCCTGATTAAAAGTAAAAGTTCTGGAGGCTGAGGTAGGAGGATCAGGAGTCCAAAACCAGCCTCCCCAAAAGTGAGGAGCTAAGCAACTCAGTGAAACCCTGGCTCTAAATAAAATACAAAATAGGACTGGGGGTATGGCTCAGTAGTCAAGTGCCCCTGAGTTCAATCCCTGATACCAAAGAAATAAAATAAAAAGTAAGAGTTCTAAAGCCCTACTGATCTTTGGCTGCCTGCTTTGTCACTTACTGACTCTGTGATTGTGAGAACCTCAATTATCTGAAAGCAAGGCTTTCAGGAGTTCTTACCCCACAGGGTTAAGTAACAAAGTGTTTGGAAGCTCTTACCACAGCATTTATATACCACAAGCTTAGTAACAGGCTGTATTTTCCTGACCCAAAATTTACTCACTAGATTCAAGGACACTATGCAAATGTGAAATAATAGAAATATCCAGCTCCCTTGCTGGGGTTGGGGAACCCAAGGCTATGTGCTAAAGTCAGCCAGAGTGTGCAAACAACCCTGGTAATAACAGCATCCATCAGCCCTAAATGCAGAAGTCCATGATTCTTAAAAGCATTAAATCCAGTTTGAGGACTTGGTCTAACTAAAAGTGACTCATACAATCCAGGTTTGAGGAAGTAATTCATTACATGACTCAGCAAAACACTCTGAGTGGGTTGACCAGAAACCATCTTAATAAATGTTCTATTTTTAGAGACTAAATGACTCCAGGCATCAGAAAACCTGTTGCACTCACAGTTCAGTGTCCCTGTGGACAACCTGCCGCATTGATTGGGCAGGAGGTGGCCATGCAAAGTTTTCATGTCTTGGGAGACTGCCTGACACAGACCCAGGCAATGGTGTAGGCAGCAGAGAGGATGGACCATGACAGATGACAGGGAGGGGAGTGGGAGGTGCAGTGGTCAGTGACCCTGCCCACTGTGAGAAGTGGCAGCAGTCTCTGATAGAGTATCACACAGGGGCTACATCTGAAGGCACCAGGACTGAGGCGAGTAAATCACTTAGTTCCCATGACTCACCTCCAGCACAGAACTCAATGGTTTGACTGCTCCCCTCATCCTCAGAGGCATCCCTGATGAACCTTTGCCCTGCCCCCAGGTGCACAGACTAGGAATCTCTGGGCTGAATGTATGCCCACCCAACTTGGCCTACATAGCATTAGAACTTGTTCTGTGAGAAGAGCTGGTTGTGGTCCCAACAGTGTCTTGCCACTGAGCATGCAGACTGAAAATCTCTGGAGCAAGTATTCACCTTTCCAGTGACATCCATAATCCTCCAAAAGTGGGAAGGCAAGAAGGGGTCACTGTGGCTCCAACATTTGCCATGCCTCCAGGTATGCATGCTAAAAAACTCTGGAGGGAATACACCCCTGTTGGGTCAACATTCCCTTAAACCTGTCCAGCGAGATATGTGGAGCATATTCTGCTTCTATGCTAACTTGTTTGGTGTGAGCTGAGAAGAATCACAACTGGCTGGAGCTATGACCCGCTTACACTTTACACACACATACCTGAGGATTCCAACCTTAAAAGACCTGGAGAGAAGCGTCGCCACATTTCCATGTAGTTCAGCTAAGAAAAAAATTTTTTTTTTTATTGTTGGTCGTTCAAAACATTACATAGTTCTTAATATATCATATTTCACAGTTTGATTCAATTGGACACAAAGTCCCACTAAGTGGCTGAGGCTGACCTTGAATTTGGTATCTTTCTGCTTCAGCCTCCTGAAATGCAATGATTACAGGCATGTGACACCATGCTAGGCAGTTAGGAGGATTTTTTTTTACCATTTTCCCCTCCATCTATTCTATCTTTTATTGTTATTTTTATTTCTCATCATTATTTCTTTATTTTACTTTATTTTTATTCTTTAATTGGATTTTTCTTTTTGCTTCCTTTCTTACTCTCTCCCATATTTTCTCTTTTTAAAACTTTCTCCTGCTTTCTTGTATATTTCTTTTCCTTTTAATTTTTAAACTGTAAATATTTTTCCTCTTTCCCCTTTTATTGACTTTCTCTGTTCTTTTTTCTTTTTCATACTTTTAAAATAATTTTACTGTAATTTCTAGATGCTTTAGTTTATTATTTGGCTCTTTCTTTTCTTTTCTTTTCTTTTTTTTTGTTATTGGCATATAGCTCTTTTTTTGCTCTTTATTTTTCTGTGTGGTTTGTTTTTATGTTGTTGTTACTGTTTGTTTTCTTCTGTGTGGTGTGGGATCATGGCCAGCACTGTGAGCGCTTTTGGTGTGTGCTTTGCCACTGAGCTACACACCCAGCCCAGCTGAGAGAAATTGCATCTTTCTCCACTCACAACTTAGTACAGCTTGAATCTCAGTGGATACTTCAATTGGAAGAGTAATGCAGAAGTCCCCAGTCAACAACTCACCCAAAGTAGGAAGGGTAACAGCTGCCTGAAGTCCCATTCTTGGACATGCCACTCAGATATATATGTAAAGGAAACAAAGTCAGCATACCAAAGAGATACCTGCATGCCCATATTTACTGCTTCACTATTCACAATGGCCAAGATATAAAATAAGTCTAGGCGCCATCAACAGATGAGGGGGTTAAAGAAAAGTGATATATGTATGCAATAAAGTAGTATTAAGACATAAAGAATGGGGCTGGGGATGTGGCTCAAGTGGTAGCGCGCTCACCTGGCATGCGTGCGGCCCGGGTTCGATCCTCAGCACCACATACCAACAAAGATGTTGTCTCCGCCGAGAACTAAAAAAAATAAATATTAAAAATTCTCTCTCTCTCTCTCTCTCTCTCTCTCTCTCTCTATCTATCTATCTTAAAAAAAAAGACATAAAGAATGAAATCCTGTCATT
Organism: Spermophilus citellus; assembly: GCF_964194105.1. Taxonomy (NCBI): domain Eukaryota; kingdom Metazoa; phylum Chordata; class Mammalia; order Rodentia; family Sciuridae; genus Spermophilus; species Spermophilus citellus. The sequence goes on along the minus strand of NC_138182.1, from coordinate 271,132,197 downwards.
TGCAGAAAAATGGGTGGAACTGGAGTATATCATGTTAAGCAAAATAAACCAGACACTGAACAATAATTACTACATATTTTCTCTTGTACGCGCAAATTCTAAAAATAAACAAATAACTGAACTAAAGGTAGAAGAAGTGGGGGAAAGAGACTGGGAAGGGAGAGGAGAGAAATGGGAGTGCAAGAGACAGTATAGAAAGGGTTCATACAATTAAAGCAAGATACACGTGTGTACGGAAATGTCACAAGTGACACCCTCAGTTTGTACAATTTATATGTATTAATAATTATGATAAGAAAAACACAAAATGTAGTTCATATTCAATTTGAATAATACAACTGCAGTGGCAAGTATTTCTTGACCATTTTCAATTGCTGCTAGCATTGAAAATCTGATGTAAAAGTTTCATCTATGATCACACTTATGCAAACTACTCTTATGAGTTCTATCTCTTACAAACCTCTTCAAAACTATGAATCAGTTGTGAGTGCAAATTAGTTGAATTGGCTAAGGATTTACAGAGAGCTTTCTCTGATCCCCAATCCTATGCAACATACTCCAAAGCTTATCAAGTATGAGGCAATTCTAATTTCCATGGATGGTAATTGTCTCTCCTGGGTCCTAAAATTTTTGTTTGCAGCTTGTGTCCCCTGGGCCAAGAGTGGCTTGTGAGTGATTATCATTTATTTGTGTCTCTTATCTTTTAATAAGACTTACTTTCAATGCTTTCCAAAGCCATCATGGAAAGCAGTCTATGAATCCTATGATTAGCAGCTGCTCTCCAAAACCAACATGTATACCAGGAACAGTAAATTTGTGTTTGCCCTATACATGCAGGGCTGTGTATCAGTGAACAGGACTGGTCCCATGTCATAGTTCATTTGTTCAGTTGCTTAGAGCATGGTGTTGATGAAACTTAGGCCAGGGATATGAAAGTATTTTCCTGAGTGGGATCTGTAGATTGTCTCTTCTGAGAAAGCAAGTGTCCTGTCATCTCCATTCCTCTCCTCCTTCTCTCTCTTCTCTCCCTCTCTCCTTTTCTCACACTAACTCGCTCTTTCTCTCTTTCCTTCCTTTCTTCCCTCATATATATAGAATATGTGGTATGTGTGAATATTAAACATTAAGTAAGATTGGATGTAATGATTTTACTTATATGATATATGTAAAATAATATCATGTATTTTATTAGATGAGGATATATGTAAAGCTTTTAGCACAACAGCTGGCACACACAGAATACTAATAGTACTGATGTGTCAGCTAGAATGCTAAGAGCTTTTCATACATTCTCATTTAATTATCTTAGATTGGATTATATTTTTATCCCTATTTTATGACATTATTTATTCCAGGTTTAGAGAAGTTAAATAATTTACTCAAGTTCATACAGCTAGGAAGTTAGAAGAGTCAGAAATCAATATTCAATCTCAAGATTTATGATTTTATAATGCTATCACACATATTATGTAGTATTGTTATAGAATATATGTATTTTACACCTATAATTAGAAGTTATAATAGAAATATACATATTGTTTGTATATATAGTTTTTGCAATGGACAGAAAAGAACTCAGTAAAAAAATGTGATCTAAATTCATTCCAATACTGAGAAAATAACTCAAAACATATGTTGTACTACTGGAGGCCACAGCCAGTGTCTCATTGGGGGTTTCTTCTTTCTCCCGAGGAGGGTGTAAGCCACCTGAAAACTTAAAGTCTAAAATAAATAGTGAAGAACAAAAAGAGTCAGACACATATTTACAAAAGTGGAGCCCCTGATACATCCAATTCACACAACAGCTGGAACTAGACAAAGGAAAGATGGCTCCAGTGGTTTATTTAAGGGGTGCCGTGGGAAGTTCCCGATGCCAGACCTATCCCTTCACCAGGCTACAATGCACAACACGGTTCAAACACAGCCCACTGACGGCTCTCAACGTTGTACCAATAATGGACCAGCAACACAGATTTTACAGAAGTACCAAATGGATAAGTATTTAGCAATCTCTTGGCTTCAAAGCATATATACTTTTTATTTATTTTCTGGTCCTCAAAGAATAGGATAAAAGATGCAACCACTCTGAGATCATCTGGGTTCACAGCAGATATACACATGGTTGGTGTTAATCCTTATTAAGAATTGGGCAAAATCCAGGGACACCAGTATTCTCTCCAAACACTCCTTCAGTGTTATCTTTGGAAAATCAGGTTGCTCTGTATTTATTTGTAAAGGAACATCCTTTAATGCCTGGCCAAAGAATGAATTTGTTAGAGCTTATCCTGTAACCTGTTTCTTCTTTCTATGTACTTCAGAGTATTTCCTTATTTAATGTTCTTTATGTGTCCATTAATTATCTATCTTGATCATTAGCCAGATTACTTTTTAAAGCCAACAGAATCTGTTTTCAATTTTCATTGTAGAGTGGTCGACCACAACCACTAGCATTTGGCCTGAATTTTTCAAGTAGGTTACAATGACTCTTTAACTTGAAAATGTTGTTCTTTTTGGCTGTATACTTAACAAGAAAAACAACTTTCTCCTGACTCTGATATTTGTCCTTAAAACAATAACAACCTATTCAAAAATATCAAAGTAGCATCAATTCATAGAAACTGGTGGAAAGTAAGAAAGGCCATGAAAATTAAATGGCACTAAAAATTTTGAACAATAAGTTCATTTTTAAGTATGTTGTTTTAAGAAATCTAATGTGATCAAAGCCAACCCAGACTTTTAAAATGCTGTATTTTAAAATAATATTTTTTTTCTATCTTAGAGTTTGATTATTACAAAAATATTTTTCACTCCTACTTTTTTAATATTTCCATACTAATGAATTCCAGTTTCTAATCAGTCTAATTTTCAATTTCTACTTAAGGATGGCTTAATAAAGATATGAGCAGAAATAATTTTCTATAGGGTAAGTCTTTCTGTTTTCAATAGGGCATTATAGTCAGGCATAACAGTGAAGTTCATTTTGATATATTCATAAGTGCATGTGACATTTGCCCCATCAGTTCTCAGTACTTCTGCTTTCCCTCATCTCCTTCCTTCTCCTGGTTCCCTTCTTCTATTCTACTCTACTCATCTTCCTTGTATTTATTTACTGTGTTTTCATTGGTGCATTATAGTTATACAGAAGTGAAATTCATTGTTATATATTCATACATGAACAATTAAAATCATGAAGGAAGAGCCTATAGAATGGATGAAAATCTTTGCCAGTTGCTCTTCTTATAGGGAATTAATATCCAGAAAATATAAAGAACTAAAAAAAAATTAACACACATGCACAAACAAATAACCTAATCAATAACTGGATAAATAATCTAAACAGATATTTCTGAAAAGAAGCAATACAAATCACCAACAAATATATGAAAAAGTGCTCAGCATTCTTAGCATGAAAATACAACTAAAAACTACACTAAAGTTGGTGGCTGTGGCACATGCCTGTAATCCCAGTGCCTCAGAAGGCTGAGGCAGGAGGACTATGAGTTCAAAGCCAGCAGCAGCAAGAGTGAAGTGCTAAGCAACTCAGGGAGACCCTGTCTCTAAATAAAATACAAAATAGGGCTGGGGATGTGGCTTAGTGGTTGGGCGCCCCTGAGTTCAATCCCTGGTACCAAAAAAATTAAAAATAAAAAATAAGAACAAAAAGCTACACTAAGATTTTATCTCACTGCAGATAGAATGGTAATCACCATGAATACAAATAACAATAAATGCTGGTGAGGTGAGGATGTGGGGGAAAGCTTTATGTATTGTTTGCTGGACCTCAAGTTAGTACAACCCATTTGGAAAACCATATGGAGGTTCTTCAAAAAGACTAGGAATAAAATCACCATATCACCCAACTACTCCACTCCTTGGTATTTATACAGAAGAGCTAAAATCAGCATGCTATAGTTATACATGCATAACAATTATTTTTTAGAAAGTCCTATTTTTAATTTTTAATGTATTTGATCATAGGAGGAGAAAAGAGAAAACAGGCAACTTGACAGTTTGTGTGTGTGTGTGTGTGTGTGTGCTCATTAACAGACAAATGTATAAAGAAAATGTGGCATAAACACACGATAAAGATTTAGTCAGGTATTTTAGTCAGCCTTTTCACTGATGGCACTGAAAACCCTGTTCAGAAGTTTATCTGAAGGCTCATGGTTTCAGAGGGCTCAGTCCATAGATAGCAGGCTCCATTCCTCTAGGCTTGAAGTTTAGCTGAACATCATGGTGGAAGAGTGTGGTGGAGGGCATTGGCTCACATGATGATCAGAAAGAAGAAGAGGAGACTCCACTTGCCAGAAACAAAATATATATCCCAAAGGCACATCCCCAGGAACCTACCTCCTCCAGCCACACCCTGCCTGTCTTCAGCTTCTGATCAGTTAATTCCATCAGGGAGACTAATTCACTGATTGGGTTAATACTCTCATAACCCAATCATTTCTCCTCTAAACCTTCTTGCATTATCTCACACATGAGCTTTTGGGAGATACCTCACATCCAAATCATAACTGTCAGCCATGAAGAAGAATGAAATTAGGTCACTTGCTGGTAAATGGATGGAGCTGGAGAACATCACGCTAAGTGAAATAATGAACCGTAGGACTCAAGCCAATAGAGTTACAGACCAGTTACAAATTGAATTTATAAACAGGCAATTACAAATATTGAACTCAGGCAAGGGCTTTTTCTTTTAGGCCAAACAGAATTGATCTCACCACCCAAATATACCAAATCTGATATTAGAATCATCATCTATCATGGAAAAACTGAAACAAAGTTTCTCCTAGGAAAAAACTGAAAAGAGACATGCTTTATTATTAAGCAAACAGAATGATTTGCTGAGAGCAAATTAAAGCTAATGAATCCTTCACCATGCAAGTACATAAGGTCACACTTACCTTTCCCTTTCCCTACACAGAGATTGTCCTCAACACTTCGAAGTATTAAGAATTTTTCTGACAAATGTTGCTTCCTTTTCACATCAGCACAATATTCTATATAAAGGGTAACCAAAGATACTAGCTCTATGTGTCTCACTATAAAGATGATTCTCAGCCATTAAAACTTCTCCTCAAGTAAAGAACTAAGTTCCCTGCCTTGAAGTGACAGTTTGGCCTTTGCCTTTTCTTTTCCAGTCTAACTGCAATCCTGCCACCATTATTTTTAGGGAAAGTGGCAAATATAACATATACATAAATTAAAAGTTCAAACTCAGACCACCTGTATCCACATACATTTGTTGTTTATTGAAAGGTGTTTTCCCAGGAAAGATAATACTTTAAACCACTAAATACTATGTGCTTCAAAATACTGATGCAAATCAATGTATTGGATACAAGAGTTTAATTATTTGAGCAATGAACTCACATGTCAAATAATAGTTCACTAATATCCTGAAAAGATACTTCTCTTGCTCAGACCATCTATGCAAGACTTCACAACATTAATCTATCGAAAGGCATCTAGGTTGGTTCCACAATTTAGCTATTGTGAATTGTGCCGCTATGAATATTGATGTGGCTGTGTTACTGTAGTCTGCTGATTTTAAGTCCTTTAGGTATAAACCATGGAGTAGGAGAATGGATAAAGAAACTGTGATATATATATATATATATATATATATATATATATATATATATATATATATACACACACATACACACACACACACACACACAGACACACACACAATGGAATATTACTCATAATTAAAAGAGAATAAAATCATGGCATTTGCAAGTAAATGGATGGAGTGGAGAACAGCATTCTAAGTGAAGTAAGCCAATCTCCAAAAACCAAAGGCTGAATGTTTTCTTTGCTATGAGGATGCTGATCCATAATGGGGATGGAGGGAGTATGGTGGGGGGGGGGGCTGGGAGGAATGGAGGAACTTTAGATAGGGCAAAGGGGAGGGAGAGGAAGGGAGAGGGTAGGGGTTAAGAAAGATGGTGGAATGAGACGGACATCTTTACCCCAAATATATGTGTGAAGACTCGAATGCTGTGACTCTACTTTGTTTGCAACCAGAGACATGAAAAATTAACTCTGTATGTGTACTATGGATTGAAATGCATTCTGCTGTCATATATAACAAATTAGAATAAATAAATAAATAAATAAATAAATAAATAAATACTTCATGATGCAAATTTTGCCTACTCCCATCATCTCTGCACTCTGAAGTGCCCATGCAGAAGACAATCTATAAACATCCATGTCTGTTCGGAAGGTCCTGCTAAGGTTGTCAAGGTGATACTGTGTCTCACTGTAGTTTGACCTTGATTTGTTACATGGCTTTTTGGGATATTTGGGGAATTCAACAAAAGATAATATCAACATGGTACAGAGATCTGAAATCTTCCAAACTTAATCATTGAGCACTCAAGCTGTTGTTGGTTTAACCCATTTTAAAAGCACTTTGTATTTCAAAAGAAGCCAGGCTCAGTGATGCACACCCATAACTCCAGCAACTTAGGAGTCTGAAGCAGGAACATTGCAAATTAGAGACCAGTCTTGGCAACATAACAAGACCCTGTCTCAAAATGAAAAGTAAAAAGGGCTTTGGGTGTAGCTTAGTGGTAGGGCACCCCTGAATTCAATCCTCAGTACGACAAAAAGCAAAAACAAAATTACATGACTCCATCACAACTAATGAATATGAAAATTTCACAGAAAGAATTTAAAGTTGTTCAACATAGTCTCACAGACTATGAATGTAGATCAAAACATTTTTCAGTGATTTGTTTTGAAGGCATGCACATAAATTGAAAGTAGGATGGTGGTTATCAGAAGCTGGGGAGAGCAGGAGTGGGAGGTGGATCAGTGGATGCTAATTGACAGGTGAGAGCAGGACTTTCTGGGATGTTTTGTACAATGGGGTGAATAGAGATAGCAATGAGGGCACTGTATATCTGGACAAGTTAGAAGAAAGGATTTTGAATGTTTTCCCCATGAACAAAGATGATTCTCAGTAGTAAAAATAAGTGATAATGGGGCTGGGGTTGTAGTTCGATGGTGGAGGGCTGGTCTAGTGAATATGAGGCACTGGGTTCAATCCTCAGCACCACATAAAAATAAATAAATTAAATAAAGTTACCATGTCCATCTACAACTAAAATGAATATTTTTTAAAAAGTGATAAAGGGCTGGGGATGTGGCTCAAGTGGTAACGGGCTCACCTGGCATGCGCAGGGCACTGGGTTCGATCCTCAGCACCACATAAAAATAAAATAAGATGGTGTGTCCACTGAAAACTGAAAAATAAATATTAAAAAAAATATTCTCTCTCTCTCTCTTTAAAAAAAAGAGAGGTAGATATGTTTAACCTGATTACACAATGCATACATGTATCCAAACATCCTATGATTCTCCATTAACATGCACAATTTTTGTATATGTATTTTGATGTATCTGTTAAGATAAATTTAACTTTTAAATAAAATTAAATAAATAAAATGTATTAAATAAAAATAAAGGCATGTCAGCAGGTTTTAAAAGTACACAAGGGAGTGAAGAAAGCAGAATTTCCTTCTTCTCTAAAATTTTTTTTCTAGTTTGTGCATTTCTCACAAATTAAAACCAGGCATCTCTTAAATGTTTTGGAAGAGATCATTTTAAATATACCAATGACTAACTACATGTCCACTTAAACAAACAAGTAATTTGGGGAAAATGGTTCTCTTTATTGTGTAATTTTTTAAAATCAATTCAAAACTAAGAGCGAAGAGCAATTGGCATATTTATAAAATTAAAAAGCTTAGCCAGGCACTGTGGTGCACACCTGTAATACCAGTGACTCAAGGGACTGAGGCAGGAGGACCTCAAGTTGAAAGCCAGCCTCAGTGATTTAGCAAGGCCCTAAGTCACTTAGGGGACATTGTCTGAAAATATAAAAGTGAAAGTGTCTGGGGATGTGGCTTAGTGGTTAAGTGCCTCTGGGTTCAATCCCTGGTACAAAAAAAAAAAAAAAAAACAAACAAACAGCAAAATGTTTAAAGAATTAACCTAAATAGGACTCTAAATCAATGCTTGTTAAAAGTCTCAGTTTCAATGATCTCAATTTTCATGAAGTACTAGTAGCATTATCATCTAAAAAGATCTTTGAACCAGCTGCAAATAAAAAACAGCTGTTAATAACTGCCTGTTTGAATTCATGATACAAATATACTTTCACTACAAATACTTAAACATTTATGCTAAATGTATATATCATCTGTTAACTAATGCTCTAGTGACAAATTGCTTGATTAAAAATCATTTAAAATTGTTCCCTTGCTAGAGAGATTGCATGCAAGGGATCTAAACAAGGGCTCATGGACAAGTCAATTAGCCTCTTCAAAAATATTGCATGAACTACAGGCATGAAAAAAAAAATTTATACTTTTCCTGAGTACACCACCTAGGATAAAGAAGACTTACCTCATTGTATCAGATGGGAGAAGAAAAAATTCTTAAGAAAGATAAAATGAACAAAGATTTCATGACTTAGTTTATCACATAGTTTTCCTGTAGTAGTCTAGGAGGTAATGAAACGCCTTTTAGACAGGAGAGGAAACACATAAGATAATTAAAAAATAAGAAACTTAATAACTGTATGGAAACCTGAAGTTTAACCTAAGTGGGTTTTGTGCCAACAAAACCTGTTTTACCATCAAAGGCTATGAAACTATCACACATGGAACACTGACATGTCAATTAGAAAGAATACCTAAGGATGTCATTACTAGAGACATAAGGTGATGAGTACCTCTCATGTCGAGACTATTGAGAAGAGTGAGTTCAGTTTTTTAAACTTATTTTCCATTATTTAAACATATAGTGTTATGGTTGAGATATGAGATAGCCGCCAAAACCTAATTACTTAACTAATTAGTTCACTGATGTGGATTGACTGGAAGGTAACTGTAGGCAGATAGGGGGTGACTTTACATAGGTTCCTGAGCCTTTGGAGTGGTTCTCTTTGCTGTGTAATGGAAATAATAGGAACACCTGCCCCAGAAGGTCCTTGTGAGGATTAGATGAGGGAATCCATACAGATCAATAGTGAAACCACCTGGTCCTTAGGAGGCATTCAATTCCAATAAAAGCATAAAAACTTCTGATATATAACTATTAATTTCCCGTGAACACACAGGTATTCAACACAGGAAGAAAACAGACTGTTTCTAGCTACTTCTTTCTGTATGTGATTAATGAGAAACTTTCCCTGAAAATACACAAGCATTTCTTTTTTTGTGTGCTATTGCATCTAGTATAGATTGTATATAATGCAAGGGAGGCTGAGAAAAGAAATATCTTGCTTTTGTGAGTAATATAAGGCATTTAGATAAGGAATCAGAGCAACTGTCCTTTAAGTCAACCAATTCCTGGTCTGTAGGAATGCCAGAGGATAGCCTATGGGGCCGAGGAGGAGAGAAGAACTCATTGTGTTAGCACTGAACCCGAGTGTCCCATTTAGCTTCCTATTTTATTCACAATGGTCCTTTGAGGTTAGAAGCAGTATTTTTATCTTGTGAAGAAAATTCAAGTTCAGAAATTTTCAAACTCACCCACATACAAAGAGTTAATAAATAACAGGGACAAAAACAAAACCTAAGTCCAGTCACCAGGCTCTTTCTAGTATTCCAAATGAATTATTGCTCAATGTATTAGTTCATCTGTGGTTGGCTTTTCCTCCAGCAGCCACTCTTCTTCAAAAGTGAATTTAAGTGTTTGTCACTTTACCACACCAAAATCATAAATCACTCTAGGGCTAGGGTTATGAGGTTTGCCCTAGCGTCCCAGTTCCTTCCCAAACATGTCAAGAGATACAGGGTCTGGTTAACAAATTACTACAACAGGGAGCTAAATTGGGGATGTGGCACTGTTGCTGTAGTGAGTGGGGTTCCTGAGCTTCCTACAGCACATGTGATACTGTACATCATTAGTTAAATGTAATTAATTGGTGACTAGTGCTAATAGGAATGTAGCTCAAGTATTTGCCAAGACATAAGGATTTAAAACAGCTTTATGCCTCCAGATGCACATTTAGAGACATGAGTTTACCAATATATTGCTGGAAAACTTTTACAGTGAAAAAATTCACCAATCAAAGTTGGCTTATTATTGAAGAAAGGTAAATCCTTTGTTAAAGAAAAAATTAGAGAATTTCCCCTTGAATTAATAGAGAACTGTCTGACCCCAACAGATTTACATAATTTAAATTCATCAGTTTATGTGTGCTTTAAAAATTCAGTCTACCCAACAAAACACCTTAGGCAAGGCAAAATAAATTTAGAATTTGAATGTTGTTCTGCTAAGATGTAATGAGTGTTAATAACACAAAATAACCAATACCATGGGAGTTCATAACCCACTTGAATCTAAAGTATGAAATATAATATGTCAAGAGTTATGCAATGTTTTGAACAACCATTAAAAAAATAACCAATACCAAGAAGATTCCCAATTATAAAAATCAATTCAAGGGCTGGGTTTGTGGCTCAGTAATACAGCACTTTTCTAGCATGTGTGAATCCCTATATTCAATCCCCAGCATCACACACGCACACACAGAGACCAAAAAAAAAAAAAAAATTAACAAAAAAATTAAAAAAGTAAAAACCAATTTATTTTCTTGAAGTTAAAAAATGTTCTATAGCGTGAAGACACAAAGTAAGATTTTGTAATTTGCATATGTTGATCCAATCCCTTCAAAATGAAGAAAACTGAAGGAAAAAGAAAGATACAACTTCTGCATGTTAGTCTCACTAGAACTCAGTGACAGCTTGGCTAAAAAAACTCCTGCACATACACATCTCCTTGCTTTGATTCCCTGCCAGCAATAGTGGCACCAGGGACAGGTATCATACACCAGTGAGGCCACCACATAGACCTCATGTAGACAGCAATTGCCTGGAAGAGAAAGGTCAACCTGTGTCCCTGCCTTATAGGATCCATGGCATCTATGGCACCCCCTGAGGCTGCCTGGTGAGCAGAACACGACCTGGAAGTTCATGGTAGGAACTCCCTTAGCAGATGAACTTAGACCGATGCAAGACAGGAAATGAGGGAAAAATCCAGCAGATAATTTGCTTGCCCTTCTTTCCTCTTCTATTATGGATAGTACAGTTCTAATACACAATAGTTCTATATAACTTTCCAAAAGATGTCCTTCAAGAGGGTGTGGCTAGCAGAGTGTTTTGCAAAGCTATGCATTCTGAAATGTAAGCACTTTCACTTTAGATATTTTGGGGCTGTACACCCCATAAAATATTAGCTTGAGCCAGGCTTGGTGGTGCCTCACCATAATCCCAGCTACTCAGGAGGCTGATGCATGTGGATCACAAGTTCAAAGCCAGCCTGGGCAATTTAGCAAGTCCTTCTCTCAAAATGAAAGGGTTTATTTTTTGTTTTGTTTGTTTGTTTTTTGTCTTGTTTTGTTTTTAAGGGACCTGGTGATGAATCAGGCCCTGGCCCTCTGTTTCTCGGTGTGAAGGCTGGTTATCTTGGAAGTTTTTGCCTCTGGCTTTGTCCCCAGAGGAATCCAAATTAACACAGAGAACTAATTGATAAGCATTCCTGCTCCCAGAAACAGCTGAGGAGATGGGGAAAGGCTTTAATGTTAGGCATGTGTGGAAATCTAAACAGCATAAAAATGGACCTAGTAGGATCCAGAGCTGTACACGAGGTCTAAGTCAGAGCCTGAGTGAAACAGAGAGGCTGAACTCTTCCTGCAGAAACAGAAGTAGAAATACATGCAAACTGCACATTTCCACGCCCAACTAAGCAGATCAGAGAGAGAAAGGGAAGATGTTCTCCTGGGAGGTTGTTCTCTGTTTAAACTGTCATACTACAGCCACCTTCACTAGATAGGGGCATATTATTAGAAATAAGACCGAACCGGGTTTCAGTTCAAATCAGTGGGAGGCAGAAAAGAGATGGGACAAATGTGAAAAAGAACCTTCTTACAAATCATAATGTCTCACAGGTGGGCTCCAAGCTGTTAGGGAGAGTGTGGGCTTTAGCAAACAAGAAAGCCCGAGAGACTCCACCTGAGAAATTAATTTTCATCAGATTGCAGGCTCAATTCTTTTAGCAAGTCTTTACTGATCCTATACGTGTTAAACAATAAAGTGCACTAAAAAGACTTTGTGAGTATCTTCAAGAGTTATGAATTCAGCCAGGTGCAGTGGCACCTGCCCATAATTCCAGATAGTCAGGAGGCTGAGACAGGAGGATCACTAATTCAAAGCTAGCCTTAGCCATTTAGTGAGATCCTGTTTCAAAATAGAAAATAAAACAAAGAACTGAGGTTATAGCTCAGTAGTAAAGCACTCCGGGGTTCAAGCCCCGGTACCAGTACCAGGAAGGAAAAAAAAAAAGGTGGTGTGATTTCCATGTCAGGTGTTACCTACTAGTTTTTGATGCTTTTCATTTCAGTTACACATTTGGAGTCCCATTGTCTTCTGTGTACCACAAAGGACACCTGCCTCACATGATGGTTAGCAGGAGCAAGAGAGAGAATGGGAGAGATCTTTTTAAAGTCAGTTAGAATGGTTATGGCTACCAGGAACAAAATGCCTGACTAAATTGGGCTAACAATATAAGAGCATTTATTATCTCTGCTGACCAGAAGTCCAGAAGTCCTTACCAGCATTCAGTAGCCCAACTTTCCCAGCCACCAGCTTCAGCCTCCTTCCATTGGATTCCCCTTGAGTTTACCTCAGGTAGTTCATAACATCTTCACACAGCTGTCCTAAAAAGTTCTCTTTCTAGAGGACAGAGCTTCTTCTGTAGCGTGCCCCCCCCCCCCGCCGGTTTATCACAGAGGATGAAAAATCTCCCGGAAATCGCAACAGATATGCCCTTCAGATTTCATTGGCCAGAACCAGCTCCCGTGGCCACTCCAAGCCAATCACAGGTGAGCAGTGGGATTCCCAAACTGATTGAAACCTTCGTCCATGGGCTGAGGAGGACTCCTGTCCAAGGCCATCAGATGGGTTAAAAGAATCAAGAAATGGGGAATGACTGTTAACCGGAAACCAGAGTGATGACCAAAAGGCAAAGGTTTTAGGTATTTCATAATATACCATATAAAAGGCTTTAGGGCTTTAAAGAATGATTAGGAACAAGTTCTTATCGTTAAGGGGAATCTTAAAATCTAACCTAATAAAACCATACATATAACACACACACACACACACACACACACACAACACACACACACAACACACACACACACAACACACATGTTTTACTGAAAGAAAGAGGATCTATTAAGAGAGTAAATGTAAATTTGAATTCCCATGATTTCAAAGCAATGGTTAGGATAATAGATTTAATGATATAATGTGTATAATCACCTGATCAATCAGTTCTGCAAAAATGTAAAAAAGAGCAAATGAATGGAATATCCTCCCCATTATAAATAAATTATGGTTTATAAAATCTATGTTCCAAATTACTACAAGTCTATGAAACAGGGTGTTTTTTTTTTTTTTTTGCATTATTTGTATTTGAGTTTTAATTTGCATAAAAATCTGTGTGGTACAATAGAAGCCCCATCATCTGAATAACATGTCATTTCATCTTTCCCTTGATGATTGTTAATAGATATGATGCAGAGTTTCAAAGAATTAAAGACAAAAACAGGTGGTTAGGAATTTGTAAATAATTTGTTTGGTCATGCTGTATAAAACAGAGAAAATATCCCCGAGGGGTATCCCACACTGCCTTCTTCCTGACTTTTCTCCACTTTCCATTGTCTCTGTTTGAAAACTCTGTTTTTAATTAAACCAGTGTTTTTATCATATTTAATGTCAGACTCGATTGCTTGCTCCTCAAGGTTGTTATTTTTTTTCCTCAGACAGATTCAACTGGCAGCCTTTACAGATTCCTTTGCACAAAAATGACATGAGGACACCAAAGCTCTAGTGGCAAGAAGCAAATTCTATACTTCAGTAATCTGCCAGCAAGATAAAGCACTGCCAACTGATATTTCTTTTCCTTCAGAGAAAAAACAAAAAGAACAGAATGAAAAGCTCTCTAAAAACCTTGACAACAAAACATACATATCATAACAGAGCAATTGGCTGTTCAGAGCTTTCTAAGATTTTAAATGCTTGGTTGATACAACAACAGTCCCCTTAGACCTATCACTTGCCACAATATTCAGAAGATCTTGGACACTGAGAACAGACTAGATTAGCATGACAAACTCTCCAAGTCCCAAATTTCAGACATCAGCCATGCAGAAGAGCTGAGCAGACCCAGTGTAAATAATAAATAATAAGAAACATGTTGCAAAAATTTGCTTTAAAATCGCCTAACATTTTTCTTATATCCACAAAACTGCTAGTAAGTGAAGTTATGCAGTTTCATTAAATTATCTGCATGTCATCAAAGAAAAAAAGGAAAACAATTTTAGTGTAATTTCAAATGTCTCCTTCACTATAGACAAAAACATGCTCAAGTCTTCCTGTTGTGTCAAGATTTGCTCTTGTTTCTGCTGTCTAGTCAAAATGTAGAACCTTTTCCTCCCTTCCCCTTTCTGCCAAACTTCCTAAAGGAGACATTATACTTTTTTTATATATATTGTCTGCACCACCTTTTCATAATAATCTGCATTCTGCCCCCATCAGTTTAACCATTTCTTGTCGTCCAGTGGCTTCTTTTCAACTGATTTTCTACAACTTTTTGAAATATGTTACTCATATTCCATCCATCTCTGTTCATAGACTCCTAAGACATCACATTTTTGTGAAAATTCTGCCAATTTAATCAAATCATCGGTTTCTCCTAAATGCAACCATGATCAAAAGATTCCTTGGACTTTAGGCTTTGTCTCTCCATATTGTCTCACCTACTCCTGGGACTACCTTGTGTCCATCTCTAACACTGTGCTTCTCATCAAAACAGCAAATCAACTGTCATCAGCTAAGTTAAACCAGGACACAGATGAGCAGGGGCACCTCACAAAATTCCCCTAGTCCAAGCCTGTGTCTTCTGATACACCTTTGGTCTGGGCATTAGTAACCTTTGCATCATTGGGACCAAATATCTGACAAGACCAACTTAAAGGAGGAAGAGTTTATTGCTGCTCATGATTTCAGAGGCCTTAGTACATGGTCGGTCACCTTCATTGCTCTGGGCCTGAGAAGAGGCAGAGCATCACGGCGGAAGTGTGTGGTAGAGGACAGCTACTCAGATAAATTGCAGCCAGGAAGCAGAGAGAGAGCAAGCGCATGAGCAAGCAAAAAATGGACCAGGGACAATACAGACCTTTCCAGGCACCCCCAGTGACCTACATTCTCCAGCTTAACTCCACCTCATGGCTACACTCAAGATCAAGTCATCTCTTCACTTCCTTTCTAGACTATTCCAACAGTGTTGTGTTCCTACCACAATTAAGAGGAAAAAAAAATCAGTGGCTAGTTTAGCATTCAAGAACCTTCATAATTAAGGTGTTGCTGAGCTCTGCGACCTTAAAACATTCATAGTACAATTATTTTAGCAGCCTAAAAGAGATTTTCACAGAGAAGAGGGGGAACAACAAAAAACAAAACAAGACAAAAAAGAACAAGTTGCCTTCAGTTTTTTCACTTTGATGGCAAAATTTAACATATTAACAATGATTGTGCTGCCATCTGCTGTAATACTTGGAGAACTGCATTTGAGGCAATTATTGCAGAGGGAAAGATTTGATTTCAGTCTTCAAAAACTCTCCCTAAATGCCGCTTGACTCTGTCTTCAGATGTAGGTGTGTCACCCTTGGGGTTGAGCCACACTCACCTATTCTTTTGTAATACTACCCCTTTGCCCTGTTTGGGATAGAATGTTCCATGGAAACGCCCTTTGTGTGTCCCCTTCTCTTGCTTGGCCTTTGGATGTGGCCTTCCTAGTTGTCAGTCAACCCCCTGAAACCTGACCTCATTTGAATGGCTTCTCCTCAATAAAAGGTTTCAGCACATTCTCTCTCTCTCTCTCTCTCTCTCTCTCTCTCTCTCTCTCTCTCTCTCTCTCTCTCTCTCTTTCTGTGGACCCTTAAGATCAGGGGAGCCGGCACAGGACCCAAAGAAAAAGGTTTCTCTATCTCTTGTGTGATTATTTTGTGCAGCCCAGTTCACCCTGAGTGTTTTAGTCATGAGAAACGTGAAGTAATATATCAATAACGCAACACCATTGGTTACATTCTTGGGAGATAAAGCATCTTATCTAATGCCAGGTGACCTTTAGAAAATCACACTTTCTAATGATGATCAATAATCCAGATTTTTTTTTCCTCTTTTAAAACTCAGAATTATTTTCTAATGAAGGCTTCCCAAGCAAAATCTCAACCTTGCCATAGTTATAGAACTGAACTCTTTGCAGACACACTTCATTTGGAAGGCTCATCATGTTGTATTGTATTCATATGTAACATCTCCTGTATTTGCCTCTCAATATACCATGGTGGTTAGGATAGTGTGATTTCCTTTATAGAGTAGGTGGGAAGATTAAATTAGCAAAACCTGTAAAACCACTTAAGCGAGTTCCTGCCACGTAGTAAGCACTTAATGGTTATTAGCTATGTACCTGAGTAGATTGTTAAAAGTAGGATTGTTACACAACTCCGCCAGCAGATGGCAGTGAATCCCACATAGTTCACAACACCAACACAAAATGATTTTTAGCTAAAGTCCATTTGGTTTTTTGAAATATAATTTGTAAACAGTAAAATTCATCAATTTAAAAGGTATAATTTTTAGGAATTTCAAAAACTTTTTACAGTTAGATAATCACAATAACAATTAGAATAAAGAATATTTCCGTCATCCTAATATGTTCTGTTATGTAGATAGATCTTCATAATAACAATGATGATCATAATAACATAATGCTGAACATTTCGATTATCCTAATATTGTCTGTGACCATTTCAAAAACATCTGGTTTGCCAATTCTAAGCCCTAGGGATGGCCAACCCCTACATACTACTGATTGACTTTTTATCGCTATAGTTTTTCTTTTTAGAACTTTATGTAAATAAAATTATAATATTATGCAGTATTTTGTGTCTGGCTTTTATTATTAAACATAATAATTTTGAGATCTCTGCGCTGTTCTACGTAGTAGTAGTTCATTCCTTTTTATTGCATATTCTTATTTACTGTTTAGTAGTATTTCAATTGTTTCTAGGTTTTGGCTACTGTGTATAAAGCTCCTGTAAATATTTGTACATGGGCTTTATGCAGACAGATGTTGAGTATTGGTAGAGCAGATAATTAAATGAATGTTTATCACTTTTGAAAACACCAAAGTGAATGGATTATTTTTTGTTCCCACCAACAAGGTTGAATTCTGATTGACCCATATCCTTGAAAATACTTAATATATTCAATTTTCTTGAGTTCAGCTATTTTAATGATTAATAATGTTGGACCTTTTTTAAATTTGAACATTTGCTGTTTATATATCTTTCCTGTAATTCGTGTATCTTTTTCCTATTTTATAAAATGTCCTCTTCTTTTTTTTTATAACTAAAAAAGAAATTCTTTTTTTTTATTGGTTGTTCAAAACATTACAAAGCTCATGACATATCATCTTCCATACATTTGGTTCAAGTGGGTTATGAACTCCCATTTTTTACCCCAAATACAAGTTGCAGAATCACATCGGTTACACATCCATGTTTGTTTGCTTCCAGAGGCTTAGTTGGAGATATGTCATTGCTCATGATTTCTTGTCTCTGTGTTACCAGATATGGTTTCTGCCTATTCTCTAGAGATGCTTATTTGGCCATTTCTGAAGGATTCTCACCTGATAAATGTCCTCTTCTTACTACTAGGTTGTTGAATACAATCCCTTACCAGACGTATTTGGCAAAAGCTGTCTTCTAGCCAGTGGCTTCCTTTCATTTTCTTAATCATGTCTTTGAAGAGCAAGATTTTTAATTTTAATGAAGGTCCAGTTTGCTATTTTTTTCCTTTTGTGTTCTATCTTAGAAAAGTTTGTGTGAGCCAAGATCACAAATATTTTTGCCTATCTTTTCAGGTAGGATTTATTTATTTATTTGTTTATTGAGATAGGAGTCCCACTATGGGAAACATGTGAGATAATGAAGCTCTATCTTGAGTTAATTTACATAAAAGGCTAAGATTTCAATGTTTGCATATTGATATCCAAGTGCTCCAGTATCATTTATTAAGAAGGTTCCTCTTTATTGATTTTCCTCTTTATTTATTCCTCTTTATTTATTTTGACAATTTTACCAAAACTCAGTTGATTATATATGTAAAATTTGATTTATAAGCTCAATTTTGTCCTATTGATCTATAAGTCTTTTCTTACACAGATTAGATTACTCTAAGTTTGGTAGTTTTTGTATTGGCCATTTGTTTGTTTCTCCTCTTAAAATTTCATGTCCATATCTACCAAAAAAATACTCGTTGATTTTTGAACAAGATTCCTTTAGAGCTGTGTATAAATTTGGGGAGAATTGAAAGCACAACAATAGTCTGTGTTCTCGTTCATTAAATGTCATTTCTACATGTTTATTTGGGTTTTCTTTCAGGGATGTTTTGTGGTTTTGGTGTTGTCCACGTCTGACATGTCTTTTGTTAAATTTTCCCTACTATTTCTTGTTCTTTGATGGTAGAGTGGCATTTTTATTTCTATTATTGTTTATTGCTAATGTTACCGCTGTTGGCCGGTGACGAGTCCTTGCTTCCCCGATGTTGAAGAATAACACCAGAAAAGCACACGCCGAGGCAAGGCCAGAGTAGAGATTAGAAGTTTAATGACTATTGTATTAATATGGTATTATGTAAAAATGTGGATGTGTAACCGATGTGATTCTGCAACTTGTATTTGGGGTAAAAAATGGGAGTTCATAACCCACTTGAATCAAATGTATGGAAGATGATATGTCATGAGCTTTGTAATGTTTTGAACAACCAATAAAAAAAAATAGGTTTTATTTGTTGGAACTCAAAAAATAAATAAAAAAATAAATAAGAAGTTTATTAAAGGACAGGGCTGGGGATGTGGCTCAAGAGGTAGCGCACTCGCCTGGCATGCGTGCAGCCCAGGGTTCGATCCTCAGCACCACATACAAACAAAGATGTTGTGTCCGCCAAAAACTAAAAAATAAATACTTTTTTAAAAAAATAAATAAATAAAATAAAAATAAAATAAAGGACAGCAGAAAAGACTTCTCCTGGAGGAAGAAGGGGATCCAAGAGGTGGAATCCGTAGAAGTGCGGTTGTTTCCCCTTTTTATAGTTTTGGTGATGGAATGTAGGTTGGAAGGCCCCAGGGGTGGGACACAGGTGGGCCAAAGAAGTAATCTGGTCAGGAAGGACTTCTGAGTCAGCACCTTCAAGTTTGCTGGGGGCTGTTCATTAACACTTCTTTGAGGTGGACTTTGGCCTAGGGCCTTTTCGGACTTCATTAACATTCCATGAGTTGTCCTGCGTTTCCCCAGAATCATTGTCAGCATGGCCTCCATTTTAGATTTCACTCGGTATTAGACCCGATTTACCTAACTACACTGACTACCTAATTTTAAATCTGGCTTCACTAACATGTAGCAGCCTGCAAGACTGTTGAAATTACCTACGCGTTATATATTAGTTTTTGTAGATTACTTAGGGTGTCTACGCATATTATCATGTTTTTTTGTGAACAGTATTTTATTTCTATCTAATATATATTCTTTCCTTGATTTGTTAGTTACTCCAGTGCAATATTGAATGGAAATGCTGAGAATTTTCTTGCTTTTTTATTATGAGAAAAAAAGAAGAATTAAACCATTTAATATTGAGTTATATATTCAAATATAACCTTTTAACAATTTGTTGATGTTCTATTCTAGTTCTAATTTTTTTAGAGTTGTAAACATTAGTTGAGTTTTGTCAAACATTTTTCTGCATCTATTGTTCATAGTGTTTTGTATCCTTAATAAATCGATATAGAGAATTACATTCATTCATTTTCAAATGGTATGTCAACACTACATTACTGTCATGTGCTTCATTGGTTGTGATGCATTAGTTTTTATTTTATTTCTTTTATTGTTTGCTAAATTCAATTTACTAAAATTTTGTTAATTTTGTCTATTTACTTATATCATTATTGAATTTCCTTTACTAGAAATACTTTCACTGGCAAAAAAGAAGAAGAAGAGGAAGAGGAAGAGGAAGAGGAAGAAGAAGAAGAAGAAGAAGAAGAAAGAAAGAAAGAAAGAAAGAAAGAAAGAAAGAAAGAAAGAAAGAAACTCTTACCTCTTCTAAATTTTCTGGAAGAGGGTATGTAAAATGTATAATTTTCTTCCATGAATATATGGTACACCTCACGGGTGAAGCTGTAAGAGTCTGAAGCTTTCTGCATAGGAAGATCTTAAATTTATAAGTTAGTTTCTCTAAGTGAGGTGTCCAATTCTTCTTGCTTTGAAGTTTGTTGCTTTTTAACAAATTGGTCCACTTCACTTAAGTGGATGAAAATTTAGATATAATATCTTTTAAGACATTAGCTTAACCTTTGTCTGTAGGTCCTGTAGTGATGTTTCGTTTTTCGTTCTAATCTTGGTGATTTTTATATTCTTCCCCTCTATTTTTTACTTTTTAAATTAACCAATCTAGGGGAATTTTCTAAATTTTATTGATAGTTCAAAGAATCATCCTTTAACTTATTAATATTCTTTATTATTTATTCATTTTCTATTTCATTGATTTTCCCTTTACTACTGAAGCATGTTTTCATTGGATGTAGAATTTCAGGCTTACTGTTACATTCCTTTAGCACTTTAAAAATGTGACACACACTTCTGGCCTCCACAGTTACTAATGAAAAATCTCCAATCATTTGAATCATGGCTTTCCTATGAGTAACATGATATTTTTTTAGCCAATTTTCAAGACTTCCTTGACTTTAATATTTGACATTTTGATTATTATGTCTGTAGGACTGTATTTCTTTCAATATATTTTTGTTTGGGATTTAATCAGCTTCTTAAATCTCTAGTTTTATATCTTTCAAGATAGTTGGGAACATTTTAGCTGCTATTTTTGTAAATATTTTTAGTGCATACTCTCTTTCCTTTCCTTCTGTAAGTCCAGTAATAGAAATATTAGAGTTTTTGTGCAGTGCCTTAAGTTCTTGAGATTATTCCTTAAAAAAAAAACCTCTCTGTTGTTCACATTGGGTAATTTTCTTGATCTCAATTCAAGTTTTCTGATTCTTCTAATGAAAGGGTAAAGTTTCTAAGCTGTAAAGCCTGAATTAAAATGTAAAAGACCGGGCATCCTAAAGTTCCTCTCCTACACCCAGAACCTGAAATTCCTGAGATAGTTAAGACAACGCCCTACTGGCCATTTAGCCTAGGGCCCTGTGCAGTTTGTCACCGTAAGCATACAGGGCCCGAACCAATCAGTTTGAATGTGTACCCCACTTAGGAGTGACCAATCACCCCTGCCCAACCTGTTCCCGCCAATGAATGTGCTAATCATGTACGAGAGTTGTTGTTCAATTTTCCCGTGCCTCATGCTGATTTGTTCTGGTGTATTCAAAGCCCCTGCCCTCCCCAAAAAGTGTACTTAAGCACTGCTTAGCCTCTGCTCTGGGCTCTGGGCTGCTCTCGCTTCTTGAGTGATCCTAGAGCCTCAGCGCCGCTGAATTGGATCCTCAATAAATCCCCTTCTGCATTTGCATAAGTCAGTCTCTTGGTGGTCTCTTTCTCCGACTTTTCGCTGGACCCTTACACTATAACCACTATTATTCCCTGTGTCTATATGGTAGGTCATTGTTGTTGTTTAATTTTGCTGTATTTTACTGTGTTTTAAAGTTCTAAAATTTCCATTTGATTCTTCTCTATGCTTCCTGTTTCTTGTTTGGTACTTCCTATTATAATATTTGTTTCAAGAATGTCTCCAATTTTTTCTTTGAGAATTTTAATTTTTATTGATGTATGATAATTATAGCTATGCGTGAATTAGAGTGTGATAATTTTACATATGTATCTAACATCTAGATCAAATGGAATTTTTTAAATAGTTGCTTTAAACTCTTTATCAGGTAACTCCAAGCCAGAACAGAAAAGAAGCCAAGTGTGGTGCAAAACTCTTGTAATCCCAGCAGCTCAAAAGGCTGAAGCAGGATAATTCTGAGTTCAAAGCCACCTCAGCAATTTAGTGAGGCCCTAAGCAACTCAGTGAGATTCTGTCACTAAATAAAATATAAAGAAAGGGCTGGGGATGTAGCTTGGTGGTTAAGCACCCCTGGGTTTAATCCCTAGTACCAAAAAATAAATAAATACACAAACAAATAAACAAATAGGAAAGAAGCTTCAACTTACAATGGAATTCAGAAGTTTGACTCTTACATGAGATTCACATTTTCATTGCTGAGCAAAATTATTCAGGCTTTTTAGAAGTGCTTAAAAATACAGTTATTGTTTCAGGATGAACAATATGGGAATTATATCTATGTCTTAACTCTAATTCGGAGGCAGGAGAATAAATGAGTGCTTTTTTACTGCACCCCATAGATTCCTGGTAATTTTCATATCAGTTACATATACATGATTCATCAATTGTCTTTCTCCCTGGTATATTTTACCCTTCCTTATGATCAATATTCTGACTCAATTTTTGTTGAAACTTTTATGGTAACATTTCCAGAGAAAATTTACTTATTATTTTACTTACAAAGTCCCTGTAAGTCTGAAATGTCATTTCCACACCCGAGTCATAGTGTCCTGAGAATCACTTCCCTTCTACTCACCAGTCCACAAGGTTGCTTTATTGCCTTCTCTTCTTATCTTTCTTCAGATAAGAAGCCCAAGGTTAGAAATCTCTCCTTTGTATCCTGTTCTGTCCGGAAACTTAATAAGGAATACTTCTTGATCCACAGGTCCATTAATTGCCCTGGAATGGAACCAGAAGTGTTTCTTTTTTAATTAATTAATTTATTTTAATTAGGTATATATGACAGCAGAATGCATTTTGATTCATCGTACAGAATTGTAGCACAACTTTTCATTTCTATGGTTGTACACGATGTAGCATGTTGCACCATATGTACAGTCATGCATGTACCTAGGGAAATGATGTCCATCTCATTCCACCATCTTTCCTGCACCCATGCCCCCTCCCCTCCCCTCCTTCCCCTTTGCCCCATGTCTACCCCCATTATAGATCAGCTTATAAGAGAGAACATTCAGCTTTTGTTTTTTGGGGATTGGCATACTTCGCTTAGCATGATATTCTCCATCTCCACCCATTTACCTATAAATGCCTCAATTTAGTCCCCACTACCAAAAAAAAAAAAAAAAAAAAAAAAAAAAATCTAAAAACTAGAAATTCATCAACAAAACCAGAAATGTTTATTTTTGCACTAAACTCTTCCAGTACTCTAATGGACTTTGTCATCTAACTAAGTCTTCCTGTAGCTCATGGAGATTTCTTCTATTAATGATTTCATTTTTGTTATTCCTCTTTTTCTTTCCTTCCTTTCTTTCTTCCTTCCTTCCTTTTTCTTTTTTCTTTTTTTTTTTTTTTTTTTGCATACCCCTATAATCCCAACAGCTTGGGAGGCTGAGGCAGGAGAATCATGGGTTCAACACCAGACTCAACAATTTAGCGAGGCCCTAAGCAACTCAGTGAGACCCTGTCTCTAACTAAAAGTATAAAAAAAGACTGGAGATGTGACTCAGTGGTTGTGCACCCTTAGGTTCAATCCCTGGTACCAAAAAAAAAAAATTTTTTTTGAAAAAGGAATGAAAATGCAAATATTGTACCAGAAGCAGACCTAGGAAACAGGAAAAGTAATCCCAGGAGATACAAAACACCCCTCAAATGCCATCCAGAAATATGTATTCTATGTGGAGAGTATGTGCTCATGATCTTCCACCCTTCCTAAGCATCATCTTTTTTTTTCTCAGACTTTTAATATTTTTACCTATGATATATTTCCATGTTCCTTGAAAAAAAGTAAAAGAGGTACCATATTCTACATAGCCTCTTCAATTTTATCACCACCTTTACAGACCCACATTATTACTGTTAGAAGAAACATTCCCTATCTCTTGGGCAGGGTCAGAGGGGGGAAAATGCATGCTTTGCTCTCCCGGAAAGCTTTTGACTATAAGCCAAACAGCTGAAACCTGGAGTTAATGGTTGGGGTAAGAAGCTATCAGATTCCTGGGTTTCTTTCAGCTCTTCAGACAAAAAAAAAAAAAAAAAAAAAAAAGAATCACCTGAGGAGATTTGACTCAGCAAGTGAGGCCTCTTCCAGACAACTGTGGACTGAGGCAGCTCCTCTACGGTCACAGAGGTTACCTGCCTGGGCAGCAGACCCATCTCCTCAAGCATCTGTAGTATCTTTAGATTTTGCCCCAGGCTCCACCAGACATTCTAGTCTCTTGCCACACCTACGATTGTTTAGCTGCCTTATTCCAGGGCCTTTGAAATCTGTGGGTCACTTCTAGGCTGTCTCAGGAGCACTTGATACTATAATTTGCAGGTGGGCCCCCTCCTCCCCCTCACCAACATTTCTTTCCCTCCCTGCCTGCATCAAACTTATACAGATCATTCCTCTGCCCAGTGGGGCCCTTAGGAGAAGGAAGGAATCAAGCACCTCCACCTTTTCAGAATCCTTTGAAAACGGTTTATTATATTTAGAATTATTATACACCAGTTACTTCTTTCCCCTAACATAAGATTTTTGAGAGCAGATATTTAATCTTTTAATCTTTGCTTATCTCTGCACTCCCCTTATCATGATGTTTGGTTCAGATTTCAAATTTAATAAATATCTTCTATTCCCAGAATTCATGTTAGGTCACTTTCACAGATAATTCCAAGGCATGCCTCTAGATGGGGCTCATGATGCATTTCCCCTGGTATCAAAGTCTCAGAACACATCAGGTGTTCTGAGACTTTGATACCAGATTTTTGAGTGCTTGTCAAGTTTGGAAAAGATCTACCTAATTTGAAAGAGGTGGGGGAAACTATCACTTAGGCCTTAGGAATCGTTTCTATGGGTAGGGAAGAGGATGAGTAACTTCCCAACTCCACCCCTCACAGCATTAGCAAAGTGAAATGCTTTTTTCAGAAAGTGAGAACAACAGATATGTGTGTTGGTGATGGGGGAGGCGGGGGTGGGGGGGAATTGTGCTTTAAAAATAGTTTCTTCCTCCAAGAGTTTATCCTCTGAGGTTTTGGTTTAAATTTTTTACTTTAATATTATTTGTTTAATGTCTTTTATTTTATGTTATTTTTTTTAAGTAAATCCACCTCCAGAGAGGGCTGGAAAACTTACTTGCAATGCTTCATTAATCTTGGCTGTCCATCTTGTTCCACCAAAATGATTGGGTTATTTTCTCTAAAAGTAAGTGCCTGAAACTCTTTTTATAGATGCTAATAGATTAGATAAAACTGTTCCTTGTGACAACTATTCAAGGGTCAAAGGTCAAAGTTCATATTAATTTTGTTAAAGTGTAATCTGGCACCTTGCTCCATCCAGCATAATCCTGGCTCATCTTTATTTGTACTCTTGGAGGAGTATGGAAGAATGAATCCAAGAGGAATTCTCCTTAAAAATTCCCTTCATCCAGCACTGAAAAGGAACTCAAATAACAAATGAATTTTTTACTTTGAAGAAAAAAAATAAAGGGGCTGGGGATGTGGCTCAAGAGGTAGCGCGCTCGCCTGGCATGCATGCGGCCAGGGTTCGATCTTTAAAAAGAAAAAAGAAAAAAAATAAAGTAACTCAGATCAAATAAAATAATTTGTGTTATCCAATTGCATTTGATTTTCTGTTGTTGGTTTTTGTTTTTAGGCAACCTGTGAGAGACACACTGAACTAGAGACAGGAGCCATATTTATCTGGTGTAGTCCTTCTGGTTAATCTGGTTAATCTGGTTTCACAAGCACTGGTTGGCCAGGCAACTTCTTCCACAGTGGCTGCAACCGGGCCTTGCCTAACACATGAAATTACATTCACTAGTAAAGCCACCTGTTAGGTTGTCACAATAATGCAGCTGATTTAAATATGTATTTTTGCCAGGCTCAGTAGTGCATCCCAGATATTCAGGATGCCAATGAGGCAGGAGGATCAAAAGTTTGAGAACATTCCTTCATTAATTAAAAAAAAAAAAAAAAGTTTGAGGCCAGCCTGGCCAACTTAGTGAGAATCTGTCTCAAAATTAAAAATAAAAATAAAACAGCTATGGATGTAGCAACACACACACACACACACACACACACACACACACAGTGGGGGGGAGAGAGAGAGAGAGAGAGAGAGAGAGAGAGAGAAAGAAACATGCATACCTGTACCAGTAACTGCACCAGTAACTTGACTATCTCAATTTATCTTCACAGTAATCCTATTAAATGTTATTATTATCGTCCTTATCTCATTGGTGAGAAAACTGAGGCCCAGAGAAAGATAAGTATCCAATATCTTACTGGTACTAAGAGGTAGAATTAGAATTTAACTCAAGCAGTTTGACCCCAAAGCCTATGGCTGTAGCTACTACAATTGGCTATTTCACAAAGCAAAATCCTCCATTTATATCTCTGGGTGCTGCCTGGAAATGTTTACTAAATCAGAGAACATGAAACAAAACTACATGTACCAGAAGCATAGGCATGAGGGGCACAGAGGTATTAACTCTGGAGAGGTGATTCAGGTGCCACATCAAGGAAACACCTGCAGGTGATAGAGAGAATGAATGAGATGCTTGTCAGTAAATAGGACTGAGAAAGTGTCCAGGTAGAAGGGGTGGCACGTGCAAAGGCTGGACAGCCCTGAAAACGCATGATATATTTGTGTGTTGGCAGTGGACTGGTTTAGCTGGGGTGCAAGCCATATGTGAGGCAATGAGACTGACTGGGTGGGCAAGAGTCAGATGAGGCTTTCTGTGTGACATGTGCTCAGAAGTCTGGAAGTTGGGCTGTCTAACCCCATGCATGACATCAACTCACTGAAGCAGTGTAGACTTGCCAAGTGTGTGTGCTAGGGGGCAGTGACATAATTAAGTTGCCATAGCAAGGGTAAAGAGCTGAAAACAGATATCCACTGAATCATTTTCCACAGGAGGGTCACTTCATTTAATTTTAATATAAACAGTTAGGGCCATCTCAGAGGAATTCATGTGGCCAGGGCTCATTAAGTGTAACAAACAAGTTAAGTTACATTTAAAGCCCTACACGTTTCCCTCCAAAATATGAAGCACTGCTATATCCCTTCCTCCACCTAATTTCCAATAATGTAGCACAACACAATTGTCTCCTTTTTTCATATCTGTGCTGCAATCAAAAGGCATTTGCCAATATTTATATGCTCAATTCAAGCCTTCGTCAAGAGTTGACTTCCCTAGTACAAGTAAGTTGACAATATTAAAAACATTTGCGCTGAGATACTAAAATCACTTTATCACAAACACATCAATTTTGTTTCACACTAAGAAATATATATGTACATGTACAGACATGTATATACAATCATCCCTCAGTATCCACCAATTTGTTACTTTCCATTGCTGTGGCAAAATGAGTACAATGGACCTAGAACACTACAGGGAACTCTGGTAAATTCAAATAATGAATGATACATAAGTTGCCAAATGTTCAAGCAAAGGTAGTCACTCTGACAAGGGTAGGAGGGAGACTCTATATTGTAAACATTAGACTTTATCCTAAAGAAATTAGAATTTCAAGCTTACACAAAGCAAGCCCATGTGCAGGAGAATAAATCAGAAAACAGGCATCCCCTCTGCATCACCTCAGCCTCTCAATAGTGTTTGTGTGAGAAAAAAGTGTGTACCTTCCTCCAGGTGAACACAGCACTAGCTGTTCCAGAGACAGGGCTCACAGTGGGGATGCAGGCTTAGGCAGGACCTCAGCTCTTTGCTGTTCCCTGGCCAGCCCCATTTGGAGAGGCACCACCTGCATAGACACAGGAAGCTGCTCTGGCGGCATACAACAATACCCGTTCCTGCATGCCCAGGACATGCTGGCCTTCAGTGTTTGCCTTATGAATTTGTGTGACTAAATACAAACTGGTTTTGATTGTCAAGCCCTTGATTATCAGGGGAGATGAGCTCACATTGCTATGAACATACGTAAGTTTTTGACAATCTTCCACTTTGTGCAACAGAGAAAATTTGCCGAATATGTTATCTCAAGGCAATGGTACATGTCAATATATTTTAAAAGCTTGAAAAATGTAATAAACTCATCCAGGCATGGCAGAACATGCCTATAATTCCAGCAGCTTGGGAGGCTGAGGCAGGAGGATCACGAGT
Organism: Spermophilus citellus; assembly: GCF_964194105.1. NCBI lineage: Eukaryota > Metazoa > Chordata > Mammalia > Rodentia > Sciuridae > Spermophilus > Spermophilus citellus. Next base: position 271,103,915 of record NC_138182.1, on the reverse strand, counting down.
TCAGAACAAGTCTCAGCAACTTAGGGAGGCGCTTAGCAACCCAGTGAGACACTGTCTCTAATAAAATATTTTAAAAGTGACTGGGGATGTGGCTTAGTGGTTAAGCACCCTGGGTTCAGCCCCCAGTACCAAAATAAAAAAAAAGTAATAAACTCAAGTAGTTGCAGAGAAATGTAACCAAACTTTGGTGTTTGACATTAAAAAGGGTGATGGTGTTTTTGAATATGAACGACTTCATAAAGTCATCAAGAATTGAGTAGGAATCAGTCATAAGGCACCTGTGACTACAGATGGCAGTGTGGTCATCAGCTCTTTCCATAAAGTCTGTGGTATTTGGACCACTGCTTTGACCCACGTATCCAATATGAGCTATTTATTCCCTGAGAGGATTATTGGTGAGACATAGACATGGGTGCAGGTGATTAAAGACATAGAGACACTGGGGGCAGGTAGAAAGAAGGAAGGAGGAACAGGAAGAAGAAGAGAGGAAGAGAACAATGAGGATGTACCACTTCTCCTCCTCTCCATCAGGTTCACACATCCAACCATGTGTTGGACCCCCTGAGACAACCTACTATCAAAGGGTTTCACAGGCACCACTCGAACCAGAGACACAGGTATCTCCCTAAATAGGCCACTCTGGGAACAGCCCTCAGCCCATCATTCAAGGAAGTCTCTCATGCCAGAGCCCAGTGTAAGGAGTCCGTTGAACATCTCTTAGACAAAATAAGACTGTCTCAGAGACCTGTCTCCTAATTCTGTCTCGGTTGCCACCAAGACATTGAAATCAGAGATCACAGGCACAGACTTGGATTGGCATCTGAATTCTGTTACCTGTCAGCTATTTAAATTTGTCCCTATTAGTAAGTTGGGGATAGTAAGAATATCTACCTCCCGCAGTCTGGCTGCCACTTGTCAAAAGAAACGAACTTTATTTTTAGAACCACACAGGCCAAACAAAACAGCTCCTCAGGAAAAACCCTCAGAGCCCAACTGCCACCACCGGCTTCCCACCAGCCTCTCTCACAAACACAAGCCTCCCCACCTCCCACAATCCTCCTGCTCTTGAGGCCGATTGGCTGGGTGCGTGGGCAGAGCCAAAGAAGTCCCCCAATGAGCATCACCGCAGAGGAGCCAATCAGCTAGATGTTGCTGGGGCCGCTGGAAGTTTGCTGGGGCCCCTTCGGCTGTGGCTCTCAACATCTACCTTTATAGGACTGCAGTGAGAAATAATTTAATAAAGTTGGTAAAGCATAAAATAGAGTAGCTAGCACACAATAAACACCTAGTAAATGGTAGCTATTAATATTACTTGTACAGTAAATCCAGGGCCCTTGGAAAGAATTCTCTAACTTCATTTAACAATTATCCAACCATTACTGAAAATCTTAGAGCTGAATGACTAAGTTATATTTGCACCTAAAGAACTTGGTGAAACTATTCCAAATAGTATGAACAGACACATGAATAACTTCATAAAATGTCTTTAAAAGGACTTTCTAAAATTGGATATCAACAGTGAGGAGGGAAAGAAAATGTGTTCAAACCATGTTACCATTCTTACTGTATAACATGACAGCTTCAGGAGGGCCCATTCTGGAAATACAAAAGTCATCTAACTTTGCTAGAAATTGATTTTCAGAATGTGATTCTATTAAAATCAAGAATGATAATGGTATGTTTATTTATGATGATGTAAGAAATAACCAGAAAACATCAGCATCTAACAGCATTTAACTTCTTGCAACATGTCCATTGAGAGTTGACTGAGAAAGGCAAGGAAGCCATGTGAAGATGAATTAGAAACTGGAGTGATATGGGCTGAGGGGTGTATCTCAGGGGTAGAGTGCATGCTTACAGGCTTGATGCTTGAGGCCTGGGTCCAAACCCCAGCATGGAAGGAAGAGAAGGAGGGAGGGAAAGAGGGGAGAGAAAGGAATGGAAGGGAAAGAAGTGAGGAAGGCAGGGAGGGAGGGAGGGAGAAAAAAGGGAAGGGAGGGAGGGAGGGAAGAGGAAATTAGTGACAAGCCAAGAACTCCAAGTATTGTTGGCAACCATCAGAAGCAAGGAAAGAGGGAAGAATAGATTTCCCCTCAGAGCCTTCAGAACTGAAAAAATAATATTTTTGTTTAAGCACTGCAATACGTGGTGATTTGTCATGGTGCTATTTCTTGATTGTCCCTTCCAGAGCTCATGCTAAAGTTTAACCGCCACTGTGACCATATTGGGTGGTGGGGCCTACATGAGAGCTCCACCTTCACAAGTGGATTAGTACTGTTGCTGTGAGTGGGTTGGTTATGGCAGGAGCGGCTTTGCTACACATCAGCTGCCTGGTGCTCATGCCGCCCGCCCCACCTTCCTGCACTGCTCCTGCTCTCTTGCCCTGTGATACCCTCCACCACGTTCCCACACAGCAAGAAGGTCCTCATCTGATGAAAACACCTTATTGTTGTATCCCAGCCTCTGAAAAAGAGAAACTTTTTCCTTAAAATTTATGGAGTGTGCTATATTCTGTTATAGGAGCGTAAAAGAAACCAAGACATAAAAGAAACCAAAACAACACTAGGAAACTAATACAGATGACTACATGGTCCAATGGAATGAAAACTGAAATTCTAGAAAGAAGATATTAATTTTAGCTCTTTCCACCTCTCTGTGATCCACACAGAAAATTCCTTCCGATGTCAAGAGTCTCATCTCTCTTATTTGTAAAATGGGGATAATAATATTTCTCCAACCAACCTAGAGTATCAAATCTTTGTAAACTATCCTGGATGTTCAAAAATGTGCTCTGTGGAAGTTGAGGGTCTAGAAAAACTGCTTCTGTGGTGAAGTAGATTTGGAACATCCCATACATCTGTAAGGTTTCTCTTTGGAAGACTCATGACACTGGTTATTAATGTGGCGCCTATTTAACCCTGTTCACCTAGGCTTCTCTAAGTTTACTTGACCATGGAACATTTTCTTTTAGGAAATGCCGTTAATATCTTGTGGATGTTTACATTCATTTGGAGCACTGCTTAGGAAACTTTGTGTTATGCCATTATAAGATACTCTGGCTCTTAGGGATATGCATGTAGGAATTATTTATGTAGAAAAAATGGAAAATACTTTAGAAATATGCAGAAATAGCCTGTCTTCATCATGGCAGCCTTCCCGTTCTGCTCCTATCCTTGTATTTCACCCACAGGGCTTCTGCGGAAGGGAAGTAGAATAGCTGCGTTAGCGCAGCAATGGGTTTTATAGAGTGCACTCTCTATCCCCAACTCCAGGAGCAACAGAAGTTACTCTGCCTCAAAAAGAATGGCAGGCATAAAGAAGAATCAAAATATGTCCTTTGCAGGAGAATGGATGGAACTTCAGAGCAAAATAAGCCAAATTCAGAAAGTCAAGGGTCATATGTTTTCTTTCGTATGGAGAAGCTAGAGAGTAAAAAGCAGAGGAAATGTATGTGTGTGTTGAGAGGGGGAAGGTCAATCTCATGAACATAGAAAGGAGACCAGTAGAGTGGAGGAAAGGGACCAGGGGAAGGAAAGGGGAGGAACTGGGAAATGATATTAACCAAATTATATTGTTATATTATGTGCATGTATGAATATGTAATGACGAATCCCACCATTATTTATAATTAATGCGCCAATACAAATATGGACAATTTCTTTAAACTCCAGATGCTGGAGTCTGAGGCAAGGATGATGATTGGAAATTCAAAATCAGTCTGGGCAACTTAGAGAGACCTGTTTCAAAATAAAATTTAAAAGATTCAGGGATGAAGCTGAGAGGCGAAGCACCTGCTTAACATGCATAAGGCTCTGAATTCAATTTTCAATACAGGGGGAAAAATTAGCTTTGATAGAAAGAAATAAATGGCAGAAGACAGAGTCTTGAGGTACGTCAATGTTTAGAAGATAATTTTTAATACAGTGGCATTTTATTCTTGGTAAAGAATATTGGATAGCATGGCTGAAAAGTGGGCAGGTCAGAGTAATTTATCACAGACAGGGAAGTTCTGCATTAACATATTTACTCTCCCATTAGAGAGAATCAGATCAAGAGGACCTCAGGAGGCTCTGCCCCTGCCTCCTGGTGAATTAGCAAGAACTGACAGTCTAATCACATTAAATCCACAAGGTATATGAGGGTTCAATCGATAGCACTGCAAAAAAAAAAAAAAAAAAAGACTCTTAGTTTTTTGGAGTACAGAAAAAAATAGGCTATAGGCTATAGTTTCAAAATCATAAAAACTATCACATTTTGTTTAAGAGCTAAAATCTTTTATTGAATGCTATTATACCAGGGAGGCGCTAAACTAATCATTTCTGTGCTGTCCTTTCCAGTGTATCTACATATTCACTTTCCTGCCCCTGCTCTGTGCCCAGAGATACTATAAGTATGGATCCTAAATGCATCCTCGTGTGCTTGTTCTACTCTACTGTCATTGTCTTTGCTATTATTATTTACATGTACACATGTCATTATATATAAATTGTTATGTATACGTATATGTGGGATTCCCTGTGGTACAGCATACCCAGAACCTCATGCACACTAAGCAAGTGCTCTACCACTGAGCTATACCCCCAGCCCTTAAAGTCTAAATCTGGTGTATGGAAGCATGGGGGTACTCAGGATTAAACCCAGGGTGCTCTACCACCAAGCTACCTCCCCAGATCTTTTTAAATTTTATTTTGAAACAGGGTCTCACTAAGTTGTCCTGGCTGGTCTCAAATTTGCAATCCTCCTGCCTCAGCCTCTTGGAGTTTGTGAGATTACAAATATGTGTCATCTCACCTAGCAATTTCAATTTTTAAAGTAATTTATGGTTTTAAAGTCATAAATAAATTTGCAATATGTTAAAAAGAATTTTTAAAACATTGATTTCTATATGCCATACATTTCAGAAGCATTAGAGCACTCAGTGCTTATTCCAATCTTTTTATTATCATCATTTTAGAGGTTTTAAAAAGTGAAACTTTGAGTTGAATGATTTTTCAAGATCACAACCAATAAATAGCAGAACTGAGAGGTGAATGCTCCAAAGTTAAAATCCTTTATATTATATTGCATGGGAATATTGTAGGCACAGAAATGTTTATTTGTTTTGTTCTCACTGACAGAGAAGGAAGAAGTTTAGCCCTATTTCACCTACATGTCAGGTTTAAGTCTCTTGAGCAGATTATCATCATTTACCAGGAATACAGAAAAATTGTCAACAACCTCCTAAGCATCTCTGCAACTGCATTCTGATCTACCCCTGTGGTTGGGCCAGTAGGCATTTCCATACATTTGACAATCACTGTGACCTAACCAATCACTAGTTAACAAACCAAGATTTTCTGAGGACCTGTTCTCTGCCTCGTAGGAAGCCAGGAAACCCTGTGCATTAGTATAATACCTTTAGTATTATACTAAAGGTATAATACGTTCTAATTCCCCAAGGGGTTAAGATACAAAATATAAAGCAATCATTTATAATGCAAGGATTTATAAAGCAAGGGGGTACACATTTATGTCCCAAATTACATGTACAAATAAAAATATAAAAGGAGAGGAGAGCGCCAGAGGGTCAAGTGCTCTTGGTGGAGAAGATTGGCTCCAGGAACGGGGATGTAGCTCAGTGGTAGAGAGCAATAGTCTTGCATGTGGAAGGCCCTGGGTTCCATCCAAGCATCACAAAAAAAAAAAAAAAAAAAAAAAAAAGAGGGGGGGGGGAAGAAAAAAAGGAGTTGGGGGAGAAGAGATAGGCTTCACCTTTGTTGAAACAGCTTTGATTTCTCTCTTTCTGGCTTTGAGATATTTCTGTTGCCTGGAGTTCTGGAAACTCCTTTGACACACACCAAAGCAAGAGACCCTCTTGGAGTCCTGGGGGAAAGGAAAGATCTACAAGTAGGAAATAACTTCATTCCCTCTGACAGTAAGTCAGGATCTGTGATGCCTGAGGCCAGGTGGAGATTTTCAGGAAGAAATACTAGACAGGGACCATTTTATGAGATCCTAAAAAGGATGTGCAATGTACAGTTTTCATGTGGTTATGTATCAGCTTAAAAATAAATGTAATTAAAAAGAAAATTACTTCTGCCAGAATAATAGCAGAACCATCTGTACAGAGCATACTTGAATGAAACATAAAAAAAAAATCAGAGGGGTGATCAGAACAATGGGAAGAGCCCCCAGAAGCATCTGGAGAGTTGTCTGACAAGGTCTGAGGGGCCGAGCAGGTTGGGGGTACTAGAAGAATGTATGTGAAGCTCTGAGAGCATGAAACCAACCTCAGTCATGACAACTGGCTCCCTTTCCCTTTCCCAGCCCCCAAGTCAGAAAGCTATTGAATGTAAGCAAAAAAGGTGGACAAGAAAGCAAGAAACTCATCACATTCCCTTCACTAAGAAGAGACCAGCTCCAGCTAAGCAAAGGCAAAGCTCATTTCCAAATGCCATATTCAGTGCTAATTAACATATTAATTAATAACATATGAAAATGCATTGATTATATTATGAAGTTCTCCTAATTTTTGAAATAAGACTATATGTTGTCATCTAAACAATTTTGGGCTTCTTTTCATAACCTAAAGAGAACCAGAAAGGTCATGATTCCTGATAGAGGTTTTTCCCCAAAGACAGGGAAAACAAACGAAAACCAAAACATGTCCCCTGTGAATTAATCCTTAAATTAGCAGTACAGGATAATGCTTTTTTAAAAATAAGCCCATTAACTAGGTTTGCTTATTAAACTAGGTAAAAATGCTCATAGGAGAGTTGATCCCCAGCACCAGATATTGTTCATGGCAGGCCTGGACCCTAAGTTGAAAAGTAAAATTCTTGTGTGGTCAGGGGCATAGTGATTAATGAAAAGGACTCTGGATGGTCTGTTGTAAAAGTGCTTATTTGGGTCTTTTTGCTTCTCCCTGCAGAGGATTCTTGCAGGTGGTGTTTGGCCTGGGAAGTCTTTTGATATTGCCACATGCCAGCCTTCCCAAGAACCCGCTCACCACAGTAAAACAAACCTATCTTAAATATCCTTTCCTACATATTTCTTTTAAAGTCGGCCCCCCAGAGGAAAAGCTTCTTGATTTATATGGAAATAGGAAATGATGTTCTGCTCACCCTGACCCTAAAATACCTTTATTCTTCTTGATTTGTTTTTTGGGGGGTAAGAAGTGGTTTAAATCTTCTTCCAAAATACCAACTCTTTATTTAAGTCTGCCCTTAGTTACTTCCCTCAGCCAGTTTTTTCTCAACTTCTCCTTTATGGGGAGCATGGACACAGAGCAAGAAAAAAAAATGAGTTTCCTAGGAAAAAAGTAAAAAGGTATATATTCATAGGACCCAAAGCATGAGCAAAATGTAGCCGACTGAAAGATTAACAACGTGCCAACTATTAGCCTGGACAGGAAATGGAACTGGAATAATGGCTCCAGGATTACAGGGACAAACATGAGAGCCTTGTGTTTGGAAGCACTTCTGATGAACTGTTTTATTCATAAATATTTCAGAATATTTTATCTGAACAGTAAGTAGCAGTCATCCAGTTCTACTCCCTGGCCTGCAGATGTGGGAGGGCTTGTGTGTAGTATGGGGCATTCCTGTGAGATAGGTCCCCCCCCAGAGCTACAGGGTAGAATGTGCATTTCTGAGTCCAACAAAAACAGAGGCACCGGCATCTCAGATTTCACCTCACAGGCAACACCACAGTGTACTTGCTCATTCACGCACTTAACGAATACCAAAGCTGAAGTCACATAATGGTTTAGAAAACAGGCTTTGGCTCCTTCCCCTACTAGCTGAGTGATGGTAACACAGTCTTAATCTCTCTAGGTCTCAGTTGCCTTACTTTAAAATAGGAATGACAAATAATGCCGACCTTAGCTGAGTGCAGTGGCCCACGCCTGTAATCCCAGCCATTTGGGAGGCCAAGACAGGAGGATCAAGTTCAAGGCCAGGCTGGGCAACTTAGAGAGACCCAGTCTCAATATAAAAAGGGCTAGACATGTGGCTCAGTGGTAGAGTGTCCCTGAGCTTAATCCGCAGTATTAGAGGAAAGATAAATAAATAATAATCCTTATTTTATATGATTCTTGTAAGGATTCAGGGGACTAAGGTCATTGTGATGGCCATAAAAAACAGTGGGTCAATAACATTAACTACTGTTCTTTTCACCACCAATTTCCCGCAGAGCAGCTAGAAGTCAGAGAACAATTATATTGGAAGACCAATGCAGGCCATTTCCATGAAACACTGAATCCCCTAAAAGATGAGTTTGGTTTGAAGTGTCTCCATTGGTTGGTGGAGTATTTCTTGGAATTGCACTGCACCCTGAGCCTCTCCCTGCCTAATTCTGCTTCCCTCCATCATCTCCTTTCACACTGCCAGACCCTCACTGTGGAATGAAGTCTCGTGCCACGGCCTCCTCTTCTGTTCTCTGTAGTCTTTCCCTACTCCTAATAAATCTCTTTTCCACTTTAGCCCATCATGGTATATCCAAACTAAAACAATAGGTTAAAAAACCAATATCTGGTATATGATAAATTGCTCAATGAAGAGTCCTGCTTATTATTATTGACAAATGGAGAGACAAGCAAAAAAAAAAAAAACATAGAATTCTTGTGGGAATTCAAGTGAAGGGAAAAATCACTTCAATTGAAGGCATTTAGAAACACTTCATGCGTGAGATATATTTTGAGCTGTAAAGTTTTGAGCCATGAAGACCTCTAAAGTAAGGTTTATTGAAGATGGTAGACCAGCAATTTGAGCTAGGAGAATAAAAGGAGAAATACAAAAGCTAGAAAATGGAGATGCTTCAAAGATTGGTAGTATGCAATTGCCATTGCATTTAAGTCTAAAGAGGTGGGTTGGGGATAGCCTGAGCCAGGGAACTTATATTAGTTTTGGTGTCATAATAAACAAACCCAAAATCTCAGTGGCTTACGAGAACACCCAATTGTTTCTTATTTGTGTTGTGTGTTGCTGACTGTGGACTAGCTGTTATGACTCTATTTCATGTTTTTTTTTCTTTTTTTCTTTTCTCTTTTTTTTTGATTTGGGTTTTTCTTTCATTTTCATTTTTCTTTCTTGTTGTTTTTTTTAAAATTTTTTTACAATTTTTTAAAATATTTTTTTCTTCTAATTATAATTTTTTTTATTATTTTTTTTAAAAAAATTTTTTTCTTTTTTTATTTCCTAATTTTTTTTCTTTTGTCTTTTCATTTCTTTTCAATTATCTTATCCCCCCTTCCTTGAATTCTACCTGCTTACTCTCATTCTCTTTAGTGACTTCTTCCCTTCCCTTCTAATACCTTTCCTCCCAAGCATCAAATAAATTTATAGGAGTAAACAGTAACTCAGCAGTCAAACAGAACAAGAAGTAACATGAGCAGCTTCAAAAAGCAAGGAAGAAAAGGAGTACAAACAATGCAGGACAGCCTAAATATTCAGGAGGACCTAGAGTCATCAGAAAAATGGTCATATAAAGAACTCAAGGAACACCTTAGACAGATGGAATGGAACCTTAAAGAGGATACAAGACAGCAAATTCAAGCAGCGAAAGAACACATTGAGAATGAATTACATAAACAGATAAAAGAAGAAGTTAAGCATCTTTATCAGGAGATAGAGATTATAAAAAATAATCAAACAATAATTCTAGAAATGAAGGAAACGATAAACCAAATTAAAAACTCAATTGAGAGTATCACTAACAGAGTGGAGCAAGTAGAAGCCAGAACGTCAGATAATGAAGACAAAATATATCATCTTGAAAAGAGTCTAGCCAACTCAGAAAGGCTGGTAAAAAATCACGAGAAAAACATCCAAGAGTTATGGGATAACATAAAAAAACCAAACTTACGAGTCATCGGGATAAAAGAAGGTACAGAGATTCAAACCAAGGGAATGAGTAACCTACTGAATGAAATAATTACAGAAAACTTTCCAGAAATAAAAAAGGAAACAGATATACAAATTGAAGATGCATACAGGACACCGAGCACACAAAATCACAGTAGACCAATGCCAAGACACATTGTTATGTAGCTATCCAATATACAGAACAAAGAGAAAATATTAAAAGCTACAAGAGAAAGGAGACAGATTACATTCAGGGGTAAACCAATAAGGTTAACAACGGATTTTTCATCACAGACACTGAAAGCAAGAAGGTCATGGAACAATGTATTTCAAACACTGAAAGACAATGGATGCCAACCAAGAATTCTGTATCCAGCAAAATTAAGCTTCAGATACGACAACGAAATAAAAATCTTTCATGATAAACAAAAGCTAAAATAATTTGTAGCCAGAAAACCAGCATTGCAAAGCGTCTTGAGCAAAACTCTACACGAGGAAGAAATGGAAAACGATAACCAAAGCCATCAGCGGGAAGTGCCTCGGTAAAGACAGAGGATGGGGGAAAGCTAATCATGGAGAAACAAACTAAATTAGGAAAAAAAAGAGATAAATAATCAAACATGGATGGAAGTACAAACCATATATCAATAGTAACTCTAAACGTTAATGGCTTAAACTCTCCAATAAAGCGACAGAGGCTGGTATCATGGATTAAAAAAACAAATCCAACAATATGCTGCCTCCAGGAGACACATCTGATTGGAAAAGACATACACAGGCTGAAGATGAAAGGATGGGAAAAAATATACCACGCACACAGTCCTCGTAAGCAAGCAGGGGTGGCCATCCTCATATCGAATAAAATCGACTTCAAGACTAAGTTAATCAAAAGGGATAAAGAAGGACATTATATACTGTTAAAAGGAACCATTCACCAACAAGACATAACAATTATCAATATTTATGCACCAAATAATGGTGCTGCGACATTCATAAAACAAATTCTCCTCAAGTTCAAGAATCAAATAGACCACAACACAATAATTATGGGTGACTTCAACACACCTCTCTCACCATTGGACAGATCCTCCAAACAAAAGTTGAATAAAGAAACTATAGAACTCAATATCACAAACAATAACCTAGACTTAACTGACATATATAGAATATATCAACCATCATCAAATGGATATACTTTTTTCTCAGCAGCACATGGATCCTTCTCAAAAATAGACCATATATTATGCCATAGGGCAACCCTCAGTAAATATAAAGGGGTGGAGATAATACCATGCCTTTTATCTGATCATAATGGAATGAAACTGGAAATCAATGATAAAAGAAGGAAGGAAAAATCCTACATCACATGGAAAATGAAGAATATGTTACTGAATGATCAATGGGTTACAGAAGACATAAAGGAGGAAATCAAAAAATTCTTAGAGATAAATGAAAATACAGACACAACATATTGGAATCTATGGGACACAATGAAAGCAGTTTTAAGAGGAAAATTCATCGCCTGGTGGTCATTCCTCAAAAAAAAAAAGAAAAAACCAACAAATAAATGAGCTCACACTTCATCTCAAAGCCCTAGAAAAGGAAGAGCAAAACAACAGCAAATGTAGCAGAAGGCAAGAAATAATTAAAATCAGAGCTGAAATCAATGAAATTGAAACAAAAGAAACTATTGAAAAAATTAACAAAACTAAAAGTTGGTTCTTCGAAAAAATAAATAAGATCGACAGACCTTTAGCCATGCTAACGAAGAGAAGAAGAGAGAGAACTCAAATTACTAACATACGGGATGAAAAACGCAATATCACAACAGACACTTCAGAAATACAGAAAATAATCAGAAATTATTTTGAATCCTTATACTCCAATAAAATAGAAGATAGTGAAGACATCGATAAATTTCTTAAGTCATATGATTTGCCCAGACTGAGTCAGGAGGATACACACAATTTGAACAGACCAATATCAACGGATGAAATTGAAGAAGCCATCAAAAGACTACCAACCAAGAAAAGCCCAGGACCGGATGGGTATAAAGCGGAGTTTTACAAAACCTTTAAAGAAGAATTAATACCAATACTTTTCAAGTTATTTCAGGAAATAGAAAAAGAGGGAGCTCTTCCAAATTCATTCTATGAGGCCAACATCACCCTGATTCCGAAACCAGACAAAGACACCTCAAAGAAAGAAAACTACAGACCAATATCTCTAATGAACCTAGATGCAAAAATCCTCAATAAAATTCTGGTGAACTGAATACAAAAACACATCAAAAAAAAATTGTGCACCATGATAAAATAGGATTCATCCCTGAGATGCAAGGATGATTCAATATACGGAAATCAATAAATGTTATTCACCACATCAATAGACTTAAAGATAAGAACCATATGATCATCTCGATAGATGCAGAGAAAGCATTCAACAAAGTACAGCATCCCTTTATGTTCAAAACATTAGAAAAACTAGGGATAACAGGAACTTACCTTGACATTGTAAAAGTTATCTATGCTAAGCCTCAGGCTAGCATCATCCTGAATGGACAAAAGTTAAAGGCATTCCCTCTAAAATCTGGAACAAGACAGGGATGCCCTCTATCACCACTTCTATTCAATATAGTTCTCGAAACACTGGCCAGAGCAATTAGACAGACGAAAGAAATTAAAGGCATAAAAATAGGAAAAGAAGAACTTAAATTATCACTATTTGCAGATGACATGATTCTATACCTAGAAGACCCAAAAGGGTCTACAAAGAAACTACTAGAACTAATAAATGAATTCAGCAAAGTGGCAGGATATAAAATCAACACTCATAAATCAAAGACATTTCTGTATATCAGCAACAAAACTTCTGAAACGGAAATGAGGAAAAACACTCCATTCACAATATCCTCAAAAAAAAAAAATAAAATACTTGGGAATCAACCTAACAAAAGAGGTGAAAGATTTATACTATAAAAACTACAGAACCCTAAAGAGAGAAGTAGAAGAAGATCTTAGAAGATGGAAAAATATACCCTGTTCATAGATAGGCAGAACTAACATTATCAAAATGGCGATATTACCAAAAGTTCTCTATAGGTTTAATGCAATGCCAATCAAAATCCCAACGGCATTTCTTGTAGAAATAGTTAAAGCAATCATGAAATTCATATGGAAAAATAAAAGACCCAGAATAGCAAAAGCAATTCTAAGCAGGAAGTGTGAATCAGGTGGTATAGCGATACCAGATTTCAGACTATATTACAGAGCAATAGTGACAAAAACAGCATGGTACTGGTACCAAAACAGGCGGGTGGACCAATGGTATAGAATAGAGGACACAGAGACTAATCCACAAAGTTACAACTATCTTATATTTGATAAAGGGGCTAAAAGCATGCAATGGAGGAAGGATAGCATCTTCAACAAATGGTGTTGGGAAAACTGGAAATCCATATGCAGCAAAATGAAACTGAATCCCTTTCTCTTGCCATGCACAAAAGTTAACTCAAAATGGATCAAGGAGCTTGATATCAAATCAGAGACTCTGCATCTGTTAGAAGAAAAAGTTGGCTCCGATCTACATATTGTGGGGTCGGGCTCCAAATTCCTTAATAGGACACCCATAGCACAAGAGTTAACAACTAGAATCAACAAATGGGACTTACTTAAACTAAAAAGTTTTTTCTCAGCAAGAGAAACAATAAGAGAGGTAAATAGGGAGCCTACATCATGGGAACAAATTTTTACTCCTCACACTTCAGATAGAGCCCTAATATCCAGAGTATACAAAGAACTCAAAAAATTAGACAATAAGATAACAAATAACCCAATCAACAAATGGGCCAAGGACCTGAACAGACACTTCTCAGAGGAGGACATACAATCAATCAACAAGTACATGAAAAAATGCTCTCCATCTCTAGCAGTCAGAGAAATGCAAATCAAAACCACCCTAAGATACCATCTCACTCCAGTAAGATTGGCAGCCACTATGAAGTCAAACAACAACAAGTGCTGGAGAGGATGTGGAGAAAAGGGTACACTTGTACATTGCTGGTGGGACTGCAAATTGGTGCGGCCAATTTGGAAAGCAGTTTGGAGATTCCTGGGAAAGCTGGGAATGGAACCACCATTTGACCCTGCTATTGCCCTTCTTGGACTATTCCCTGAAGACCTTGAAAGAGCATGCTACAGGGATACTGCCACATCGATGTTCATAGCAGCACAATTCACAATAGCTAGACTGTGGAACCAACCCAGATGCCCTTCAATAGATGAATGGATAAAAAAATGTGGCATCTATACACAATGGAGTACTATGCAGCAATAAAAAATGACAAAATCATAGAATTTGCCGGGAAATGGATGGCACTAGAGCAGATTATGCTTAGTGAAGCTAGCCAATCCCTAAAAAATAAATACCAAATGTCTTCTTTGATATAATGAGAGAAACTATGAACAGAGAGGGAGGAAGAGCAGGAAGAAAAGATTAACATTAAACAGAGACATGAGATGGGAGGGAAAGGGAGAGAAAAGGGAAATTGCATGGAAATGAAGGGAGACCCTCATTGCTATACAAAATTACATGTAAGAGGTTGTGAGGGGAATGGGAAAATAAACAAGGAGAGAAATGAATTACAGTAGATGGGGTAGAGAGAGAAGATGGGAGGGGAGGGGAGGGGGGATAGTAGGGGATAGGAAAGGTAGCAGAATACAACAATTACTAATAGGGCATTATGTAAAATTGTGGATGTGTAACCGACGTGATTCTGCAATCTGCATTTGGGGTAAAATTGGGGGTTCATAACCCACTTCAATCTAATGTATGAAATATGATATGTCAAGAGCTTTGTAATGTTGTGAACAACCAATAAAAAAAAAAAAAGAAAGGTATGAAAGATAAACTGCACTTAGCTTTGGAGCCCACTATCTTCCTTGTGCCTGTCTCTTCAGAGGAACCTATAATTTTGAGTATCATTGGCCAAACGCCAATCTATAGTGCTTTTACCTTGTCCTTAGGAAGCCCAGATCTCCCAACCTGTGACCCTTCTCTGATCCTCCAGATAGTATCCTTTGCCTCTCACTAAATCCTTCCTTTAATCCATCTTCCTTAAAGTACCACATTCTAATTGGAATGCGATTCCTATCCTCAGGACCTGGCTGGGCAAGTGCTAGCTGCTCCCTTTAGAAGTGCAATTCCTACTGTAACATGCTATTTTATAACATATAATACTTGAATCTTCAAAAAGTAATCTCCTATAGAAGCCAATTGAAAGTAGTAAGTTTCCTTTTTAAAGGAAAACAGATCTTAAACCAGATCACATAAGAATTTTCTCTAGTTTGTTAGGGTCTCTGCTCAGATACTCCCTAACTGGGTACAGAGTGTGTGACATGCTGTTTATTGGTTTTCTTGGGTAAAATAAAGCATTTGACAACAAGCCAAGCATTTTTGCATTTCAATGAGGATAGTAGGTTCAGAGACAAAGACCAAGCCTGAGCATCTAAGAACCTACAACAACCATATCAGTAGGTACCCTACAAAGCTCTACAGGACAGGAACTGTTTCCTTCTACACATGTTAACAAACGGTTTCTACGTTATTGTTTTTGATGGAAACAGAAACTGAGGCTATGTCAGAAAAAGGGGTGACTTCAAATCAGTTCTGATTTGGCAAGAAGTTCAGAGATGCAAGAAACCTTTCCCCCCCCCCCCCAGAGCCCTAACGAAGGTGATTCTGTTTCTTTAACTCAATGATTCTAACCACATAAGCCCTTGGGTGAATAAAGAACCTGCCACCTTCTTCCCAGCAGCACAAGGTCACATAATCTTCATTGCACCACCAACCACAGGCCAGAGAGGCACAAGCTCCTCCAGCTCCACCTTCCACATGTTCTGCTCTCAACTGGTGGTGCATCCAGTAGGACTGGGAAATACACTGTCTAGGATCAATTGCTTCTGAAGCAGTTTTGGATCTGTGTAAGATCTATTGACAGGCAAAGGGCCAACACACCTGGAGACCTGGTTATTCTCTGACTTGGAAGCTCCACCAACTACCACATTGGTTCCACAGTGCCTGGACCTCTGTGGGATTTTAGCCCCAGTTTCCTTTCCACAGGAGATAGGAAGACATCTGCTTGCTCCTACAGGTTAGTTAAATGGTGTCTGTTCATTAAATGAAAAAAAAAAAATGAGTGAAATAAAGGGACAGAACAGGACAGGACCAAGAATGAGTTGAGAGAGGCTGAAAGATCAGCTGACTTGGCAGGTGACAGGTTTTGTTACAGATTTTTAAAATAATGTTGCTTTAGGAACAGAAAGAAAGCCAAGCCAAGAAACATCAACAGTAAGTTTTCCTCCTTTTTCCCCCTCAGATATGCTGAAGCCAGGTTTAGTTTTATGTCAGGAAAGAATTCCCTCCTGAGACTTTCCTGGCTATGGTTCAGTTGAGGATAATGTTTTCCAGCCATGTTTCCAGAGTCCCTGAAAAGTTGAAAGGAAAGGGGCAAAGGATCATGCAGCCTTCACTCTGAAGCAGCAGGGGGAGCTGTCATGACAAAGAAATTCATGGTTTCTCAGACCCAGGCGAGTTCTGAAATTAAGTCAACATTCTCTCCATTTCATTTCCGGGATCAGGGCACACTTAAAGAATAAAATATTTACAGATACCAGCAGCTTTAATATGCGTTTTAATGTAAAACCTTCATGTTATAATTTAAATTAGAAGGGAAAAAAAAACTCTTAGATTTTTTTTTTTTAATAAATTGCCAGAAGCTTGCAAAACATAACAGTATTTCCTGGTTACTTCAATCACCATGTAATGAAGCGTGACTTGTGCTATATATTGCAATCCCAAAGTCTCCTATTGAAATGGATATTTAAAATGTTGTTTCTAGGGCATTTAAAAGAGCCATTATAACAATCTCAGCAAATGTGCCTACCCTTACAACATAAGTATATTGATGTTGTCAATATTACTTATCTGTTCAGTACATTCTGTTTTTCAGATTGCTTGGGTCCATTTTTAAACCAAGAGGGAAAAAGCTAGGGAAACAAAACTCGCTACTTGTCATTATAACCAGTCCTCTTTGTTGGATTGTTTTGAAGTCCTATGTTAAATCCACACAGTGTAACTTCACACTAAGTTAAGGATTAAGTGACTATTAATATCTTAAGCAACTCTTACACTTGCCTACCTCTGATTGCACAGTTCCTTCTACCATCAACAGAATCTTTATGTATAAAAATCTTCTGGAGCAAACATACAATAATTATTGATGTCTCTCCCAGGTATGTCTGACTGTATTATACTATACACTTTTTGTCAAGAATGCCCCCCAGGAATAGCATATGTAGGTTTTTAGGCAGTTGGCTAAAGGAAATGCTGAAGTTCAGATAAACTGAGTCTCAGGGAAGAGGAAATGAATGGAATATGGGGGATTGTAGAGGAGAAGAGACAACTTTCAAGGAGGAAATAAAAAACCAAAGATGACATGCTGACCAGGTATATGTGATCACCTTACAGGTTAATATTTTCTGGACCAAGGATTTCCATTATTGCATTTCACTTCAGATTTTCAGAAAGATGACCGGGAAATTATCTGAAAAAGCAAGAAATTGACCAGAAAATAGACTGAAACAAATAGAGGCAGATAGGATGCGAGTCAACAAGCAAGTATGGCATGGAATATGCCATGGAGGTTCAAAGAATTGAGAAAGCAGAGAAAGAGAGAGTTCTACAAAAGTAGTTCAAGAATGGCCTAGTTTTCCGTCAGAAGGATTTGGGGAGCAATAACTGTTAATATTCTATAGCACTGTGAAATAATTTGCATTTCTTCTTTTAAGAACAAAAGAACAGGGCTGGGGATGTGGCTCAGCGGTAGCGCGCTCGCCTGGCATGCGTGCGGCCCGGGTTCGATCCTCAGCACCACATACCAACAAAGATGTTGTGTCCGCTGAGAACTAAGAAAAAATAAATAAATATTAAAAAAAAAAGAAGGTCAGAAGTTCTAAAAAAAAAAAAAAGAACAAAAGAACTAACACATTGGCCATTTCCAAATATCACTAATTTATAATAACTTACTTTCTACTATACTGGCCATCTGGGTGCTCACTGGTTCCACAAAAGTTCATCACATGCTATAACTGGCTGCGTACTCTTGTAAACTGTGGTCCAGGCAGGAGCTGACATATATCTTTGCTTCATCTTTCTACTCTGAACCTCTTTGAGTAGTAATAAGATCACATGTCCCAGAATATCCTTCATGAAGACCTCTGACCAGCCTCTGTTCTCCAGAGATTCTAGGGATAGAGTACATGGGTATTTTCTGTTGAATCAATGAATAAATTAGTCATGGAAGGTTTGCCTTGGTAGTGGCTTGGATTGAAATTTATTCTTTCTTTATAGAGATTCTCTGAATTTCAATGATGTTATCTAATTTATTAAGCAGTATTATGTCAGTAAAAAAAATCTAAAGCTTTTATATTTGTAAATAACTTCTCCTAATTGTACTATACCAACTATTAATTATCCACTGGGTAGTAGATATTTCAGTGGAATCTGAGGTAGCTTCATCATTTCTAAATTTTTTGTATGTTAGGACTTAGTCTAGATTAAAAATCAAATATGAGTTTATCCTCTGCTCCTCTCCTTCACCCTGTATGTGCATCAGCAGGCACACTCCTTAACCAAGTGTCTGTCTCAGAGGCTCTGCCACCTCACATTCCCTTTTAAGGATAACTCTTTCAGGGTGCTGAGGTGAGGGGAGGACAGAGAAAGGAGAAGATTGCTATCAAACCCACTACCCCACTGTTGGTTGCTGCTCATTTGGCCAACACAGCCTGCTATTGATGTCCTCTTGGGGGTGGCAGGGCAGGTCTCCAAATTCTGGCCCTTTCTGTGGTAGGGAGATATGGGTGTTTCGAGCCCCAGTGATGTGAGGAATCTAGATCAACCTCTTCAAGCCCCTCAACCCCCAGGACTGGCTGTATACTCAGTGGTCTATTCAGCTGCAGTTGGAAATCTGCCTTGGAAAGGCAACTGAGTAAGCCCACTTCCATTATAAGTAGAATCCTTTCAACCTCCGGAATGTCCTATCTTGGCCATTAAGCTGGGTGAGCTCACACTGACTCTCGCAACCTTTCTTCTCTCTATATTGTTTTTCCTTATTCCTGTGATATACAAATAAATCCACAAGTCCTTCTCTTCAACAAATACCCAACTAGGTGACCAAATCACACGACGGTTTGGTGAATGATTCTCTTGGAGAAGAAAGGAGGCTTTAGGGAGAAAGACCAGACACTACCACTTGCCTTCCTATGGGAAGAAGAGGGAACTGCCTCTCACTGAATGCACCCTGCTTTCTAAAGACCCTGGGTCTGCCCTCCTCTTTCTTGTTCTCAGTCTTCTCATGGAGAACATGGAGATGGGTATGAACCAGACATATTGTCACCTGTTAGGAAACTTTGGCTGTAACTCCAGTGATTCCCTGTTTACATGTTGAATACTTCTCTGCCCTCACCATGGATCCTCATTGCTGATCTCAGGAGCCCCACTAATAGATTGTTACAGGTTGAAAGTAAACGACGCTCTTTGGAAGAAAGAAAATAAAGAGTAAACATATAAACATTTATTATAGGTATTCAGAAATCAGTTTAATCCATTGTTAAGATTTGTAAAGATGTTTACCAATTACCTCAATTAGTTTAGCAAATGAAAACCAAATGCTTGCCAAAATCAGATATTATGATAGACTCCTATAACACAGGAAGAGGAAAAAATCCCCTGCTCTCTCTCTCTTTTCTCTTGCATAATATTTGCAATTCAGGCCACTGAATTGGTATGAAGGTAGTAACTAAGGTGGGGGGGGGGAGAGAGAGAGAAATGAAAATGTGCTCTTGCCAGACATGGTGACACATGCCTATAAGCCCAGTGGCTCAGGAAGCTGAGGCAGGAGGATGTTCAAAGCCAGCTTTAGCAACTTAGTGAGGCCCTAAGCAGCTCAGCAAGGCCCTGTCTCTAAATAAAATACAAATAAAAAGGGCTGAGAATGTGGCTCAGTGGTTAAGCATCTGTGGGTTCAATCCCTAAGACTAAAAAGGAAAACAAAAAACAAAAATAAAAAAAAACGTGCTCTTATAGAAGTAGGGAAAGACTTCAAAAAAGAGGTGGTATGGGCTGGGGATGTGGCTCAAGCGGTAGCGCACTCGCCTGGCATGCGTGCGGCCCAGGTTCGATCCTCAGCACCACATACAAACAAAGATGTGTCTGCTGAAAACTAAAAAATAAATATTAAAAATTTCAAAAAAAAAAAAAGAGGTGGTATGTGAGCTGGTTCTGGAAAAAGTGAATGGCATCAATCATCAGGCAGGAAAAAGAAAATAGAGGAAAGCATTTCAAGCAGAGATAATAAAGGCATGTGTAAGAACAAAAATACATAAAGATTCTGGTGAGGTTACTTTGGTGCTGGATGGAGGGGTCTACTGAAAGCCAGGCCACCAGTCAGCTGAGGGTAAATGGTGGAAGGCCTTACAGTACACATGAAGAATTTTGGAATTTTTCTGTATACAAAATAGGAAATCATCAAAGATTTTAAATCAGAGGAATAGTATATGAAATGCTATTTTGATTATAAGCCTTTGGCATCAATTTGGGAAAGATAAGAAATTAGGAAGTGAGGAGATAACCCCCTGATAATCTGGTGGAGAATTGGTAGGTGCAGGAACTAAGTGCACAACAATGGAGAGGAAGAGAAGGAAGAGATAGGAGAGGGCTGTCAAGGAGGGGGAAATTGAGGATAACCCGGCCGTTTTGATTTGCAGTGTCTGGGTGTGTGAAGAGACCATTGCTGAGATAGGACACCCAGGAAGAGCGGCTGAGAAGATGGGGAGTTCAGTTTGGGGCACATTAAGTTGAAGGAGATGCCAAATATTTAGGAGGAGCTTTCCAAGAGGCACCAGGGCCTGGAGTTGAGGAGAGCAGTCCAGGCTAAGTGTGGGAACAACGTGTGAACAGACAAGGCTGGGAGACAGGCAAGTGTCTGGGAGAACATCCAGTTAGAGCATGTGGTCAGAAGGTAGGGAGCTAGGGATAGAGCATTTAAAGACTCAAAAGAGGTAGGGGAAGGCAGAGAAAAGGGCAGCAAGAGAAAAAGAAATCAAAAGCCAACACAGGGGGAGATGGCAACCAAGGCAGCAGCAGTTCCAGTGTTAAATGTTGTGAAAAACTGGAAAGAATAAAAACCAAAAGAAAGGTCATAAGATAAAGAAATCAGACGGTGCCAGGAGCAGTGGTGCACATCTGTAATCCCAGCCACCCAGGAGACTGAGGCAGGAGGATCAGGAGTTCAAGGCCAGCCTTGGGAACATAGTGAGGCCCTGTCTCAAAATAAACAAACAAATAAATGCAAAGGGCTGGGTTGTAACTCAGTGGTAAAATCAACCCTGTGTTTAATCCTCAGTACCCCCACCCAGCCACCCACCCTCCAAAAATAAAAAAGGAAAGAAAGAAAGGAATTGGAAGGCACTTGGGTGATCCTGGATTTAAAGAGATCATGTTTCACTTATATTTTGATATTTAAAATAGATATTTTAAAATAGACTTTTTAAGAGAACTTTTAACTGTCTCTTCCATCAGAAATCTCTGCAAATGCTGATTTTTAAGAAAACATGAAGTGTGCTTATATCCTTACATTTTTCTTTAGGATAAACAACTTTTGAGCAAATAAGCAAAAAGGAAGAGACATTCACTTAAAAAAAAAAAAAAGCGTATACAGTACATGAAAAGGGCCATTACTAAAAGTGTTGGAAGTGATAATAGCAATTTTTCTCTGCAGGAAAGGAAATAACTCAGATTCAGGAAAAGTAGCTTGCTGACAAGGCAGTTAGTCACATGTCGCCCCAAAGGAAGTGAAGAGATTGGGTTTTTAAGGTCATAGTTCAATGGAAAGTAAAGTTGATGTTCTCTCGAATAAAGCTTTCTTCAGTCAGTATAACTGAGGGCAGCATCAAAATAACCAGCAGGAACAACAGCATGGGACAGTGATGCCTCTCACAGCGCTCCAAGCTCCTAAATGACAAGTGAGATTATTTGCTCAAAGAGAAAACATGCTGAAATAATGAGGTAGTTGATATAAGAACTTTTTGCCCAGCTTCCTGATTCCATCTGGGCACTTAAGTGTATATTTTATTTTTAACAAAACATCAAGAACAAAAGATCTTCTAAAGTATGGCATTCTCCTTTGATAAAGAATTAGATCAATGGCTCACCACATAAATATGCAATATTATTTCTTATGCTCCTATAGATAACACATTACCAAATAAAATGAATCTTTTATTTGTTAATTCTAATCAAGAAACCATGTCAGAATAGTATGGACTTACAAAAGAATGAATGAGAATGAAGACAAAATTAATTAAGCACCTCCTGTGAGGATATTCATGAATTGCTCCAAGAACAAAAGTGTCCTCTCAACTCGGGGAGACGTCTGCCAAGCTCCTCAAGAGTCCCTGAATGTCCCCTTCATCAGAATATGAACATCACTGATCCAGGACCTGTTCAATTATTCTTAATCAAAGAACAAATGGACACGAGCAAAGTCAAACATACTGATCTCAAACACCTCACTATGGACTGAATCCTCCTCTTTTCACGTTCCAATCTCTTGGGTCTCTTTTGGAGAGAAGCCTGCTAAGCTGTGATAAAAGTCAAGGATGTTACCTAGGTCATTTTCATTTACTCCTTGGTCACCTCAGGGTTTTTTTTTTTCTACTTCGACATTTTACCTAACATGGGAATCCCATCTACACAGTGGGGCATCCGGGTTAAATATCTGGATTTGGTCATCACACCAATTCAAATTCCAATCCTCACACTGACACTTGAAGTGGTGGACTCAGACCTGGTGCTTCATCACTTCAAATAAAATGGGGATTATCAAAATGAATTTTTTTTTGAAGGGTCATTATAAAGACTCAGTGTTAAACTACATGTTACACACCTTGTTATATTTCTCAGAGCTTAAATGGTAGTTGAGAGAAAAAAGATTTGACTATTTTCAGTTACCAGACCTCATTATTTTAAATAATTGTCTATCCCATTTTTGAAATCTCAAAATGTTCTAAAGCCTTTCCTTCGTTTAAGCCAAAATCTATCATATTTTTTTAAATTTCACTCCCCAATCCCAACTCTGTTCTCTGAAACAGCACATGATTAAATCCAGTTTCTCAGATACTTTCATTCCCCTCAGTTCTCAAATGTCTACTCTTGGGAAACAGATGAACAAGACACAATTTTAGGCCAACATAACCTTAGGCAATACAGAGATAAAATACCTATATAAACATATGCAGAAGACATACAATTAAAGTATCTGGCATAGGGATATATAAGTTGTTGTTTAAACAGAATGTGAGCTCAAAGTACAAGAACAAATGATCATTGAGACCTAAAAGAAGATGTGAAGTCAAATTGTGACTGAGAAGACTTTATGGAGAAGGAATTGTACTAGGCTGTTAAGGATGTATATGACAAGAGGGCATCCTGGGGGGGGGGGCAGCATGTCAAAGACACCCAGCTATACTCAGGAACAAAAGGGATTTTGCAATTTTACTAAAGCAGATTTTCCAAACTGTGGGCTATAGACATGAATCTTCAGGGCGTCAGGAGATAAGTTATTCCTCATATGCACCAAACATTGGTATAGACTGACTAACAACAAAATGACTCTCACCTATTTTTTTCTTAAACGTAACTTAACTGCTCTTTCCATGAAGAATAAAGCCATCACTCCATGCTCTATTTATCAATGGGTACCAAACTACACCTGTTAACATAGGGAGCTTTTTGAAAATGATTCACATTAAAAGAGATTAGCTCATGAAATATTTGAGAACTACCGGGTCAGAGTACAGAGTCACAAGAAGTAGTGGACAGTCCAATGCAGTGGTGCACACTGTAATCCCAGCAACTTGGAAGGCTGAGACAGAAGGATGGCAGATTTGAAGCCAGTCTGGGTAATTTAATGAGACTCTGTTTCAAAATAAAAAGGGGCCAAGGTTGCAGCTCAGTGGTAAAATGTCCCTAAATTCCATCTCCAGTGCAGGGAGCAGGAGTGCAAGGAGGAAGAAAGAAAGAAGAAAATGAAGGAAAGAAAAAAAAAGGTGGAGGTGCACTGTTCTTCCCCCCTTGGTATAGCGCCCTCTCCCTCTTGCCTGCTCAGGGACACTACTCTGGTTTTTTGCCAATTTTATCTTTATCCTTACTATGATAGCTTTCTCATTATCATTTAATTTTGTTGTGATTTCTTGTATTCTCTGTCCATTCCCACAGCCCTTTTGGCTCCAGAGAGCTAATTTTCACTGGAAAAAAAATATTAGGAAAAAACATGTGTGTATGCACAGTTTTCAATTTCCATTCCAGTTTTCTTCCTGTGAGCTTTGACCTCAAAATATGTTTTCCAACTTCTTCTATCCATATGTATCTGTACCATCCTGGTCCAAGTCACTCTCATCTCAACTTTGGGTCTCTGAACCATCCAAACTCATCTTTCTAATTTTGCTTCCATGTCTCCCAAACTTTATTGTCTACAGAGTATCTAGAGTGATCCCAACACTTAGGTCTGATCAACACCCCCTAACTCACCTCTGCTCAAGACTCCCGCATTTCCTCTCTTTCCAAGCGAAACTGTAGTCCATGTGATGACCTCTCAGACCTCCATCCTCTCCTCAGAATTCTTCTGACTCCATCCCCTGCATCCCTCTTTCTGATTCTGCTTCAACCTCACAGGCTGTCTTACCACTCCTCGAGCTTTCTAGCTGACTGGACTGTCCCAAATGATAATGGACTGGGTGGCATCGGGCAGGCCTATGATCTCAGCAACTCAGGAGGGAGGTTGAGGCAAGAGGATCACAAGTTCAAGGTCAGTCTAGGTAACTTTGCAAGACTCTATACCAGAATAAAATAGAGATTGGGGATGTAGCTCAAAAGTAGAATACTCCTAGTTTGATTCCCAGTATCAATCAATTAATCAATAGGGCTGGAGTTCTAGCTCAGGGGTAGAGAACCACTGGTTTAATTCCCCTGTACTACCAACAAATACTTTGAAGGATATTGGGGAACCCAAGAAGCATAATATTTGAGTAGCCCTAGCAGAGCTTAATTTACAGAAAGCATTTAAAGAATATTCAGAGTCTGGTGCAGTTGTTCACACCTGTAATCTGAGCTATTGAGAAGCTGAGGCAGGAGGATCACAAGTTTGAGACCAGCTTGGACAGCTTAGTGATACCCCATCTCGAAGTGAAAATAAAAAGAGCTGGGTGTGTAGATTAGTGATAAAACATTCCTGGGTTTTTCAGTCTCCAGTACTGAGAAAAAATTGCAAAACCAAAAAATTATGTGACATATGCATAATTAATTACCTACCAAAAGCTTTCTCATTTCAGTATGGTTTTATTGCTTAGTGAAAAATTATCTTCATGTGTAGAGTTTTATCATGGTGAATAATTAGCTTGGCTTATGATTTGAGAACATTGTCTAGAAACTCTATTCATAAAACACATTTATTTTTTCTTTTTATTCTCCCCAGTGACTTACTATATTTTTATTATGTTACATTATCTCTACAGTTTTTGTTTTAAATTATCTATATACTGAACATGATTGGCAGCTCCCTTCTATTTGAAAGTGGTTTTTTCCTTATCTTCAGAAACACTTTTCTGCCTGAAGTATTCCCTATCTTGCCACTGATTGCTCTACACCCTCCTTCACTGGCTCTTTCTCTGCAGCCTCCCTAGCCCTTTTGAAAAGTCGCAGAATTCTATCTTTGGCCCTTGGCTCTCCCTACCTATGCAATGTGAGAAATCTTACCCACTCATAGATTCGATCTCCATTTACACACTGAGTACTCCTAAATTCAGCGCAGACTTCATTCCTGAGCTCTGTTCCTGATTGCCTTCTAGCCAGTTCTATTGGTGTGTTTAAATGTCACGTCAAACAACATGTCTCAAATTGGGCCTTATTTGTTTGTTTGTTTGTTTGTTTGCATTAGGGACTGAACCCAGGGAATTCTTTAATTAAGCTTCATCTCCAGCCTTTATTATATTTTATTTTGAGACAGGGTCTTTCTTAATTGCGCAGGCTGATCTCAAACTTACAATCCTCCTGCCTCAGCCTCCTAAGCAACTGGGATTACAAGCATGCACCACTTTGCCTAGATCTATTAAATTCCTTTGCAGATAATATTTCTAGCCAATTATATCTTTAGCAAATGAACCACCATTTATCTACCCAAACACTAAGCTATAAACCTCTTCCAAATCCATTTTCTTGCAAAGATCCTCAGGAGAAGGTGTCTTTTCTAAGATTCTACATCTTCCAATATAGGAGGGTAAATGAAAATCTATCTTTAAAATTGAAAAGCATATTCAACATTCTCAAGGGCAAACTTAATACTCTAAAATGATAGATGTGGATTCTGAAAACCAAGAAAACTGCATCTGGATTCTGGTTCTGCTTTTTTGGTCTTGGGAAAGTTAATGAGACTTATTGAATCTATTTTCTCATCTCTCAAATGATAATTGCCTCACACATTCCTTGGAAAGAGTAAATGGAATAAATTACATGCAAGCCCCTACTGACATATTGATACCTTTTAAAAGCTCTCATTTGATTTCCCT
The DNA here is from genome assembly GCF_964194105.1 of Spermophilus citellus. Lineage (NCBI taxonomy): Eukaryota > Metazoa > Chordata > Mammalia > Rodentia > Sciuridae > Spermophilus > Spermophilus citellus. The sequence continues at coordinate 271,077,394 of NC_138182.1, read as the reverse complement.
CTTCTTTCCTATCAAATGAGGTAATCACTTGCTTAAAAAATCCCACTGCTCAAATATGTTTGAAATGTGTCCCCACCCCTTGAGAACAGATTGCAAAAGTGATTCTCCTGTGATTTACACGATAAAGGGAGTCAGTTATCTGCACAGAGAGTCACTGACTTACAAACCACTTGATTCCCTATCTGGACTATGCAAATACTCTCATATTACAAGATAGTTATTTTTGTTGGTTTTATTCCATGAAGTGAAGAGAGTTTGTTCTTGTTAATCTTAAGCTAAGATTTTTGTAACTCTACTCCAAAACTAGTTAATAAAACTAAAAGAGCAGATTGGATTGATAGGAATTAAAAAATCTGAGCTCCAAAGGAGTGAGGTTTGGGCTCAGTGGTAAAAGAACTTGCCTAGCATGCCTGAGGCCTTGGCTTCCACCCCAGCACTGCAAGAAAAAAAAAATCTAAACTCTGGTACAACTGCCTAAATCTATCTCCTTCACTAGCTGTGTGTCTCAGAGCAGTTATTTAATTTCTGCATGCTACATTTGTAACATTTGGTTGCAGAGAGTTGATTGATTTAATGTGAAAGACAGAAAGGAACAACAATGTAACACATCACTAAAAACCCATCCAGCATAGTGGTCATCTGGGCAGTGTTTGAAAATCTGGAGGTTCCTCTCCATGAGAGAATGGTAGGATGAGTTGGTTTATTTTAATTTTTTATTTTATTTATTTTTGATTTTGTATCTTTTTTTTCTTTCCTTTTTTTTATTGGTTGCTCAAAACATTACAATGATCTTGACATATATCATACATTTGATTCAAATGATATATTCTTATGAATATATCATATATGATATATTCTTATTTTTACCACGTGTAAAAGATGAGTAGGTTTAGAAGAAACATCAGAATTTCTTTCTGGCAATTGATACAAGACATTTAAGAGTTTTAAAATATTGATTTTAAATATTTTCCTACATAATTTCATTGCTTAAGTTGTGACGCAAAATCATGCTTCTTGTTTAGTGCATGATTTAGGAAGGTCCTTTTAGAGCAAACTATATGTTAAAAGCCTAAGTAGATTTCTATTCTTATCTTTGATTTCTGTTGTTCTCCATTATTCACACAGAGGAATGACCTTTTCCTTAGACCTATATTCCATTAACAGGCACCACTACCCACTTCACTGCAACTGTCATTAAAATGCATAGGGTTCTTAAACAAAGCATGTAACCTAGATAAGACTTGAATTTCCAGTTTGTATTTTCAACTCTATGAGATAATGGCAAAAATCACAAGCAAGCAGTGAGACTTCTATATTTGAATAGTGAGTTAAACTGAAAAATGATTTTCAACTACTCTGGAATTAATGTAATCTTTTCTCTATGGACTTAATATAAAACACTCCATTTCACCTTCCACAAAACTCCCCTTTTTATAACAAATTTTACATTAATTCCCTAATACGTTAGCACTAGATTCTCTTTTGGATTCTGTATTCTCACTAAAGTCAGAATCCCACCTCTGTGGAGTATCTGTATTATATCTAAATTAAAACTCTGACATAACACATACAGTGAGGCATAAAATTTTAAGATGCAATAGATGCTCTGCTTCCCAATCCCAATACACTGCTTTGGAACTCTAAAAACTATACTAACTAAATTTGGAAGATGAAGGCCATCCTCTGTCTAGCCAATCATTTCTACCACAAGCAAATTTTATCTTTTCTATCATTTTGATTTTATTATGAAGCAGGAATAAAAATAATCAGAAATAAAGTTTGTTCTTAATCATAACTCCCCCAGGTAGATCTGGGTACTTTGGGCAAACTGCAAAATAATTTGTATCTCAGTTTCATCATCTAAAAGTGGATATTTTAGAACTTTTTTCTTGTGTATGCTAGGCAAGCACTGTACTACTATTTTTATACTCAGCCTGAAAATGGATATTATAACAATTGCTATGTTTATCATATGATTGTTGTAAAGATTAAGGGTGATTTCATGGTTGGAATAGTCCCTTGCCTAGTTAACTGCTACTAGGTTCTTATTATTGTTATTGCTATCAGGCAGAAGGATCACCAAGTTTACTTAATTCCTCAAAACACAGTAAGATAAGATAAAGCAAATTCTGGAATGCCAAAATGTATGGAAACCTCAGGCTTCTTATTTCAAATGACAACCCAAATTACTCAGATAAAGAAAGCTAAAATTCCTACAAGCTGCACCAATATACTTTCAGAATTTAAGTGGAGTGAATACTGAATCAAAGGGGATTATGAAATTGAGGCATAGTTTCAAATAATGATTTATAAAAGAAATTACATTTTTTCAAATTAATGCATTTTTAATTTTCAGCCAGGAAATCTTTCAGAAAAGAAGGGTTTTGACTTTCCTGATCTCAGTCAGGGATGAATTGTTACTGGGATAGTCAACTAAGTACTAGCATGACAAGTGTTCACCTAAATTTTATGCATCCCATCCCCAACATCACCACCTTCCAAAACAGATAAAACTCACAATTTAGTAATTGCTCTAAATTTATCCATCACTTATTATAATGCTGAATAAACAGAATCCACAAGACTAGGACAAAGAATGTTTAAGACAAGAAGTTGTTCTAAGCAGAAGGAAGGAAACCACCAGGTCATCTCAGAATGAGTTAATGTGATTACACAGCCAGAAAAAGCCTTTATTTCTGTTAAAAATGACGGTACTAACCAACTTATTCAATCAGCAATACAGTTATATATACACTATATATAGTAATATATATACATATATAATATATATACAGATATATATACATATATATTATATATACAGATATATATATATATATATAAAGATGACCTGAATGTGGAATGTTCTACATAGAAATTGCAATGTCATTAGTGCTTAACTATCCACAGAAAAGAAAAAGAAAAGGTGGTGATATCTCTGGACCCAGCAAGAAAATATGAATGAATAAAAATGAAGTTTAAAGAACAAAGAAATAAAAAGCAAATGCAGTGCTATGGTTTTATACTGAAAGAAAAATAATTAATGAAAAAAATTTTATTTGTTTATTATTGTTATTTTTTTATGGTACTGGCATTAAACACAGGGGCACTCTACAACTGAGCTACATCCCCAGCACTTTTTATTTTTTATTTTGAGCCAGGATCTTGCTAAGTTGCTGAAGCTGGCCTCAAACTTGCACTCTTCCTGCCTCAATCTCTTGAGTCATGGAGATTACAGGTGTGCTGGGTTTTGAAATGTCTAATTTTCTTCAGACGATTTGAGAGGGTAAAAAGGGGTTTTAGATGGCTAAGGATGTATGCTTAGGAATGATGAGTAGATTCTGTAAGAACCTAGAAAATATAATTCAGTACAAAAAAATAAGAATATTTGTTTCAAAAAAGTGAGATACTTAGAAAGAAATTCCACACATTTTATTGCACACAATACTTCCTGGAGTATTTGGCAAAAGTTGTCTTTCTTCATTCCTGCTTCCAGAACTGACTTTCAAATGGACCTTTGTTCTTACCTCAGTGGAAAATGCCTTGAATCTAGATACAGATGAACTTAGAGATCCTACTGATCTCAGACCAAGAATCTAGGTGCTCTGGAGAGAGGGTGCAGGAAATCATAAGGAGGGTTCTATTGCCATAAAGTAGAACAACCCAGAAGCAAAATCCTAGACATATAAAGATGGAAAGTATATAATGATATAAAAAAAGCAAGTGATCAGTGACTACAATCTGTAAGAATCACCTCTACTGAAAGGGTTTCCAGAGGAGGAGCGCAATTTTGACCTTGAAAGAAGAACAAATTCTGGGTGGAGTCAGGTATTTCAGGAATCCACAAGACCATCAGGAGGGAGGGGTGTAACAGGACAAGAAATGAGAAAATACATTTGACAAGATTACTTGGGCTCTATGAATGTTCTTAACTGTCCTCCGAAGGGGATAGAATTTACGTTTTTATTGCTTATTTATTTTTATTGTTGTAACACATGGCTTTAGTGAAGGATCTGTAACTCAACAGAGGTGGTACTAGAGATGGAGAGATGGTACCAGAGCACAAGAGAGCAGAAGGGTGGAGAGGACAGAGTAGGATCAACAGTCCATTTATCAGGTATGGATTAAAATAAGATGGTAGACAAACTTGCTGGATTAAGTGAAAGAGTGCATCAAGGGACAGTATAATTAAAAATAACTTGTTGGAGAGGAAGAGAATTATGAGAATCAGTATCATTCAATCCGATGGCTAATCTGGAGCTGGGGATTCAGGTTGTCCAACCCCAAGGATACAAAAGCCCCAACATACTGTTTAGTGGTCCCAAAGAAAGAACATGGAGGGCCTGCTACATAATTATGCCCTTCCATAATTACAGGCACTCAGGAGGCTGAGGCAGGAAGATCACCAAATTTGAGGCCAGCTTAAACAACTTTTGGAAACCCTGTCTCAAAATTTAAATAAATGAATGACTAAAAAAGATTGGTGATATAACTCAGGTGTAAAGCACCCCTGGATTCAATACTGAAGAAAAAAGAAAAGAAAGAAAGAAAGGAAGCGCTTGGAGAACTCAATTGTAAAAGCAATTTTATTAGTCATGTGTTCCTTGGTGGCAGCAGGTAGGACAATATGGAGGGTCACACTGCACCTACAAATGGGGAACATGTAGGTTAGGTGAGTGTCCACTGCACAGATGGATTTCTTCCTTCAGATGTTTTCTCAGTACATTTTGAGTTCACTCTGCTTTGATCCTGACCTAAAGGTTGGTGACAATGTGGCCAGGTACATTGGCACAAGCCTGTAATCCCAGAAGTTCAGGAGGCTAAGGCAGGAGGAATTCGAGTTCAACATCAGCTTCAGCAATTTAGCAAGACCCTAACCAATTCAGCAAGACACTGCATCTAAATAAAATATTAAAAGGGCTGGGGATGTGTTTCAATGGTTAAGTGCCCCTGTGTTTAATCCCTAGTACAAAGAAAGAAAGAAAGAAAGAAAGAAAGAAAGAAAGAAAGAAAGAAAGAAAGAAAGAAAGAAGAAAAAGAAAAGAAAATAGTAACGGTAACCACTTTCCCTTCCACATTTCCTTATTATCACATTTTTTGGAGTCCGTCTTCAACAAGTTTAGTAGTGGGGTGCATGCTTATAGCATGTGCAAGATCCTGGGATTGATCCCCAGCACCAGGGTAAAGGGGAGAAGGACTCAATTCCTAATGCTTTTTTTTTTAAGAGAGAGAGAGAGAGAGAGAGAGAGAGAGAGAGAGAGAGAGAGAGAGAGAGAAAGAAAGAGAGAGAGAAAGAGAATTTTTTAATATTTATTTTTTAGTTTTCGGCGGACACAACATTATTATTTGTATGTGGTGCTGAGGATCGAACCCGGGCCACATGCATGCCAGGCGTGCGCTACCGCTTGAGCCACATCCCCAGCCCCCCTAATGCTTTTATTTATTTATCTATTTATTTATTCTTATTTAAGGGTTTGTGAAAGACTCTTTGGCACATTAATCATATTTTCCAAGGCATACGCTAGGTTTTAAGAATGCTTATCATATTTTCCCTCACTTGATAATCTTTTCTCTCAGCTTTTCAATCTTTAATCAAAACAACACTGCTCTTTAACAACTTCTAGGAAGACTCTGGTATGAGGCATATAATTCCATGGCACAAATATCTGCAGTCTATATTCCAATGAGTCATATCAGATTGCATGGAAAAAACTCTAGTAAAGATCTTAATTATAGGAGAGACTTCTGAGATCATCACCCTCACTACTAAGAAAGAATGAGGACCACACATGCTACAAGTATAAGACCACAGAGAACCTCAAATCCCAATTTTATTTTTTAAAATTCTTCTTCTTTTTTCTTTTTCAGTGTTGGGGTTTGAACATAGTGGTATTCTACAGTTGAGGTACATCCCCATCTCTTCTTATTTGTTGAGACAGGTTCTCACGAAGTTGCCTTGAATTTATGATCCTCCTGCCTCGGCCTCCTTAGTAGCTGGGATCACTGGTGTACGCCATTGCACCAGCTTGAAAAATCAGTATTTTTCACTGCTGATTTAAATCAACATGGGCGACAAAGACTTCTACCTGAATTCCTTCTAAAAAAGGAAAGGGTCACACATCACTTTGGAAAAATAAGAGCATGATATTTGAGCTTCAAATCTCCCTCCATAAAAGGAAGGAAGTTGAGAGACAGGGAAAGTCAAATTTCCCCCTCAAACATTAAGAAATACAATCAACTTACCCACATGGGGCATGTTAATGACTCTGACCTTTATTTAATTCTAACTGATATCACCCAAAGGTCTACCCCAGCCCAAACCTCACATATCCTTTCATATTCCTGATTGATCTCCTCACCAACCCAAATATGGTACTTCGCCAAGGATTCCTCTCAGAAATAGCGTCACAATCCATCCAGTTCCAGGAGCTGGGAACTTGGACCATGTGATAGTAATTTAATATCCTCCTGCCTCAACCTCCTGAGTTGCTGGCATGGTAGGTGTGTATTCACAGTGGCTCAAATAAAGTCACCAAGTACTACTAAATCTACTCCTCCTCTCTATGGCCTCTGTCCTTTTGCAAATACTACTATCTCCTGTCTAGACTGAAGGAATAGGATCCTATTTTCTCCCCATCAATTTTCCTTCTCTAATCCATTCTCCATATGGAATCCGGAGCTTTCCTAATTTTTGCTTTCTTTCTTTGTGTGTGTGTGTGGTGGGGAAGGTGGGGGTACTGGGGATTGAACCAGGGTACTCTACCACTGAGCTATATCCCCAACCTTTTTAATATTAGTCTTTGAGACAGCATCTCATTAAATTGCCAAGGCGAACCTCAAACTCGGAATCCTCCTGCCTCAACCTCCTGAGTTGCTGGTATGGTAGGTGTGTATTCACAGTGGCTCCTTGTTTTGAATATGTTTTATTTTATCACTACCCTAATTTAAAAAATGTTTAGTGTCTTTTCCATCAGTTTAAGGGGGAAAAAAAAAACAGGGTATGCAAAGGCCCTGGAGACTGCTGAACTCACCATCTCCCATCTCACAAAACTCTTACCACCATCTCCCCGTCTCTTGCTTCAATGATAGGCCTTTCTTTGGTTCCTTTTTTTTCTTTGCTTTATTCTTTTCTTTTTTTTATTTAATCGATTTTCTTTTCTTTTTTTTTCTTTTTTTTTTAAAGAGAGAGTGAGAGAGGGGAGAGAGAGAGAGAGAGAGAGAGAGAGAATTTTTAATATTTATTTTTTAGTTTTCAGCAGACACAACATCTTTGTTGGTATGTGGTGCTGAGGATCGAACCCGGGTCGCACGCATGCCAGGCGAGCGCGCTACCGCTTGAGCCACATCCCCAGCTCCCGATTTTATTTTCTTTAAATACACGACAGCTGAATGCATTATAATTCTTATTATACATATAGAGCACGATTTTTCATATCTTTGTATATAAAGTATGTTCATGCCAATTCATGTCTTTATACATGTATTTTTTTGCATTACAATTTTTATTACACATACATACTACAATTTTTCATATCTCTGCTTGTATATAAAGTAGGTTGACATCCAATTCATGTCTTCATACATGTACTTTGGATAATGATGCTATCATATTTCACCATCCTTGCTAATCCCCTGCCCTCTCCCTTTCCCTCCCACCCCTCTTCCCTATCTAGAATTCATCTATTCCTCCCATGCTCCCCCACCCTATCCCACTATGAGTCAGCCTCCTTATATCTGAGAAAACATTCTGCATTTGTTTTTTTGGGATTGGCTAACTTAACTTAGCATTATCTTCTCCAATGCCATCCATTTACTTGCAAATGCCATGATTTTATTCTCTTTTTATTGCTGAGTAAAATTCCATTGTGTATATATGCCACATTTTTAATCCATTCATCCACTGAAGGGCATCTAGGTTGGCTTCGCAGTTTAGCTATTGTGAACTGTGCTTCTATAAACATTGATGTGGCTGTGTCCCTGTAGTATGCTGTTTTTAAGTCCTTTGGGTATAGTCCGAGGACAGGGATAGCTGTTTGTCTTCATAATAGCTGCCATTCTGACTGGAGTGAGATGATATCTCAGAGTAGCTTTGATTTACATTTCTCTGTGCACCCTTGCAGACACTGTTCCCTCCATAATTACCCACAGACTGCCCAGGCTGAGGGTTTTGTACACATATCACTTCCTTACAAAACCCTTTCCTGACCTCACCAAATTACATTAGTTTCCCAGATTATTTTCTCCACTTGAGAATCCATCCTTCTACATAGCATGAGAAACCCCCTTGTCTGCAGTAAATTCATATATGTATTTTCTTCATGTGTTCTCTCGGCATGGGCTCTAAAGAGCATGAGCGGGGAGACCCTTCTCATTGTATCCTGAGAGTATAGAATAGGGTTTATTACAAGCATGAACCAAAAGAATGCTTGATAAATAAAAGAATTTTAACATACATCTCCTTTGGGGTGGGAGGCACATGTCTTGAGTTTACTGTTATATCCCTACTGCTTGAAGATATATATTATGGGCACATTGGCAGAAGCCCCTCAAAGGGAATGAATAAATGAAGGATAGAGTTCCCTGTTTTCTCTACTAATAACTAATTCAAGACCAATTTGTAAAGAAAATTATTTTCCTAAGTGATCTCTATCTATAACTTCTACATTTCCACCCTTTGGTTGGGCTGAACCACAAAGAATAAGTTAATCTCCCTTTGACATGGGAGAAGCACTTGCCATTTCCCTTCTACATCTTCATTTAGTCAATTTTCAAGTGAATGACATGACTTCTATACTCTCTCTCTTTTCTTTTGTTGTTCTCTGCATATACCACAGTTTTATTATTTTTCCTCTTGAAATGCCTTGCCCCAAACTGTACCTGTGGCATAAACTAAGGTATTAATTACCCCCTTATTTCCACACTGGATTTTTTTTTTATTAACATCACCTAATCATACACCTTAGCAGGCAGGCTCCAGTATTCTTTTATAGTGAATTTTAAGCATACTATTAAAATCAAGGAATGTGATTAAACCAGGTCATCTGCTGCTAGTATTTATGCATTAGACTTTCTGAACATAAGTTGGGATTTTACATTCATCCCTAGTAAATAAAAATGAGATTTAACTCTAATATTTGTACTTCTAAGATACTTTTGAGTTCTGGTTTTGACACATAGTAGACTCTGTCTATGTCATCCAAGACCCCAAAATGTCCACCATGCTCACATTTTTGGTTTTTTTTTGTTGTTGTTGTTTGTTTGTTTTTGGTATTCTCATTCTCAAAATTCTGCTCCTTTATTTTATAAGAAGTTATTCTCTCCTGGGTTTCTATCATCTTTCTGACTAGTGCTTCTCAGTGTTCTCTGAGGCCATTTTCTACTTATTCATTCAGTCATTCAATTGGTAAGTCATGGAATGAGGTTTATACCTCATCTGTCAGAAACCAGACGGGGTGCTGAAAATATAAAAAATGATTGTTACTGTCTTTGTCCTCAAGCCCATTTCCTAAAATTCCCTTGGTCTTCACTGTTGGGAAATTTTGCTTCTAACCACTGCTTTAACTAAAAATGTGTACTTTACTAAATCCTAAAACAATGCATCCAGCTTCCTAATCTTTCCTGAGCTCCAGACACTTACATTCAGTGATTTACTAGACTTCACTAAATTATCCCACAAAAAAGTCTCAGAGTCAACATGACCAAAACTTACGCTATTACTTATTACCACTCAATCACCTTTATGATACTTTCTATTTTCCTGATCTTGATTAATGATACAATCATTTGTCCAGCTAGCAAATAAAGGGTCACCTTAGATTTCCCGTTATTTACCTTTGTTGTAAATGCATCCAGTTTCATTAATTTATCTCATAAACATCTCTCAAGTACCTCTCTTCCTTCACATCCCTAATGCTACTCTTTTAGTTGTTATCTCCTATCAAATGGTTTATTCTGCTCTTTCCAAATCCATCCTCCACATTGCTGTCATTACCCCAAATGGAACTAAGGAAGTTTAGGGAAAAAAATGTATTCTCTATAATAGCAACATGTCAAGAAATAAAAGAAGTAATAAACCCACAGGCACAGAAAAAGTAATCTAGGAACATAAAATGAAGGCAGGAATAATATCTAACACTTAATCTGTCCTCACTATGATTCTGATGTTGCTCAAGTGCTGTACACTGGTTATCTCATTCCATCAGAGATGCCTCTACAAGGATTAATAGGAAAACTGAGAAGTCAACATATCCAAGGTCACTTGGCTAGTTAATTAGTAAATCTGAACTGAAGTTGTCTGTCTTCGTAGCTCGTGCTCTTAAAATCACTCACTGTGTTGACTCCTAGAAATAAAATCAAAGTTCAAAAGTTGTGCCATGAAATCTTATGTATTTGCTATGGGAGGCCAACAGTTTTAACTATCAAATAACCAAGACAAAGAGGAAAGAAGTCAGTTACAAGATTTACAGTGTGTGAAAATAAAACCAAACCAATTGCCCATGGAAAACACTGCAATGTTTAATGCCAAGGCCAATAAAAAATAATTAGGAAAAATTGACAAAAAGCAATTGGGGTGCTCAAAGCTGTGGAGTTCTTTTGGTAGGGTCTACAGCCTATACCAGGAGTAGATAAGAGGTTCAGATCCCCATCGGCCAAACCCCTGTGCCACATGTATAGCCACAATGAATATGCTATAAAGAAAGAAAATCTCAGTTTAAATTCTGACACTCATCAACATTTAGTAACAATCTGGCAAGAAAAGAACTCACAACCCAATATATTCAGTGTAGCCTCTGTATCTGCCTCAGGCACACTGAGAAATACCTTGCAGGAACAGTTTGTTCAAGGCAGAAGTAGCATATTCCAGCAGCCAAATCAGTCAGGCTTCTAGTTTGGCCAGTTTACAGAATCCTCTGTTTAGTGACAGAAAAATTTCACCCTTGTTAGGCTTCTTCCCATTCATGCAAGGCCAGTGGTAACTTTATAGCATTTTCAGCAAAATCAACAACCTTAAGTGCCAGTCACTGTCCAAGGAAACATTATTTCAATTGTCTCTTTGCCAAGGGTTCTTAAACATTTTGTGTGTTGACCCTGTGTGGACCACTTTTTAGAAATATATGTATCTTTCAGCATGATTTTCAAAGGAAACCAATTATATTGGAATGAAATCATCAAACATAATTTAATAAAAAAGTGCTTCATTTTAAAAGCATTGGCTACAATGACCCCCAACCTACTAGTTTTAAGGTAACAAACAGCTATAATTCTATTTTGAGATAATCTGCACTCTGTATTTCTACATGAAAATTGATAAGAGGGTTGATGGGTCCCAATCAAGATAAAAAATGCTCTCTCTTGAAAGGATGCAAATACTTCAGATAATAGTAGCTTAATATATCCATTTCCATAATAAACCTAATCCTAAAAGCGACCAGGAAGAAAACATGTCCACAGACTTGGGCAAATATTTTCTAGCTCAGACATAAGAAAAGTAAGAAAATTGTTTTGTAGGTTAAATAAGAGTATACTGGTGAGAAGAACCTAGCAACTGTTGGGTATACAAAATCTATGGAAAACATAGCTAATGTGACAGTGGGAAGAACCAACCTTTCTCACCCAGTATTCTCCAGGAAAGAGACTATAATCTTGCTTTTAGAAAACATTTCATTGTAAAATTGATTTTGACTCTACTTAACCTTGCATACTGTGTAATGTATTGACTTTACCTTTCAAAATACTGTAAGGTGGCATGGGGGCTACATTTTCTGTGTCCCCATGCTACAGAGACCTTCTGCATCAAGTGCACTTACAAGACTTCTATAGATGGTCATCAAGGACTCCCTGATCCTCTTTAACATGGATACATACTTCAGAGAAAGTAGGTACTTCATAGCTCTTACCAAATTCTCAAAAGGGACTTTGACCTGCCAAAGAATCAGCATGTGTCTATAGAATACTATTGTTCTTCCTATGCCACACTTGTTGGTCTTCATGACAACAATTTAGCCATTGTTCCTCTGGACATATTATCCTTTCTTCAAAAATTTCAATTTCAATTTTTCTTGCAGCATTCAAGAATTCTCCTGCCTAACCTTTGTCCATAATCTTTGGAAACATACAGTCTTCCCAGAAAGGTCTTTCTATCATTAAAGCTATATCGTGTGAGCCGGTTACATAAGGGACCTGTCCCTAGTCTCACCATTTTCCTGAAATATTTTAAGATGGGTGTTCACTGATTTCGGAATCAATCCAGGAAATGTAGAGACACAAACACCTTTCACTTCCTAGGCTTGGGATCTTCAGATTCTAAATAGAGACATTGGAATGCCACCAACCGCATTGTCCTAAACGCAGAGATATTTAGAAGCAGGTCATGAAATTAGAAGCAAACTACAAATGCTTAGGAGGGGGATTTGCCACTCATGCACAAAGTGTGGATCAGTCTCTATTGTCCCAGTGACTCCAACCAGGGAAGGGGAATGTGTCTCCCTGTTGGCGTTGGAGAGTCCTAGAACAAAGAAAGTTGATGACATAAACACATCCTTTTCCCAGCCCTTGAGTTGTGTGTGATTTAACCTTTAACTCTTGCTTGTTGATGTAGGTGAGATGTCAAATATTTTCTCCTGAGCTGTTGGCAACTGTTTAAAGTGTTTTCATCACTCTTTCACTAAGGCAAAGCCAGGCTCCGGCTCTCCAGGTTATTGTAATAGAGCTGCTCCCCCACCCTCTGTCTTCTTTCTTCACCGCTTCCTCCAGACTAAAACAGGAAAGCAAGCAAAGAGCAGGGATCAGCCGGGTAGTCACTGTAAATCTGCAATTACTTAAAGTGTCGCTTCCTGTTTTTTTAAAGAATAAACTTGTGGATGGGAATAGACACGAAGGTCTTGTGACCAATAGGGAACAAATGATTTACATTGTGGCACAAACAATAAGGAATCCAGTATCCAGTACTGTAATCCTATATTTTACCCTCCTTTATTTCTTTAGACCAGGAGTTAAAGTCTCTTGCCACCGTTAGATCAAACTTCTGTCATGGCTGTTTTGTCATGAGAGGACAAAACAGTCACCCTCTGCCTACTTCATACTTAGAGGAAACCCATTTTATTTCCTAAGGCTAAAACGAAACCCACCTGTCTACTCATTCAAGACAAAAATTTTAAATGGATATATTTCTATTTAATGTATAAGCCTAAGCCATAAAGTTCTTGCTGGTTTTTCCTTAGTAAGACAAAGGTCCTTCTACTACAAAAAGAAAAAAAAGGGAGTAAAAATTATCAGCAGCATAACTTCACACAGTATTTTACTCAGTGGACATTCTTGGTCCCTTAGAAATAGACAATTTTGCTGAAAAAAAAATAGACTCTTAAGCTACTAGCAAATAACTGCATATGCACAACATATCCCTGGGAAAAGCCATTTGGACAAATCAGACACTGCTTGTTAGTCTTTCCATATTTTCAGTCTGAAGTTTGCACTCATATCTTGGAAAGGAAATCTCTGTTCTATTAAAGAAAACCAGTTATGCCAAACACAAAAATAACAGTGGGAGATGATGGTGTGGGGATAGGGTGGAGGAAGGTCACTGCATGACTCAGAAAAGCTTGGTTTCTATAATTAATATTTTAAGCCATATTATTTCATATTTAAAATAGAATTATATGGTCAGAGGAAAAAGCCTAACACCTCACAGAAACAGGGTTTCTAAATCACACTCACACGCACACACACACACACACACACACACACACACACACACACACCATGTAGCTAAAGCAGGGTGTGTCTAAACTATACATGATATATACCCAGAATTAAATTAGAGTGTGTCTTTTATGTATTTATTGGGTGTAGATTTTTAAATATCCATTCTGTATTATATGGAATTATTCCAGCTGGACCATCTACTGGGCAACTCATTCAATCTTTCCCCAGGAAAGTTTAAAGTGCCTGTAGGCTTAATTCTTATTTCACCAGTCACCAGTATATCCATTACTTTATCTTGAGGATAACAGGTGGAAAGCTGGGCTCCTTTCTCAGATATCATCTTAGAATTACTTTATGCACCAAATTACTTAGTGGCTATGGCTTGAAAGAGTTCATGTACAAATAAGAAAATGGCCTTCAGGTTACAAATTCAAGGTATGATATAAAAAATCCAAGGCCACAGCTGGGGTGGTATAAAGCACTTGCCTAGCATGTGTGAGGCACTGGGTTTGATTCTCAGCACTGCATATGTATAAACAAAATAAAGGTCCATTGACAACTGAAAACATTTTAAAAATTCAACGTATAAAAAATAAGTTTAGAGAATTGATAAAGTAATTATTAAGGAAGTCACACCTGTTAAAGATTAACCCCACGTTTACATAAAGCATATTAAATTTCTAAGTTATAATTTAGAAAATATGTAATACATGGTTCAACCCAACACAGCAATGATTGTCCCAGAATCTAAATTCTTTGGGGGGTTTATACGCTAATTCACAGGTGAAAAAGAAAAGGGAGGATCATGGGCAGGGAAAATAAAGTTCTGTATGACACCATAGCAGCCTATTTCAAAATAGCACAATTTAGTAAAAAGCCAATATTACTTGGCTGAATTAACAGTTTTTAACAAGTGAAGTTCAGTCAGATTAGTTTTGATGTGAGGATGGGGTGGAAGAAGGTCAAATTTTATTCTGTTTGCAAAAAATAAATCCATTAAAGGAATAAGGTAAAATATATATTTGGTAGCATTTAAGAGGAACTAGGTAGAATTTTCTTAAAAGTACAGCAGCACCCAAATTAAAAGGAGATGGAAAAAAGCATGAATAAGAGCACTGGAGAAACTATCTTATTGGAGAAAACCAATACCCAGTATCTTGGGTGTCAAAAGCAGCAGATGATTGGTTCCATAGTTTGGCTAGTATGAATTGAGCTGCTGTAAACATTGACATGGATGTGTCACTATATTATGCTAATCTTAAGTCCTTTGGTTATAAATGAAGGAGTGGGATAGCTGGGTCAAATAGTGGTTCCATTTCAAGTTATCTGAGGAATCTTCATCCTGCTTTCCATAGTGGTTGCACCAATTTGCAGTCCCACAAGTAATGTATGAGTGTGCCTTTCCCCCACATCCTCGCCAACACTTGTTGTTGCCTGTGTTCTTGATATCTGCCATTCTGACTGGAGTGAGATGAGATCTTAGTGTAGTTTTGACTTGCATTTCTATAATTGCTAGAGATGTTGAACATTTTTTTCCAAATATTTGTTGATGGATTGTATTTCTTCCTCTGCGAAGTGTCTGTTCAGTTCCTTAGCCCATCTATTGATTGTGTTATTTGTTTTTTTAGTGTTAAGATTTTGAGTTCTTCATATATCCTAGAGATCAATGCTTTATCTGAGGAGCATGTGGTAAAAATTTTCTCCCAATCTATAGGCTCTCTCCTCACATTATGGATTGTTTCCTTTGCTGAGAAGAAACTTTTTAGTTTGGATCCATCCCATTTATTGATTCTTGATTTCACTTCTAGTGCTTCAGGGGTCTGGTGAAGGAAGTAATATCCTAGGCCAACACGGTGAAGATTTGGGCCTACTTTTCTTCTATTAGGTGCAGGGTCTCTGTTCTAGTGCCTAAGTCTTTGATCTACTTTGAGTTGATTTTTGTGCAGGGTGAGAGATAAAGGTTTAATTTAATTTTGCTACATATGGATTTCCAGTTTGCCAGCACCATTGGCTGAACAGGCTATCTGTTCTCCAGTGAACCTAGGTGTCCTTCAATAGATGAATGGATAAAGAAAATGTGGTGTGTATATATATAATATTCTAATGGAATATTACTCAGTTTTAAAGAAGATTAAATTATGGAATTTGCCAGTAAAAGCATGGATTTGGAGAATATCAAAATAAGCAAAATAAGCCAATCCTCAAAATCCAAAGCCCAAATGTTTTCTTTAATATGGTGTATGCTGATTTACAATGCGGGGCGGGGGGATAGGAAAGAAAAGAGTTACCTTAGATTAAGTAGAGGAGAGTGAAGGAAGTATAGGGGAAGGGACACAGAGATAGGAAGGGTAGTGGAATGAAACAGACTTTATTACTTTATGTATATATGTGACTGCATGACCAATGTGATTCTACAACATGTTCAATCAGAAAAATGAGAAATTATGTCCCATCTATGTATGATATATCAAAATGCAAAAACACATTGTACTGTCATGTGTAACTAATGAAAATAAACAAAACATTTTTTAAAAAAGCAGCAGATGGACAATGAGCTCTTCAGTCATAGGGACTTTTTTTATTTGTTACTTTTAGATATTCATGACAGTAAAGTATATTTTGACATATTATTACATACATGGAGTATTAGTTATTCTAATTAGGATCCCATTCTTGTGGTTGTACATGATGTGAAGTTTCACTAGTTGTTTATCCAAATATGAACATAGGAAAGTTATGTCTGATTCATTCTACTGTCTTTCTGATTCCCATTCCCTTTCCCTTCCCTTCATTCCCCTTTGTCTAAGTCAATGAACTTCTGTTCTTCTCTCCCTGCTCCCCTTATTGTGTGTTAGCATTCACATATCAGAAAAAAACATTTGGTTTTTTGAAATTGGCTCATTTCACTTAGCATGATAGTCTCCAGTTCCATTCATTTACTGGCAAATGTCATAATTTCATTCTTCTTTATGACTGATAATATTCCATTGTGTATATGTACCATGTTTTCTTTATCCATTTATCTACTGAAGGGCACCTAGGTTGATTCCATAGCTTAGCTATTGGGAATTGAGCTGCTATGAACACTGATATGGCCATATCACTCTAGTATGCTGATTTTAAGTCTTTAGGTATATGACAAAGAGTGGTTTAGCTGAGTCAAAGTTTTCTAAGGAATCTCCATATTGCTTTCCAGAGTGGATTCACCAATTTGCTGTCCCCCCAGCAATGTATGAGTATACCTTTTTTCCACATCTTTGTCAATAATTATTATTACTTATATTCTTAATAATTGACATTCTGACTGGAGTGAGATGAAATCTCAATGTAGTTTTAATTTGCATTTCTCTAATTGCTAGTGATGTTGAACACTTTTTCATATATATATTTACCATTTGTATATCTTCTTCTGTTCAATTCCTTTGCCCATGTATTGATTGGGTTATTTGGTAGGGGTAGAGGAGAGTGCTTAGTTTTTTCAGTTTGTTGCATATCAAAGTTTCACTGCTTCAGAACTCGGCCAGGCCCTCATTCTGACCATTGTTTCTGACTTTCCACTCCCTCCCAGTTATTTGGGGTATCTTCTCTCCTATTTGTTTCTCTTCCATCACTCCATTCTCTTCTTCTTTTTCTGCTAGTCTCCATGCTATTGAAAAGATCCATAATTCTTTAAAAACTTTGAGTGATATTTCATTATTGAAATCACTGCACATGAATCCATATAATGTATCAACAAAGCACACATGGAAAATTTGCTCATTGTGGTGAGTCAAACAAGTAACAAATTTGGGGGTTATTTTAATAGCTTTCATATTAGATGAGTGAATTAATCATTGCAACATTGCATCCAATCTCTGCATGTCACTTGGTGCATTATAATATAAAGAACATACCAGACCCAATTTCACAAGAGGCAGTTTGGGAGATAGAGGAGAAATCTGAAGCTGATCAATCCCTTTTCCCATGGCGTGCATGACTGTTTGTCCATGTTTTTCCACATCCTTGCCCTCTAGGCTTCTCTGAGTCCACCTTGCTGTCATCTGCCACCCATCATCATGGGCATGCTCCTTCTTGCCCACATATTTTTTGCACTATGTTAAATTTATACCTTATCGACTTTTATGCTCTTATTGTTACAAAGGCTTACAGATATTGAGTACAATTCTTGGATCATTCAGGTGTGTGGTAATGTTCATTTGGGGATGAAATGTGCCTTAGACAAGAGCATAAAATAGTTTTTTGTGAGGTAGTATGTCAATGTGTCACAATAATCCAACTGGAATAAAGAGTCAATTTACTCTCCCAGAGTGAAGGAGTTGACTGTCTTGGCTCATGTCCCCGAAACAATAAATTGATTGACTAGCTTTTTCTTCACTCCTCCACCAATAACTTAGTTTGTTTTTATGTTTTTGAAACATAGGTTGTTTTGGGGGGAAGGGAGGGGTCTTTTTCAATGCCTAAATAAGGTATGGCTAAAAGGAACCAGGCAACCAAGAAAATACTAATTTTCTTTTTTTGAGCGAGAGGTACTGGGGATTGGACTCAGGGCACTCAGCCACTGAGCCACATCCTCAGCCCTGTTTTGTATTTTATTTAGAGACAGGATCTCATTGAGTTGCTTAGTGCCTCACCTTTGCTGAGGCTGGCTTTGAACTCGCTATCCTCCTGCCTCAGCCTCCCTAGCCAGTGCGATTACAGGTGTGCGCCAAAATGCCCAGTTGAACATGCTAATTTTGAAGTTAACAATAACAAAAAATATTTTTCTTTAAGTAGGAAGAAAAATGAGTCAAGCAATACACATTTTAAAAAAGTAAAAATTAAAAAAGAAGCATAATGTTAAATAAAAAATTTGCTAAAATATTTTATATTAATATGGTATGTTAGTAAGTATAGGCTAACTGGATTTTCTTATTACACCAAGTTTGCCTTGGCATACCTGTCATATAAAATTATTGTTACCATGGTTGCAAAAATTGGAACATAAGTTGACAAGTTATTTTAAATTTTTGCACCTCTGACCCAATATTACTATGATTATAAATATAGCCCATAAATGTAAATCTAAAATAAACACCAAGAAGGAGATTATTCTTTACAGAAGTATTCTAAACAGCAAAAGATCAACAGCAAATTATATTCTATAATAACTACATACATGTATTAAAACCAATAGAATTTAATATTATGTAGATGTTGAAAGTGAGACCTTCAAGGAGTACTAAAAGATACAAAATATACATACATAGTGTTCAGGAAGAAAATGCATGATGTTAAACTTTATATGTGGTAATTCCCAGTTTATAAATACCTATAGGCAAATACATTATATATATATATATATATATATATATATATATATATATATATATAAGCATTGATAAATAGATAGATAGGTAGAAGATATTGAAATAAAACAAAAAATGTGGCTATATTTGGGGGTAGGGTTACAGGTTTTATATATATATATAAAATAAATAAAAGTAATGCCTATATATGTATTTACTTTTCTGTGTTTTCCAAATTTTCTCCATAATATGTTAAATTTCTTAATTTAAATAACTTTTTTTCACCTTCCTCTGCAGTCTCGACCAACTTCATCAAATTCTTTCAATTCCAACAAGCTCCGCCATTTCTTCCTTAAAGTCTCATCTTTGTGTTTTTCCTTTGCATACTCCTGCTTACTGACACCTCCCTGGGGTCACCTTCGTCTTGCTATCTACACCGACAGGGGCCTTGCCCACATGTTAGCCACCGCATAACACTGCTTTTCAGGCCCATCACTCAGGTTTTAATGCTGATGATCATTAGCATTAATGATCTCTTAGGTAAAGAGCCCCCAAAACAGAGTCTGAGAAAGGGCTTCAGATATATGTGATTTATGGAGTGAGCAAATTTTAGGGAAAAAAAAAAAAAAAAAAACCAAAGAAGTCAATTCAGGCAGTGAGGAAAAGAACCAAGGAGGGGTGTGGTCTCAGGTAAAGTACTGGAAGCCTGGACCATAAATCATGCCACAGTTTTCACCTTGAGGATATGTGGTTAGGCTCTTGAACCCTGAACAGGTTAACCAGTGGCCACTCTGGAGGGTGAAGGAAATAGTGACTCCATGACCCTCCTGGCAGGTAACCTGCCAAGGTCTCGGCTGGGCACAAGATCACGAGCCACTCACACCTTGTAGATTCAAACAGCAATCTTTATTCCCCAACTCACACCGGCCTCTACACACACGTTCTGGGGAAATCCCAGTTCTGCTGCCGCCCAATTCACCTACTCCACGAGGCTTTTTTTCCCAATCCCATTTGAATCTCACGAGAACTCATCGGGAACAAGCAGCAGGAACACCCTAATCCCAGCAGCAATAAACTTCAACCTCCAACTTCCCTAATTGTCTTAAACCGGGAACGCCCTAAACCCAAGGACCGGGATACTTCCTCAAACCTGATCAGCTCTAATCCCGGATCCACCTTGGTCCTTGAGCAAGGTCACCTTACATGCAATGTCAACAGCGAAATCCATTTAACATGGGGTACGCTAGCAAGGAAATTTCGATGCGTCATTCCTACTTGGCAATGGCCCTCAGCAGTAACCCCCATCAGCAAAGAGAAAATCTCCAAAAAGAAGAGCTCAAAACACCTGAGAGGCAGATGTACCAACTGGCAAAGGAAGTCCCAGGAGGAGGAAAATAGAGGAGGAGGAAAGTGAGGTGCTCACTTCAGTTTAGAAGAACCTGGCTCAGGGTAGCGCTATGCCACATTCTGGTAGAAATAGATACCAAAGTAGACTGGAATCCTATGAAGACATTTAAAATTTCACCCACATTCTTTAATAGAGGAGCCCTCTGTTTGCTCTAAACTCCCAAGAAAGTTTCGACAGCAGGTAAACCTGATCACAGCAGGTAAACTTAACTCACTCTAACACTAATACTTTTTCCACACATCCATGAGCCTTAAAAGCAGCTGCCAGGTTTCCCTCTGGAGGTGGTTCAGTTTTGGAATCAGATAAAAGGACTCTTTGGTCCAGTAGTACAAATTACTGAGACACTCAGGGCAAGAGGATCTGTAAACTATGCTATGAAAACCTTCTCCCTTCCTAACTTTGATTTCTTGATGTTGCCAACAAATAGAATGTTTTCCCCCAAAATGTTCTTCTTCATTCAGTCATGTTCCATGAGCTTGGTTGTAAAGGATAGTTGAAGCAGCAGCTGGTAGCAGAATGATTTAGGTTTTGGCAGAATTTTTTCATTTCTTCTCAAGGTCTAGGTCTACACGTTTAAAATCTACTGTCACTTAAGTGGAAAAGTCAAATCAAGTCCATTCTTGGATGTTAAGTAGGTCAGAAAACTACTGTTCAACACATTCTAACCATCCTGTATAAACCCAGCAGAGATTTTCCTCTCTAATGCCCCCTCAATTCAGAAAGGAGAAACCCTAAAATAAAAATTTTTAAAAAGCATTGAGAAATATTATCACAGAATATGCAGAGGAATGTAAAAAAAAAAGAAGGTTAAAGATACAAGAAAAAAGAAAGAAGTAGAAGAGACATGTGAAAAACATCTTTCTCTTCACTAAGCAATTTGTTTCCTAACTTTTTTGTGGCTCCAGTGATAGTGTTCAGGAAACTTGGTGATGTCATTTCCTTTCAATTGGCCAGTTACATAAATGTTGGAAAAGAGCCAAGTACAACAGCTCTCAGACAGATGGCCATGTGTGTAAATGCCAAAAAGTGAGAACAGCCATTTGAAGGGTTATTTTTTTAATTTTTTTTTTTACCCCACACATGGTATAATGTTTATTTTATAGCTTCTCTTGTTGGTTATATGTGGATCATTCTTGTCATTTTTCTAAGGGAGAAAAAAGGAAGTAGTCTTAAATGCGAAAGACAAATCACAAAAATAATGCAAAAAGTAAGATAACAAACAACAATATGTCACTGACTTATTTGTTAATAACTAATAATTTGTTAATAATTGAAATCATCAAAACATGGTCCACACACCACAATTCAAATGATCAAATATTCTAGGAAATAGTATCTGTAACTCTCAGAAAATATCAAGCAAGGGAGATTTTACAGCTAGACAAATGAATCCACCTCATAATTCTAGAAAAATTAGAAATGCAATACCTGTATGACTTTTACAAAAGAAAAAAAAAAGTTTCCACATTATAGATTTACTCTTATTCCTCCAGAGTAGTTTAAATGTAGCTGCTGAGTTCCTTCACAGCATTGACCTACATATCCCCCTGTTCCAAGTACATATTGATGCAATCAAGAGAAGTTTACACTTTTGTGACTGTGAAGAATTTCAGTTATGCATAATAAAACACAGCATGGAGGTTGGGGCTTTTCAGTTTCAAAAACTAAGTTCTGCTGTTGTTGCAATGAATGATGATAGCATTTCCTTTCTTGACTCTAATGAAAACCCGAATTCTTTTACTAAATAGTACAGTGAAAGTTATGCAAGTTCAAAGAAAAGTGCATTAATCCTTTGTAAATTCTATCAGTTACCTCCCTTTGGTATTTAAATATTTCAATTAAATAAGCATGTGTAAATTTTTTGAAAACTACCCTTTTAAATATAGGTGATAGGGTATCCACAGAGGAGAAAATAATAAGGGTAAGATAATAATTGTTCTTCGGTTTATTTTCTTTTTTGTGAAAGTTTTGCTTTATTTTACTGATTATTTAAATAATTTAATTTCTCCTTTATCTATCTAATTTCTAAAATACATAGCTAAGCATTCTAATCTCCACTTAAATATATATCAGAAAGGTGTCACTAATTTATTTGTTAATAAATACTGATTAAATAGCTATTATGGGACAAGGACAGTACTAGAAACAGTTGATTTAAAAAATAACTGTAGGATAATTTACTAATACAGGTCACATATTTTACACACTTTCTATTTAAATGTTATTTTTTTTCAACATTTCTACCTAATTTTGTGCTATTCTAACCCTTGAATCCCAGGAAAATATTTGGAACTCTGCAATTTCCCATGAGACTTCTATACTGCTTGGGTCAGGGAAGGACAGTTTAAGAGACCCTGTTACCTTTAGGTAGGATTGTGTCCTCAAAAGGTTTTTGTGCTTATTTTGGATCCTGCTGCCTAAACTCTACCAAGCAGAGTAATAAGTTCCATATGCCCATTTTTTTGAAGAACACATTTTCAAAGCAGCAAATGTTTTGACGGATTGGATCTTGGAGAGCCTAAATACTGTTATACACATCGTTTAGCATTTCACAAGGCCCCTACTGTTAAATTCTGGGAATGGAGCCAAGGTAACCTACCTACGGGTGCTCTAAGTCATGTTAAAATATTGAGAATTCTTAACCATCATGCTTCACTAAGACATATTTGGAATGTGAGGATTTCTTTGCTGCCATGAATCTGTGAATATGTGCGTGTGCACATTAAAGTAAAAGAAAGAAACAGGCCCTGGGAGTCAATAAATTAACAATGACAATACTCCATGAGAGGGCTTTCTAAATGTTTGAACATTAAAATTTTTCATCTAAAGTGTTGTTGAATTCTGATCTTAGAAATATGCAGGAAAAGCAATGGGAAGTGACAGAAATAGAACAGTGCTTATACAATTGGTGTTACTATTGCTGTCTCCAGGTAAAGAACTTTGTAGTCTTCTGGCCTAATATTATCCTCTCTGGGCATCCTGTGTAGCTCATATGAATGAGCATTCTTCAGCAGAATGCTCCCAGCTTTGCTTAAGTATAAGATTTTCCTTGGATTCCTCTTCCTGCCTTACTCCCATTCCAGGATCCTGATTCAGTAGACTGGAGGCAGTGGGGGGGGGGGGGGCTTGAGGGCGGAGGTTGGGCCATGAAATTTCTATTTTTAAGAATTATCTCAAGTGTTTCCCAGAAGCAACTATGAAAATAAGGAAATCTTCAGAAACACTTCAAAAGCTGAAAACTAATGCTATATTTGTATAAAGCTGCCAAATCTACTATTCCTGACTTTTTCTTTTAAAATATTAGCATCTGAATTACTTTCAGGCAACCTCTTTTTGTTAAAATTCTATTTGTATTTCCACACCTTATATTACTTCTTGGTTTAATATCTATTTTAAAATATTTTATTTAGCAATCTGAGTGTTCAAAAATGATGCATTTTTAAATGATTGTTCATGGTGAGAAAAGATTCATTATGGTGACTTATTTCACAACAGATGTAGTTAATTAGGGAAGAGGCATAAAGAACTTAAAGATAAAATGTTAAGAATTATTGCTTACTAAAGAGTAATAGAATTCAGTGGTCTGATAATATATTTTTAAAAAGGCAAGGGCATACTTTACTTGATTTATTAAGTATGGAATCATACAGAGGCAGTATAGTAAGGAATATGTTCAGATGCCTATATTAATATCACGCTTACACTCTTAAGAATACTGAGATCTTGGGCTTGTTGTCTTCTCTAAGTTACGAGAAATCTCTTTTTCCTCATCCATTAAATGAAAGAATCACCTCACAGAATTAATTTGAGTTTAGGACAGATAATCTCAGCAGAGTCTGACATGTAATAGGTGGCCATAAAAACATTCATTTTATCATAATTATTAATATGATTAACATTGAATTTTTAATCAATGTGTTGGTCAGGCATGTATAATATTGTTCAAGTCCCTGGATCTATAGAGAAGGTAGTGGGGTAAACAGAAAAGAAATAATAATAAAAAATATAAATTTAAAAAATTTTCAAATATCACTAAATGCTGGGAAGATTCACTAAGTATGAATAAGGCCATACTTAGTGGTGCATGCCTGTAATCTCTGCCTCTTGGGGAGGTTGAGATAGGAGGATTGCAAGTTTGAGACAGGCCTGGGCAAATACCCTGTCTCCAAGTAAAAAATAAAAAGTACTGGGGACGTAGCTCAGTGGGAGAACACCTCTGAGTTCAATCCCCAGTAACAGAAAAAACAAACAAACAAACAAATAAAACAGAGAAACGTGTTGGGTTCATAAGAAGAATGGGGAACATTATCTGAGATGTCCAGAGAGAACATTCGCAGAGGTGACAGGATCCTCTTCTGAGACTGAATGATGAACAGGAAGCTGCTGTTTAACATCCAGGGAAAGCACCTGGGGCAGAGACGGGATGCAGTATTTTGTCCAAGAACAGGACCGAAGGCCTACGTGACGTGACATGATGGATGGTGAGGTGATTAAGGTGGAATGGGATGCAGGCTAGGTTTGCATGCATGCCTCCCTATTTGATTATTTCTTTTTAAACTGGATATCAAGGCCAATGTATTTGTATTTTAAAAGATTAAAAAGACATCACTCCCATTCGATGAGGGGGGCATGGAAGGTGCTTTTAACTTGTATTTTCTTTGGTTTGATTTAGTTTTTTAAGGCTTATGTCCAAGGTGAAAATTCTTTGTGGTTGGCATATATTCTGATGGATAGGAGCCCATGCCCTACACTTTGTTATAGATTTTGAAAAACACAGCTTACACCTAATATTTTATATTTGACTAGGAAAATACAAAAGTATATTTTAAAGCTAATAACTTGTCAGTGAGGGAAGAAATCATAAAATGCTTCTTTAGTTAGAATTTCATGCTCAAATTTCTTCACATTGCAGATGTAATGATGCTGGGTTATTGATGGTTGCTCATCTTTCTGGCTGATTTCAGGTCTAGCTAATTTTTTATATCAGGATTTTGTTCTCCCACCCAAGAACAAAGATGCTGCTATGAGGAACACTGCTTTCTGATATAATGAAAGGTGATATACATATTCTTAGGAATTTTTCCAATAGATTGCAATAAACAAGTAACATTAGACAGAAAAATTATCTGGAGTACAACTTTAAATAAAAACAAGGGGATTTCATAGAATTTGGACTTTCAGAGCTGGCAAATGCCCTTGGAATTCACTAGACCTGACCACTATTGTAGATGAAGAAATGAAAATCTAAGCTAGACACAGTGGCACATGCCTAGAATTCCAGCAACTGAGGAGGCTGAGACAGGAAGATCACAAATTCAAGGCCAAGGCCAGCCTGGGCAACTTAATGAGAGTCTGTCTCAAAATAAAATATAAGAAGAACTGGGGATGTAGCTCAGTGGTAGAGCACCCCTGAATTAAATCCCTAGCTTTTAAAATATGAAAATTTAAGGAACAAGAAAGAAAGAGCTAATCTCAAAGACACACAAAGACACATGCTACTTTAGCACAATCACTTAGCTAAGAAAGAAAGGGTTTTAACTAAAATTCAAATTACCTATTTTCCTGGCTTTTCCTCTTTTTATACATAAAATACCCAGGGACACTTGTGCTTTCTGTGTATGAAGAAAGTGGATTTTTATTGAGACTTAAAGGAAAAATAAATTGACATTCATGCAACCATTATTATCTGAGAACATTTTAATATTTATCTAGAATTTATCTAGACCAAATAATTCTAATTGATCCAAGCTTCCAACAATATAAGCTTTATCATCAACATGTTTTCATATTTTAGGAGACCTCAAGTTGGAAAAATAAAGATTGAATTTGTGTGCTCCACTTTGTGAAGGTTTAGAAGGATTTTGGATACACGTAAGTAGAGATCTTCATTCTTGGGTTATGAATAAACTCCTAGATTCATCTACTATTAACACTGTAGGAAATTCTGTCAATCTCATGTTAATATCTCTCATAAGTTTACAATCAAGGGACATTATACATACATAAAGAGGAGCATGGTGATTTTAACACTGGAACATTCAAGAATTTTTTTTTTTCTCCAAACTAAAAAGCCTACTTTAGAAGTACAATATGGTTTAATGATTGCTTAGTCATGTGACTCTCCATGCTAGCTGGATCAGGGTTTATGGTACCCCATGCTCAACAGTGGTTGGTGTGGCATGGAAATGTAGGATGTTCCCTGTAAGTTATGAACATCTACCATTAGGCATTAGACTTTGATTCTCAACAGACGTTGTAGACATTAAGGTGCAAAGCACAACAAAGGGAAGAAAATGTTTCTTTTAGTTTTGGTTTTTATAGTGCAGGAGACTGAAACCAGGGCCTTGAATTGTTAGGCAAATCCTCTACCACTGAGATACATTTTGAGACCAGGTCTTGCTAAACTACCTGGGCTGGCCTCAAATTTGTGATATTCCTGCCTCAGCCTTTCCAGTTGCTTAGATTATAGTCATGGACTATTCTGCCAGGCTATGAATGTTCTTTTAATGCTTTTTAAAGGCTAAATTCTGTTGGAGTCACTTGAACATTATACCATTTAGGTCTAACAAAACACTTTTTTTTTTTTTTATTGTTGGTCGTTCAAAACATTACATAGTTCTTAATATATCATATTTCACAGTTTGATTCAAGTGGGTTATGAACTCCCATTTTTACCCCGTATACAGATTGCTGTATCACATCAGTTACACTTCCATTGATTTACATATTGCCATTCTAGTGACTGATGTATTCTGTGGTCTATCCTATTCTCTACTATCCCCCTTCCCCTCCCCTCCCCTCCCCTTTTCTCTCTCTACCCCCTCTACTGTAAATCATTTCTTCCACTTGTATTATTTTTCTCTTACCCCTCCTTTCCTCTTATATGTAATTTTGTATAACCCTGAGGATCACCTTCCATTTCCATGCGATTTCCCTTCTCACTCCCTTTCCCTCCCACCTCTCATCCCTGTTTAATGTTAATCTTCTTCTCAAGCTCTTCGTCCCTACCCTGACCTTGGTTACTCCCCTTATATCAAAGCAGTCATTTGGCATTTGTTTTTTAAGGATTGGCTAGCTTCGCTTAGCATAATCTGCTCTAATGCCATCCATTTCCCTCCAAATTCTATCATTTTGTCATTTTTTAAAGCAGAGTAATAATCCATTGTGTATAAATGCCACATTTTTTCATCCATTCATCTATTGAAGGGCATCTAGGTTGGTTCCACAATCTTGCTATCGTGAATTGTGCTGCTATGAACATCGATGTAGCAGTGTCCCTGTAGCATGCTCTTATTAGGTCTTTAGGGAATAGACCAAGAAGGGGAATAGCTGGGTCAAATGGTGGTTCCATTCCCAGCTTTCCAAGAAATCTCCATACTACTTTCCAAATTGGCTGCACCAATTTGCAGTCCCACCAACAATGAACAAGTGTACCCTTTTCCCCGCATCCTCGCCAGCACTTGTTGTTGTTTGACTTCTTAATGGCTGCCAATCTTACTGGAGTGAGATGGTATCTTAGTTAGGGTGGTTTTGATTTGCATTTCTCTGACTGCTAGCGATGGTGAGCATTTTTTCATGTCCTTATTGATTGATTGTATGTCCTCCTCTGAGAAGTGTCTGTTCAGGTCCTTGGCCCATTTGTTGATTGGGTTATTTGTTATCTTATTATCTAATTTTTTGAGTTCTTTGTATACTCTGGATATTAGGGCTCTATCTGAAGTGTGTGGAGTAAAGATTTGTTCCCAGGATGTAGGCTTCCTGTTTATCTCTCTTATTGTTTCTCTTGCTGAGAAAAAACTTTTTAGTTTAAGTAAGTCCCATTTGTTGATTCTAGTTGTTAACTCTTGCGCTATGGGTGTCCTATTGAGGAATTTGGAGCCCAACCCCACAGTATGTAGATCATAGCCAACTTTCTCTTCTATCAGATGCCGTGTCTCTGATTTAATATCAAGCTCCTTAATCCATTTTGAGTTAAGTTTTGTGCATGGCGAGAGAAAGGGATTCAGTTTCATTTTGATGCAAATGGATTTCCAGTTTTCCCAACACCATTTGTTGAAGATGCTATCCTTCCTCCATTGCATGCTTTTAGCCCCTTTATCAAATATAAGATAGTTGTGGTTTTGTGGATTGGTTACTGTGTCCTCTATTCTGTACCATTGGTCCACCTGCCTGTTTTGGTACCAGTACCATGCTGTTTTTGCTACTATTGCTCTGTAGTATAGTTTGAAGTCTGGTATCACTATACCACCTGATTCACACTTCCTGCTTAGCATTGTTTTTGCTATTCTGGGTCTTTTATTATTCCATATGAATTTCCTGATTGTTTTATCTATTTCTACAAGAAATGCTGTTGGGATTTTGATTGGCATAGCATTGAACTTATAGAGAACTTTTGGTAATATCGCCATTTTGATGATGTTAGTTCTGCCTATCCATGAACAGGGTATATTTTTCCACCTTCTGAGGTCTTCTTCTATATCTCTCTTTAGGGTTCTGTAGTTTTCATTGTATAGGTCTTTCACCTCTTTTGTTAGGTTGATTCCCAAGTATTTTATTTTTTGGGGGGATATTGTGAATGGAGTAGTTGTCCTCATTTCCGTTTCAGAGGATTTGTCGCTGATATACAGGAATGCATTTGATTTATGCGTGTTGATTTTATATCCTGCCACTTTGCTGAATTCATTTATTAGCTCTAATAGTTTCTTTGTAGACCCTTTTGGGTCTGTTAGGTATAGAATCATATCATCTGCAAATAGTGATAATTTAAGTTCTTCTTTTCCTATTTTTATGCCTTTAATTTCTTTCGTCTGTCTAATTGCTCTGGCCAGTGTTTCAAGGACTATGTTGAACAGAAGTGGTGAGAGAGGGCATCCCTGTCTTGTACCAGATCTTAGAGGGAATGCCTTCAATTTTTCTCCATTCAGAATGATGCTGGCCTGTGGCTTATCATAGATTGCTTTTACAATGTTGAGGTATGATCCTGTTATCCCTAATTTTTCTAGTGTTTTGAACATATAGGGATGCTGTACTTTGTCGAATGCTTTTTCTGCATCTATCGAGATGATCATATGGTTCTTATTTTTAAGTCTATCCCAATACACTTTAAACAGTTTGTTGGCAGTACTGAGACTGAACCCAGTATACTCTATCACTAAGCTATATCCCCAGCCTCCCGAGTCTTATGTATGTATATATGTGTTGATTTATTTATTTATAGTACTGAGGATAAATCAGGAGTGTCGTACCTTTGAGCTACACCCCAACCCTGTATTATTTTACTTTGAGATAGGGTCTCACAAAGTTGCCTTGGCTTTCCTCAAACTTGCAACCTTTCTTCCTCAGCCTCCTGTGAAGCTAGGATTGTAGGTGTGCACCATGGAATCTGACTTTCAAAGAGTCTTGAGTAAAACTATTCTATATCCAGTGAGGCCATTTGAGATGCATTCAATAGAGTGACTCTTTTTTTCTAAACAATTATTCTGCAGAAGTTGCCCTGTTATTACACCAGTAAGATAATTGGAACACTGGCCAGTATTTATTGGGCACTTGACAAGGCCACATGGGCCAGGCCTTTTTGGTATTTTATATGTGGTCCTCATACACATTTATGTATGTGTGTGTGTGTGTGTATGTGTGTGTGTGTATGAGATACATTTATTACACCTTCTTTCAGTAAAAAGACTGGAGTTTAAAGCCATCATATCATTTCTCCAAGTTCATATAGCAGGTGTTAGCACAGCCCGCGCAGTCCTGCTGGACCTGCGGTTGAGTCTTAAGCTTGACTTCTTAGTGTCAAATTTCCTCTTCATGATTCAAACTTTTGCAACAGGCCTATTTTTACAGTAAACTTAGAGAAGTAAATGTGTAGCAATATTTAAAACATTAAGTATTTTGTAGTGAATATAAATTTCAGGATATATCTTCTGGGTCAAACCTAACTCTCATTTAACCTTGTGAAATACCTCTGCCTCAGGCATTCTAATTCACCTTGAAAAAATCAGTGCTTATGAATCCTTCAGCCATGACATTACTTGAAAGTTTCTTCAACTGATCTGTGTGTTCACTCTCAGCCACCTGTTGGGAGATTGCTTCAATGATAGATGATTCAAATCCCAATAATGATAACAGTGGTTAATACTTAACTGCTTATTGAGAGCCCACAACCTTCTCACTGAATCCTTAAAATAATCATACAAGGAAGATATTGTTGTTCCTCCCTACTGGGGATGAAGAAATTCAGGTTTAGTGAGGTTAAGTCACCAGACCAAGGACACAACATTAGTAAATAGTGAAGACTAGTCTCAAACCACCTGCATCCATAAGCATGCTCTAAACCCTGATACATAAAGTATGGTTTATGGACCAGTAGCAGCATGGACAGCATTTGAGAACTTGCTGGAAATGCACCTTGTCAGACACCATCCTTGATACACAAATGCAAATCTGCATTTTAACAAGATTTAGACACCATCCTTGATACACAAATGCAAACCTGCATTTTAACAAAATTCTAAGGCACTGAGCATGTACATTGAAGTCAGAGAAGCACTTCTTAAAGTGATACATTTTTTCTTTTCTTTTTTCTCTTTTCTTCCTTCTTTTTTTCCCTCCATAACTTAGTAGCTATTGAACTCAGGGCTTGACACAGGCCAAGAAAGTGCTCTGACACAGAGCTATGCCCCAAGATATAATTGGTAATGAGAACATTCGCAGTCACCATCTTGTGGACCTTTCATTCAGTTCATTTTTTTTAAGATGAACACACAATACCTTTATATTATTTATTTACTTTTATGTGGTGCTAAGGATTGAATCCAGTGCCTTACACATGCTAGGCAAGCTCCCTACCACGAGCCACAACCCCAGCACCTCATTCAGTTCTTGAGTCTGTTTTTCTAATACTTCAGTAAAATCTAGACATGTAAAAAAATCCTCATTATCTTATTATTATTGATACCTATAAAGGAAAATGTAATCCATGTTTTTATAATTCATTCAAATATCATCATGCTTTGCCTTGTAGAATGGTAAACCTTAAGCCATTGCTTCAGATTTGTGTCATGAAGGAGAAATTTTAGATTTTATAATCCAAATCATATTCCAAAAGAAGCAGCTCATTTTTAGCAAATATAGTATATAAGTTCTTTATGTGAGTCCAGAATAATTCTTTCAATTGAATATTTTTTTTCTATTTTATATAACCATATTATGAACAGAGAATATGGCAATTTTTGGTATGGGGAGCAAAATGATTTCTATTTGACTTTAATTCACTTTGTGTGTAATTGGGAAGGTCTTAACATTATTTTCATCTGTTATTATCCTTTGAGAGATTACCATAATCCTCAATGACGAAGACTAACTCTGTCAATCTCATTATTAATTTGTCCTCTAAAATTTTGAACCAATTGCTTAGACCCCTATTTGTCACTAGAACTATCTATGATTTCATTGCTATTTATTTTGAGGCCCCTCAAACATAATGGGAAATTTTAATACCAGCACTGTCATCCATTCATTTATTCATCATTTACTGAGCTCCAGGAATATGTTAGGTCTTGCATAGAAGAGAATTAAAAAGTCACTGGTACCTTAAGTAGCTACTAATTTAGTCTGTGAAATAAAACTTGAAAAAAAAGCATGTTACAATATAGAACATTTTAATAGTCACTGCAGATGTACATAAAAATAACGTAGAAAATCAATAGCCTGAGTGATTTCTTCTTTCTGGCAGGATTAGGGGAAATTATTAGGAGAAAAGATCAAGATCATGTTGGTCTTCTTCAGAGATTTATAGAAAAGGAAACTACATACAGAACAAAGTCATATGGAAGGGAAGAATAGGCATTCAACGGAAATAAAATACATCCTATTGGGCTGAAGTGTAGGAAGAAGAGCTAGGAGAGATGAGACTGTAGGGAAATGTGGACCCTGTTCACAGAGTTTGGGGTATAATTCAGAAAGCACAGGAAGTCATTTATGGTTCTGAGCAAGGAATCACCCCAGCCTCACAAAAGGGTATTCACCCAGCAGGAAGGATGGGAGAGGATGGCAAACTGGCCATGTAGAACTCGTTTGGAGGACATTGAAATCAGCTGGAGAGAAGTCATAAAACCTACCTTAGGATCCCAATCTCCCACACTTATCCCTGGCTTCCCTTTTCCTCAGACACATTTACCATGGCTCTCAGCACCTTAATAACAACCATTTTTTAATCTTTGCTTCTCTTTCACCAAAGAGTCTTAAAATGAACCTGAACAAATAGAATAAGAATTGCAATGCAAAAAATCATGAATGTGATGCAGTCCTCTATTGTGATGTATGTCAGAAATAATAAAAAATAAATTAAAAAAAAAGAGTCCAAATGGAAATCTATTCCTGTTTTTTAAAAACTAACAACTAATTCCTTAAAGATGCCGAGTGTCACCATATTGTTGGTCACGGTGTTCTCTTTTAATTCCCCAAACAGCCCCGTGAGGGCTTTCCGTTTTACAGACAGGGAAACTGTGGCTGAGAGAGGTCATTTTCACATATTATCTAAGGATATTGGATAAATGTTGCTTTCCACAGCAGAATTCAGAATTCCTTCATTTAGGAAGTTTATAGCCTTTCTCTATTCTTAGTTCTGGTTTTTAGTCAGGACAAAACTTTCCGGGATCTATTAATTGATAGGGAACCCCAGCCAGAGTGGCCCTGAGGGAACAGTGGAGAGCCAGGCCTGGTTGGCTGTCCAAGGTTACAGGATTCCAGGAGGCCCTGGATGGAAATGGAGCAGAAAAATTAGAATGGCAATGACATTGTTCATTTTTCATTTAAATCACTCCTTATCGTGCAAGTGTAGATTTTGTAGTAACATAAAGGAAACTGAATTTAAGTCTCTCCTAAAAAAAATTATCCTGAATTAGATAAAATCCATTTGACTAAATGGGAAAACTAAGATAAAGTCCCATATTCTCCAAACAAACAATCTTTGGGCTTCTGCTATCACCTGTTTGGGGCATCAAGAATGGCCACCACTTGAGCCTAAAAGCCAGCAGATCTCAAGACTGCATGTAAAATTGAGGTGCATTATGTCTTTTTGAATTGATGGTGGGCACAAATTGTCTGTTGAAAACAGATAGGTTTGAATAGTGAAATCTGAAATGACTCCTTATTTTTACAGGAAAGGGTAGAATACTTAATAGAAACTGTGGATATTAATCCATTTAATCAACATGTCACCTGGGCTAGAATTCTTGTGGAAACAGTTGTGTATTCTTCTTGGAAATTCTAAACATTCCTGTTTCATCCTCAAAATGAGAGAAAGGCTGAAGACTCTCCCATTGCACAGCTCAGTACCCAGACACTGGGGTGAAAGAGCCCATTTTCCCTTCTAACTCAAACTTGCTCAACGTACCAGGGGTTTATATCGTAAAGTGAACACTATGGTTCTAAAAGCCCTTGTTTTCAGATGACTAATTACATAATGTGCTGCAAGAAATTGACATATTCCTCATGATTTTCCATTTCACAAACCTGGAAGCTAAACATCAGGTGTTTATGGGGTGGAAAATTTTGACTGTAAAAAAAAATCAGACTAAAAATACTTTATTCAGTATCCATCCATCCATCCATCTATCCATCTCTTCTCCACAAATATTTATTATCTACAGAGCACTCCACAAGGTGCTATGGGAAAATGTTTGAAAAGTAATTATGCATAGTTCCAAAGTCCACTTATGTGGCATATTCAAACAGATGTGTACAAACTTATACAGAACTATACAGAAATGGCCTGAACCATGGGAACGTAATTCCAGCTTGGATTTAATTAAATTTATGTTAATAAAATGAGGATAATGCTCATGACATATGAGCATTATATTTCATCAGTGAGTCATGGCTAAGTCATTTCAAGTGTTGGATATGGAACAAATGTTCTATTTAATTGCTGGTAAAATGTTATGTCTCAGGTACCGTTATTTATATATTGTTGCATATAAAACTTACATGTAGTTTATCACATTATTGCAGAACATTGTATATGCTATATAAATTCACATTTAATTTATATGCATATATACCTAGTTTGTAAGGAGAAATGAAAAGAAAGAAAGAAAAAAAGAAAGAAAGAAAGGAGGGAGGGAAGAAGGGAGGAAGGAACAAGGGTGTGCAAAGTAAAGAGCCTGAGCTTTTCCACACCCCTGTTTCTTCTTCCTCTATAACATGCATGCATGTGTCTACAAATTAATGTGCAAATGCCACATTGCTTTTTCTTTTTAAAATCTAGTTTCAGGTGGGCATGGTAGCACACACCTATAATCTCAGTGTCTTGGGAAGCTAAGGGAGGAGGTTAGTGAGATCAAAGCCAACCTTGACAGCTTGGAGAGATGCCATTTTAAACTTAGAAAGATAAAATAAAAATGGTTGCAGGTATAAATCAGTGGTAGAGTGCCCCTGGCCTCAATCCCCTGCACAAAAAAAGAAAAAATAAGAGAGAGAGAGAGAGAGAGAGAGAGAGAGAGAGAGAGAGAGAGAGAGAGAGAGAAAGAGATAGATCTGTTTCCAGTGTTCCACTTAGAAAAGTTGAGGAGAAGTTTCAGTTGTTCTTGGCATTTGAAGCTACTCATAGGCATCCAAAGAAGCACTTTCCATCCCCATCCATCCTTCTATGTCCTCTCCTTCCAGTGCCTTGAGGCTAATCAGGCATGGTTCTCTTCCATGGGTGCCTCACCATCATTACTCACCCAGGCAGATACTCAGACACTGTGGGAAGTGCAGAGTCCATTGAGATCATGCAAGCTCTGTTCTTCATGAAGGGGGTTTAGTCTAGATGGCATCCCCTGAGCACCTGTCACATTAGGAGAGTTGTAATCCTCTCTCTAAACACTACCATCCAACCACTCTCTGGAGGAAAGATGCTTTCCTTTTTATTTTTATTTTTCACAATACCTTTATTTTATTTTTATGTGGTGCTGCGGATTGAACCCAGGGCCCCGCATGTGCTAGGGGAGCACTCTACCATTGAGCCACAACCCCAGCCCCAAAAAATGCCTTTCTTTTAAGCCATCAGGAACCCTCTCCATTTTAGACTCATCTACTTTAATACCTCCATGTTATAACTTTGAAAAGTAAAGAAAAAAAATCACTTTTCTCCTGAACTGAGAGAAATACAGACTAAAGATTTCAAAGGTTTTTCTCTCCTCTTGGAAGGAATGTGGAAACATCTCTTTCATTTTTTTTCTATGACACAGATAATTTTTTATATTAGTAGACATCATCTATAACTACTTACCTCTCTCTCTGTATATATAACCATAACATGTAACATATAAACATGTTTAAGAGTAGAATGTAAATACCTCAAGCACCTCAGAATAAGGTAAATCAGTAGGAGTGACTTCCAAAATCTATGTCTATCTTATGTAGCTTGCTTCGCCACACTGGTTGACAGTCTCCATCTCTGACCTGCCTGGCATGGTTGTGCTGAGATCATGTTGGTGTCCTATGACTTGCTAAGATCTTCCATGTGGGAAGCTTGGCCCATCCAAGCCTCAGGCAATGGAACAAAAGTCAAAGAGCAAGCCACCTAGGAAACTGAGGTGGGTCCAGCCACACAGCCAGACCTGACACAGAGTTCTTTTGTCCCATTAAGGAACTTTCCTCTTTTCTTTGTTTCTTAACTTGCCTTAAGGCCAGTTTATTTGCCTGAACTTATGTTTCTGAGAAAACTTCTTCCTTGGGTAACATCCATCTACAGATTCCCTTCATTGCCATTTTACTATAAACAGGAGAGAACTCAGGGCAGCTGTTTTGGCACAACCTATCTATCACTGCTGTGTTTTCATGAAAATCTAGAAGCTTCTCAACCTCCCTTATTTTAGCCAGTCCCTCTTGCAGCTTCCCACCCTCACACCCCCGTCACCCATCCCACTCCTGCTCCCTCTCTGCACTCGCCTTATTTTTCTTGGAGATGTTCTTTCACATGTCAACCAACCACAGGAATCAGTGCTGATGTGTTAGAGCCTCACAGGGCCCCTGGAGGGGACTGGCAGTTATGTCAGAAGGAGGAGTTGTCCAAGTTCACTCCAAGACAGCTAATTAGCCTCTAATAACAAGCATCTCCAGAGAATGCAACAATCTTGGTGTTAGAATAAGGGTCATGGGCCAAGCCCTCCAACTGTTCATTCCATTTTCAGATACGAGAAGTCAATCTTTTCACACTCCTCTTACAAACTTGACAAATTCAGTAAATTCTAACATCTAGTTGAATTTTTTGTCCTTTCAATAATTCTGCTAGATATGTGGGATGATGATCAGAAACCATCTCTCATCATGTCTACATTCCTCAAATCTAGCAAATCTAGCACAGTAGTTGGGCCAGAGTTAATGCTCAAAACAGAAGCTTTGCTCAATAAGCAATTTATGAGAACTTCTAGAAATAGTCTAGCAGGTTAAAATGAAGGAGAAGAAGGTATAGCTAGAAACTTTCTGATATTTAACCCATCATTGCCATCATATTACCTATAGGTTTCCCACAGATTGCTCATGATTGAAAAACTTGTAGCCTGCATGTGACTTCTTGGTAGCATTCTCGGAGGGTTTGTGTGTATGTGTGTGTGTGTGTGTGTTGGTACTGGGAACTGAACCCAGAGGTGTTCTACCACTGAGTACATCACCTATTTCATTTTTGAGACAGTTTCTCACTAAGTTTCTGAGGGTTTCTCTAAGATACTGAGACTGGTCTTGAACCTGCAATCCTCCTGCCTCAGGCTCCCGAGTCACTGGAATTACAAGTGTGCACCACCATATCTGGCTTTTTGGTAGTATTTCATGAGTTCTAATTACAAAAGTATGAGTCAAACCTCTGCGATTTAATAGTTCATCTAGCCTGTGAAAGCTGTAGTATTGATCAGAGAAACGTCTATGAGGCTCCCCAATACATAGCTTACACAGACCTATTTAGAGAAGTAGTAAATGCTTAACTAGAGGTGGCCCTGAGAAATACAGGAAGGTGGAGAGTGCTAGACTATCTATGCTATAGTTCTCAGAAAAAGGAAGAGGAAGCAGGACAAGGCACAGAAGTGAAATTTCTAGGCACCCAATCTTTCCCTGGGCCAACCTGGCTCTGATCTTGTTTGACAGGGCATGAAGCAGGACCCTAGGCTGGCTCTTTTGTGAGTCAAGTGAGCAGCAATCAGTACAGTGGTCCCCGAGATCCATCTGTTTTAGCTCAACTCCTGTCAATACCCAGGGGGAGGACAGGTAGGAAAGTCCAGGCACAAGAAAAGCAGTTTGGTAAAAATTTAAGCAAGAACTCCATTATAGGTTCAATTGTATCCTTGTTCCTCTCCTGAAAATAAATGCATATATTAAGGTCCTGGCCTCCAACACCTGAGAATTTGACCTGATTTAAACTGTTTATAGATATAATTAGTTAAAATGAGGATATACTAGACTAGGGTTGGCCCTTATTGAAATATGACCGATGTCTGTGTATAAAGGAGAAATTTGGATACAGATATTCACACAAGGAGAGCACATTGTAAAGATGAACACAGAGCCTGAGGAATATAGCCGAAGCCAAGGACATCAAATATTGCCAGCAAAACACCAGAAGCTAGAGAAAGGCATAGAAAGACTTCATAGTCCTCAGTAGGAACTAACCTCACTAAAACCTTGATTTTGGACTCCTAGCTCCCAGCACTGTGAGACTAAATTTCTGTTGTTAAAACCCCTAGATTACTGGAGAATATCATGCTAATGAAATAAGCCAATCCAAAAAAACAAAGGCCAAATGTTCTCTCTGATATGTGGATGCTCACACAGTAAGGAGGGTATGAGGGAAGAATAGAAGTTCAGTGGATTAGAAAAAGGGGGATGAAGGGAAGGGTAGGAGGATGGAAATAGGAAAGACAGTAGCATGTATCAGACATAACTTTCCTATATTCATATACAAATACACAACCGGTGAAACTCCACATCATCTACAACCACAAGAATGGGAAGTCACTCATGTACGTATGATATGTCAAAATACACTCTACTATCATGCATGTCTAAAAAGAACAAATTAAAAAAATAAGAAAAAAACACTGGTTTATGGTACATTGTTAGTGAAGTTCTAGGAAAATAATACCTGCCTGTGCAATTTGGGGTAAAATTTGATACACCAAGGCTGAATGCAATCATAGGGCCAATGTGGATTTAGGACACAAGGAGGGCAGCTACAACTTGAGCAAATCAGCTCAGTCCCTCCTTGCACATCCCAAATCTGATCTCACACACCGCCACTTGGGGTTTCAACCTATTACCCTGAAGACTTTGACCAGACTAGTCCAAGGCTTATGTGAGCTGAATGCTTAGGTTGAACTCTTCTTTGCTCATAGAGAAAGGTAGCAACTACCAGATAGCATCATATGAAGATGTTCATTGCCAGCCACCTCTGAGTTTGCATTCCTTTTCCTGATATTGTCTTGCTAACCAAACTCACTCCAGAGTTTGAAAATGATTAGTAATATCCCTTTGATTCTTAAATGAACTTTTCTTCTAGGATTGTAGATCAGAATATGCGTGGTATTAGCCCAGACTCCCCAAATGTCCCCTTCTGAAGCCTATGCCCAATTTTTGTTTCTTACACTCGAGATTCCTTTGGTTTATAAATGGGCTTTGCCTCTTGGATGTAGAGCTGTGCATACTTGCCATTTGCTTAGACTACCCAATTTGCCATTTGGCTCTTTGTATGGTTCCTTCTCCAATCTCTGGGTTAGTGTATCCTTCTCTTTGACCTCCTGAAACTAACTAGCCACACCCCAGACACTATTTCTGCTAAGTTCTGTCTTTTGGGACAAGACACCTCCCAAACAGGCAGCCAAGAGACAGATTGGGTAATCACATGAGCCAAAACAGCTGTTGTGGGATAGTTCTACAATCCAACGTGGTACAACTACAGAAAATCCTCAGCTATCTAAAAACACAGAATTGGGATTGGGGATATACCTTAATGGTAGAGCACTTCCTAGCATGTGAAAGGTCCTGGATATGATTACCAGCACCTCAGGAAAAAAAAGTAAATAAAATAAGTTGTATACAATTTCAACCTAAGCTGACTGTTTAGGTTGAACTCTTCTTTGCTCATAGGGAAAGGTAGTAACTAGCGGATAGTATCATATGAAGATGTTCATTGCCAGCCACCTCTGAGTTTGCATTCCTTTTCCTGATATTGTCTTGCTAACTCA
Organism: Spermophilus citellus; assembly: GCF_964194105.1. Taxonomy (NCBI): domain Eukaryota; kingdom Metazoa; phylum Chordata; class Mammalia; order Rodentia; family Sciuridae; genus Spermophilus; species Spermophilus citellus. Next base: position 271,037,783 of record NC_138182.1, on the reverse strand, counting down.
ACCCACTCCAGAATTTTGAAGATGATCAATGACATCCCTTTGATTCTTAGATGAGCTTTACTTTTAGGATTGTAGATCAGAATATTCCTGCTAGTAGCCCAGACTCCCCAAACATGGTAAGGCTTAACTAGCCCAGCCCTATGTTAAAAAAAAAAAAAGAAAGAAAAAGAAAAAGAAAAAAAACAATAACAACAAAAGACCACAGAATTTATCTAATACAATTCTTACAGATGGAGGAACAGATCTACAATTTCATCATAATCACAGGACTAATAACTTGAAGAGCCAACTTGTGCATCAGTTTTCTTTACCTGGTTTGAATTTGCTACATGTGGAGGCAGAGGTTTGATAGAGAGAGTGACCAACAATTGTGGCTTAGACAGCAAAGGGAGTAAATGGTGCTACCAGCATGGGAATAGGCACTGGCTATAGAAATGTATAATAGGGGTCTGGATAAGACTTGCCATAGGGAGCCAAACAGGAGAAATACCACTAAGCCACAAGGTAGCTAAGAAAACTGCACTCAGAAACACACACAAGACGCTCTCCAAGGACTCATAGAAATAGCTCCTGAGGTGGGTAATGTGATAGGAGAAAGAGCTTTTTAAAAAGGAAGTGAAATTTACATTTTTGCTGAAAAGAGACAGTAATAAAGAACATAGAGATTGTTCTCTAGGTTATTTGTGGTGGACCATGCCTGTAATCCCAGGTACTCAGGAGGCTGAGACAGGAGGATAACAAGTTCCAGAACAATCTCAGCAATTTAGTGAGACCCCCAGCAACTTAGTGAGACCCTGTCTCGTGAAAAATAAAAATAATTGAGGATGTAGTTCTATAGCAGAGGATTTCCTAGCCCCTATGAGGCCCTGGGTTCAACCCTCACTACTAGGAAAGAAAGAGGAGCAGGGGAGAGGGTGAGAAAGAGAGTGAGAAAAGAGAGTAAAGAAGAAGGAAAGAAAGAAGGAAGAAAGACACAGTCCTGATCCAAGGCTTTCTAAGTGCAGATCTAAGAACGTATGGTTTTTAAAAATATTCTCTTTACTCCATGATTCTGAAATACCCTGTACTGTAGACCCATTGCTACATATAATAAGACCTAGTTTATGTCCAAGGATTTCATAGCCTCTGTATGTGTTTGTGTTGGGGTCAGGATGCAGGGGTAAATAAATAAGACCTTAAATTTGTAAGATTTAAGTGTAAAAGAAAAATGTAAAGGGTTATTATTTATCATTGATAGTAACAGCAGTAAGTGATTTTACTAAAACATTGTCACACTGAATTACTCTTGGATCAAAGTTTGAAGAAGAGGTTTAGACTGTTACTGACAAGGAAGAAGGAAAGGGTACAATGAATGACTTTCACTTCCTTGCTGCAACACGTGGAATGACCACAGCTCAGTAATTCAGCAGACTTCCCGTAATCCCAGATACTGACCACACCCAGCTTGTCAGCACCTGAGCCTTTAAGGAGCTTTATCAGCAAAGCATCCAAGCAGGATAAAAAAGACAAATTGTCCAGGGCTATCTAGCTTTGCAATTGGAGTTATGCAGACCTAGGCCAAGAGCAGACTTAACCAAGTTCAAGGCCTAACACACACACACACACACACACACACACACACACACACACACACAAGAAATTCCCACTGAGTTTTTTTTTTAAACATCAAAATGTAGGAATCACATGGTTAATACCTGTACAAACAGCTAGCACTTAGTCATTCTTTACAGCTGATGGATTTGGTTTCCTTTTGCCTTTGGGGCTACATTTTAAATAATGATAATAATAAAAGAGAAACCATAAGGTCTGCATTGATTCATCAGAGACAATGAACTGGAGTCATCCACACTGCCCTCTTTATCTTCTTTTGCTCTGTTCGTAGAAAAAAAAGCAAAAAACAAAAACATATATTTTTTTAAAAAACAGGAGTGACTTAGAAACCCTGTAAAATTTTTATAAATTGTTCCTGTGAATCATTCTAGAGTCATCCAACAGGAGGCCTCCCTATCCCATTCCAGTAAATGTTATTCCAGTTCATGACTGCTCTCGCTGGCTGCTGAAAGCTCACAGGGAATAACTTGGACCTGGCAAGACAGGCCCTTGGGTAATGGCCTTCCCTTGCCTGCTGGAAAGAATCATTTTTAAATTCAAAAATAAATATCATCTTTTGCATTTCAGCTATTAGTTTTTATTAGCCAACTGTGTCTACTGAAAACATTTTGACTTACATACTAAAAAGTCCATTCTAATCTGGTTTTATATCTTAGCAATTTTTAATACATTTATCTACAAGCATATACCAAGTGCCCAGCACTGCAGAAAACATTATTCTGAAATGAGCATACCATTAGAATTATAAGACCTATAGGCAGACAAAAATCTTTGCCTTGTGTAAGATTAGATATCTGATTAAATGTCAAAATTATACAAATATTCAAATTCCAAAAGATTTATCATTTTTATAATGTATTAGATATATGAGATATCACTATGGCACAAATCACTCAAAGTGGGAATGTTAATCCCAGATGTGAAAATAAGCATTGGTTCACATGCCCAGAGCTTTCAATGATACAGGATTCTGTTAAAAACATCAGGCAACAAGCTCAATATACATGGCATGAAAGCAATTCTGAACCTGTTTGATTTTGTTTTTTAACTCATGTGGGATGAATTGTGCAGGGGGGTGGGGAGTATTGAGGATCAAACTCAGGGCCTCATACAAGCTAGGTGAGTGCTCTAATCTGAGCTCTAATCTGAGCTCACTACTGAGCTACTACTCCCTTTTTATGGTATCAGGGATTGAATTTAGGGGCGCTTAGGGACTAAGGCACATCCCTTTTTAATAATTTTATTTAGAGACAATTTCTTGCTGTGTTGCTTAGGGCCTCACTAAATTGCTCAGAGACAATCTCAATCCTCCTGCCTCAGCCTTCTGAGCCATTGGGATTATAGGTGTGCACCACTACACCTGGCTATAAGTGGATGATGGATGGATTTAAATTTAAATCTTAAATTGCAGGAGTGCTATAAAGGCATTTGTCAACTTCCTAAAGTATAGTCAAGATCAATAGTTTGCTGATTTATTATCTATTCTATGACCCTCTTATAGCACTGGTAGGAGAGGGTGTTTCTAAGGACTAAGGTCGTCACTAAGTACTGATGTGCTGAAATGTCTTTGCTTACTCATTTTTAGAAAACAATTTGTAAGGCTGGATTAACATGAGTTAAATTTAAACCATGCAAAAGGCAGACCTTCTCATGTCTCTCTGATTTAGACACTGTACATCTGCATGTTATTTCAGAACTGCTTAGAAGCAGACACCAAGACAGAATTAGATTTGCAAGAGATTTACTGGGTGGAGAAGCAGGAGAGGGCATGGAAGTACTTACTACGGTGACATAGGTCTAATGTCATTGGAAGGAGGGAAGAGAAAGAAGGATTGGGTAGAAGAGCCTCAGACAGCATCACAATTCCAAAACAGGTTTGGCTGGGCTAGGAATTTTTTGTGTCTTTTAGAAACTCCTTCATAGGGATTGGCTGTACTTGTCTCCCCCACCCCTACCCCTACACAGTACTTGGTCATTGGCTAGGAGTACTTCCTGGGCACCATGACACCTGCACAAACATGATGATGGATGTGGAAGGACAGCACCGAGGCTTCAGCCAAGTAGGCTCCCTACAAAAGCTAAGCATTGCTCCAGTAATGGCCACCACTGTGTCAATAAGAGAATCATCACAACCAAAGTCTATGGAATGCATTTGTTCATCCATCTATCCAAACAAATATTCATTGAGTTCCTATTATATGACAGGCACTATTCAGTATTTCATACTCTAGGATACAATCAAGATCTCTGTGCTCACAGAATATACTGTATAGGACATTAATTATTCCCTTGGAAACAATGACTGAGGATTGACTCAGATAAAAACAGTGTGCCCATTTCTAATGAGTAAGAAAATTACTGTTTTTAGATATTAGTCCACAGTGTCTGCTATGGAGTTAAGTTTGTTTCATTTCCTGGTTAGAATCTGCACAGAGGTTTGTTATAAGCATATAAAATAATCCTGCCTATCCTCTAATTTTTAAATTTTAACACATTGGATTGAACAATAGTATAAATCAGTATTTCTTAAATATTTTTGTTCCACAACTATTACAAACCCTGTGTGTTTATGGATTTTCTGTCCAGTGGTCTAATGTAGCAGATAAAATAAGGGATGTTAGAGACCTATAAAGCTGGTGGAATATAATATAAAAGAGAAGAAACCACCCTAATGTTTTCTTGCTCCTGCCTCAGCACATGCTAATACCTATGTTCTACAAAGTCTGATATTCCATCCTAAAATATTTATATCTTTAAGAGAAGGATTAGCTTCACTGGGAATTTATTTTTTTTAAATTGCCAATCCTTTGAGAGAAATTAAAAAAACAAATGAACAAACTAAAAACACATCACCTTTGTGTGCATGAGAGTATCAGTCTAAAAGTGGAAATGTGATTGGGATGAAGTGAAAAAGATGTTAAGTTGCAACATCATCATTGAGATGAATGGGTATAATAAACTTGATTTGCTGGAACCCAAGGAGGATTATTTCTGAATGTATTCTGGCATTTATCCAGAATTATCCATTTATCTTGTGTTGCCAATGCAAAGTTATGCAAAACACACACACACACACACACACACACACGCAACACAGACACACTTAAAAATCCTGATTTTGCAGAACAGTTAGAAACTTGCCTAAGGAGTTGAATAACCATGAGTAGTTTCCACTGGTATTCACCACCTTCAGGGTCATCCTCAAGGAAAATTGTTCCATAGATAAGAATTTGTAGAGATTCCTTTCTGCCTTTTTTTTTTTTTTGACACCAACCAATCTTCTTTTGTTTGCCCAGCTAAAGACCTCATATCCTCAGCTCTACCCAGCCTTTTCAACCAGTTTATCATGTTCAGTCTCTTCTCTAACTTCCTACCTCATAATAGCCAGTACCTGTCAAGTGCTTAACTTGTGCCAGGCTTTTTACATGTATTAGCACACATGCCATCCACACCCTGTCTGGTATCTAGATAATGTTATCGTCCTCATTTAGTTATGAATGCATTGAGGATCAGGAAGTTCTAGAGAATAGCACAATTTAAAGAGCTAGAATATAGACTACTGGGTTTCAAATCCAGACTTGGCTAGTATTAAATCCCATACATTTAGCCCGTACTTGATCAATTTGGACTAATAGTTGAGTGGGTACAAGGCATATTCCAATATCCCCCCACAGTCAATCCCTCTTCAAGTATACCTCTGAACACTCAGTGTGCTTTTATGTGTGAATAGTCAGGTTAGTGTAGAAGCTGAAGAGATGCCTTGTCCTTCATAGACTGTGTTTGAGAAATCTTCACTTTACGTTTATTCTACAACAGTCAACACTACGACATACATTGCCATCACAGAATTGATCTACTGGGCTTCTTTGCAATACTTAGGACTCTGCCCTCCAAGTTTTTCTACCTTCACCTCCATCAGGATTCTGAGTAGGAATTGCAATGCATTATTGTCTTTTGGGTGGAGAGAGTGCCATAACTGGCAAGTGATTTCTTCCTGACGCCCTGATTTCATTTTCCAACAAATGAGATCAGTACACAGGCGTGATCTGTTGTGCATTTTTAAATCTAGATAAGGATGATCATATTAAGCTATATAGATAGTTACCATTTATAATACATACTATTAATTTAATGCACATGTTTTAGTGTCTTCTCAGTGCTCAATGCTGGAGTTCTGGAAATGTGGTGAATAAAAGTACATGTTTCTTGGAATCACAAAACCCGCAGAGTAGAATCCCAATGTGCAATACGTGCTAATAATAACTACATTCTTTGAGTACTTGTGTACATGGAGCTTTAGGTAGATTATCTTTACAACCACTATGTTAAGTAGGGGAAAACCATTCAACCCATTTTGTTGATGAGTAAACTGAAGCTCAGAAATATTGAGTCATTTGTTTATTGATGTCGTGTAGCTAGTAAAGGCAAGAGATGGAATCAAACCAGCTGCATTTGACTAGAAATTCATTCTTTCAATTATGTTATTTCCTTTAGAGTCAAAGTCAGAAAACCCGGCAGCTAGCCCCAGTGTGTACCTTCCTTCTCTCCCTCTGTCTCAGTCTGTCCATCTGTCTGTCTATCTGTCTCTGTCTCTCTTTCTCTCTCTCTCTCTCTCTCTCTCTCTCTCTCTCTCTCTCTCTCTCTCACACAGCAGCCTTATGTTCTTAGAACATAAGGAAAATTCTGTGTTTTATCTATCATAATACAAAATAGGAATCATAAACGTATTTTACAGAAATGCTTACATGATGAAAAAAATTGAAAACTGGAATACTGTGAAAACATATGTATTTATTAAATATCATCATTGATTTAATATTGTGCTCTAATTTTATATTCCCCAAAATCTGCAGTTAAGATGAATTATTATTCCTCTTGCAAACTAAGTGTGTATGCAGACAGGGCTCACACAGCCTCTTTCCACCCTATGTGAAGTTTTCAGTAAAAATTTGAGTAGCCTTTGGCTCCTGTAAAGCAAACCTCAGCTTTCTGGAAGACAGTGCCCATGAGCATGATTCATTTGAAAATCAATTTGACTAAACTAGTGATAAAATAAAAGCTCTGCCCATTTCAATATAACAGCAAAAGGAAAGCATTTAAATCTACATAAAACAATTAGCACTGTGTCTGGCACTGGATTTGCTGAATAAGTTGGAAGTTTATATGTTCCTAGTTTTCCTGGCTTAGTTGCGGTTTATGTTATAATAATAACAGCTTTCATTTTTAATTAATAAGATTATTATTAATTAAGTGGCACAGTTCCCAAACCAGAAGAAACCAATCCAGTAATTTTGCTGGATTATAAACAGAGCTAAATAAAATTTGCTAAAGACTAAATTTTATTTAAAGACTAAAATGGCTGTCTATATGATCAGAAACCAAACTGAATGGTTTAGAAGTACCTGCTTCTAGTCTTTGTTCTCTCCCTGTGGGAGATGGACAATTCCAGTGAGACTGGCACATGGTTAAAGCCAATTTTCAGAAAGAAAGAATCATGGTATCTTAAGGCTTACTGCCTACATTTAACCCCATAGTGTCCATTGCTCCTGGTTAATTCAATGGTATCAGAAAAGATCAGAGAAGTTGTTTATACTGAAATAATCAGCACCCTTCTATATTTCAACACATGTGTACCATTTTTCATTAGCCCACAAAACTTGTTTTACAAAAACAGTAGTTACACACACCTTCTTCTCTTCTTAGAATAATCAGAGATCATATCACTACCATTTGAATGACTTAATATTTGAAAACTAGAAGGATATATTTTAGTGAGCTAGTATCTAGTATCTAGTTACTAACTGAGGACCCTAGGAGTCTAAAAAGGTAACACAGTGGTCCTCAAAATGTGAACCCCATAAGACCAGCTACAGCCTCATCTAGGAACTCACCTGAAATGTGAATTCTCAGGCCCCAGAATCCATAACTCTGATTGGGCATAGGAATCTGTCTCTTAGACCCTCCAGCCAATTCTGATGCAAGCCAAAGTCTGAGAACCACTGCATTAAGGCAAGTCTTCATCATTTCTGATTCATTTTCAGGCAGTAAAAATTTTGCATTTTAGCTCAGGTGCCATGTTCAGCAACTAACAGACAATAGTTTGGTTTGACAGCAAATTGACTTGCTTGGTGGAATCTCTGTAAGGAGTTTCAAAATATGGAAAATTGAGCTCTGAAATGTTATGATGTTGGTATTGGCAACCAGCACTGCTGAATTGCAGAGAAATACAGGATCCTCCTGCTGTTTCCTTTTTGCTGAATTCCTTTCTGGCCTCTTGGAAAGGATCCCTTGAGGCAGTTCTGAAAATATAAACCTCCCCATGTAAATGAGTTGTTTACCCTCCTGATCATTTGTTAGAAAGCATTGAATTTTGCTGAATCAGGCATAATTGCTTTTGACAAGCATACACATAAAACAGTAAGTGATACTGAAAACACTTGGAGCAAGTCTCAAAACTTGGAACACTCTAGACTCTTCATAATGGGTCATGCCATTTGGCACATCTTTCCATGTAATCTTACACAAAGTCAGTTCAACCAACAGAATAATGAAAAGTGTGGACTGAAAGTTGAACACAAATGAAATGTTATCCTGGTAAAGAGATTGAAAAGAAAGCACGTAAGAAACTTCAAGATGGGGGACTTTTGAATATAAGAAATGTAACCTAGTCTGTCTCGATACTACTTACTTAAAAAGAAAGAGATTCTATAGAGGAAAAAATGGGTTCAAGGATATGGTTAGTTTTCGAATGTTCCAGAAATAGAAAGAGGAAAAATGTAAAAATTTAAAAAGGAAGCAAAAATTTCTTGTTTAAAAAATGTGTTACTTGGGCTGAAAATGTATCTCAGCTCAGTAGTAGAGATACATGCAAGGCCTGGATCCAATCCTCAGCACCAAAAAATAAATTTAAAAAAGCCAAAATTACTATTATTATTGTTATTTGTAGTACTAGTAATCAAAGGAGTGCTTACCACAGAGGTACATCCCAGGTTTTTTTCTTTTCTTTTTTTTTTTTTCAGACAGAATCTCATTAAGTTGCCCAGGCTGACCTCGGGTTTGTGATCCTCCTGCTGCAGTCTCCCTAGTAGCTGGGATTATAGACATGTGTTACTTACACCTGGCTGCCAAATGTGATTTTATTCTTTGGTTTCTTTACCATGTATTTTCTTTACTTTTAAATTATAGTAAGTTCAAATATAGAAGAGTAGAGAGTAGGTGTAAAATATGCCCCTTTCATTTCTTTTCTATCTATATTCGCATAATAACCACTAAAAAAAAAATGGGGCACCTTAAATTTGAATCCTGTTTCTGCCTCTTCTATTACTGTATCACATGAAATTGACTCGATGAATATTTGTCCAATTTTGAGTGAGTATTTGAAGGCATCATAGATTGTATAAACAAAAAGTAGTTTCAAGTATGTGCCTTGAATTAAATTTTAAAAAGGGCAAATATTCAGATTCCATGGGTACTGATTTATAGCAAAAGCCCAAGAGAATTGCAGCAGATATTTGTACAATTAATAACATTTAGGTGTTTCTTCAGAAAGTATGGAGACACTAGCCTTGTTTTATGTTTGTTATAAGACATACACTGTACATTTTTCATTTGTCATTTTATATTGTAAACACCTTTCATATCATTTTATACAAAGTTTCTTCATTACTATGGAAATAGGAAAATAGTCAGCTTATAAAAAAATGACTACACCATGATTTGTTAAGCTTCTTTATGTTTGATAGGCTTGGGGTTGTTTCCATTCATTTGCTATCGTAAACAATCCTTCAGTAGTCTTCCTTGTGCATTGATCTTTGTCTACACTAATATATTGGTATGGTATATTCACAGAGGTAGGTTTTCTAAATAAAAATGAAGGCACATTTAAAGTTTTGATACACATACTGTCAAAGGCAATAGAAAATCAGAGTACATCCATTCCAAATTATCACTGAACTTGAGTTGTATTAAAATATTTTTTGTTCTAGTTGGAAGAGGAGTATCTGTTTTCAAGATGCATTTCTTTATTAATAGATTCTGTGGTTTGTCTTTTTGCTTTCTTAACATAAAGCACATCAAGCAGGAAATTTTCAATTTTGAAGAAGTCAGATTTATCTATATTCTTTTGTTGTTTATGTTTTATATTATAACTAAAAAACTACTGTCTAATGCAAGGTCAAAAATATGTACTTCTATGTTTTTTATTAGAATTTTGAGTTTTAATTCTTACATATAGGTTTTTGATGCATTTCCTAATTTTGAGGTAGGAGTTCAATATCATTATTTCACAAATGGATATCCAATTGTTCCAATGCCTTCTGTTGAAAAGATTCTTATTTCATCCACTGAATTGTCTGTCATCCTTTGCAAAAATTGATTGACTATAGACGGGAAATTTATTTCTGGACTCTTGATTCCATTCCATTGACATATATGTCTGTGTTTATGCCACTACCACCACCTTGATTGCTGTAGTGAGTTTTGGAAATGGAAAATGTGCATCCTCTAACTTGATTCCTTTTCAAGATTATTTTGGTTCTGGCTCCCTTGCATTTCAATAAAAATTTTATGACCACATTGTCATCATTTGCAAAACCCATCTGGAATTTTTATAGGGATTGCATTGAATTGGTCGATCAATTTGAGGAGCATTGTAATTGTAATAATTTAAGTCTTCTGATCCATAAGTACAACAGGCTTTCCTATTTATTTGTCTTCTTCAATTTCTTTAAAAAAATTTATAGTTTTTATAAGTATAAGTTTTTCATTTCTTTTGTAAATAAATGCCTGAATATTTTATCCTTTTTGATGTTACTGTGAAGAAACTTTTGTTCTTAATATGCATTTCAGATTGTTCATGGCAAGTGTCTAAATGCATATTTTATATTGTGTGTTGGGAGTAAAGTTCTACCTCACTGAACTAGATTATTAGAACTAAAGATTATTTTTGTAGATTCTTTAATGTTCTCTAAATAGAAGAGCATATAATCTGTGAGCAGAGATAGTTTTACTTCTTCCTTTCCTAACTGGATGACTCTATTTTTTCCATTTTCTTGTGTAATTGTCCTGGTTAGAATATTTAGTGTCAGTAATACAAGTAGACATCTTTGCTTTCCTCCAAATCTTTCGGGGGGAAAGCATTAAGTCTTTCATCATTAAATATGATATTAACTGTGGATTTTTCAGAGAAGCTCTTTACTGGGCTGGTTCCAGATAAATATGTATCATTACTTTAAAAGCAGAGGATGCTAGGGGCCTCCCACCTCCTCCCAGAGTCTAGGCTTAGAAAGGAACTTCTTGGTAACTGGGCATTGGCTCAGGAAAGCAGCCTGCCTGAGTCAGAGAGATGACTCTGCCTAATCCAGGATAAAAACATTCCTGAACTGCACGTGTGAAACCTCTTCTCTGTCAGTGAGGAAACTTCTTCCCTGTCATTCATTTGGGGTGCTTTCCTGCCCTTCTCAGCACACTTAACCTTGGTTTGTCTTTCCATATACATGAAACCTCCACCCACCATGGCCACTTTGCTGAGGAGCACATCAACATAGCAACTCCTACTGCTGTCCCAAGAATCTCTTTATCAAGTTTATTCTAATTTTTTCTTTACTTTCAATAGCAGATAGAGTGAAAGGAAAGAGAATACAGGCTCGGATCACTATCTGCAGAATCTCAAGTGGGAGGACAGTAGATGTAACAGGTGACTATCAACTCTGGTCCTGTGCTCTCTTGAGTTCAAATCCCAGCTCCACTGCACACGTGACATTTCCATCTCTCTTTTCCTCATTGGTAGAATGGGGACAATAACAGCATTTACCTCATCAGTGAGGGTAAGAATTGAGTGACTCAAAATATGCAAAGCAATCATAAAAATATTGAACTTCTAGTAAGCCAGAAATAATATCTGTTATTATTATTTTGCTTTCAGTACCAAGTCAGTCATATTAGACTAGTTAGCACAAGCACGGATGTGTGTCAGACAGTTGGTTGTCTTTTATTAAAAATGCAGAATTTTGACTGTCCTCACAGCTCTCCACATATCAGAGTCACCAAGCAAAGGGCTCTGGTAAAAGTCACAGATATCAGAATATAGATTCACTGGGGAGCCACATTCTTCAATTTTTAAAAAACACACTTTCCTAATGACATATTGACCAGTGTGAATTTATGAAACTTGTTAATCTCATTCATCCATTTGTTCGCCACTTGTAGCAAAGACTTCCTGTGTTTGTGGCAATTGACAAGGAATTCCAGGATGACTAGAATGCAGCGATTCCCTCCAGAAATTCTCATATGTGTATCTAATTCTCCTGTATGTATCATATATGTATTTAATTTCCATATTCACAAGTAATTGGAATGCAATGCAATACTAAAGATGCCACATGAAACATTCATCAGGAAAGTTCTTTGAAAACAAGAGTCCTAAGCTGCCTTTTTAAAATGTCTCAAACACAGAATGATAAACAATAGGTACCATCAGCCTTTCCTAGAATGAGAGTATAAGTTTCTTTCCCAACCTACTTTAGAGGAATGTTCAAGGCCTACAGATGCATTTCATCATGATTAAGGGAAATGAAAGAGTGATAACATGAGATGTGGTTACTTTATGTTCAGGGTTGCCACTGTATCTGGTTCTTCCAGGCAGCTGATGGTGCTACTAGCACAAGAGATGGCCCTCTGGCTAGCGCCCAGAGACAAATTCCAAATTCCGAAAGCTGACACTTATCTGTCAGCTGCTGAAAAGTGATTTCACATCATTGTGGCTCTTCCTGTGCGAGTTTGACATAGGCCTTTGATCTGGTGAATAGTTACAGTAGATGGTAATTTAGGAGCACACATACACTTTCCAATCCTAAGATACAAACTGAAGCTAAACCTCAACCAAAGAATAGACTGCCCACTCAGAAAGTCATATAACCCACGCTTGAATTTAACAGAAAAGAAGTACAGCCCTGCCAATGACTCTGAGAGTGTAGTTGAAAAAATGTGGAAGACTATTGAACTGTCTATTCACTCCTCAGCTTGAAATGATTTCTTTTTACTAATCGTATTCTTCTCAACTCTCCTCCTCCTTTGAGGAGAAGAGATGGAATGAATGCCCAGAGCAACCATAACTGTCTTAGGATGGGAGAGGGTAGAACAGCTCCCCACCGCCCGTGACCTGGCAGCTGACCTGCTGGGCTATGGCAGGGTGCCACCCATACATTATTGAAATGGCCTGAGGCACAGCCAGCAACCACGCATGTGGCCACTGAGCTACCCCCAGAAGAGCTCACTGTACCCTCTCAAGAGGAACATTGCACCACCCACGCTCCTTGGCCAGTGAATCTGTATCAGGAACCAGGGAAAGTGTGGCTAAGGACAGTTTCTTCTTCTAGCATAAACATTTATCCTCTTTGGTGAACATCTACTTTAATATCACCCAGTCCCTCAGAGAGAAGGCTGCCCTGCTGGTTCCAAATAAATATGTATAATTGCTGTGAAAGCAGAGGAAGCTAGAGGCCTCCACCTCCTCCCAAAGTCGAGGCTTAGAAAAGAACTGCTTGGTAACTGGGCAATGGCTCAGGAAAGCAGCCTGCCTGAGTCAGAGAGACCACTCCTTCAGTCCAGGACAAAAAAAGTTCCTGAGTTGCATGGGCAACTAACCAGTGAGGAAACCTCTTCCCTGCCACTCATTCAGGAGTGCTTTCCTGCCCTCCTCAGTACACTCACCTTGGTCAGTCTTTTCCTAGCCTTCAACCCCTTCAAGACAGGCTTCTTGTTCTTTATAACTCTGATCTCAGTTGCATGAAATGACATTTTGATATTGTCTTTATTTGAAAATTTGATATAGTGATTGATTCCATCTAGATCCCCTCCAGATTTTTTTTCAGTATGGGATTTTTGAATTACTTTATTTTAAAATATTATGTTCAAAGCTTATTTACGTTGATTTTTGACAGTTTGGTATATTTTTCCTTCTAAGGAAAGTAGCTCCCTGGCCTATCCTTAGCCCTGACTCTTTTCCACAGGGTTACTTTCAAGGATGGGTTTGCTACTCTATTCTCTCAGTCATAGATAAGAGTCTAAACTCTTTGAAAGGGTTAGTATATCCATGAGGATGAGGGGTTCTGATAATAGACTCTCTAGTATCAGAGTCAGTAGAACTGGGTCCAAAAAGACATATCAAGCATACCTCTCTTCCCGACAGCTTTGTTTCTACAGGACTTTTCTGGAAATGTTCTAGGAAATCTTTAAATTAGCCTAAAGACACACAATGCACATTCTGTGTAACATTTCTTTGTTCCTTCATTGAGTTTTGCTGTGAAGTGTTCCCATACTAAGTCCAAAATTATAAAGTGTAAAGAAGAGAGTGTCTCAAAGGACATCCTATAATTTATTCCAAGAGAATAGTCTCCTGCTGGTATGCGAATATTGATCAAGCAGTGTGGAAACATTATGGAAAATAAATGATGAAGTTAGGCTGACGTGTTTATTTTCAAAGAAGGAGATGTGGCTCCTATAATAACTTTCCGCTGTTGTGACTGTTTCTATTATTCCACATGATTGATGTGTGTTTAATGATTTTTATCTGATGAGTCGGAGAACTCTGGAATTGCAGTTGCTTGGGCAAATGTGTGCTTCTTTCTTCACAAGTGGAAATTGTTTTATCCACACAGCAGAGATCTCCTTTTAAAGTTAGGTTACCCTTAGAAGATCGAGTGCGTAGCTCCAACTTGAGGGATACCGTTCAGTTACCAGGTTTGACATAATGGCCCCTGTGCTTCCAATAACAGCTACATTTTGTGAAACTTTTATGAGTGATTTATTCACATGCTCATTACACCATTTTGCAGTAAGTTAGACAGTTATTAGATGTTTTCGGGTTTCCTGCAGGAGGAAAACAAGACAAGGAGAGGATGAATGAAAATGTGGCTGTGCAGTTAGTCAGAAGCAGACTCAGGGCTACATGTTCCAGCCTGAGACTATGGCCTGCCCTCATCTCTTAGCATAATGGAAGTTTCTGTGTGTGAATGTGTATGTGTGTATGTGCATGTGTATGTGTGTGTGTGCGCGCGCGTATACACTTGCTTAGATTATTAATACATTCATAAGCACATGGAAAATAGATGGAATGAGTTGCAACTCTATTTAAATGCTCTTCTTACCTGTCATGAAAACTTTTATTTTTATTTTTTATTTTTAGATATACATGACTGTAGGGTGTATTTTGACCTATTATACATACATAGAGTGCAACCCATTACAGTTTTGATTCCATTCTTGTTGAACATGATGTGGAGTTACACTTCAACAGATGTTCTATCCTTCAACAGATGAATGAATAAAAATAATGTGATATATATATATATATATATATATATATATAATTAATATCTCCTAATAAAATGGAGAGAACAGGCCTTCTCATATACATACACACACAATGGAATATTACTCAGATATAAAGAAAAATGAAATTATGACATTTGCTGGTAAATAGATGAAACTGAAGATTATCATGCTAAGTGAAATAAGCCAGTCCCCCAAATCCAAAGGTTTAATGTTCTGATATGTGGAAGCTAACCCATGACAAAGGAGGATAGGGAGGAGAAGTATAGAAGTTTATTGGATTAGACAAAGGGAAATGATGGAAAGGGGAGGATGGGAAATAAGAAAGATGGTAGAATGAATTGGATATAACTTTCCTATGCTCATATATAAAAACTTTTTAATGGATACCACTAGGTCTAGTTCTACTACTCAAATAATAAAAAAAAAAAAAATGGACATCCAGTACAGTTATTCCTCTAACAGGGCAGGTAGATGCTCCTAAGTACCTCTATAACTCTTTATATAGAGATAGATATAAAGTTAGAGGACTCGTGACAAGTATTGGCTATAACAAAATGATTGTGTCCTCCCATTATCCCTGAATTTCCCACAGTATGAAAAACACATTCCTAAGTCTCCCACACAGCATCAATAGCATTCTGGTCAGTAATAATCTGGCTCCAATCTGCCTTTTCAGTTTCCCCATCACTCTTAATTCACATGCACACACATGCTCCTTCTTCCATTCATAACACACCTGGTCTCTCTCAACCCTGTGCCCTGTGCACATCGTTACCTCCGCACTGAAATGCCTGTCCTACCCACTGACATGTCACTGTCCAGTTCACAAGTGTCCTCTTTGAGATATCTCCACGAATGCCTCCAGAAAGAGTGACTTGCTGCTTCCTCCATGTTCCACAGTATTTTATTCAGCTTCTCCTCCTCCTCTGCCTTTTCCTCTTCCTCCACTTCTTTCTTTTCTTTTTCTTCTCCTTTTTCTATGTACTGGGGATTGAACCCAGAGTCCTGCACATGCCAGTCAAGTGCTGTACCACTGAGCTATATATCCCAGGCTTTTTCATTTTTCATTTTGAGACAGGATCTCACGAAGTTGCCCAGGATGACCTCAACCTTGAGTCCTCCTGCCTCAGCCTCCCCTGGCATCCCAAGTGTATACCTCTGCACCCGGCTCAGCTCTTTATTACAGACTTAAGTGCACAATTGTAATTACCTATTTAGGTATCTGTCCTTCTAACTAGACTATGGCCGTAGAAAGGAATCATTGAACTGTAAGCAACAGACACTGATATACTCTCCTAATCAAATGGAGAGAACAAGAAGGAAGTAATTTAGTGGAAGGAGAGAGGACCATCCTTTAGGATCCAAAAATCTAAGTTGTACCTGAGCCTCGAGAGGGCTAAAATCAGGGACAGCAAAGTCACTAAGAGCTTTCTCTCTGCAAACTAATTAATTTTGTTCCAATGATTGTCACCAAGATTGCCTTCTTAGCCCTCAAGACAGGAGCATTTCTAGGTCAGAGGCATCAGCTACCTGACTTAATTTCTGGGGGACTAAGAGAGAGGGCAATAAGCAGTTTAGAGCAATAAGATATTTTCTAGTATTAGCTAGTACAATCCCTAACATAGATTGCTAGTGTAAAAAAAAAGTTAGTGTTTGATGTAAAGTGTTTATATAGGAGATTCTAGGGTTTTATAAAAATTTCTTGCCCACAGACCATATATATATCTCCCAGGGCATCATAAACCACATATCCTGACCAAAATTATTGAGATATTCTGCTTCTAAAGAGACATTAATGAGAGGTAGATACTGATTCTTTTCTAGACTACAAAGAAAGTTTATATTTGGTTGTACTTAAATGCCCAAATTACAAGAGACTAGCCCAGAGGCCACCTGGAGGATTCCTAAGGCCCCACCATGGTCATCAGACCACATTTTGAGAACTGCCATTTTATGTCTATTTATGTGTCCCAATAGCAAGCTTGCTTTTTAAATAACACAGCTTTGCTCTTTCGTCATGATCAGTTTTAGCTTCACTTCTTCATTGCCGGAACTTTCCCCTGCTCTAGGGAGATAGAACAAATTTAAAATTCATTTTGTTACCCTATTTAACTTTCACTGTCATACACAATATAGTTTATGAACATCCATAATGAATTCTCTACCTATGCCATCAAGAAAACAGAATAACTACCAAACGAATAAAAAGAAAAATTATAGCTTCTCTAAAGTTTCTTCTTCCCTACAATTTCTGCTTCTTTTTCTTATTGCTTTCCTTTGAGGCCTCGATTTGGAACTGGCACTGAGCAGTCAGAGTGGCCATTAAAGATTCCATTTCACTGAATATGCTGAGCAAACATAAATGCCAAAGCCCTAAACACATATACTGGAGTAAAGAAGGGAAGGTGCTTGTACAGGTCGGGGCATTGAGGAGCAGTGCAAGATTCTGGACTTCAGATTCCTGGCCCTGAAGGGAGGAAGCCTCATCAGAACACCTTGAAAAACTTGCATTCTGTAGGAAATAAATAAGGGACGTTTTCTTCCCAGGTATCTATTATTTTTAAGAAGAAGTAGCAGAACAATTAAATTTGCTGCCATCTCCTTAAGACTGATTTTTAAATAATAAAAATAGTTTCTAGGAGGTTCGACATAAAAAGGAGACTTATATTATCTGAGACTGTGGAAAAAACATCCAGAGAGGGAACCAATATCTATAATTGACTGTGAGTTCTTGGCATTTGATGATCTACTGTGGAGCCATGTTTAAATCTGCACCATGAAGTATTTGATGGAATATATTTACCAGTAGGGTCCCTTCTGGGTTTTAGTGGATTTAGCATCCACTTTTGTTTTCCTGAAAGAAAATACTGTTCTGTAGATGGATTCATATGATCTGAATTCAACAGTCTAGTAGTAAAGAAGGTGGCACACGATTAACATCATCCTGGCATAAATGTCAATATTCTTTTGTCCTGTCTATCATTATGTCATTGTGTCATTATATCCCATCTCCCTTTCTTAAATCTCACTGAAGAAAAGATGTATAGATATATAAAATATTTATAATATGTAAAATATTTATATAGGTATATAGATTAAAATATATTTACGGGGACTGTAAGTGGAGCTTATTGGTAGGGCATTTGTGTAGCATACATAAGGCCCTGGATTCAATCCTCTACGCCACCAAAATAAACATACAACACACAAATATATTTGTTTATGTATATGTCATTCATGCACATTAGATTTCAAAATATGTAAATAATGCCTACAGCAACTAAGAAAAGGAAGACAGTGCCATAGAATAATCGTCAAGATACTTAAAGAGGTATATAATACATATAACAAAAAGTACAACTAAATAGTCAAAAAACATAGAAAAAAAGTTCAACCTCATTAGTAATCTGAGAAATGCAAATTAAAACCATGATGAGGTGATACACAGATTGGCAAAGCTAAGAGTATTGCAATGTCAGATAATGGTGAGAATTTGGAGCAAGAAGTATTCACACACTGCAGATGGGAAAATCCTCTTGTATGGCACCTCTAGATAACAATACCATGCCACTTGGTGAAGTTGACAGCTCTGATGCAGTGTGATGACTCAGCACTCACACTTCAAAGGATATGTACTTGTTTGAAAGATATATGACACGTGCTCCAGGGTAGGTGAACAAGAACGTTCATAATATTCTGGTAATAAGCACAGTCTGCAATCCACCCAGATGTCAGCCAATGGGAGCACAGGCATCTTATACACTGGAATGCTATGTTGTACAGCAGTGGAAAGGGCCACCTCTGACCAACAACAAGGATGAGTAACAGTGTTGGAAAAGGAGTCTCACACAGGTAAGTATTAATAGTGTGTTTTCCTTCTCATTGTTCAAAAATAGGATAAGTAAAACTATCTGATTTGAGCATGCATACAATATTAATGAAACTATAAAGAAAGTCAGCTGGGCACCATGGTGCATGCCTGTAATCCCAGCTGCTCCGGAAATTAAGACATAAGGATCACAAGTTCAAAGCCAGCCTCAGCAATTTAGTGAGGCCCGAAACAACTTAGCAAGACCCTGTCTCAAAGTAAAAAAAAAAAAAAAAAAAAAAAAAAAAAAAAAGTTCTGGGTGTGTGGCTCAGTTTTAAGCCCCACCTTCAATCCCTGGTATTGAAAAAAAATCAAAGAAATAAATGCTATGAAACATTATTTTGAAGGCAAAATGACTATAGTTAGTGAGGAAAAAACAAATAAGGAGTTTCCTGGATAGGTAATATTTTGTTTCTTAACCTGGTAACAGTGATGTGGATGTTCCCTTATAACCACTTTGTGAAACTCTCATTTTGAGTTTTTGAATCTTTTTAAAATATAATAGTATATCACAATTTTAAAATGCTTGAAAGAAAGTAAAAAATTCTATTATATTGTGTGCAAATTTAAATCCATATTATAAAAGTGAATTCTCAGTGATTGAATGGAAGTAAAGGCACTTATGCATCAAAGATTTGATGTAGGAAAATTATAAAATTAGGAAACCTACTACTAAGATAAGAAACATACTTATTTCCCAGGACAAGGCAAATTATGAGCCAACAATGTTCCTTTTTATTTTACTTTTACTTTCTTTGGAAAGGAATTCAGAGAGCTAAATTGGGCTCTGTGTTCACAACTATATCGAGAATAACCCGGTCACCCTAGTTAAAATGCTTAAAGTAGTAATACATTTCAACACAATATGAAAGTTCTTTAAAAATATCTATAAAGCCAGTAATAATGCATGAGAATCCAACAGGTCTTTGAAATTCCTACATATAAATTACCTATCTGAATACTTAACTACAGCCTTAGTTCATTTTTTTTCTTATTTCCATCAACAATCTGTTATTTTGTAACTCACTAAATTCTTTCTTGTATTTAATCTGATCTATCTTCACAGAAGTTGAAAACTGACAAGATTTAGATATATATGACTTCAGGCTGGGCACAGTGACGCACACCTGTAATCCCAGTGGCTTCGGAGGCTGAGGCAGAAGAATCACAAGTTCAAAGCCTACCTCAGCAAAACAGCAAGGTGCTAAGCAACTCAGTGAGACCCTATCTCTAAATAAAATACAAAATAGGACTGGGGATGTGGCTCAGTGGTCAAGTGACCCTGAATCCAATTACCACTCTCCTCCCCCGCCCCCCCCCCAAAAAAAAAAAAAAAGATTTCAGGATCTTCTTTTTTTTATTATGCTTTTGTTAGTGCATTATAATTACACACAATAGTGAGGTTCATTGTGTCATATTTATACATGGACATAATGTCTTCTTATAATGCTATATGTTCAACCTTGGCTACTTAAGCATTTCCAGTTTTTGTCACATTCCTGGTAACAGTTGTAGCATTTCTTGTATTTCTTGTATTTCTGCAATTGTTCTTTGTTCATTTTCTGCCAATGTTTTTGTTTTTTGTTTTTTTTATACTGGAGATTGAATCCAGGGGCACTTTACCATTAAACCATATTCTCAACCCTTTTTGGTTTTTATTTTGAGGCAGAACTTTAGTAAATTGCTGATGCTGCTCCTGATAAGTTGCTGAGGCTGACCTCAAACCTGCAATCCTCCTGCCTCCTTCCTCAGCCTCCTAAGTCGCTAGGATTACAGGTGTATGACACCATGCCCAGCTTCTGCCAATCTTTATAACATCTATAAATATAATGCAGATATTTGTTTTCTTCCTTACTTTGATTGCTTGTTAAATTTAAAATAAGGACTACAAAAAAAAATCCAGAGGTTGTTAATTACCAAAATCCTGACACAAGAATGGATTTGTCGGGGCTGGGGATGTGGCTCGCCTGGCATGCGTGCGGCCCGGGTTCGATCCTCAGCACCACATACCAACAAAGATGTTGTGTCCGCCGAGAACTAAAAAAGTAAATATTAAAAATTCTCTCACTCTCTCTTAAAAAAAAAAAAAGAATGGATTTGTCATTTTGTACATTCCCTGGTCTTCCCCAGATAAGAGTAATGATCCTATCTTGTGACCCACTGGAATGTAAAACACCACATGTTGACAAAAACATTTTTTTTCTAAAGGAAAACAAAAGGGATGTGGGGGACAAGACAGGGAACAAACAGAAACTGAAACTTTGCTTCACATGTTTGCAATTTAAAGTGTTTATATTTTGTAATAATTCATTCTAAGGTCATATGGATACTTTTGTCTATTCCTAAATCTGATTTAAAACTTCATGTTTTTGATCATATCATTTAAACACTTCCATTCCAAGCTCTCAGTTGCATCCCAAAGTTCCATTCTGACACTTCACGATCAGGCACCCATTTGCTCCAGCTTAATATATGACACAATGGTGAATATTTGTCATACTTGGGGATAGACTACTAGACATGTCATTTTGCTCTGGAATGACAAACGGAAGGAAATGCACCAAACTGCCTGTCCTTAACATGGAATTCCCCCTGTGATCTGATAACACAGGGTTAGGTTGTATGGATTATGGAGCTTAGCTGCTCCTATCCACCCTTCTGCCCAGTTTTTGCAGATGGATGAAATCATCTAGGCCCAGTGGGCAAGAAGTTAGGCAGAGGTGTGGGGTGGGAGGTGGCCTTAAGGGAGTTGTTGTTCTGTTCTTTCTCCCACTCCTCATGTTGGCGCCTTGGAGGGGAAACACTGCTGAACACCTGCATACCTGGCAGGTAAAGTAAGCTAGGTCACAAATATCAGCACTTCTGTGAACAAAGCCAAGCCTTATGACTTGTTTCCTACACATAGGATAGGTCACTTGAGAGTGCATTACATTTCATTATAACATTTATTCTTTTAAAATACAAAAGAAGAAGGAGGAGGAAGGAGGAAGAGGAAGAGGAGAAGGAGAGATCAAGTGTTTCTCTCCATACCTCTGCCAGTTTTCTGCTTATCCATAGGGCTTAGTTTGGTTCAATAATTACACTGCAAAGTTATTCTTTGACTGTGGCAATGATAGAAAGGTAAATTGTTAACAAATGCCTGTGTGGGTCCATAACTGCTAACCTTCCCTGGTGTTTATGATGGGACTTGGGACTACTATGCCACCAAAAGCGTGGTGTGGTATTTTTTCACAAGCCTGGAATGCCGTCAGTTTCCACAGAGTCTTTGCTTAAGTCATGAACATTTCTTCTATCTAGGTCTCCAACTTCTACCGCTTAAAATTTCAGAGAATTTTCTCTCAGAACACAAAGTTGACTGAGGCATTTCAGTTGTACGTTGTAGGTTTCACAGGTTAGTCTAAGGAGTTAAGCTTCTTCAGAAAAATCTGTGTCCAAGTTGACTAAAACTCAGGAATCCCTAGTGGAATAATAGGAAAATTCATATGGGCAGCATTTCACAATTAGCTCACTTGTATTGGACAGAATTGTACTTTTGGGACCTAAAGGAAAATTTTCTCCTGCCTGTGCAGAATGGAGTTATGATTCTTTAGCAGTTAGTTTTTGCACATATGAATTGTGATGTTCTAAACCTAAAGGATCATACGAATATATTCTGGAAGATAAAATTAAAGCGAGCTGGGTATGGTGGTGCATAGCTCTACTCAGGAGGCTAATACAGAAGGAGCAATTAATCCCAGGAGTTCCAGACCACCGTGGACAAAAGAGTGAGACCCTGTTTCTAAATAAATTACAGAAAATAAAGTAAGGCAGGCAGTCAAGAAGAAAAGAGGGTCTGTTTATTTCAGGGTGTCAGAAGACAGAGGCTTCATAATAAAAGTCTAATCAGTAAACCTTGCCAAGAAGAAGCAGATTATGAGTTTGGCTTAAACTCCATTCACGACACAAATCCAGGTTTCTGAAGTGATGCTCTGAATTCATGGCATTTCACAAGACCATTGAAAATGCTTAGTAATTGTTTCCAGCTGTTGCTCAGACATTTTCTTTACATTCCATGGCCCCAGAGAAAAAAAAGAAAAAAAGAAAAACTCCTTTATGCCAGTTTTTGTGGATCATAGTGTTAGCTATAAATCCACTCCACAGTAGTCTATAAAATAATTTCATTTCATTGTTTCTGCTTTATGATGAATCATAATTTTTTAAATAGGAAAAGAAAGAAACAAAGTCTCTTTTAATTTTAGGGAATTTTCCCTTGCTATATAATAAAAGTACACTAATTCAGATCCATCTCATCAGTGGAAAGTCTGGATTAGAGACTACTGAACTTTAATATTCAATTTTTATCGTGTACAGATGTATGTGTGCATGTCTGCATGAGGGTGTTTATGTTTTAGAACAGCACAGATGACCTAGTAGGTGAAGAATTGCCAGAGGAGCACGGAAGGGGACCCCTAGGCCCACTAAGAAGCTATGAGGACTCTGGCTAGGTTCCCTATAAAGAGTGTGAGATGGGAATGGGCTGGCAGGGATGTGGCATGTGCCGAGTCTCTTTCCATCCTGCTCCCACATCTGATTCCATTCATTTGTACAGAGAACTTTCTGTCAGCCCCAGAAGCAGCCTCAACATATTTCTTCACACAGAGCTCCAATAATCTCTCAGTCATTCTGTCATCCTCGGCACATATTTTAGGTCTATTTATGAGTCTAGATGATCTCAAAGTTTCTTCCAGCACTGTTAAGTTCAGTATGCTAATAGAGACTTTAAGGCTCTCATGTAAAGCAATGAGAAATGTAATCTGTGTAAGGTTTATAATACACAAACCATTTCCAAGGTGCTTTACAAATTCTTACAACATCAGCGAGCTTCATAAAATAGAGTAGTTCTCACTAGACTAAGGGGAAGGGATAGCCAGGAAAAGGTTAAAGCCAGGGATTAACCATTTAATTAACTGGAATGAGCTGAGGAAATATTTTAAATCGTGGGACCCTCCTATTGATATCTTTCCTTAAATCTGTGATGGAGTAAGGAGAACATTTTTGCTTAAAAATCTGTTTGCCATATTCTGATCCATACTCCTGTGCAAAGATCTTTTTTGGAGCCTAGTGTATATGACTGTATTTCTTTACATGGTCTATTATTTCAAGAACAAAAAGCAGTAGTAAACGTCATCTCAGGCTTTGTCTGATCACAGCTACACCTTTCAAAAGAGTAGAGTACGAATAAAATGATTTCACCATTGATTAAATTTATAGCTTTAATTTTGAGAATAAAATATTTTGGTCAGAAAACCACTTACTGATGACCACTCAACCCTTTCAGTTTCTCTGTCCAAACATCATGGAGTCATTCTTAGCTCTTCTCTTTCTCTCACAAACTTCCTATTCTGCTGCCTCTTGCTTCAACTCTGCTTCTCACCACCACCAACTGTGTTAATGTCTCCATCGATTGTTCCAATGACCCCATGCTGGTGCCCTATTTCAATCCTTGGCCCTCACGGCCTCTTCTCCACAAAGCATGGGGTGAACCCATAAAACAGAAGTCAGATAATGCCATACCTAATGTAGAAACCTCTAAGTTCCCTCATAAATTTATCCCAGGCAAAGCCAAAATTATTACCATGGCCTGCAAGACACTTCCCCTTCAGCCTTGGTTGCTTCCACCTTTACTCCATCCTGGTCTCCTTGTTTCTTCACATGTCAGGGACCCTCTACCAAGAGTCTTTGCAGATGATGACCCTTCTGCCTAAAATGTAAATCCCCTAGATGCCACATGGCTCTCTTCCTCTCGACTACAATGTCACCATATAGGTGAGCAATCCCTAATCATAACCCTCATTAAATCAGAACACTACTCCCCTTCCTGTTTTCCTGCTCTCATCTGCTCTGTAGTGTCAATCAGCACGTAAAATAACATACACTTTATTTATTTTGCTAACTGTTTATCTTTCCCCCAAAAAATGTCAGTTCCACGAGGTCAGGGATTTGATCTGCTTTGCTCATTGTTGAAGCTCCAGAATCTATTTTTATTTTTATTCTGATTTTTTGCAATGCTGGGAATGGGAACCAGGACCTCGGGCATGCTAAGCAAGTGCCACACCACTGAACTACATCCTCAACCCTCCTCAGCATTTGGAATGGTGCCTGACACATAGTAGGTTTCCAAAAGATATGGGCTGAATAAGTAAGTAAAGGAATAAATTGGCTAGTAGACAGTATGACTCAGTGGTTAGAGGAAGCAGCTCACTAGTGAGCAATAAGCAACAAGGGCAAGCTTTTCTGGAAATTTATCACCCAAGCTTCCATAATTCAGTTCCCCCTCTCTAAAATGGACTGATCTTTCTTCCTTTTCAGCAGGTCACAGAGTTGTAACTAGAACAAATGGGAATTTATCCTAATTCTTTGGAAGAAATGTTCTGTCTTATCTAAAGTATTTGTGAAACGCTTGTGCAATTTATTATTTATGTCATTTGTCTCGCTTCTGCATTCCCTCCATGACCTCCCTTACGCTATTGCACTATTTCACACACCAAACACCAATGGTGAAAGGAGAGAGAAGAGTAGATTTCAAGTAAGTCTTTTTTGTTAGCTATGCATCACTTTGTCACTGAGGACAAAATTTCAAAATACACATTTTAAAGGAACAATAAAATTATCTACTTAATAAACCCTCTATTCTCCTTAGGTTTAGACACCATACTTCATAAATAAAAATGACTAGATTTCAAAATTAATTTGTGGGAAGTTTCTGGATATGAAAGACAATTTAGGAAAAGTTGTATAACAAAATATTTTAATTAGTTAATTAATAATGGGTAAATTTATGACCAATTTTTATATGTAAAACATTGTTTATGAACTTTGTATGCACAATCTTATTTTATATCCCCTTCAACTCTAAGAAGGAAGGTTATATTTCTTCAAAGAGGCTTCCAAATGTAAAACATCTTGCACAAAGTTACATAGCCGAGCAGGTGGCAGAGCCTTGATGAAATCTCTGTCCAAATCTGAAGACATGACTTTTAATAGCTTTTAATACATTTAGCTTTCTTATCAGTGGTTTGTGGGGATGGTAGAGTAAAATATTTCACATAGAGATAGTTCCAGAGGAACCAGGTTGTAAGTTTAGAGTGTGTCACATTATCCTGAATTTCTAAGTGTTGAATGTCAAAACAAAAGTTAATAATAACAAATCAGGAGAGAAACTGCTGATAGTACTTTAGGGTTCCTTTGACCCAAGGGACCCACAAAGTACTTTCACAATATATACTCAATAAAAAGAATTCATGGTATGAAATAAAATGGGGATTTGACATTGTCCAATTAATTGAATCAATGTGAGATACAAACTGGATGAGTCAGCTCTCAGAGTGATTCTTTTAAATTTGAGTTATTAGATTTATCTGTCTCCAGAGATCAATGAACTAAAGCTGAAACCACAAAGTCACCTCCTGATTTCCTGTCTGGGTGATGACTTATTTCCAAGTGAGGGCATTTTGTCAAATAACTACATCTTGAAGATGTCTTTAGTAGGTTTGTCACCTGAAATTAAATGCCTGTTTCAGAGAGGGGAGGAAGTGGCAGACCTTGTTGAAAGGCGAAAACAGTACAGTCCTCTGTGGCAGGGGTGGGGAGAGCATGGGGTGGGTTTTTGTACATGTAGCGAGGGGGCTTCCCCTTGCTGCATAGCACATCGACACTGTTGGTATACAGTGAGAATGTGCTTTTGTGAATCTTGCACCCCATTATTACCCAGCCATATCTCAAGTCTGCTTATGCTCTTAAAACACATATTCTCTGCTGAAACACCGCTAATGCAATCCTTGTTGATACCTTTATCTGTAAAACCTTTGCTTTTTTTTTTTTTTTAATCTTTAAGGATTATTTATGTGACTGTTTTTTTGGATATGAATCTATTTGTTGCTGTACGATCTGGGAAAGGACTTTTTCTATTTAATGTAGTTTTTTTCTATTTAGAAACTTTTAATTATTTATTCAAATCTTGGCGGTCTCTCAAGTCAAATGATAGAAAACAGAGACAGTATGAGTCAATTTAATCCGTTGAGTAGAAGATGAGGAATCTTTGTGAATCTCAAAAACTGTTGGTAAAAAATCAAGGAAGTGTCAGAAAATAAATGAGAGATAATG
The DNA here is from genome assembly GCF_964194105.1 of Spermophilus citellus. Taxonomy (NCBI): domain Eukaryota; kingdom Metazoa; phylum Chordata; class Mammalia; order Rodentia; family Sciuridae; genus Spermophilus; species Spermophilus citellus. The sequence goes on along the minus strand of NC_138182.1, from coordinate 271,010,829 downwards.
ACACGTGGCTCATCTGCCCTAGAAACTGGCCCATGCACCATCTTTGTATCATGAGAAGAATAACTTAACTCTTGCCTCAATGGGGGCCCATCAACCCCAACTGTGATGTGTACCCAAAGGCTTTTACCTTGAATGAAAACTTTTACTGTTTTTAATGTGTAAATAAATGATTTTTCTAAGCTTCAGCCAAGAAAAATCAAGTATACAGAAAGACCTCAGACCTCATATTTAAAAAAAAAAGAACAAACTTTACACTAAAGAAACAAATAATCCTATAATTAACTAGGATGAGAATATATAATATCTTTATAAAAAAAGAAAATACAGTCTCTGAGGAAAAGCAAATATTCTAAACCAAATGAAAAAAAAAATAGGAGGGTTAAAAATACTGTATCTACGGGAACAGTTTTTGGAACTAAGGTTAAAGGTACGCAGTTGGTAATTCTTCAGTTCTGAATGCCCTGAGAATCCTTCATGAGAAGACTGGAATGAGTCAGATGGAAAGGTTCCCGGGAGGGTGAGGTCAGAATGGAGGCCAGAGACCTGCCCAGAATCATGACCATAGATAACCAGAGATGCCTCAGTGATGGAGGGTACAGCCTCTGGTGCCAGGCTGCCCAGGTTCATATTCAGTTTCACCTCTAATCAGCTGTGCCATCCGCAGAGCAATTATTAGTTATTTAACATTCAAACTCTACCTAGGGGCTGGGCATGTAGCTCCATGGTAGAGCATTTACTAAGCAGAAGCAAGACCCTGGATTTGATCCCCAGTAAGACTAAGTAGATAAATACATACATAAATAAATAATATCTCAGTTTATTTATAAATAAATTTTTAAATTTATTATCTTTTCTAGGAAGTGGGGGTTAAAATGATGCCTTCTCCAAAGGGTTCTCATAGGATCATAAAAGTTGACTGGGGGAGTAGCTCAGTGGTAGAGAATTTGTCTTGCATGTATGCAACTCTGGGTTTGAAATCATCATGAAAAAAAATAAAAAATGAGAGAGAGAAGGGGACAGAGAGAGAGAGGGAGAAGGAAAAATGCAAACATATATGAAACACTTGGGATGGTGTCTTACAAAAGGTAAGCACCCACGGAGATATTTATTAGCTGTTGTTTTATTGTTACAGACAAATAGAGAACCAAATGCAAGTTGTAGACATTACTACTGGGTATGAGTCATTTCCATGAGGTGGCATAAACCAAGCTGAGAAAATAGAGAGTGTTGACACAGGATTAAAAAATGCACATGAATGAATATATTAATCTGAGAGTCTCAGTTGCACAAGAGAAGAATCTATAGCAAATCTGTATGTATATGCCAGTGTCAAAGAAGGATGAAGCAAGTTAAGGGAAAGGCATGGATTTATTGTCAGCTATGTACCCCTGGAGTAAACAGTAACTTAGAACAGTGCTGGACTTCCTACCGTGACAACAAAATAAGCAAATACAAATTAACGACCCTGGTGTCTTACTGTTGTGAAGTCTTGTGCATTTACTTAGAAGCCTCCACTTCCAGTGATAGGTTGCATTTAAAAGGTCTGAACAGCAAAGCAAAATAACATTGCAACTCACTGGATAATGTTGGTACAACGACAGAAAAGGAACTGTGACTAATGTACCCTATCTTATCTTTTTCCTGCAGTAATTAACCAGCTATTTTGGGATAATTTAATACTTTTCCCCTTCCTAAACCCTCCCTTTCCTAAAACACTTAAAGAGGTTGTGTTTGTCAAAAAGAGCCTATTCTAAATGCCATATTCACAGCATGCTTTCCATCAGCTTCTAGCAACAGGAATGTCCTCATGAATTCTAAAATAGTGTCCTAGAAGTCTGACGTAAATCCTTTACATTGTATTAGGAAATGTGTTCAAATTCTCATCCAGTCATCTCCACAGACCTAGTAAAGCCAAGACAAGAGGTGATAGATGGCGTCACCATCCAGGATATGTCCAGACTATCCATTTTACTGTGTTGAGTTGATCTGCTGATAAGCTGTATAGGCAGAAAGATATACTCTTTTATTCATCCAACATGAATTCTGTTGAATTGAATAAAATGGTCAGGGGTTGGTTGGACAGTATGAGGTTGGCAATCACAAGGATCTCAAGGACTCATTTGTAATATAGAAAGGGCAACTATTTTAATTGCAAACTGAGGTGGTATCTGGAAAGTCTAGGGCAGTGTAGAGGACTGCAGTCCAAGGAGACAGCAAACCCAGTTGAGAACAGCAGGATGGTCAAAATTGTACTGGAGCCTCTAGAAGTCTTTTCTCTTAGGACAACTGAGGAAGCTTTGCTCAATCTCTTCCTCTTGACCAGGCTTTGGGGGTTTGAGGGTCTCCCATATATTCTGAAGAGGTGTCTACTCTGTACCAATCTTTTCACAGGTGTGATTTCTTAAAGATCATAAGGAGGCTTGCAATAAAAATTCAGTTTGGGGGAGAATAGGTCTTGTGTGTTAAAGATTCACCCATTATTGCTGCTATTTCAGGCAAGCAATTTCATAAGAAAGTAGAAGAGTCAGGAACACAAAATTAATTTTTTTTCGTAAAATATAAACATATGCTTTATAAGAGTTTGGGAATTACGATCATGAAGAATAATGATGTGTAAAATTTTAAAGGTTAGATGTCACTTATTCAAAAGTCAAATAGATACAGGTCAGGAAAGCTCAGAATGGAAAATTTGAAATTTGATTTGTTTTATGTTAGTGGTTTTCTTTCCTGACTCCACATTAGAATGGACTGGAGAGCTTTCAAGAAACTTACACTGCAGGTAAGTTTCATCAGAATGTTTAGGAGAGGATTCTCCAGCCCTGGTACTGTTATAAGTGATTGAATAGGCAGTCAGAATGGAGAACAGCTGGCATCAATGATCATGATAGGTTCCCTTGACTAGAAGTTACCAAACACGCCTGACAGTGCGTTGAAAACATAGATTCCTAAGTACAGAGTGACTGAATCAAAGTCTTTGGAGGTGGGAGTGGATGCAAGAGAGGGTTGATGCTGGTGGTGATGTCACAATAAGGAGGAGGAAACTATTTTAAGAACATCTATAAGAAACCACTTCATTTGGCAAGCCAGACTACTAGGAATAGCTCTGGCACTTCATGCGCCGGTTTGCTAAAGTGAGGCATCTGTGAGGTCAGACTCCTGGGTTTCACTGTTTTCATCCTTATTGAGAGTATTAACTTGAAGTTGGTTGATTTAAAACTATTCAAGTTTGTTTTCTGGATGGATTTGTCTTGTCAAATTTAAGAAGGCACAGATGTGCCTTTCATGGGATTTTAGAATTTCTTTTTGCATATGCTCACAACCTGGAGCTTTGTAAACCAGGAAGAGTGCAAAGATACTTGGTTTTAAACTGAGGGCTATTACAGGTGGAATTCTCAAGCAAAACCATTATTTATGACTCCACCATCTTGGTCTCTCCCATCCACTGACTTTCCTGAATCTTTGCCATTATCATGCATTAACGATCACCCTCCTCTCCAAAGGCCCTCTAAAGTAGGGCCCCATTCACTGGCACCACTTCAGGAGCAGTGAGTAGACTTCCTGATTTCAAAATGTATGTATTTCCATTGCCCAGCAATATTTTATTCTTTGTGGTTTTGCAGGCCTCTCCATCCATCCTTCCTCTGTCATGGAAAAAGTAGAAAGACACCCTCTCTGCATTTTTCTCCAGTCCTGCTGAGACAGAGCTCACTTCCTTTCCAGTGGGGAAGACTCTCTGCTGCCAAAAAGTTCACTTGCCACTCACCACATACTTCCTCGGCTTGGAGTTGGTGGCGTTTGAACTCCAGGATTTAGATATTGATCTATGCTGCCCTGTTTTGTCCTGAGACTTCCAGAAAATAGACATAAATCTAGGAGTCAAATTACCACTAAGGAAAACAGACAATCTACAAGGGTCTTAAAGTAGTTTGGATGATCCATAATGGAATTCCTGATCTCAACGCTCTAAGATCTGCCTATCCCAGGGCTGTGCAAAGTAGGTATTCTAAAAACCCATTTCAATAAATACCTTGGACTCGACCTTCATCTTATCAAGTAGCAACAGCAACCTTTGACTCAGCAGTTATCAAGTAATTAAAAAAAAAAAAAAAGACTTGCCTCATAGTAGAACTGAAGTTCCATCTATTCCAGACAAATAACCAACTTTTCTAGTTCTGTGGGAGATTGGGTCTGAATTAATGAGAAAGTTCACCTTCATCCATCTAAAGCTCCTAAAATAGCTCAACCTTCCACTTTAATCAATCCCTGAATATGACCAGAGTCAATGCAGTGTACTTATATAAAGAAGAAATGTCAGTAACGGGAATGTTTGGGGGAAATGAAGATTAGAGTGAATAAAGTCAACGGGAAAAAGGCACGGAATACTGAAAATTTTCTAGAAACTCAAATTATGCTCATAGAGAGATAGATACATAAAAATGAGGAAGTTATTGAAGGAAGCATGGCATTTTGAAAGCATTTGTTTTAGGGAGCATCGTGACAGGGCTAAGTAAAGAAAAGGAACACAACTTTTAAAATGGAGTCTTCTGTTTAATTATTATCAATTCAAAAATTCTACACATATTTGAATAAAATAAATTTAAAAAAAATATTCCAGAAAGATAAGAAAAACACCATGAAAGTTGAAATACAAATGTTATGTGTTTGGGCTGGGGCTATAGCTCAGCTGGTAGAATGCTTGCCTTGCATGCACAAGGGGTGTGGGTTCAATCCCTAGCATCACCACCACCAAAAAAAATAAAATAAAATAAAATTCTCATAATCCTCTCAACTTTAAAAAAAACGTAATGTATTCAATTAAAGTCTAAAAACATAGAGAAAAGAATAAATATTAGAATGGTTCAGAGACTCTTTCCGGTAGGGCATTATCATGGATACAGTAGGATTCATCTGGATCTTCATAAGATTTTCAAGTTAGGAGTGAATTATGCCATGAGAAATAGCTAAGTGATTTTAAATATCATCATAATCTCACACTCACTTGAGAAAAAGAATATAGCCTGGCATGATGGTACACGTCTGTAATCCCTGTTACTTGGGAGGTTGAAGCAGGAGGATTGCAAATTCAGGGCAATTTAGGAAGACCTTGTCTCAAAATAATATTTTTTTTAAGGATGAAGATGCACTTTGGTTGATAGAGGGCTTTCCCAGCGTATGTGAGTCCTTGGTTCAATCCCCAGCACCACAATAATAAGAGTAATAATAATAACAACAACAGTGATAATAATACAGAAGTTATTTATTCCTATGTAACTGTTTTGAATTATCTTCATGTAGCTAAGTCTGGAAGTTCTCTAAGATCCTGTGCAAATCCAAGAGTCTTGGATTCCGTTGATGTCATTGTGGGTCCAAAGGACCACGTTTGACTCTAAACCAGACCTGCTGAGTCTGTGGATCAACTAGTAAGGCAAACCAGTCTAATGACATACTATTGACCATTATCACTCAGTCATTCATTCACCGAACTGAATTCCAAAGATGTAAACAATTAAAACTGCTCTTAAAGGAAAATGTTTCACCATTAGTGAGGTTGTTCAAAAGAGCATATCTAAGATTACAAAGATAGTAATAAAAAGGGAAAGAAAAAAGTCACCAATTTAATGTTGTAGCAACATCACTGAAGTAAATTCCTGCTCTTGATATGAGCACCTGAGGAAAATACACCTTAGTGTGGATCAGTAACCTCTAACATAACGTTCAAAAATCCAGGATCTTTTCTTCAATTATGCCTCTTATAAATGATGTAATTCCAACACTTTCTTGGGCCCTGATTTTTCCATCTGATTTGGATTGTGGGGCATGAAATCGGGTTACTCCTTATTGCTTGTCTTGATGACCCCATGGTAGAGAAACAGGGAGTGACATATGGAAAGCATTCTCTACTCACATCACCCATGTGTTGAACCTGGATCTACCACCTAAAAGCTGTGTGACCTTCAATATTTCACTTGTCTGAGCCTCAGACATCTCATCTGATAATAAAGATAATACTTAATGAACAAGTACACTCTAAAGGCCATATTCATATTATCTAGTAGATTCACCATAGCCAGTTGTGGTTTTGGAATCAACATTAATATATACTCGCTTTATTATTTCTGATGTGAGTCTGGGAAAATAAAATAGTAATATATTAACTGTTTCTGCCCTGGCTGTGTATGAGTGGAATCTTATGACAATCACTGTTTCCTCCCAGTTCTAAAAAGTTTTCGAAGGACATCATATCTGCTACCAAGATAAATAAACCACAAGCACAAGTTATAAATTTCTGCTGAGCAGTAGTTCTACTTCTGCATTATGGAAATTTCACAACTTACTTCAAAAAGACAGGACAGTGAAGGAGGAGGGTTTCCTACCTATGTATTCTCTGAAACACATGCTCCAAGACAGGTTCTGGGAATTTGGGGAAAGGAAATGAAGACTATGTTTTTAAAACAACAAAATAATCTTGATGATTTCCATAGGAATTTACTCACATTTTTGATAGGATATTCACATTATTTTTAGTGAATTTCTCACTCGGGGCTATGTGTAAGTCATGGGTGATGTGAGTAGAGAATGCTTTGGGAGGGAAGAGTCTTGCTCTCCCACCTGCTAAGTGTGTGGCAGCCACTGTTTTCTCAGTGGGAATCTCTGCTTCTACCATTTCAGGGTGCTGTGTGTCAAGGTTATAGCAGCATCCCTGGAGCATAACAGGCACTTGATTCCAGCTATCTTTTTATCTTGCCCACTCCTCAGGGATAGGGATTGCATTGTGGTCTTCTTGGTCCAGAATTCTGCAGCACTAGACCCATGGCCACAGAACAGGTGCAACTACTGAGGTTCCACCACTGAGCCTTGACTACAGTCCCATTTGTTTTTTAATAAAAAGCAAAATAGAGACCTATGTACATTTTATCCCACATTTAGTGCCAGGCTGATTTAAGTAAAGTTAAAATTTCCCAAAGTGTTTGGGCAATGAATCTTGGAGAAAAGAGTCCCACTAAGTAATGTATTTGAGAAAGCCATTGTTCTGATTGTGCAATGTCCCTCCACTCTTGGAGACTAACAGTGTGGAAAAACAGGTTAAAGGGCTCTAAAAAGAAGGTGTTTTGCTGTGTTTAGGCCATTGTTTTCTAGTAGAACTTAACAAGAGAACCTTTGAACTCTAGATGTAAAATGCTATTTTTTTTAAGGAGATGAGGAAAAAAGGTAGCAAGTGTGTATAATATATTTAGATTTTTTTTAAATATTATAAAATCTTTTTTAGAACTTTAACCACTAAGGGAGAAATATTTAGATGTGAATTGAAAACTTCATATAAGGGTTAAAAATAGAAAACTAAGGGTGATTAACTCTGCAGGAAATAGTGTTCTGAGATACTTCAGGATTCTGTCTCCAAGCAGGTATTGTTCAATAACTGGAAAAAATAATAGATGCGGCATGAGCTAGCATTGATCAATAGACAATAAATGCATGCTCTTGAAGAAGTTAGTTGAAAATGTATGTAGCTACAAATCTTGAAGACAAGAGTAATGAAAAAATAAATGCTTTAGGAGATAGTCTATGTGTGACAAATAAATTTTAATATGGGTATTAGGATCTAAATATTTAAAATCCATTCAATCAACATATATTACTGAGTATCAGCTTTATGCCAGTTATAGTGCTGGGTTCTAAAATCAAAACAAATGGAGTTTACAGTCTATGTGAGGCACTGATTCAAATCTAATAACCATAAAAATAAGTGTCAAAGTGTGCCTACAACAAGTTCTGTGAAAGGAGAGACTTCTGCTCTGATTTCTATTTTCAACAAAAAGATCAGAAACTTATCATGCTTTGTTCACTGTTTTATCCCCAGTGCTTGCCACAGAGTCTTGCACGGAATTACTCAAAGGATATTTGTTAAATTATTTGAATGAATGCATAGATTAATGAATGGGCAAGAATGTAGAGTAGAGGGATCTGACAGTCACAGTGATGAAGGAATAGGATTCCTAAAAGAAGCTGACTTCCTTTTTTTAATATTAGTGCATTGTAGTTATACATAATCGTGGGATTTGTTGTTGATTAGTACATGCACACAGTATAACAATGTAATTTGGCCAATATCCCTTCCTAGCACTTTCCCCCTGACCTTTGAAGGGTGTGTGATGAATAAGGAGAAAAGGGAGGCCTATGCTCAGATGTGTGCATGAGGGAATGCATGACTCCCCATAAGAAAAGACAGGAGGGGCTGGGGTTGTGGCTCAAGCGGTAGCGCGCTCGCCTGGCATGCGTGCGGCCCGGGTTAGATCCTCAGCATCACATACCAACCAACAAAGATGTTGTGTCCGCCGAGAACTAAAAAATAAATATTAAAAAAAAATTCTCTCTCTCTCTTTCTTTCCTCTCTCACTAAAAAAAAAAGAAAAGAAAAGAAAAGAAAAGACAGGAGTGCTGGTGGTGGGATGGAGATGTCAGAGGGAGAGAATGGAGTCCTCAGGACAAGGTGGGATGGGCCTATTAGCAGGGGCAAGATGGGTCCTCTGAGACAGTGATTCCTCTCTTTATTTAAGGCCAAAGGAAAATCACTGAGTACGTTAAGCCAAAGGAAAAGCTAACATAAGCAGATTTCTGTTTAAAATTAGAATAAGGGTAGAGAGGGAGGAACAAAGCAGATACAGGGGACGACCTTGGAAGTTGCGCAGTAGTGCAGGTAGGAGGTAAGGAGGGGGTTGCTCAATCCTAGTCAGGCTGGAGAGGACTGATCCAGGGGAGATTTAGAGGTGAACTCAGAAATACAAGGATGGAGGCAAGATCTCAGACAGAGCCAAAATTTCTGGTTTGCATAACAAAGCAGAGAGTGGGAACAATGTGAGACATAGGTGGTGCAGGGTCTCCCCAACTCAGACCTATAGAGTATGGTTGTGAAGGATCATTAGAGCTCAAGAAAAGAGTATCATTTCAGATATAATTAGTGAGCACTCATTTTAGCCAAGGTTCTTGTGTGGTGATTGCTCATTAAGGACATTGATCAGCATGGGATCCTGAATTAAGTTAAAAAAAAAAAAAATCAGCACAGTGCTAGGTGAGAGTTTTTGTAGTTGCTAGACTTTCCCTGTCAAAGACGATTATCTCCATGTGGAACATAAAGTGTTTTTTAACATCTTTTCTTTTTAAAAGTCAGTAAAGAGGTGGGAAAGGACCATCAGCGCACAACTAAAACAATGTGTTCTGGAGTCTTAAAGAAGAATCCTGAAAATTTCACTTAAAAAATTGAAAGCTAGGGCTGGGATTGTGGCTCAGCGGTAGAGCGCTCACCTAGCACAGGTGGGACCCAGGTTCGATCCTCAGCAACACATAAAAATAAAGGCATTGTGTTGTGTCTACACCTAAAAAATAAATATTTTAAAAATTGAAAGCTATATGATTATAATGCACCAATAAAAATTAATTTAAAAAACTCTGAAAGCTAAGGAATAAAAAGATAAAGTCCAGAAAACCACCAAAGTTATGTTTATTCATTAAGCTGGGACAACTCCTGAGGTTTGGAGAAGAAAAATAACAAATAAGAATAGTGGTGGGCACAGTGGTGTGTACATGCAGTCCCAGTTACTTGGGAGGAGGACGCAGGAGGATCACTTGATTCCAGGAGTTCCAGACCAGCCTGGGCAACACTGGGAGAACCCTTCCTCCCATTTTTTTTAAATTTTGAAAATGGAAGCTACATTCTGGGCAGAAAAAGTAAGTCAGAGGCATCATAACCTGGGATTTAGAGGAGTGCTTCTCAAACTTAAACATGCATATCAATCACATGGGGAAATTTTTTCAATGCATAATTTTTCCAACTGCATAATTGCAGTTCAGTAGGTCTGTGCAAGCTTGAAATTCTGTATCTCTAAAGAGCTCCTGTGATGCTCTCCATAGCTATGATTTAGATTAGGTTGCCTTGAGGACTCAGTAAAGCACTGAGTTCTGATTCTACCACTTATTAATCTCATGCACTTGACCAAGCAACTTAACCTCACTAAGCATCAATTTCCTCATCTCTAATAGAGTAGTAATAGCACCTTCCTCACAGGGTTGTTGTATTCATTGGGATAATCATGGGCGAGCAAAAGCACTTGTTCAATGCTTACCACTGGTATTATTAACATTATGGAAGTCATAAATTCAAGAGGGGAATGGGACTGAAAGCACGAAGGTGAAGGTTTTGAATTATTTCAACTTGATAAATCCCCAAATATGGAGATGGTTTAGAATGACTGAGGCTGAAGCACATCACCATGTTGCATGACAATGGGTTTAACCTACTAGGTAAGTCTTATATCTTGTGTACATCATTTCTCATTATTCTATTCAACAGCTAACTGCCCATATACCAATCCCATTAAAGTTGAATCATACCAATTCTGGACATAGGAAAGGTAAACTGACATAAACATCAACTCCATGTGAGAAAATTCAATTACAGGACCATTATCAAAATGTGTTTAAACTCAAATAATCAAGTGCCTCTACAATAATAGGATTTTCCCATTTCTCTTCCAATGAAATGGTTTTTCTAGAGACACATAATTTACTCAGATTAAAAAGCATATGGGGACAAGAGAATATACTTAATTTCTCTCACTGAACATGCAATAGATTTAAAGGGAGCCCTAACTCTGATATATAATATGTCCCACTGGTCCTTCTGGAACTCGAGGGGGTAAAAAGTCTTCCAAAAATAATGCTTTTATTGACGTCAGTAAATCTGAAGTGAAACAATTAAATGCTTTCACTTCATCTTGCATACAATTGCATACAATTGGGCACTGAGAGTCAGCTTTATGCCTGACATTATCCTACAAGTTGTACAGGGGCAAAAAGTTTAAGTGGAGTTCCTAGCTTCAGAAAGAATACAAACGATTTGTCAGACAAGATGTACACACACAAAACACAGCAACAGGCAGGGCAGCATGAGACTGACTGGTGAAATGACATGAGTAGGCATCACCAAAGGAGAAAAGAGATACTCAAATGGAGAACAAATTACACTGAAGCAAATTACACTGGATTTGGGCCTTGAAGAATAACTAAAAAGATTTGGATGAATCTAGAAAAGTGAGAAGGTCATTTCCTGCAAAAGCAACAAGAATAAGAAATATGAAGATGAGAAATAATGTGGTATGATTTTGAGTGTGCAGAAAGTCATAGAAAATAGGAAAATAATATCCATTCAGTATGTATGGTGGGGCCAGATCATGGGAAGATTTTTGGCAGTCAATTGAGGACACTATTCTAAAATAGACATAGGTAATGTTTTGGAGGGATAAGTATGAAAAATATAATTATAGACGTATTTAATTCTTAGCTGAGAAAATCATTGACACTTCCATTTTTAATATGATATCAGATGACAATGTTAACCATACAATCACACACACACACACACACACACACACACACACACACCTGCAAGCACATAGCACCAAAATGCTGTAGACACTGAAAAAGATCCAGAATCATAGTATGTGTTCACCCTACTCTTCCGTCAAAGAACTCATATTTAGCAATATATAGAAGGATTCTTTTGACTTGGAACTTTCAGAAGATGATGAAAGGATTTACATCCTTACGCCCAAATAAAAAATGCTATGCCCTCTAGGCAAGCAATGTGGCTCAGTGGTAGAGTAATTACTTTGCACAGGGCCTATTTTCTCAGCACTGAGTATATATAGGTATATACATATATCCTTTATTTTTCTAGGTATAACAAATGACCCATAAAAAACCATTAGTGTATTCTACTAACCAAAAATCTGGTCATCGCTGTAACAATAATAATGCTTTATTTTTGTGGCTGTGGAATAGGAGAGCAAGACTGATCTTGTCTGATGCTCTTCTGTGTGGGCCCAGTGATCTGCACACGTAATGCCTGGATTGGGCTGGAATGTTCATATCTTGCTTCAGGGCTCTTATTGCTAAACCTAGGTCACTGCTTCTGCCACTTCTAGCTCCAAACATCATCTTTGTAGATTAAGGTCATAAAGTCCTGCTTCCCTCCCTCCAATAAACCCCTCAAATGCTGACCATGGCTTTGCTGTATCTGTATGTGCCCTCTCTCAGGCAGCTGTGTTTCCTCTGGGAAACAGTGGTCGGCCGTCTTCTGCTGTGGCAAGCAACAGTCACTTCTTCTTGTAGTGAGAACTGAAACCAGAATGACCATGTGCCAGTTCCTGGACACTTCCTATTAAATAACAAAGTTCCTTTCCTCTCACTATAAAAGCTATAATTTAGTGGTTCAGAGCACAGGTTCTTGGATTTGAATGTCAGCACTGTAGTTTACCAATTGCATACTCTTGGGCATGCTACATTTCTGTGTATCAGCTTTCTTTATTTTAGAATGGGATAATAATAGAACCAACCCCACAGGGTTATGGCTAACTTAACTAAATCATCACATGTGAGGAAACTTTAGAAATTGTTTGACATATAGTAAGAATTCAATAATGCTTGACCTATCTCTATTATTATAGTCTTTATGACACAATATTGTAGAGATTTCATGTGGTCCTCACTCACTGGCTAATTATTTCTCCATCCAAAACAGATTCTAATATTACATCATCATCATTACCATTTGACTAGGTATTTGAGTATGGTGTACATACGAACTTGTTCAAATGGCAATACAAAGGAGAAGACATAGCACATTATATTTAGTCTTAACCTTTGTAATTGGAAAAAAAAAAGTCTTCCTAAGAATTGAGAAACTAGATGAGTTTTTACCACCCCTTCAATATGTGAACATGAAAGCTCAAAGTAGAATAACCCCTAGCACTAAAGAAATAAAGAGCAGGATAAAATCTGATGTTCTTAAATGATTTCGTCACTATGTTCTTGCAAAACTTTTGGAATTTGTGTGAAGTGCATTCACCAGCTTTTTAAAGAATCTCTGAATCTGTAGTCTAAGAAGAATTGAAACAATGTGAAGCAATACAATTTTTATAGATTATCTGCTTATAGAGACAGAATATTTTTTGTACATGAAAAATTAAAGAGCCAAACAAAATTGAAGGTAATATGGAAGGTGAGGAGGGAGTGAGATCAAATAAATTTAAACTGTTGTATGAAGGTTGTGGCAAAATTATCAGGAAATAGTTATGAATAGCAAATGTTATTAAAATGGGTTCATCACAATCTTCTTTCCCTCGACAAATGTGAATTTAAGTGTAATCTGCTTTACCTTAATAATTTCGTGCATATCTTGGAGGCAAAGGGAATGGATTTGATCATATTGTTAAAGTGTCTTTGGTCCTCAAATGCTACAATTCCAAAAGAAACCTTTCAAGATTCTTAAATCTTTTATTTCTAAACAAAAATAGAATGATAAGACCAAATTGCAAAGTCAATTTTCTGCCATTTTCTTCCTAAAGATCTAATACACACCTTAAACTCAATGTATTTATGTATATATTAATGGAGGAAAATTGGTGACTTGATTAGAAAAAGGAGGCACTCTAAAAATTAAATTAATATTTTAAAATTAAATTAATTAATTTTATTTTAAATTCTTAATATGGGGCAGAGAATGTGGATCCGAGGTAGAGCACTTGCCTAGCATGCATGAGGCCCTGAGCTTAATCCCTAGCACACACATGCAAAATTGTTAATCTGATTTTAGAAAAAGTTACCTGAGCTCAAAAGCACTGTATAAATTTTAAAAACATGTTACACTGTTTCAGTAAAGTTATTAAAGAAGAATGTTGGCTAAGGAAACCAAAATGCAACTGTCATACCAAATCAACATGCATTTATTTTAAGTATTACAATCATCTCTTCAGGAAAAAAAAAATAGAGAGACTTTTCCCCCTCTCCAAATCCCATTGTATCGCCTAACTTCTAAGGTGACGAATCTATAAGGGATATGTGATTTAATTTACTACTGATTTAATAGAGAACCCAGGTTTATCTCTAGTTATAATATGCACAAAATTGGATAATTATTGGAGGAATACTTAACATATTTTTTCCTCTGTCACCTTACACAAAATAATCTTCTCCTCCTTGTAAATATTTGCTAATCATTTATTGGGCATGTAAAATATGCCACGTGCTGTGTTGAGTCTGACCTGGAGAGACATACAAGAAACCATGTGAAGATGTCACAGGCTGCAATGGAAATAGAATGGTGTTCTGGAATGCCTGACAGGGGGCACTGCTCAAAGTGGGGGATACATTGTCTGATTCTGTTCACTTTCCATGCAGTGTCCTGTAGCTCTGTACCATAGGGGCGGGTGGTGGCCCCTGCACTTACTTCTCATGGTTTTTCTATGTTAGTTAATACATGGCTGGGTGTGATCAACGAAACTACTAACGTGAGATTGGAGTCCTGGAGGAAGGAAGAAGCCAGGGTATTTCTCCGCTGTCGCTCTGCCTTGGGTGGTTCTCCAGCATGATGAGCATCTCTCAGTGGCTCTCACCAGACTTCTTGATATGAGATTTTCATTGTGGTCCCTGAACTTCAGCAAACCCACCTCATTTTGTTTCTCCTGTGTGAAGCTGGTACAGGCTTTCTGATGTTGCTAATTTCTGGGTTATTTTACCATCCCCTGTTTGGCTTCTTAGTTTTTCAACCACAAGCACAGCTAACACTATGTGTTACCTTTTCATGTTTAAAACACTTAAAAGTGACTTCATTTTCCTGGGTGGACCCTGATGGATACATGACATCAATTTAGGCTTACCAGAGGAAGTGAGGTTGAGGATAAGAGCTACAGAACCAAAAGGATCCAAACAAATGATACTCTAGAAACACAATACAGGCTAATGAAAGTGAAATACCATGTTACAGGAGAAAGTTAGGACTCTTCAAGGAGCCCAAAGCAAGCCAGTGTGGCTGTGGCATCATACAAGAAGGAGAGGGAGATCAGAATTAAAACCAGAGAGGTGAATGTGTTCAGGATTACACAGTTTTTTATTTCAAGTATGAAGGAGAATGTTTCAATGATTACTGTGACTACTTTGTGGATTGATGGGTTACACATTAGGAGGGAAGAGAGTCCAAGATTCTAGCCAAAGAGATGGAGAAAAATGGGAAAATACAAAAATAGTTTTGTAGAAAGAGTTGACCAAACTTATTTCTGGCATCAATGTCACAGATGAGAGAAAAACATGAACTGGGGAATTCTCCCAAATCATTACCTGAGCAACCAAGAGGATCCTGGCATCATCAACTTGGCAGGAAGAATGACGAGGCAGGAGGTTTTAAGCTCTACTTTTGAGCCATCTATGATTGTTCTAAACACAAGGTTTCAAGGGGAATCTTTAGAAATCATCATATTTTTAAAAATAAACTTTTAAAGAAACTAGTAGAAACATTTTGCACGTGTATATGTTTAAAAAAAAGTCAGTGGACTCAAAAGCTAGCTCTACACAATTAATTTGATTAATGTAAACATATTTTCAAATAATTTAGGATGCATGAACAATTGCTTGAATGGACTTTTCTACATGCATGGTTTAAGGGAAGCAGATGCTAATTAAGAACTCTCCTCCTTAGGAAACATGGTTTCCCAGGAAATCAATCACATTTTATGCATTATGTGAAATGAGTGCACAAATATCAATTGACCCTGAGTCAATGATTTACCTCCCATTTTACCTAACCCCACCAGAGAAAATAATAATGACTACTCTCAGAAGAATCTCATAGATATTCTGAGTAGAGATCTTCTGAGGTTGCAAATTGTCTGACATTGGGTGCTCAGTGCCAGTGTTGGTTGGCCAGACATAACCTCTGCTTTATGTAGCTCATATGCTCTTCTTTAGTTCTCGTGCTATGGTTCTGACTTGATGATGCACATCTTCTCTCATTTGAATCACATTCCTCCTCTGCACAACCTCTTCCTGACACTATTTCCTTCAAATGTGTTCTCATTGTCAGTCCCAAAGAAGCATCTTGTCCTATTACATGGAAATCCTAAAATGGCTTTTTTATGTCTTTGGTATTTCTCTAGTCCTTCAACATCACCCCCCCCCCCCAACACACTCAAACATACACACACATCTGCCCCAGGTGGTCTTGCTTGGAATCTCAACCTTTTGGATAGCTCCAAATGTCACCGATGTGTATAGAATATCATATGATTCAATACAAAATGTATCTGCTGTGCTTTATTCAAAACATATCTTCAAACATTCAGGGAATAAAAGGTTTAGTTTCATAATAAGAACTAAAGTTTATTTTAAAGATTTATGATTCTAAAAGAGCCTTTATTGTGAATTGAGTTTTGATAAAGCATGGAAAAAGGAAGCAGACACTGAGTGAGTTAGTCTGTGTTTATTAGCTGCCTTCTTCCAACTGGAAATAAAGCATCTCAGGTTTAAGGATGGCATAGCAAGATAGTAAAGGAGATTTTTCTCTGATCCTGATAGGAGAGAGATAGAAAAAAAAACTTAAGTTTTAGCAAGAGAAGAAATCAAAATAAGCCTCCCTGCCGCATGTGGTGGCTCTACCTATAATTCCAGTTACTTAGGAGGCTGAGGCAAGAGGATTGTAAGTTTAAGGCTGGCCTCAGCAATTAAGTGAGATCTTTTCACAAAATAAAAAAGGGTGGGGTTGTAGCTCAGTAGTAAAACACTCCAGGGCTCAATCCCCAGTACCAAAAGGAAAAAAAAAGAAGCCTTAAAAAGCTACTCTAGTTTTGAAATAGAAATATCCATTTTGAAAACTGGAATATAACAGGGGAGAGCTATGAAAATATCGCAAAACAAGTATCAGATAAAACCAAGGACATATTTATAAAATTCATACATTCTAGCTGGATACTCTTTGGGTTAGAATAAATAAGAGCTTCCTAGTTGTAATAAAAGGAAAATTATGGAAAGCATGATGAAAGAATACACACACACACACACACACACACACACTTTTAAATAGTTTAATTGATATCAGAGTTTCTTTTTTGAGAAAAGAGGGAAGAAAGTGAGAGAAAAGAAGAGGGAGCTTAGATGCAGGGCAGGCAGCAAGAAACCCCAGCAGGGTTGGCCAGGGTCCTTTCTGAACAGAGGTGTCCACACTTAAGTTGTCTGTACTGCTGTGACAGGAATCCCCTGCATTGCCAGAAAACTTCAGTAAAGTCAGCTATACGTGTTTATGCTGAAGTTTTTAAAAATATCACAGGAACTGACTTGACTCAAGCTTTGAGGGCCTGAAACAGGAAAAAAAAAGGAAGTTCAGCAGATGAGACAGGAGGGGCAAGAAAGGACTTCCATCCTTCCCCAGTTCAATTCCTGGATTGGCTGGTGAAACAATAAGGATGTGGGATAAAGAACAAAAGCACTCTTTATTTAAATTTTAAAGAAAAGGTGACCCTCCCATAAGTACTGATTGAGACTCGTTTCCTTGTGAACTAAATTATTTGTAATTGGAAGAAAGACTATTTCTCTGTTCTGGAGGAAATTATTAAATTTTTGGTACAGCAATTTTCATGTATGGTTTGTTATATATAAATATATGTTTATAGCTTGCAAAAACAGTAACTTACATTTGTTGAAATTTTTTAATTAAAGAATTACATTCTCTATATGATAAAAAAAGAATAAAACATTGACTGGACTGGGACTAAATGTTCTGTGACTCAACAATGGACATTTTAGGAGCTGATCCTGATAGGAAAGAAAGAAAAAACGTAAGGTTTGGTAAGAAAAGAAATCAAAATAAGCCTCACTACTTGCTGCTATACTGATCAGCAAGCAGAGAATTGGTTTCTTTTTTGTTTTGGTTTGGTTTTTTTTTTGTTTTTTTGTTTGTTTCTTTTTGGTAGGGATTGAACTCAGGGGTACTCAAGCACGGAGCCACATTTCCAGCCCTATCTTGTATTTTATTTAGAGAACAGGTCTCACTGACTTGCTAAGCCTTTGCTGAGGCTGGCTTTGAACTTTCGATCTTCCTGTCTCAGCCTCCTGAGCCACTGGGATTACAGGTGTGCGCCACTGCAGCACACAGCAGCACACAGCAAGCACAGAATTTTAATCCTAGTGCTTAGGAGGAAATAATTAATGACACTTGTTTTCAGCTTCATGGACCCGTGGGAATCTTATTAAAATCATGGATCATCTATCCAATCACATATTCACTTAAATGAAAACGCTTGTGTAAAATTTCAGGAGTTTTATTTACCTTCTGCAGTAAGAATCTCAATTGTGCTGTGCAAAGTGGCATACACCTGTAATCCCAGTGGTTCAGAAGGCTAAGGCAGAAAGGTTGAGAGTTCAAAGCCAGGCTCAGCAACAGCGAGACGCTAAGCAACTCCATGAGACCCTGTCTCTAAATAAAATACAAATTGTACACATATTTGAATATGTGTACACTATGGGTGTGTGACCTGAGGATGTGGCTCAGTGGTTGAGTGCCCCTAAGTTCAATTTCTGGTTAAAAAAAAAAACAAAAAAACTCAATTGTATTATGTATGTTTTGAAAAACAAGCTATATTTTGGGAAATGTTACACCCTGCCATTTCTTCTCCAAACCATGATACAAATTCATGTTGTTTTTATCAGAGAACACCTGAGATCCTATCTAATTTATAGGAATGTCACAAAATGATTTTTTAAAAGGTAAAAATACTACTTAATCTTTTTGCTGTGTGTTCTATATTTTTTAAATGACACCTCTATGCATTAATGAAAGGAAGTATTTTTTGAATTCTGACCTGTGGTTCTGAAAAAATTTCTCCTCACACTCAGTCTGAAAATGGCATAAGGATAGATGTACTTTTCTTAATTAATTAAGTTCTTCCATTACTTATGCAATCTGGAACATGTCATTTAACCTCTTTCAGTACCACCTTATCTATTGAATGAGGAAGTTCAACAATCAACTTCAAAAGTTCCTGTAACTCTAACATTACATGCCCTATAATATAAAATGGCATTAGAACAGAGAAATAGTCTCTCTTCCAATTACAAACTTCTAATGGTAGAGGCTACGCCAAGTGCCTCACTGGTCCTTATTATGGAATTGTGTATATAGTAAAATAAACTCAAGTGACTTACTCAAAGGAAAGGATATTTGAATCTATTCCTTTCCAAATACTCTAGATTCTTTGAGCACAACATCACACTATGTAGATCAGATGAATATACTTGTTGAAGTACTATTAATTATCAGATGACTCTGATTTCATCCATATATGTTTCTTCTCTGCCTAGTGAAGTGAATCCAGATGGTTTCCCTGTAAGTCAGGGATCATGGGGATTCAGGACTGTGTGGTACTGAGCTAAAAAAGTGTCAGAGGCCTAAAATATGTCATCTTCAGTCTCATGCAATGTGATTGAATCCTAGATACTGTTTGTTAAGTGATATAAGATTTAGTAAGTGATATAACCAGTCCTCTATTCATGGGCCCCTAGATTGATTGTTTTTAGTCTTTTTTATACAAGCAGTGCTGCAGTAGGCATTCTTGGATAAATATCTTCATGAGTATATTTGAATATATGTACATTATGGGTGTATAACCTTCAGTTGCTGGCTACATTATCAAGATGTATCCATCTTTTGAATCAAATCACAAGTCATTAGTCAAAGGCAGTTGGGATACATTTGGATTATAGCCAATGACAAGTACTGGGGATTGAACTCAGGGGCACTTGACCACTGAGCCACATTTCCAGCTCTATATTTTATTTCATTTAGAGACAGAGTCTCACTGGGTTGCTTATTGCCTCACTTTTGCTAAAGCTGGCTTTGAATTCATGATCTTCCTGTCTCAGCCTCTGGAGCCACTGGGATTAGAGGTATGTGCCACTGGGCCTGGTTGTACTCATTTTTTTTAAGATTTTAAAAATTAAGGCTGAGGATGTAGTTCAGTGGTAAACCATTTGCCTAGCATGTACCGGGATCTGGCTTCAATCCCCAGCAAAACACACACACATACACAAAGCCTTCTAAAAAGTATTTGGGAAAGTTTTACAGGTAGACAACTGACATAACTAAACAGCAAGCAGATTAGATTCACAAAGTTAATTTAAAAACATGAAGGAATTTGGTTAACTAAGTGTGTAAATGTAACTATACACATATAAAACTCTCCTAAAAGTGGTCACTAAAATTATTTTGGTTTACAAAAATGGAATAATAAGGACAAATACCTGAGATAATCCATCTAAAAAGAGGAAAGGTTTATTTTAGCTCATAGTTTCAGAAGTTTTAATCCCTATTGTATTAGCCTTGCTAATTTGGGCCTGTGGGGACAGAGTACATCATGGTGGAATTGTATGACACAGGACGCCTGCTTGCCTAATGGCAGCAAGCAAAACAAAACAAACAAACAACAACAACAACAATAACAACAAAAAACCGAGACAGGAAGCGGCTGGGGTCCCAGTCTCCCCTTTAAAAGCACATCCCCAATGACCTAAGCTTCTTCCACTAGATTCCACCTGCTAAAGCTTCTACCCTGTATCCAGGCACGTTGGCACTCCTGTAATCAAAACTGCTTGAAAGGCTCAGGCGGGAGGATTGCAAGTTCTAGGCCAACCTGGATCATGGAGCAAGTCCCTGTCTCAAAATTTTTAAATGAATCGATTAATTAAAGGGCTGAGGATGTAACTCAGTGGTAGAGTGACTTTGGGTTCAATTCTCAGTATAAAGGGAAAAAAAAAGGAAGGAAGGAAGAAAACTTCCTTCCCCTTCCAATACTTTCACAGGCTCATATCCAGCCCTCAAACACAGGAGTGTTTAGGAGACTTCAGATTGAACCATGGCAATGCATTAGCTGAATTTTTAAATCTTTAGTAAGAACTAGGTTTATGGATTTTCAACTTTAATAAATTTAGTGCTAAATTTTTAAGCACAATTAAATTTCTGGATACTCTTTTCTTATATACTTTTAGGACAAAAATATTCATATTTAGTAATCACCACCTTCACTCCTTTAATATTTACTCAATAACATTAAAAAATAAAAATTTTATAGAGGCTTCTACATATAAAAAGGAAAACACTGTTGGAAAAAAATGGCTTTATGAGAAAATTAAATACAAACCATCAAAAAACAAGAAGACATACTTATCCTCATTCATGGCTAAAAAATGGGGAATTTCAAAAACATGATTCCAAACCATGTGAGTCAGTGTGGGCTGAGAGATAAGCTCTGGCATTTCTACATAAGAATGTAAGCTAGAACTGCATTTTGGGGAGACAATTTGCCAAAACTATCATATTTTAAAATTTATATATCCTTGGACTTGGTATTTCTATTTCTAGGAATTTATCATGTACACATATTTGAATGTTTTCACAAAGGCATTTCTCCAAAAATATCAAGGCAGCACTGCTTTTATTATAAACATTGAAAACAATCTAAATACTGTCAATAGAGGCAGATTTTTAAAAAATGAAAGAAAACAATTAATCCATGCAATGACTTATCACACAGCCATTAGAAAGAGCAACAGAGTTCTTTTTGTGTTGATACAAAAATCTTAGATTATGTTAGTTAATTTTAAAAAAGTAGTTTTGGGTGGATAGCTTAGTGGAAGAGTGCTTGCCTAGCATGTGCAAGACACTGGCTTTGATCCCAACAACACAGTAAATGAATAAATACATATATAAATAAATCATACTTTATGTTATCCTCCCAATGCATACTAGAAGGAAAAAGATATATGTTTGTATGTATGAGTACATGTGTGTGTCAACGCTTGGAAAAATTCTGGAAGAATATAAACATAGAGATGACTTGATAGCTATAAAGATGATGGATTCATTTTCCTGGGCTGTTATGTTGCCCAATATTGTGACAATGTCTCCAGAAAGAGATCCAGTCTCTACCTGAACATCTCTAATACCGAAACTCATGGGCTTAAAGAAACAGAAATTTATTCTGCCGTAGTGCTGGAGTCCAGAAATGAGAAATTAAGGTGTTGGCCAGGTTGATTCCCTCTGAGGACTTTGAGGAAGAATCTTCCATGTCTCTCTTCTAGCTTCTGGTAGCAACTGCCACTTGTTGGTGTTCCTAGGCTGGTGGATGCTTCTCTCCCATCTCCACTTCCATCTTACAAGGCCTTCTGCCTTCGCCTCTGTGTGTTCAGATGGCCACCAGCTTGTAAGTACGACAGCCATACTAAATTAGAGGCCAACTTAGAGGCCAGCAGGACTTCATCTTAACTAATACAGTCACATTCTGAGGTACTTGGGATCACAACATATCTTTCTGGGGACATAAAATTCAATTCATACAAAACGGGTAAGGCCATCCTAAGCCTACAGGGGGAAAAAAAAAAAGAAAGAAAGAAAAGTAAAAGAAATCAAAACTAAAAATTAGTCAAGGAGAAAAGACTTCTAATTAAGTAATCCAAGCATGATTAAATGTTATTTACAGTCTTGATCCCTTTGAATATAAACATTTGGAGAACAAATGCCATGTTATATAAACTGTGTGTTCAAATCTCAACTTTGGGCATTCAATTCATTTTTATGATATTTCTCTCCTCCACTTCAAGACTTCCTTTTAATGTACAATAGTATAAAGATAAAGCACAATTTCCTGGAAACAATATTTTTATTTTGTGGAGTCACATATTTGAAAGGATCTTTTGAGATCCTTGAGTATATTGCTCAATACTGTGACAGTGTCTCCAGAAAGATCCAGTCTCTACCTGAACATCTCTAGGAATGAAAAATCCACCACTCCCTGAAGCAGACTTTCTATTATAGGATGGTGCAGATGTTTGGAAAGGGACACTGAGTCAGGTCCTGCCTTCCCAAAATTTTCACTAATAAATCTTTCTTTTGGCTGGGGGGGGGGTGATTGAACTCAGGGGCACTCAAACATTGAGACACATCCCCAGCCCTATTTTGTATTTTATTTAGAGACAAGGTCTCACTGACTTGCTTAGTGCCTCTCTGTTGCTGAGGCTGGCTTTGGACTCCTGATCCCCCTACCTTAGCCTCCCGAGCCGCTGTGATTATAAGCGTGTGCCATCATGCCTGGCTTCACTAATAAATCTTCGATTGGTCGTCTGAGCTTTGTAAAATTACATAGATGTGTTACATGTTATATTTATTCATGCACATATATAATGCATATATCTTTGTGTATTACATGAATATATTTTTTAACATTATAAGTAGTCAAATATTTGGGGATAGATACCTCGAGGTTTCTGTTCTATGTCTTAGTGACAATTATAAGTCAGATTTTTTGTTAGAGATAATGTCAAAAATCAATATTGCTGGAGGAATAAGCAAATAAAAGAAAAGTAGTTAGGCCAGCAGAAGTCAAAATGAAAGTATTGGTTGTGAAAATCATTAAGCAACAGTGATGATTTATCTTTAAAAAAATACATTCTCATTGACATTGATCCTTGCAAACATGTTTGTCATCAGTAATGCATATCATGTAATTTGACTGACATTTTTAGTAAGAAAATGCCAATATAAATTCAACTTTTCTTTTTCTTTTGGAGTTTCAAGACTCATTTCTAGAATGTTTCAAAAGTAGTATCTATACTGGGAAGAGTGCTACAAACAAGGCAGTGTATTTAAAATATATAAGGAAGAACTGAAAGCCTTGAAAACAAGAAAGGAATATTTTGTGGGAATTTTGCCCAAACTATTGTTTAGAAAACTTCTGCTCCAGGCAGCTTGAACAAAGACACAGATTCTGTGTCAAAAGGGTTCCATAAAATGGTGACAAATTGTTCCATTCACAGTTACTCTGCCAGATTTTGCCACACAGTATGAGAGACATTAATAAATATATGTCGGCCTGTCATTCTTCACAAAACACTCCCTTTACCCAAACAAATAGGCTCATTTGAGACTACAATGGACATCTTTGTCTAGGAAACACTCAATTTGTAGATACATGCTGTTTTCTTCAAGCACCAGTTTATACAAAATTCTTTATACCTGGTCAAAGAAAAAAAAAAGGATCCCTCTTTGGAATATGAAACATTCTAGGATTCTCAGAAGAACTGCTAGACAGTGTAGTTATGAATCACTTGGACTTCAAGGCTCTCAGATAATCAAACAGAATGTGTTATAAAGATGAAGTTGTAACAGGACAAACTGTACTCAGTGTCTAAGCAATTGGCCACCCAGTTGTGCAGTAAGTTGGTACAAAAAAAGTAAAGGTCAAAATTTACCTCATTTCCTCCTTTCAGGTTATAAAGGAGAATATATCTTGATTACCTCTATAGTTTAAAGAAGACTTCCCCTGGTAATTCAGCACAGAAAAAAATCATAGCAGGAATAAAAATATATTGCTTAAAATTCCACTTTTACACTAATATCCATGACTGACTTATGATTAAAAACAAATAACTAGACAACTGGTGGGTCCATCGGTGCTTAATCACTGTGAAAAAGCAATACTGGGTCAAGGACTTCTTCCCCTGTGCTTAAATGGGATTTTCTTACCAGGAAACAACTGACTAGGTTCCTGGGAATGAGCAGTTTCATGTCAAAGATTCGTTTACTCAGCATTAGAAAAAGGTGTTATTATTTAGCCCTTTCTAGAAGTCATGTTTAAAAATGGCTTGTTGGCTACTTCTCTGTTTTCATGATGATTTTTGTGAAGTTACTCATAGGTGTCCATTTAGAACTTCATAATCCCAGAGAAAACACAAAATTAATAAATATCCCAAATCTTAATGAACAAAGTGAAAGTATGTACAATCAGGACATCAATTAAATTCAACTTTGAGTTGGGCCTCTGTTCATCAATGTGTCCCACTTAGTCCCCTGCAAAAGGTCACTGACAGAAGATTGCTTATCTGCAGATATCTACTCATAAATTGCCAAAACCAATATCTTCCACCACAATTAAGAGGATAATATTATTGCAACCTGCCCTCCCCAATGTTCACTAGTGATTGTATGGTAAAGTTTTGTTCCATCAAATTGAACACTCTGTTATTCTACTAAAAAAACACTTTCTAAATATTGTCTCTCTTTGGATTGTACCCAGCCAGAACTGGTTTGGGACTGGGTTTTGCAAAATCAGGGGTTTTACCCAACAATGGCTAATTTGGGTTTGGGTTTGGGCGCCGTGGACTATAAGAACATGGAGGCGCTCCACTTTCCAAGTTTTCTTAACTGACTGGTGACGCATCCTGAAACAAGAATCCTTGTTTTTCTTTTCAATAATTTCCACCCCTTCTGGCAGGGTGGCCTGTGAAAGCCTAGTTAAAACATGTTATTTCAATGCTACCCAACAATGAGTCAAACTAACCTTTTGTCTTTACAACTTAAGATTGTCATAAACCCTGGTTAGTGCACTCGGGTGAGAGGCAGCCTCTGAATCTGCAAAAGAAATGGGACTTTCCTCCACTGTTCTCCTTCTTCTCCCATGTCTCTGTTCCTTCCTTTCTTTCCCAACTGAGAAACATTGCCATCTCCCTTTTACACATCGTGGAAGTCCGCCTTAGAAATGCTTTGCATCCTATTTATTTCCTCACATACTTAGGATTCATGCCAAATTTATACTTATGAGTACCACTATTCATTGACTCTAATACCATCTTGACTGCAAGAAGCATCACTTTGTCTACCACGAAGAAGAAGGAAAGATGCTGATTAAAATCTATGTGTGCTGCCAAATGTATGACATATTCTAATTTAAGATGTTTAAATATAAAGAATGACTGGAGGGATAACTTAGTGGTAGAAGTATTTGCCTTACATGTGAAGCCGTAGGTTTGGTTTGATCCCCAGCTACACGGGCACACACACAAAATAGTTAAAAAAAAAGATATAGAATTGATGAACATTGAAAATTGGAAGCAAAAATAAAAGACAACACAGAAGAATTAATAAAAATCGCTGGATTTTTCCCCATTTTTATGTACAAATTTTCAATCTCTTCCTTTACTTATTCATTTCTAAAATATATTTGATGCCTGTTATGGGTAGGTCCTATAATATACAGGAGACGCCTCTGTGCTGGAAGAACTTTAATTTGGGGAATGATTCCAAAACTAAAGAATTACAACAGCTTGACTGTCACTCTAACAGGCGGAAGTTCAGAATTCCATGGGAGCAAAGTGGAAGGTGACCTAACTCAGTCCCACAGGGGTTATGGAAAGCTGTCCAGAAGGGACACTGTCTATAGACCAAGATCTTGAAAGCAAATAAATAGAGTTAGCCCTTCATGGAGACAAGGCCAATGAGGAAAGGGGGGACAGATAGTCCAGGTAAAAGAAACAGCAGGCAGTAAGAGTAGTTCTAATGCTGTGTTCTGACAAATGCAAAGATTTCCATAGTATGAGCGTGGGAAGGGCAGTAGAATGAGTCAGCCATAACTTTCCTATGTTCATATATGAAAACACAGCTAGTGTAACTCTATGTCATGTACAACCACAAGAATGGGAAGTTATACTCCACGTATGTGTTATTATCAAAGCACTATTATTATACTCCATGTATATCATTAAAGCACTATTATTAGCTATGTAAATAGTGCTGTTTACTGTGTCTAAATGTGCCAGCAGATAAACCTTCCTGTTTTCCTCTCCTTAGACCATTAGCACATCAGAGATACTTTGCCCTGCTCCCCTCCCCTCTCCCCCTGGATGCCTCCCTCAGAGCCCCCTTCACCCTTGTTCCTGAGTATATATAACACTTGACCCAACCTGGGGCTGCCATACTGGGAATTCTCTTTGCCATATCTAGGGATCTGTCTTGGATCCTGATTACTCCTGTTTTTGCTGGAGCACATCCTTCCAGAAACATCCTAAGGAATTGTGACAGACGTCAGTTTTCTGAATATTTCTATTTTACTCTCACTTTGATTAGGTTCCAGTATGGCTCAATTTGGCCAAACTAGACTAGGTTTGGCTTGGTATAAAACTCTAGATTAGAATAATCATTTCATAATTTTGAGAATTTTTTAAAATTTTCTAACATTTGGTATTAATGCTGAGAAGTGTGATTCCATTTCTAAATTTCATTTTAACATTATTTCTTGGTTTCCCTCTCTGAAAATGTTTTGGATCTTTTCAGTGTTCATGGCTTCTAAAGTTACACTATGATGAGTTTTATGTGAATCTTTTTCATTCATTGTACTAGGTACTCAATTTTATATTTTATTTCTAGTAGTCAACCATGTTTTGCTAAACATTTCTTTTTTTTTTTAGAGAGAGAGTGAGAGAGGGAGAGAGAGAGAGAGAGAGAATTTTAATATTTATTTTTTAGTTTTCGGCGGACACAACATCATTGTTTGTATGTGGTGCTGAGGATCGAACCCGGGCCGCACGCATGCCAGGCGAGCGCGCTACCGCTTGAGCCACATCCCCAGCCCCTGCTAAATATTTCTTAATACTTCGAAATTTTCTACTCTAGCATCTCTTTTGGAAACTCCCACTAATCCAGTATTAGGCTCCTCAGACTGATCTTTTATGATTTGTATCTTATTCAAATTTTCTATCTTTTCCACTCTGGGTGCATTTCTATAATTTATCATCTAACTACTCATTCTTTATCGGCAGAATAGCACTATCATATTTTTAATTTCTAGAAAGTCTATTTATTTTGCAGAGTAATCTGTTATTGCTTATAGATTTCAGTTTTTCAAATCTTCCCAGGAATATGAAATTTTAATACTTGTAGAATCCCTATATCATCTCCATTTTCTTCTAGTTCCTTATTTTCACCTTGTCTATTTTGATATCTCTTCCCTATATTGAGAGTTTCTCTAAACTTTCTGGTGATCCTAGTTTGTCCAATCATATGTAAGAGTAGAACTCTGAGCCACAAGTGGTGGTCTGTGCCTCTAATCCCAGCTACTCAGGAGACTGAGGCAGGAGGATATCAAGTTCAAGGCAAACCTAAACAACTTTGTGAGTCCCTGTCTCAAAATAAAGTGTTAAAAAGTTATCTGGGGACATAGGATGTAGCTTAGTGGGAGAAAGCTTACCTAACACATGCAAGGCTCTGGATTCAATCTCTAGAACCTGGATGTGCATTTGGCTGGCTTACCTTCTGGTAGATTTTATAGTCTTTCTTTTTTAATATTTGTTTTACTTGTCAATGGATCTTTATTTTATTTATTTATATGTGATGCTGAGAATCAAACCCGGGGCCTCACACCTGCTAGGCAAGTGCTCTACCACTGAGCTACAACTCCAACCCAATCTTGTAGTCTTATAGGTAGCTGGTCTTTCTGTCAAGAGTTCCCCAACTATTAGTATGTAGTATTTTTTTCTTTTTCTTCTGGATGATTTTGGGGTTATTAGAGAAGAAATCTTATCTCTTGTCCTGGGGGCCTCTTCCTAGATGTGATATTCTGTGCATGAGAAGGGAAAAGTGAACTGGGGATAGGGAGAGTAGCAACCTATTCTACTTTTTCTTTTTCTTTCTTTCTCCTTTTTCTTCGTTTCTTTCTTTCTTTTTTCTCTCTTTTTTTCTTTTGTGTGTGTGTGTGTGTGTGTGTGTTGGGGAAAGGTTGGTACAAGGGTTGGGACCTGCTGCATGCTAGTCAAGTACCTAGACTTGTGATCCTCCAACCTCAGCCTCCAGATTAGCCAGGATTACTGGCATGTACTACCATGTCCAGCTGCTCTAAGAGTTTCCAATAAGTGTGGACTTCTATTAGCTCCCTTGTGTTAAGATCAGCCCTACTTCTCCTTCTACTATGCCTAGTATTTCTGAGTCACTGCCACTCATTCAACTTCCCCACTTAATATAAGTTACAGTCTCCTGTGATATTGATGGGGAAAATGGGAGGCACTGTGGACATTCATCTTCTACTTATGGTGGATATTGAAGGAGTGGTAGGACTGGGTATCAGTAGCCCATTCCTTAGGGAAAGGGTCTGCATATGTAACCTTGCTATCTACCCCCTGGTTCAGTCTCAGGCCTCACCCCTTCAGCCCACCACCCCAGCTTCATCTGTGCTTTGTGGAGTAATGTGCTTCTACTATGATTACTGTTCTCCCTATACATGCGCAATGTCTCGGGCCTCTGACCTAATGAAGCAATGTCTACACCTGTACCCATGTTCCATGGCTCAGTGATTCCTTTAAATAGCCTACTGGCTGAAGGCCCTCTTCTCTTCTCTTTGTCTTGCTGAGTAATATAGACTTTTATTCACTTAGTAACAATTTAGTGGGGGCTTAGGAAAGGCAGGAGGTAAATATGTAAATTCAGTCTTCCCTCTTCACCTGAATACTCTATTTGCAGTTTTGACTTATAATGTCTTAGCTCAAATAATTCCTTTGGCTCATACATGGAACAAACATAATTTCTGAAACTAAATTTAAAAACATGATGTGGCCAGTATGAGATGCACAAAGTCAAAACATTTGGAATATGAGCTACCCTGCAAATTCAGGAGTTATGGCCATCGTTCCCAGATAGCACTTGATTTCTGCCTGTGTCTATTTTTATATTTGTGGCCTTAATCAAATTTTCTAAAGTAATGGGACAAAATAGAAGTGATTTGTCAGAAAAACTTGACCACATGCAGCTCACACCCCATCCCAACTTACTCTCTCAGTTCTCCCAAAGTGTTTTCACCAATACTTCAAAGGATTTATTTTAGACAGATTTTTAATCTAGATGAGGGCCAATTTTCCTACTCCTAGCTCAAAATAACATGTTGTTTTCACTTTTTCATATTTGTAATGGCACAATCAACCCAATAACTAAGGTTTAAGACTCTTCACTTTCTGCTAGGCTTATAAAGTTAGATTCAGAGCTCACTTTTTTTTCTCAACTGTTTGAATTCCTCCTTTTTCCTTGTGACTATCTTGATAAATGAATTCTAAATGGGCAAGTATTTGGAAAGCTTGTCAAGCAACATTGTTTTCAAATTTATTTTTTTGCAGTACTGAGGATTGAGCCCAGAGCTTCACACATGAGCACTCTACCTTTAGCAACAACCCCAGAAGCCCTTTTTTAATTTGAGAGTCTTGATAAGTTTCTGAGGCTGGCCTCAAACTGGAGATTCTTCTGCCTCAGCCTCTGAAGTAGCTGGGATTACCGTTATGCACCATCAGATCTAGCTGAAAAATTTAAATAAATACATATGCATCCTCCTTGAGGCAGGTTTTAATTAAAATATCTTGATAAAAATTGCCATGAATGATAAGAAATGAGGATATGAAAAGGCCTGAGGTATAAGTGATAAAGAGATCAGCATGTTACCAGCAAGGATTTGGCTGCTATCAAAGACAAGAAGTGGCCAGGTGTGGTGGCACATACCTGAAGTCCCAGTTGCTTGGGAGGCTGAGACAGGAGGATCGTGAGTTCAGTGCCAGCCTCAGCAATGGCAAAGTGCTAAGCAACTTAGGAAAGGCAGGGGGTAAATATGTAAATTTTCTTCTTTCTCTAAATAAAAAATATAAAACAGGGCTGGACATGTGACTCAGTGGAATAATACCCCTGAGTTCAATCCCAAGGACAAAAAGAAAAAAAGACAAGAAGTATACTCCAGAGGCTGAGACAGGAGATGGCAAGATTAAGGCAAGTCTGGGCAACTTAGCAAGACCCAGTCTCAAAAGGAGAAATAAAAAACACTAGAGATGTAGATCAGTATGAGAGAATCACCCATACCACCCTTCCCCACAAAAAGGTTGGGGTATGGAGGGGCTTGTGAAGTAACTCAGAGATAAAGTGCATGCCTAGCATGTGTAAGCTCCTGAATCCATTCCCCAGTACTTAAAAAAAAAAAAGACTTTTATAGTGTGTAGAGACATTGCTCTGGGGCCATGATGAGCAAAACAACACAAGATTAAATCAAGCACAAGAGAAAATTGTGAGATGCGATGAATGCAAGATGTAGTAGGCTGCTACTGGCATAATACGGCACACTGTTTTACAGTAAGCTGTTTTTTTTTTAATAAGTAGAAAGAGCACACTCTAAAATAATAATGAAAAATATAGTACTTTAAAATCATAAACCATTGCCAAGTATTGCAGATTGCATATAATTGTAGGTGTTGTACCTTCATATTGGCAAGGCAGTCGGTTTGTTAGTCCAGCGTTGCCATAGATACTAAGGCATCACCAGCTGACAGGAATTTTTCAGCTCCCCATAATCTTATGGGAAACTATTGTATTTATGGTCCATTGTTTACCAAAATGTTGTAATGTGACACATGGTTGTAATTAAAGGGATTTCTATTATTCAAATATATGTCAAAATGAATATATAACATACGTTGAAATATATAATATAAATTTTAAAAACATAGGTCTATTAAATATATGCACCTATGTGTGTCACATTTGTGAAGTAAATACCATTCATTTTTTTGTGTGTCATCAGAAAAGACTACTTCAGACACAAAAATTTTGTTGACATGGGTTTCATGTGGGAATTAGAGTGAACCGATCAGGGAAGAATGTTGAGTTTGACGTGCAAAACAGAGATGGCAGGCAAGGAAGAGCAAACTGAACCATGAACTGAAAAAAACAAAAAATTATCATCAGAAAACAGAGCCCAAGCTAGTAGTGGCTGGGAGAACTGTAAATCATCCACCCTGGAGAATCATCAGAGAGACAGGAAGGCACTCAAGGTTCCACTACAAGTTCAGAGTGTATCACCTGACGTCTGGGTTAGTTTTATGCAGTGTCTCTGAGCCTTAAAGAATGCAAGCAAACTAACAGAGGCTGAATTCTATAGCATTATATGCTCTCAATGAAGACCAAACAGAAAGAATTTAGCCTAAGTAAGGACACAGTTGAAGCCCCCAGGAATTCCCTTTGCTGAATAGTCTTATAGAGTAAGTCGAATCACCTCTTGCTGCAGGAAGAAGTATTCTAGAAGCATTATAAGTGTTAGAAGGAACACTGGGTTAGAGGACCCTGCATTCTTAAGGATTCTGAGAGGTGGTGATTCTAGAAGATACACAGACCCTGCCCATTTCAATTTCTCCCAAATGTAACTACAGTTAAGCTGATTTAAAATATATTGCCTCAAAGCTCTCTTAGCAAAGCTCAGCAATACCACATGCTAGTCCTTATTCCTGTTCAAGCCAGTGATGGGGAAATGGACGTCTTGCAAAACCTATTCCAGTATTTCCTGTTGGATAAACTCTGTTGTTCTCTAAAAACACTGAAAAGAGAAAAACACTGAAAAGAGAAGTGTACAGAATTAGAGGTGGACAAGCTTTCAAACAGGTTGGAAGAGTAGGACCTGCCTCTCACACTGAGGACAGGACTGAGTTTCTTCTCTGTGAAGAGGGTCTGTCTGCATGATGAGTTGTAATTTGTATTTATAATGCTTCCTCATAAGCAGCCCTTGGGGATTTGCATTTTAATTCAGGAAGCAGTCTTTATTTTAGGGATAAATCAGTAAAACAGGTCCACACCAACCTGTCATTTTCCTCTTCTATTTTGAAGCTCTCCGTAAGGGAGTTAACTTCTCCCAAAAAAAGCATTTAGAAAATTCCTGGTTAGGCCACTTTGCTTGTTTTGTGAATGGGTGTTTGTGGTCAGCTATAACATATATAGCATGCTTGCTTCTTACTGCTGCCTTTTTCATGCATGTTTTTGTTATTTTGGAATTTTTATGGAAGTGATTAAGTA
Source organism: Spermophilus citellus (assembly GCF_964194105.1). NCBI lineage: Eukaryota > Metazoa > Chordata > Mammalia > Rodentia > Sciuridae > Spermophilus > Spermophilus citellus. The sequence continues at coordinate 270,978,323 of NC_138182.1, read as the reverse complement.
TTATTTGGTTTCAAGCTGGTGTAGAAACTATGGAGATGGAGAAAATACTCTGCAGCCAAACTCCAAACACACATACACGTGCAATCATAAACACACACACATGCGTGCAATATTCCTCAAATGTGTCCAGATCTTTTCTGTTTGATCCAGCCTGCTTGTTTTCTTGCCACCCCCACCTCTCTCTCAAGAGAGAGTATACAGGGAGGGAAATGAAAGTAAATATGATTTCCATTTCATTTTAGGCTTGCTTTCTAATAGAGGCAGCATTGTTTGCATGTCCAAGCTTCCTGCTTTGACCCAGAATTCAATGTTGTAGAAAACTTTTCCAGTCTTATTCAGAATGGTAGAAAGACTTTTGTAGGGTAACACCTTCCCAGCCACCATTAATGGGTACAGTTTGAGACAGCAAGTTGTACTGCTTTGTAACTATGATAGGAATGTTCTTCCCTACCCCAGCTCATCTCCCAAAAACATAAAACAGGAGAGAAAGTAAGCCCTAGTGTTTAGACCAAGAATTTCTGATGCACTGATAGTATTTAGTAAGTTCCAAACTCCATCCCAAAGAAAGGCAATTTTTTTTTTTACTGTATTAAGTCAGTTTAATATATAGTGCAATATAAAAAAAATTAATAATTTTTTGGGGGGCGCTAAGGAAGAATAGAGTTACTTTAGGTAGAGGGGAATGAAGGGAGGGGAGGTGATATGGGGATAGGAAGGATAGTAGAATGAAACAGACTTTATTACCTTATGTACATCTATGACTTCATGACCAATGTGATTCTACAACATGTACAATCATACAAATGAGAAATTATACCTTATTTGTGTATGGTATATGTATGCATTCTACCGTCATGTATAACTACTTAAAACAAAAAAATCAAAAAAATATTTTTGTTACTACAAAATTCAACTTTCATTCACCATATGGGAGATGGAAATACGAAATATAAAATTTGGGGTTTTGCCAGAATAAATTTTTATGAGGAATTCTAAAATTCTTAGAAGAGTAGTGTGTCCACTCTATATTCCATACCAACTTACAGATTTTAGCAAGAAAAATAATCTATTTCATTTAAACATTTTCACCCTGGGGGTTATAGGTCAGTGGATGTGCCTGGGGCCCTGGGTTCAATCCCCACACACACACATACACACATGCATAAACATACACAAAGGCCCCCTTCATATACTTTCTAAAAGGTTTAACTGAAATATCTGGCTTCATTGTTATGTAATCCAGTAGTTGGGTATGTATAATATCTATAACTGAAAGGAGATTATACATGGATATATTTTAAAATATTCCATGTCTTCTTTATGTTATTATAATAATTAGTCTTTATTAAAGGCATATTCCAAAACTTTTCTTAGCTCTCCATATTACTTAGTTGCTAGGAGACATAAACTCATTATGTACTATTATTATTCAACAAGTCATAATCTACTCCCAATTTCACAATGCCAGTTGATTTAGGGGCTGTATTTATTCTTTTTTTTTTAAAGAGAGAGTGAGAGAGGAGGGAGGGGGAGAGAGAGAGAGAGAGAGAGAGAGAGAGAGAGAGAGAGAGAGAGAGAGAATTTTTAATATTTATTTATTTATTTTTTTAGTTCTGGGCGGACACAACATCTTTGTTGGTATGTGGTGCTGAGGATTGAACCCGGGCCACACGCATGCCAGACGAGCGCACTACCGCCTGAGCCACATTCCCAGCCCCTGCATTTATTGTAATTGTAGACAAACTGCATAATCGGTGAAAATAACAACATCTTTTCCTACCTGGTGTTCATTTGCAATTTGGAGTCAGATTAAAAAATATGAACTATACTAAGCACCCTAAAAATGTAAGATGATTTTTAACTCAGAGAATTGTCAAAGTGTTTGCAATTTAGAATTATTTACTGGGACTGGGGATGGAGCTACCTCAGTGGTACAGCAATTGCCTAATATGTGTGAGGCCCTGGATTCCATTTTCAACACTGAAAACAAAACAAAACAAAACAAAACCCACCTTATCTGTGATTTACAAAAATCAACTGAAAGCTACTATGTGATGTGTTTAATTCTCATTTTCAAAACAAAAATGTGTGACATCAGCTCTTTCAATATTTTATATGATATTTCCTTCAGGGTTGGTTTTTATCTCTTTTATCATGATATACAGGACAGGTATTTTTTTCCATATATTTTCAGGAAAGGTATTTTTAGAAGAATGCCTGGCTTTCTTAGATTAAATTAGACTTTTTGGATTAAAGGTTAATTGTCTGCTATAGGCTGGGTGAGGTGGCTCCACCAGTACCAGACACTAGGCCAGCTATACTCAAATATAATGCACTCTTTTATAGACTAAAAACCTAAATGTTCTGTTGAAGAATATAAAATGTTAGCCTCCCTTGCTATAAATAAATTATCCTATGATTTTATGTTCTTAATTGTATTTGTGGGTTTTTTTTTTTTCATTGTTGTTGCTGTTGCAGTGCTAGGAATGGAACCCAGGACCTGGCACATGCCAGGCAAGATCTCGACCACTGAGCTACATCATCAGCTCTTTTTATTTTTTTATTTTGAGACAAGGTCTTGCTAAGTTGCCAAGGCTGGCCTCAAACTTCCAGTTCTCACTCAGCCTCCCAAGTAGCTGGGGTTACACATGAGCACCTCTGGGCTACCCCTGGTGTTTGGTGTTTGTGTTCTTCAGAATGGGCATCTTCTGTTATATTTTAAGAAGATCCATTGAGTAAAGTAAGAAATGTCTCTACTCAGTTCTTTGGTGAACATTATATTTTTCCTCTTAAAAATCCTTGAATTTTTGTTGAGTTCAGACTTATCTGGCAACTCAGTCTGGAGACTATTCAATAAAAATGAGTAAGATGAATTTTTCAAAATGATTATTTCAGCCTCAAATGTTTTCCAATTCAAAGGGTAAGTTTTCTACTTGATTTATATCTGGGTTTACTTTTTCTGTAAACAGCACCTTCTTGCCTGCCCTACCTCTATTCCCTCACATTTTTCTCCTTAGCCTGGATTGAAGGTTTTATCTCTTTCTACAAGTTTTGTTCAACGCTGCTGTGACCAGTGGGCATTCCTCAGCTAAGGAGAACCAGATGGCCATGAAGGAGCACTAATGTTTCCTTCACATCTCTTCTGGGCAATCCTTCCTCACAGAGCCTAAGTTTGCTAACTTAATACCACTCTGAGATGGACAATAGTCCAAATAATGCGGCAGGCTTAATAATTATGTCTTTGTGTCACAAGAAATCAATTTGTTTAGGAAAAGAAAGCCCTAAAGATTAAGATGAGGTCTAAGTCACACCATGTATTACAAATAGCAAAAAGTAATTTTCCAAAACAATGAAAGTATTATATATATATATATATATATATATATATATATATATATATATATAATAGAAATATAACATTATAGAATTATAATGCAAAGTGATTTGCATTATAATCCTTAGAGATAATTGGAAATGCACATTTACATATATACATTCACATTGTGTGTATATCTATATGCAATTACAGAAACAAAGAGTAAAAGCCAAGCATCTCTGGTAATGGAGAAATTGTGGATAATTTAAATGCATAATAGCTATATCCTTCTTTCTTTTTTAAATATTTAAGAGGTCGTGATTAACAGAGTTGTTGAAAGAGCACAGGGTAGAAGATTTTATTTGATTCTTAGCAACTTCACTAGCAATCCACATATACTTGAAGGAGTTCCTTCCTTCTTTAAGATCCAATCTTATCATCTGTAAGACAGAGACAATTATAATGATCTATTATCTTGCAAAGTAGATATGAGAGTCAAGTTAGAATATTTTTGAAGTTTATTTAACTATGAAGTCGCATGCAAATACTTCAAAATCAACATCATCTTCATCAAGATCCAAGTTGTTTCCAAGTTCTGTCTCATTCCTGTTTCTGTCCTCAATGGGAGGTCCTACTAATGGTTAAGCAAAAGACAAAGAGAACCCACTCCCCCCAAAATCAGCAGAGCCAACCCAACATAGATTTGCCTTTGGAGACATGTCCAGACTACCAAGGATGTCCCTGAAAGAATGCCTTAGAACTTTGTAGATTGATTTCCCAATATTCTAAAGCCAGGAAAAAGAAAGACTCTGGAACCTCTCATCAGACAAGCACATGACAGCGATATAAGCCTCTATCTAAGGCTCGAAAGCCAAAGAGACTTTGGACCTATTTGTTCTTCTCATCCTACTCTCCACCCCCTTGAGAAACAGACAAGAATGAGATGAGGTTATTTCACAAACCATCTGACTTCAAACTGAAGTTAGCAACCCAGGTAAATAAGCACTTGGGGAGCATGAGGGAACTAACAAGGCCCTGGATTGTGCATTCTGACAAGACTTAACACTGGAGAGAGTAACTAATATGACTCAATTGATCCTTTATCCCAGGACACTCTCCCCAGGCACACACAGATGTCTGGGAAGGGGAATTGGGAACAGGGAGCCAAACTCTCTCAGTCATGGGAGCATTACTGTGTGAAGTTCTCTGATACAAATCAGAAATCCCAGGGAATGGGTTTGCAAATTATTATCTCCAGCACCCTCCTTGTGACCCAGCTAGCAACTTGCACATGGAAAATGATGCAGAAAGGAAGGAAGGAAGGCAATCAGTTCATGCAAAACTTAATGAAAGTGTGATCTTCATCTTTTTTATTATGAGATATTCAAATATAAAAAAATAGAGAGAATTATATATTAAGTACACATATACCAATTACTCTGCTTCATCAATCTTATTTTGTTTATGTCCCTTTAATTTGGGGCATGGGTGGGTTATTTTAAGAAAAGTTCAATATTTCATATCATTTCACCCATAAATATTTCACTATACATCTCCAATTCATAAAAAATGCATACTCACACATTTCAGATTTAACAATTCTTTCTTGATAACTTTCAAAATTGCAATTTCTGTCTCAAAATATCTTTTATCAATTGGTTAGAATCAGAATTTATGAGACTCATAAAGTCACAATTTTTTTATCGTTTAAATCTTCATAAATATTTTCTAATCTCTCTCAGTCCACCCTACTGCACTTTATTAATGGCATCTGTAGATGGGCCACATTCTGAACTTGGCTGAAAGCTGGTGGTGTCCTCTACCTGTGCATTTCTTATAAACTGGTAGATAAATCAAGGGATTTGATAAGACCCAATGTAATTAAAGTTAACTCCATTGTTGGCTAGGTAGTTCCCACTGTGTCTCATAGAAATTGTCTTTTTAAAAGCACCAAATAGCAGAAATAAATTTAGCCTGTCTACAAGCCAAGTATAGAATAGGACAGGTATGGAGCCAGGGTATGGCTCAGTGGTGCAGAACTTGTTTAGCATGTGTAAAGCCCCCAGCAATGGAAAAAGAAAAGGAGAATACTGAAGGTCTATATTCTAAACCGACTAGAAATTAGACCTTGAAATTGAATGATATGAACAGCATATACCCTTTCATTCTGTCTGAAGATCTCCAGCTGTTCTATTGACAACAGACTATGGGAAGTATGAGCGCAAACACACTTAGAGGTGATTTAAGTAATCCACGTGAGACAGTGATGGGTTGGCCCAGTTGCAAAGTGAAGGTTCTGAAAAACATCAAACAAAAAGAGTAATACACAAAAGTGTTCTGAGGTGTTTTTTTTTTAAGTTTTTGTTTGTTTGTTTGTTTGTTTTGTTTTATATTTTTGGTTGGTTGGTTGGTTTTACCATCAGTACTCACCTGTTCTATAGTCAGGTGTTTTGTGCCTGTTATACTCATTACTAGATAATGGATGTGAGTCCCAAGAGTTTAAGAATTCTTTTTACAAATCAGACAGGATGGCACACTCCTGTAACCCTGGTGACTCTCTGAGGCAATAGGATGGCAAGTTCAAGTCAAGCCTGGGCAAGTTAGTGAGCCCCTCTCTCAAAATCAAAAATAAAAAAGGCTGGGGATATGGTTTAGTGGTAGAGCACCCTGAGTCTATCCCCAGTACCCCCCACACACACACACATGCACTCACACACAAAGAAATTATAAGAAAATCTTAAAATGAAAAGAATCTGAATGTCTCTTTTTATTTCTGCAGTTAATAACAATGGTTACTCTACAATCTAGTATATGTCAGAGATTCGTTATTTTATATCCATCAGTAATCCATTAGTAAATAACTTAATCTCAAAATGAACCAGGAGCACAAACATCATTTTCCATTTTCCAACAAGAAATTTAGGTTACAGAGAAGTTAAGTACTCTAAATAAAATTAAAATTATACAAATAATTAAGAGCAGAGCTGGGATGCTAATTTAGATATTCCAATCTCAGTCCCAGGCTATCTCCACTAAACTCCAATGCGAATTATGAAAAGCCATCATTCTATTTGGGTCTCTAGTCTTTTTGGTCCAAGTCTTTAAACAATATATTCCCACAGATTTCATTGTAGATTCTTCATTTGTAAGTATTTGACTAATTATTGACTTGACCTATTTTATTGTCCAGCAATGTTGTGAAAAAAGGATTTCCAATGGTGAACATACATACTAGGAAGGAAAGAGACTAGAACAGATCTCACAGTCAGCATGGGGGACAGCCGGCACTGCTGCCCACAAGAGCCAACGTGTGCTCATCTCTTCCAGATTCCACATTCTGCACTGTCCCATGGTAGCTCAAAAATGATCCACAGGGGGAGTTTTTATCACACAGAAACCAACACAGTAAATCAGGGCTTTTAAATTCAGAGATCTAATTGCTAGCCTACTGTTGCCTACAACTGAAAGAGAGACAGCAAGTGAGAGAGAAAGAGAGAGAGAGAGAGAGAGAGAGAGAGAGAGAGAGAGAGAGAGAGAGAGAGAGACTGGAGACTACACTATCAATGTGCTAGGTGTGGTTAATGTCTAACACTAGTTTTTAAAAACTGCCTAATGTTCACTATAAACCATAATAACAGAAAGTGTCTACTTGTCAGAAACATGTATCTTAAAGTTGATGATTACACATATCCTGATTGACCTCAGCAAAATGCCTCTAGTACTTACACATTTTCAGAGGCAATTTTAAGAGTTCTATGCTCTGATTTTCCCTCATCCCAAACTGACACCTAGCATTTTTTTTTCAATGTTGGGCTGGAATCCAGAGCCTCATGCATGCCAGGCAAGTACTCTACCACTGAGTCCTATCTCCAGCTACACATCCTATTCTCAGGTGATATTTCTCCAATAAATGAACAGTAGTAAGCTCAGTTCATCCACAGAAGATCAAAGCAACTGCAGTCTAGCAGCAGGCTGATGAGTCAGTCTCAGAGGCTTGGGCTCCTCTACCAATAGTGGCTAGTCTTGTAGTTTCCTCCCCTAGACCAGCCTAAGAGAAGGTCCTTTCATTAGGGAAGGCTGAGAGGAGAATCAGTCTGAATATTAATTAGAGTGGCTGATTGCTTTGTCACTGGAGAAGAAAATCAGAATAGCTTCACTTAGATGGATTGGATATCTGGGAGCCAAGTAGAAATCATTTAAGGGAACCTGGGTCCCATGATCCACACCTATAATCCCAGCTTTCAGAGGCTGAGACCAGAGGATTGCAAAACAGAGGCCTACCTCAGTAACTTAGTGAGATGCTCAACAACTTAGTGGGACTCAAAAAAAAGGGGGGGGAGGGTCATTGGTTATTATAATTTTTTTTCTTATCTTCCACAAGTATTCTACTAAAACCAGCAACATGTAGCTAGAAAACACATATGAACCTGCTGTCTGCTACTACCCACCCCCACTGCCACCTAAATTCTCTTAAATCCTTTCTCAGGGAAACCTCTCTCAGCCACATTTCATTGCTGTGCTAAGCTGCAACGTACAGCTTCCCATTTTCTCTTTTCTGTTACCAACCATTGCCCATTCAGGCCAAACTCAGGCTCAGAGTCAAGACAGGACTTTTTCCCTTATGGTCAAAGTCTGCCATTAAGCTACATTCCCAGTCATTTTATTTTTATGTATGTATCTTGAGACAGAGTCACCGGAGACAGCCTGGAAAGGGTGCTGAGGTTGCAATCAAAACAAGAAAAGTGCCTCTAAATGAAGTCATGGGCACAAGGAGAAGATAACAGGAACCAAAGTGGGACAAAGAAAAGACAGGATCTTGGAAAGCGGAAACTCATACTGTAGCAGCAACAGGAACAAGTAAGACCTTAAAAGAGGGTACTACAGGGATACTGCCACATTGATGTTCATAGCAGCACAATTCACAATTGCTAGACTGTGGAACCAACCCAGATGCCCTTCAATAGATGAATGGATAAAAAAAATGTGGCATTTATACACCATGGAGTATTACGCAGCACTAAAAAATGACAAAATCATGGAATTTGCAGGGAAATGGATGGCACTAGAGCAGATTATGCTTAGTGAAGCTAGCCAATCCCTAAAAAACAAATACCAAATGTCTTCTTTGATATAATGAGAGCAAATAAGAACAGAGCAGGGGGGAAGAGCAGGAAGAAAAGATTAACATTAAACAGAGACATGAGATGGGAGGGAAAGGGAGAGAAAAGGGAAATTGCATGGAAATGAAGGGAGACCCTCATTGCTATACAAAATTACATATAAGAGGTTGTGAGGGGAATGGGAAAATAAACAAGGAGAGAAATGAATTACAGTAGATGGGGTAGAGAGAGAAGATGGGAGGGGAGGGGAGGGAGGATAGTAGAGGATAGGAAAGGTAGCAGAATACAACAGTTACTAATAGGGCATTATGTAAAAATGTGGATGTGTAACCGACGTGATTCTGCAATCTGTATTTGGGGTAAAAATGGGAGTTCATAACCCACTTGAATCTAATGTATGAAATATGATATGTCAAGAGCTTTGTAATGTTTTGAACAACCAATAGAAAAAAGAAAAAAAATAAAAGTTAAAAAAAAAGGAACAAGTAAGTGGAATGTGGTCAATACACATCCTACGCAGTATTGAGTTGATGCCTCCTGCAGCCTTTTCACCTCTTGGTATAGTTCTGAGGGTCAGTGTAGCCTGGAGCCAGACTACATGGGTCTGGAGCATAGCCCTACCATTTACTGGTTCTGTGACCCTCTTCCACTTCCTCTGTTTCCTCGTCTGCAAAACTGAGATAATAGGATTTAGCTCACAAAATTTTTATGAGGTAAAATAAATTAATATCTTTAAAGTTCTTAGAAAATTATCTATAAATAGACATAAAAGTAAAATAATACACCATTTTTGAATTTGTGATTTATCACCACCATTTTTTTTATTCAGTCAATTTTGTAGTACTGGTGATCAAACCCAAGGCCTCTGGCACACCAGACAAGCATTCTGCCATTAAGCTACATCCCCTGTCATTTTATTTTTATTTATGTATTTTGAGACAGGGTCAATAGGATGCCCAGGCTGGCTTCAAACTTGTGATCCCTCCACGTCAGCCTTCCTAATAGCTGGGATTCCAAGCGTGCACCACAGCACCTGGCTACATCATGCTGTATGTTTTATGCAATTTGTTTTGCTTACTCAATCCATCCAGGATGATACAAGCAACTCTCGGCCTCCCATGCACATCGTTCCTATTATTGTTAGAATATATTTCCATAGATGCATGCACCATAATTTATTTGTCTGTTTTTCTGTTAATAAGTTGCTCTTTTTTTCTCTCTCCTAAGCACTTGAACATATTTCTTAGCAAATGAGGGGGAGCTCTCATAAGATTGTTTTAGAAGTGAAATTTCTGACTTTTAGGGTAAGCGTATTTTCAAATTTACTTGTTACTTTCAAAATATTTTTAAGATGTTGGGACAAATTCACATTATCTTCAGGACTGTACTATGTCGTAGCTACTCCATAAAGCCTACCAAGACACATTAATTTTGTACTTCTGATAACAACACTTCGGCAATATTCCTTGGGTCACAAAGCTAGTGATGTGTGGAGCTGGGGTTCCTATCTAGACACACAGTATCCAGAGTTGTACAACATAAAAAATATAATAAAAATTAGAGATATTCTGACCCAAAAGTATTTTAATACACATAAAAAAGATTTCATTGACACAGACAAGACTTAATATAAACTAGCATAACCTCATCTCAACTGTTTAGACCTGCAAAACTTTATTTCAAAATCAGGCACATTCTGAGGTTTCCGGAGGACAACAATTTGGGGGGAGACATCATTCAGCCCACTCCATGATCTGTTTCTCCTCCAAAGACAGGAGTAGAATCCACTTTTTGTTCACGACAAGCCTTCAATTGTTAGATAAAATCTTGACTCTTCACACATATCCCTTCCCCACGCCACCTTCGGGGCCTAAGACCACTCTTGTCCTGACTATACATGTTCTTTGCAGTCAGGCCCCATCAGCAGAGCTCTTAGATGATCTTCTTGCCTAGAGTGTCCCATCCCTGTCCCAGTGACTCTGCTCTGGACACCTTTCCACTTGCCAGTATCTTTTTCCTGAAATAATATCCATAACAAAATTATTTTCCAGTCACAGGAAGAAGAACATTAGGTACAGTGAACTCTAAGAGTTGTCACTAACCACCAGAATGATGGCTCAGACATAGTCGCACAAACCACACAGTTCTAGACCATCAACTTGTAATAGTTCTAGCCCCATCTCTAACTCTGTAAACAAAATAACTCTGGTTTTTGCACTTACATTTCTTAATCTTTAGAAATAGGATATCTGCTCTATTCTGTTTGAGGATCATATTATAAGGAAAAATATAGATTGGTTCAAAAGACTTACATAAAACCCTCAGATAAAAATGTACAGGAAGAATGTGAAATGACTGTCAGTTTACAATACAATAGGAATTAGCTTTGTTTGACATGACAGGGTTCTTTGACAATACAATAGAATCTACAAGCATCTTGCCAGAAAATATACTTGTGTACAAATACACATATATGCATATGCTTCAAAATAATTGAGGACTTAAATCACCCTGAACTTCAGAAAATGGCTTCCCTCCATTCTCCATATAATAAGTGGCTTTTAGCGGGGATCAGTGGCATACAATTGGGAGGCTGAAGGAGGAAAATCACTTGAGCCCAGGAGTGTGAGGCTAGCCTGGCCAATATGGCAATAACTCATCTCAAAAAACAGAGTCAATTTTGAATCTGAGCATTAATGAATAAAGTGGATGATATTCTGATTCATAGTGGCTGCTCCACCATAGAACTGAGGCTGCTGAGCTCAATGGTAGAGTGTTTACCTAGCAAATGCAAGGCCCTGGGTTCCATCCCCAGCTCTGCAACACAGAGCTGAGGCTACCAAGCCAGACCATGAACCTCAACACACCGAGTGCACAGTGGGGGTTGAGTGGAAGCCTGTCTGTGGATAATCAGCCCTCTTTCTCAGTAGGAGCAACAGATTTCAAAAATAAATTAGTCTTTAGTGCTAATTTTCTCATTTTCTACCTCCTCCCTCTTTTTAATATTCTCATTTCAGCAGAAATTCACTCATCTCTCTTTAATGGGATGAAATTGACCCATTAAAGTAATCCTCAATGAGATCTTTAAAAATGGGGTTTGGAACTATCCCATTTAAGGAGTCAGCTCTACGAAATTTCACTACAGCTAGAGTAGCAGAATTATTAAACGTATGATTTAGTGATGATGGAATTTCTGATATTGGTCATAGAAATAATTTGGGACCAAAACCTTTTTGGCAATAATGTGGGGGAGGGTTACATGCTTTCTACATAATTTATTTCATTTTAACAGTTTTAAACTTTCCAAAGTCCTTTCATGAATGTTTTCATTTGTTTCCCATCAAAAGCCAAAATAGGAGGAGGCTGTAGGGAAATTTAGTTCATGAGAAATAGGTGAAAGAGGTGACTTACTATCAGCCTATCTTGCTGTTAGTAAGATGTAGACAGAGCCAGGTGTGGTGGTGCACACAGGTGACTCTGGGGTCTAAGGCAGGAGGATCATAAGTTGGATGCCAGGCTCAGCAATTTAGAGAGACCCTATCTCAAAATAAAAATAGAAAGGACTGGGGGATAGCTCAGTGGTAAAGTGTCCCCAAACCTAGTACCAAAAAGAAAAATAAAAGTTATTCAGCCAGGACTGCACACCAGATTAAATTCTGAATCCTACCCTCCTTTGGTTATCATGAAGGCAATCATATCTATAAAATGCAATATCAGTGTTCAAGTGGTCACTCTGAGGCCGAGATATAGTATGACCTCACATATAGTAAAGGTTGTCCAAAAAGTTGGCAATATATTTCTTTTTTTGAGGGGTAACTTAAGCTTGGTGCAGAGTAGAGGTGACAGTTGTCTCCATCTTCTAAAGCATAGGAGGGAAAATCTCTCTTTGTTCTTACAAAGATGGCTGAGAACCCTTTTACAATGCATAGCATCTTTCATTCCATGATAAGGGACAGGATCGAAGATGCCAATGTCTGGGTATGTATCAGTGCAAATGGCTGATACCAGATCTTTCTTTGAAAACAATCTTTGATAGGTGCTGAGGGCCACCACTGCCAGAGTCAGAACCCAGTCTAAGGCTTCAGAGAGCCAAAAAGAGAGACAACAGCTGGTGGCTGATGTCAGGTGGCACCCACCTCTCAATCTTGGTGGCTCTGATTATGGTGAATCTCACCTGCCACACAGAATAACAAAATAGATTCCCTCTGGATCTCAAGAGAAATTCAGCATTTCTCAAAGTGTGGTCCTCACAACTACAGCATCAGAATCATCCAGAAGTGTCACTAAACATTCACATTTCCAAGTATTACACACACACACACACACACACACACACACACACACACACACACACAGCTTTCCACAGGGGTCTCTGTGGCAGGGCCCAGAAATTATCCTTTGTAACCAGCTCCCAAGGTGACTATTTAAATGTTAAACTTTGAAAACTATTACTCTGGAGGCTGAATCAGACAATGGGATACTCATGGACACTCTTCTCTTTTGAAAGACCTGGAGGTGCAGCTTCATGAAGACTATTGTGTGGAATCTCTTTTATATTTATTCCCTTCCCTTCCCTTAACATCAAATAGTGTATTTTTTTTTGCATTACACAAAAGCGTGCATGTTATTTCACTTTGATGTATAAATATACCTTTATCTACATTTTCATATGGGCTATTTTCTCCTTTTTGCATGATACTCATCCTTTCTGCTCTCTCATTTACCCTTATCTCCATCAAAACCTAGTAATCTGTATTATAGTCTCTAGTCTCCTTTATAATCTTGCATCCACATGCACAAACATACACTCAAGCTTATATGAGTAGGTGTTGCTTTATGTCTTAATAAAATATATACATAGTTCAAATTCTTTTCTATATTTTGCTTTTCCCACTCAACCAAAATCTATAGAGATGTTTCTATATTACAGGACTGAACTCCAATTTTAAATGACTGCCTATGATTTCACAGCATGGATGAATTATCTTTTTCAACCATTCCCCCACTGATGGGCATACTTTGTTTCCCAGTCCTTACTGCTAGTAGTAATGCAGCAATTGACATCCTTTTACATTATATATGTTTTATTTCTAGGTCATAGATTCTTATTCCCAGAATAGTGAACTGTACAAGTGTTCTCTCAATAACAATTTATATTAGTATTCTTATAGGATTATATATATTTTTATTATTTCATTTGCAGGGTCAGGTGTATTTTAATTTTGATAACTCTTCCCTGCTTGCTTTCCAAAAAATAATATTTTAATGATAATCTGTATAAAAACACTTTTGCCAGTTTACAACTTCTCATTATAAAAGTTTTGTATTGGTAGCAAAGTGTAATCATTTATATCAATTTATAACATTGAATTTTAAACTACCCTTTATTCACAATGTTCCCATTTTTCCAAGCACCATGTTTTCCCCTTGGAGTTTCACTAATACTGCACATCACAAATAAGGTGCTGTCAGAATGTAAACAAGAAGACAAGTCAATGCAGCCAATAAGACCTTTTTTTTAAAAAGGCAGTCTTCAATGATATTATCCTCTGAATACTTCAGATTTGACAGGTAAGTAGGTAGATAGGAAATAAAAAAAAAAAACAAAACAAAACATCTCCTATTGTTTGTCCTACCCTGCCAGCAGCCAAATCTGATATGGTCAATTTCTTCTGCAATGTTAAATATGCAGTAGTAGTCAAGGTCAAAGAACATTTTCCAGGAGCAATTGCCATTTTCTTCTTCTCCTTCTTCTTTAAAGATATAGACAAAGGGGAAAAAAACAATGTGACCTTTGCATTTCAACCAATCCTTTTTTGGGAGGACGGGGGATCTAGGGTCTTACTCTGTTGCTCAGGCTGGCCTCAAACTCCTGGATTCAGGTGGTTTTCCTGCCACAGCCTTCTGTATAGTTAGAACTTCAGACAGGCACCATGGGCTCAGCTTGATTAGCTTGATTTATTAGTTTTTATGGTACTAGGCATTGAACCCAGGGATTTATACATGCCAGTCAAGTGATTGCCACTAAGGTACATCCCCAGCAGTTGATTTGTTTGATTTGAACATCTGTAAGTGTCCAGGAAGGCATCAAGGCTCACAGACAGTTTACCATGTGGCCAATTCCTAAGTGCTATCTATAGTTCATAGGAAATGGCAAGTTTCAAAATCAGAAGATTAAAGAAAACAAGAGGAATAGAGAAGAGGGCAGAAGAGAAAAAGATGAGAAAGTATTTGGTACGTGAGCTAAGAAAGAAACCAACTTAATTATGGAAGAAAAGACACATACATAGGATAGCTCACACAGGCAGAGTTGCTGTGGAAGCACATTCCAGGAAAATCTTAAGAGATTACTTTAATAATAAACCATGCATTCTTCAGCAAGCCATCACGGGATTAACTACCCCTTTCCTAGGCTGGGAGCACAGTCCATTTTCTTTTTTCTTTTTTTTTTTTTTCTCCTTCTCCCTCACAGTCAGTGTTGGTGCAAGGGACAGTTGTCATGTGAGAACATAGTTTTTCTTTCTTTTTTTCCCCATGTTTTTTTAATAGATGTTTTATAGTTATATATAATGGTGGGGGGGGTCATAGTTTTTTGAACACCACATTGAATTTTCTTCACCCTAGTTTTCTAAACATGAATTTCAGTGGTGGCAATAAAAGACTGCGGTTCAGGCAGGTGAACGTCTGGGTGGGCTTTGGTGTTATTCTCCAGATGCAGGGATATTCATTTTAAAGCTCGTGAAAAGTGACAACTTAGATGTGACAGGAAACAGCATTTCCTGGGATAAAACGAGTTAAATTTACTTTCATCCCCCCACACACACACCTAATGTGAGCAGGACATTGGATTACTTCCAGAAGCAATATCAGCACCCTAGAGATATAAAAATACTCTTCAAACCAGAATTCCTCATTGTCAACTCAGGATTTCTGTGTAAAACAAGAGGTGTCCATTTTAAGCTGTATGTGTGATCATATGAACTGTTTTCACCAAAATCTTCTCTTCAAACTAGAGTTCACAGCAAATGAAATAATTTTCTTTCTCTGGCTTCTAACGCAAATCTACCATTTGGTAGGGTATAGTAAACAACATAAGTTGATATTTCTTTTTTCTCTTTTTCTTTCTTTCTCTTATTTCTGTCTTCTGTGATGCTGATGTTAACACTTCTTAGTAAGAGTCGTAGAATTTTAAAAAATTAGATTTGGGTGTACACTTTTTTTCCTTTTCTTTTCAGTGTTGGGGATGGAATTCAGAGCTTTGGGCATGCTAGGCAATTTTTCAACCACTGAGATATAACTCCAGCTGAGTTGAGAAAATATTACATATTGAAGGTCAAAGAGACCTATTTCTTCTGCATTGTCAAAACCCCTATTTGCCTGAAATCAGATGCTCCCCCCCCCCAGTTGCTTAGCTTTCAGAAGTGAAACCATTCCTCTGAACTTTTAGATTTTAGAAAGAATGAATCATGTTTTCAGAGGCATCAAAATTCAAGTTCTTTGCCTAAATGTTATACTTACTTTTATGGGGCTAAATTTTATATACCTCTTGTCATTCACACAAAGGCATTCAAAAAATAATAGTAAATTACCTCAGAGAAATATTGCAAATTTAGCACCAGTCCCCCTGCCTTTGCATGCCCAGGTAGGGGAGATAAGACCCATAACAGAAAGAGTAGAGGCTAAGAAAGGAAGTATTCTTGGCCAGCTGTGCTTCGTGATGCCCCTCAATTTCTTCTGCACACTGTATGTTCCAAGCCTGACCTACTTGCAAGCAAGGACTGCCACTCACTTCGAGTTACCCCAAATTACACAGTGGCTTTGCAGTCCGGGATAGGCAAAGACCACAAAATACATCCTTGGTGTCCCATAAGCCCAAGTTGAACCTTCAGGTTCCAGCGGTAAAATGCAAATCCATTGTGTTACTTACTCAATAAAATCAATAACCCCTCCCTTCCAAGTCACAATTTGGCATTTTCATATTTACTACACTCTACCTCCGACTTTGGGTCGGGGGAAAGGAAGACATGCCTTTTATAAGAATAATCTCATAATTCTTAAAAAGCAATAAAACTTCTGTGGCGATTCTACAATTGTTCCTGATTTTAAAATAACGGAGAAAATGAATTCCTAGCTTGTAAACCTACACTGAGATACGCCTTGCAGTGCCTTCTACTGACAGAGATGGAATTTTGAAACGTTCTTTCTTACATCTCGCGCTTTTCATGGAGGGAAAGGCAATACTGAAAATCAGTGCTGACCAAGTCATGTTCCGAGTCTATGGTAAAGGAAGCCAATATACAATGTTCGTATTAGAAATATAGCTTATTTAAATAGGTCACGTCGTATCTCTATAGGCAAGATTGTATTTCATGTATGAACACAGTGTTTTACTTATGCATAGATTTCCCCCCAATTTTAAGCGCATCCACGTCTGCAATGAGAGACCCAGATTTCTTTAAAGGAGGCGTTGGCACTTTCGACTTTAGAAATAGCAGTTCCTTGCCGGGGACCCACAGCCCCTGGTCAGGAAAGTCGGGAGTAAAGGCAGCTCCTTTGTTCAAAGGGCCCCAAAGGTTAGGATGGCTTCGCAGGCCACATCGCTCGAAGGAACGGATTTGTGAAATATATCTGCGTGGACCCCACCCCTTTCCTGTAGCGTTTCCCTTTCCTGTCCTTATTTGCACCCTCCCCCACCCCGCCCGCCGGGGTCTGGGAGTCCTGATTGTCCCGAGCTCAGTTCTCCGGCGCTGGGCTCGGGCTCCTGCGATCGCCCCCAGCTGGCGGGGCTGGCCGCCGGGCGCTCGGCGTGGCTGCGGCGCGAGTTAATAAACAGTTAAGTTTGGAAGACTCGGCCGACACGTTGAGGGGGAGTTACCCAGCCCAGGCAGCAAAAACATCCCGGCACATTCCAGGGGAGTCCTCCGCTGCCAGCATCTGATTAGAACCATATCTCTCGCCGGGAGTGGCCCCGCGGCTCCAGGCTCCCGGCCGGCGGCTATTTAAGCGGAGCCCACCGGGTCGGCTGCGCTGCTGCCTGGAGGCTCCGGCGCGGCGCGGCGCGGCGCGGGGAAGTCATGCTCCCAGCTTCGCCGGGGCGCTAGCTAGTCGGTGAGTAGCTTTGGGATCCTTTTATCCTTTGGCTCCATTATTATTATCATTACTCTTTTTCCGATCTCCTTCTCTCCTTGGCTCCCCAGCCTCGGGTGAAGACTTTGGGCTGTGGGGAATCTTAGAGATTAGTGTACTTGGGGGAGCGAGCGTTTGGGGGGCCTGACATCTGTGGAATGCTTTCACAGAATGCATTTACCTTTGGGGGTCGGACTCCAGATTGCCCGTCGTCATGACATTTAACAAGCGCCTCCTTGTGTGTGTGTGTGTGTGTGTGTGTGTGTGTGTGTGTGATGTGGTGTGCTTGTTTAAAAGCTCTGCGGGCAGCCCTGGTAGGACGCTGGTGTGGCTGCTGACCGCCTAATTAACTCCTCCCAGGGTGTTTATTTTTGCCTTATGACAAAGGCTCAGGACCTGGTTTGTGCCTATAAGGAGCTTTTTCCCGGTGACTGACAACATATGGCATTAAAATGTGAACTTTATCTTGCACCAGCATTCCTAAGAAAGTATGTGCCCAAGGGACTTAACAAACTTGTTTTAAATCCCGAAGCTTTTAAATGGTGCTTGCTCCACTGCTATACACTGGTTGGAAAGATTAAGGAAAGGGGGGAGAAAAGGGGGAGAAAAAAATGAATGGGTTAAAACCTTGGAGCCCCAGTCAACATAGCGGTTTTCATAGCATAGAGCTGACTCTGTTATTTGTTTCTGCCGTGTTTCCTTCTTGACTTCATTCTTAGGCTGGAATTGAGGTCCACAGTCAGTTTCGGCAGGGAGCTGTTTGAGTCCAAAGGGAAATTTAACTGGATTAAAAACACTTAAAGAATCTGGATGTTATCTCCACCCCACAGCAAACCCCCTCCCCGGCCTCCCCCCCCCCACCCAGCTTTTCCTCTTTCTTTTTAGCTTGTGTTTGGAAGGAAGAGAGCCACACTGTAAAATGAGAAGAGCAGAAACAAGCTTCCAGACACATGGAAAGACTTAAAAATTATGGAGGGGCGGCCCCATGAATAGTAAATGTTGCTATTGCTCTATAAAGTGACTTAATGAAAAAATTTCTGGCCCTAATCAGGCAAAGTAGGAGAATGGAGGAGAAGGAGGTAAGACGTAATTCAAACAGAAGTAATGGCAGGAAAGAAGGCAGCTACAAAAATGTCTTTGAGATGTCCGATAAGGGCTCCTGGAATGGCTTTGGTGGAACATATTATGGATCTCCCTGAAGATCTTGAGGTTGACTCCCCATACAGCAGCAACTACTGGCTTCTGGGGAAGGAGGAACTAGGTGGGGATGGTAAAGCCTCCAAGCTAACAAATGGCTTGTCACCAGGCTCTCTTCTTGCTTGTGCCCTTCTCTGGGCTAGGTGCCCCACCCACCCCAGCTTTTATCAATCTCTTTACTGAAAGAAGATAGGCCTCAATGACACTGTAAGTTTATTGCCTTGAGAACTCGGGAGTTTCTGAGATTTGAGCAATCCTTCATCTTTGAGGAAAGACCTCTTTTGAACTGCTGGGTGTCTGGGAAAAATCAATGACTGCAACATGGCCAGAGTCCTAGGGGAAGCGTGGAAGAAGCCTGGTGGTTTCTCCCAATGTGTATTCAGGGAGCCACTGCTTCCACATGCTTCATTAGTTTCCTGCCAATGCCAACCAGATTCTTTTTCCCATGGTTGGTGACTGACTTCCTAATCTTTCTACTCCCAGTTCTATTTCTTTGTATCAATGACTGCCCCAGGAGCTGAATGCCCCAAGCCTATATACCCTCTTACATTTTGATGTATGATTAGAGAAAGAAAATGGTAGAGAAATGTCTCCCAACTTTGAGGTCTCATGCTTATCTCTGCCATTCTGATGGTCTTTGGCACAACAGGATTGATCTTCACCTGAAGATATAATATGGCTGTCATTGAAAAGCCTTGCCTGATTTGTGAGGGACAAAATTCAGAGTTTGCATTTCTACTAAAGACTTTTTATAGTTTTTTAGATTAAACCAAAAATCCAAATTCCTAACTTTAGACCTATTTTGTTGTCCAACTCCACAGTTTGGAATGGATTTCAGTCATTTTGTTTGGGTTAAAAGATATTTATTGCTTTTAAGACACTTGTTGGCATGATGATGGTACAGGGACCTCTGGAAGCTTCTGACCAGTGTGGTATTTGTTGGCCTGCTGAGCCATGCCTCAATTATCTGAAGATTGAGAAAACAGGAAAACATATGCTTTGCTGAATGGCTTGTGGCCAGCAGGAGGCTTTGTGGAGACATGGATTTATGGTGGAACATTTTAAAACCTGTTGCTTCATTTCTTATCTGTCCTCCTAAGTCCATAAACCTAAGATTGCTACAACCAATACTTCAACCTAATAGTTTTGAAGGCATTGTGTATTTCCTTTCCTCATTCTCTCAACTTGGAGAATCTATTATTACTTTTCATAAAGACAGGCAAGATGCTGAAATACATGGGATGGCTACTGAAGAGGGAGCTCTTCTGGGTTTAAGTTGCCTTAGTGCTCATCCAGAACTCATGCCTCCTTTGAAAGGTGACTGACCAGGGAGAGTTAGGTAACTGACTGAACATGTAAAGTTCTCTACCCTTCAGACAGACCCAGAATGGGAGCCAGGTTGGCAATATGAAACACCTGAGGAATAGATGTGGTTTTTAAAATTTTTTCTGGAGCTGCTGTGTAATTCTAAAGTTGAAGCAGTGCCACTGACTTGCACAGAGGATGGCCAAGTCACATTTAGATGAAATAGCTTTGACATCGGATACGTGTGTTTAAGGGAAACCTAAATCATGATAAGGTGTCCTGACTGGATTGATCACGTAAATCAAGGAAAGCAGGCTACCAAGTCTCATCTCAGAGACAAAAATGCATTCAAATTCCTGATGAGGGAATTGATATTGGATGGGGACACAGTGACCGAGCATTCACATGCTATCGCCTTCTTCCTAGCACAATTGGCTGGTGGTTGAAAACATGAGTTCTGGAGTATTTTTCCATAGGTTCAACTACTATCTGTATAACTGCTAGTAAATGACCTTAGGCACATTTTGCATGACCTTTTTGTACTTACACTCCTTTATCTGAGGAAGAATGATATACTTACCTGGGGTTGTTGGAAGACAAGTTCATCTAATGTACTTAAAATACATTATTCAATCTGCTTTAGAAATGTTTCTTTCTGTCCCCCAAGCAATTGAAATTTGTGTCTTTGTGAAAATTGAAGGCAAATGGAGAATTTCTTTATTAAAATTGGATACCACCCACTTACCTGAAAATGTTAATCATTCAAGCACTTAATATTAACAAAGCCGGTGTGTTTGCTTGTGTTCACGCTAGAACAGACAGGGAGTTACTCTCTGTTCTCAGCTTGGAAGCCTGCAGTTTGGTTTGGTCAGAATAACCTCTGGTCTCATTGAAGTCTTCCCCACACTCTCTCCGACTCCCCGCAGAGAAGGAGTAAGGCTTCCCCCTGAAGTCAGCATTCTAGATGGAAGTGGGCAGGGAGGGACCACCAGAATTAAACGGAGTGACTTGGCTGGAAATGAAAATTCTTCCCAGTGTATGCGGGGCCCCATACTCTACTTGCCCACATAGCTGGGCAGGTTGCCATGGTTACTCCCCTTCCCGCATCCTTCTTCTACCCTGGAAGGAAGCCTGCCTCTCCAGGGCAAGCAGAATATGAACAAATTACTTCCTGATCTAAAAATGGAAGTTACTAAGTGAAGTAGAATCTCTTCTCTACTTACATTGCTTTCCCCCACCCCTCAAATTTATTTTAATCCCAGCACTTAACTTCCTAATCTTTACTAGTTTGTATATCAACTAGAAAGCAAAACATAAAGGCTTATAAATTTTCAGAAACATCAGTTATTGCCTCCGTATAAAAGTAGCCTGGTAATTGTTCTCTTGTCCTAACTTACAAGCTAGCTCAGGGCAAGTGACCTTTCACTGACGCAAGCTGGTAAGAATTCTGAGTAACTGGAGTAGGGTGACTGAGTGTTAAATTGTAGGGAAGTTACCAGGAAGCAGAATGTATGATGAGTGCCACTTAGCTTTTCAGGTAACCACAGAGTAAAGGGAAAGAGTAAAATAGGAAGTAACAATTCTAGAAAGTTGGAGAAATACTGTTCCAGGGCTCAAAGACAGAATATTTACCTAACATAAGTAAGACCCTGGGTTTGATGCCCATTGCTGCAGAAAAATAAATGAATAAAAAGTACTATTCAATCTGGAATAAATTTGGGTGATGGATATATTGTTTAACATTTTCTCTTGGTTAAAAAAAAAAAAGCTTGGGCTGGGGATGTGGCTCAAGCGGTAGCGCGCTCGCCTGGCATGCGTGCGGCCCGGGTTCGATCCTTAGCACCACATACCAACAAAGATGTTGTGTCCGCCAAGAACTAAAAAATAAATATTAAAAATTCTCTCTCTCTCTCTCTCTCTCTCTCTCTCTCTCTCTCTCTCTCTCTCCCCTCTCTCACTCTCTCTTTAAAAAAAAAAAAAAAAAAAAAAAGCTACTTATATTTTTTCCTAGCAACATGATGCAAAGTGTCCAAAACAGACTTAGATCCTTATGTGACAGATGAACTGCTATACTTAAATTCACATGTAACAAAATCATTCAAGATTGGGTTCTCAGGAAGCCTATATGTATTTTACAACTAGAGAAAACACATTTGAGACAGTGGTTTTCAGAGTGTGGGCCCTATCCCAGCTCTCTTGAACCAAAAACTATCAGAAGGGCCCATCCAGCTGTATTACAAGTAAGTCCTAAGAGATAAAGCTCTATAAAAACGTGAGCCAGGTGTGGTGGCATCCCAGTGGCTCGAGAGGCTGAGGCAGGAGGATTGTGAGTTCAAAGCCAACCTCAACAAAAGCTAGGCACTAAGCAACTCAGTGAGATCCTGTCTCTAAATAAAATACAAACCAGGGCTGAGGATGTGGCTCAGCGGTTGAATGCCCCTGAGCTCAATCCCCAGTACCAAAAACAAAACAAAACAAAAAATGTGATCTAAGAGTAACTTTTATCATTCATTTGTTTTATGATTCAGTTGTTCAGTGAAAAGTGTAACAAAGTATTTGGTTTCCTGCAGCCATGAAAATAAATAAGCAAAATTATTTAAACATAATTCAATTTAACTAAATCTTAGAATGTAGAAAGAGGAAAAAGCAGAGACCTTGGACATTTTCCCCAGTATTCCAAAGACTACTTTCTTGATCCTAGGAGAATCAATGTACTCTTTGGCTTTATCTTATCACCTCACCTCTCAATTCTTTCTCCTCCACCGAGTATTTTTTAAAAGTACAATTAATCTCCATTTATTAAAAGACTATCCCAATTACTTCTTTTTGAAAACAAAATCAGTTCCCTTGAACCAGATGGTTTTCTCTAGCCCATAAAGCCCTTTATTTTGTTTTCCATGCCATGTCCAGAAGTAAGATAAAGGCTTCCCCATAAATGAATCAACTTCACTTAATTTTTATAGAGCTTTATGTCCTATGAAGCACAGTTCCATTCTCCAATGTGGCTTTGATTTTAAATAGCTTGTGAGAGAAAAGATATCTCCATTTCTTCACTCCAGTATGATCAGTAGCTATCAGCTTGCCCAGGGTTGTAAATCATCAAGTGGTAGAGCCAGGATTCAGGCACAGGTCTTTTGATTTGAACCCTGATGTTCATCAGACTGTTTAGGAAGATCCTATATATGAAGTATAATACTAGGTTGGCAATGAAAAAAAAATTCTAATGAGTAGAAATTGAGAAGAAACTCTATTGAAGACAATGCACACAGAATCTAGAGGTAAGCAGACCTGCATTGGAATGAGGCATGCTTCCAAGTGTTTCTGACCCCTGGTTGCCACATCCACCTTGCAAAACAGTCCTAAGGATGACTGGTGTTACTCGGAGACTGATGCTTAGCAGAGATCACACCTCAGACTGAAAAACACAGGCTGTGATCCAGGAGTAGCAAATTGGAGCTCTGGCTTTGAGGAGAGGCATAGGTTAGTGGTTAAGAGTTTGGGCTCTGAGCTACAAATGACTGTGTCCACAAGCCAGCTTGGCTATATAAGACAAGACATGGAACATCTGAGTTTCATTTTCCCCATCCTAAAATGAGTTGCCTAAAAATTAAAATTAAAGGGAAAATAAAACAAAACTGCCTCAGAATGGCTGCCATTTCAGTCAAATACCTGTTCTGAGCTACAGTGCTCAGTGCAATAACTAAGCTGATATTTGGAAAATCATTTTGTTCTTATTTTTGGTGAGTTTTAAACAAGCTAAATTCTAGAGATGAATATATTTAGGCTTTCCTTTATATCTTGAAATTATTAAATGTGAGGGGGTCAAGCAAGAAAATGTAGCAGTGCTTGGTAAACCAATAGGGAATGCACAAATGTTAACATTGTGTGGGGGTGGGGGTGGGGGTGGGATTGAACCCAGGACCTCACAGATGCTAAGCCAGTGCTCCACTTCTGAGCTGCACCTCTAGTCCACAAATGTTGACTTTTAAGGTACCACTTTAATCTGAGCAGGACCATTGAGTCTTCTTAACTTCTAGAGTTAATCCACACCTGAAAAACTGGAAAGTGAAAGAACAATTCATTTCTTGAGAATATGTTAAACACAGCTGCCCTCTGTTCTAAGCAGTTCACCAATTTTTTTCATGTTTCATGTGTCTTATGAGGGGGACAAAATCTGTTCTAATCTTCTCTAATATGTAATTCAGATGCTCAAGTGCTTTTTTCTTATTCTTAAATGCAATAGAAATAAGCCAAATGTGTGTGAGCATATACAAGAGGGCTAAAATAGTCATCCGAAGAATGCTGAACTAGTTTGACTTTGAGATGCAGTGTTAATCCATCAGGGAAGCATATAATTGTCCTCTAGGTCAGAAAAGCAGTAAAGGCAATGATTTTACACAGGAGGTGTCCAAATATCTGTCTTTTAAAGGAAAGCCTCAAATGTGCTTCAGTTACCTCAACACTGGATTTTGTTGCTAGTTATTTGTTTTTATTTGGGGTTGTATATAATGTTAATAAAACAGGCTCTTAATAATAATTATGGTTGATAATAAGGAGGGTCAATATTGATTTCTACCAAGGTTGAGCTCCTGGTGAAGCTCTTCAGGAAGCACACATATAGCTTGAATTGAAATGATGACTAATTTTATTTAATGCCCAAGTTGCCTTCTGAAGGAAATCTTGATGCAGAACTGCTGGCTTACCTGTCTAATAATTTATTTTGGGAGGTATTTCTGATTTATCTAGCTATCTAAAGTGCCTGATGATTAAAAAGTAGTTGTAATTGAAAATTTGATATGTATATTTACCTCCTCTCTGCTAGCAAACATATGTCAGTTACTGCCTACTAGAAATTTAGAGAAAATGACAACTACTCAACTGACATGTGATTTTATCACAGTTAAGTCACTGCTGTGATAATGGAGTTGACCTTAAAGGAACAGTGGAAGTCAAAGGTAGGGTGAGAAATGCATCATAGGAGGAAACACGTGATCAAATCCCACAGCTGGGCTAGTGTAGCTGTGCCCAGAGAGCCCTGACTGGCCGGTTTGGCCAAGGGAGAGTATAGGTGGTAGAGAGCTGAGAAGTGTTACATTAAGCCATGGAAGTCAGGGCAAGAACTTAGATCTTATTTGCCAAGCAGGTAGCCTCACTTAAGGAGGAAAACAACATGCTGACTCGGATAAGTTAACTCAGTTAGGCTGGCGGGATGAGTGAATGGAGATGGCTTAGTAGTGGCAGAAAAATCTGCTTTTCACTGAAAAATCAGGAAAGAAAATATTTGCTTAACCTAGTTTATCTTTTTTTTTTTTTTTTTTTGGTACTAGGGATTGAACCCAGGGCTACTCTACCACTGAACTAGAGCCCCCAGCCCTTTTTATTTATTTATTTTTGTTGTTGCTTTGATTTGGAGTCTTGCTAAGTGCCCAGAATGGCCTTAAGCTTGAGAACCTTCTGCCTCAAACTCCCGAGTCACTGGAACAATCAGTGTGTGCCACTGTGCCAGGCTGCATAATTTAATTTAAGGGGCAGAAGGGAAATGTGTATTATTCTTAATGTCTTAAATTGCAGTACTCTTTACCAGGCAGTGTAGCATTTAGAGAAGTAGCACCAATATTTCTCTGACTTCAAAAGCTTTTCTGAGTGAGGGAAGCCGTTCTACATGAATCAGAGGGCAATACTGATGGCTAATGTGGAAAAATGTACAGCTGGTGAGAGGCCAATAGAGACCACTCATCTCGAGTGGATTTCAAATGACAGATTTAAGTAGGTGAAGGCAGTCAGTATTACAGGCTGAGGAGGCAACCTCAGAAGGCAAGGTGCATCCAGGTCTGTTCGCTGGAAACCGAAGGGACAAGTGTGGCTAGTGAGCAGGTGCTAGTGTAGATGTACCCTCTGCAGTCAGAGTAGGAAGGACTTGAATCTCTGCTTGAGTATGAGTGGAGGAATCAAACCCTAGTATCTGATTAATAAAAAATCAGGAAAGCTGAGGCCAGTCTAAAAAACTAAGCCATAAAGGTGGATCAGGTACAACTAGAGTTTCCTACAATTAGATTCTCAATTGGAACCTTTTTGGGAAGATGAAAGAAAGATTCTTTGACTTCAAGTATTTTAAATATAGTAAGGAACACCTATGCTGTACGTGTGGAAATGATCAAAATACACTGTAATGTGAGTCTGGAAATCATGAAGAATAGTGTATGTGATACAAAGTGTCACAGCTTTTTGGACAGGGGAACTTTGAGGCAATAAAGCAAGGTGGGGGAGAGATATTGGAACTCAGTAAAAAAATAATAATGGGGAGGAAGAGAAGTATGAAAATAAATGGTAATTATGAAAACAGAGGTTTTCCAGATTCAGGAGACATGTGAACAACCTAAGATAAAATCTCAGCTTCATGCTGAGCTACAGACAATATTACTGTGTACAAAATAAGTTCTGCAAGTCTGTTCCCAGTTAGTGTAGAGCAAAGCAAATATTCAGCTTTCTATACAAGAACATTTTCATAAAAACAATGAATGCAGCCCTGGTTGCATTAACACCTGGTCTTCAAAGCTTCATTCAGCAAAAATTTGTGGAAGTTACTATTTGGGGTGCTAACATAGACCATGTTTTTTTATGAAGTCTGACATAGCAAAGTGCTACATAGTATTCCCTTGGTAGTGCTCTTATAACTAGGTTAGTGCTCTTTAACTAACTCCAGCTGTGGGGGCTCCTGGTTGCATTTCTGTAATATTGTTTCACTTAAATCTGAGATTCAGTAGCTTGGCTTGATCTGACACACTTGTGTTCTTAGATCTGGTGATTAAGAGCGCCACAACATATGTGTGGCTCTCACATACAGAATTTTGCCTCACCTCGGAATTGCCTGCATTTCCACAGTGACAAAACTAAACACCAGATGAGCATGCTGTTTCCTTCTGGAGATTAAGAAAATAGTTTTGATTCAGAACTTTGTATTTCAAAGCTACTTTGCAGGAAACAACATTGAAACTCTTTTTTTTTCCTTTTCCATTTATTTATTTATTTGAGGGGTACATGGGATTGAACCCAGGGATGCTCTGCCTCTGAGTTAGAGCCTTGGCCCTTTTTATTTTATTTATTTATTTTTATTTGGAGACAGCCTCTGACTAAGTTGCTGAGGCTGGCCTCAAACTTGTAATCCTCCTGCCTCAGCCTCCGTGTCATTGGGATCATACATCTGTACCTCCACGCCTGGCTTCAGTAGTACTCTTTAACAACCATCTGTGTTTGACAGCTCTTCCCTCTCCCTGGCACTGTCATGAAAATGCTCCTCTATATTACAAGATGATTGTGGGAGGCTTACAAACATAAAATACAAATATCCTCCATCTAATTAATGTTTTAAGTATATATCATAAAATTTAAAAACTGTTGAAAAGGATAATTAGCCCTTTAGACAAATGTGGTATCTTTCTAAGGTTAATTTCAGTAAGAAAGCAATTTATATAGAATCCACTGAAGTAGTGCTAATTTAGCTTTCTCTTTCTATACATGACTATTGGCAAGGAAGCTTTCTACTCTAATCAGAAACATTTCCTCCCAAATACTTAGCATCAGTTGTAACCACCACTTATTTTTTCTTTCTCTGCTGCTTATTCTATAAGCCCCCTGAGAGGAGAAACCTTGCCTACTCTGTTACTGTATACATAGCATAATGTGAGACTTTGTACATAGTAGGTGTCCAATAAGCAATAACAAGATAACCAGGTGAATGGTAACTCAAGCCACTCTCATTTATGATATCAACTCAAAGTTATCATTAAGTGAGCAAAATGGAAAACTTCGGCTTGGCTTGTCATCTGTTGGTATAAGTAAAACATTTCTGAGACCCCTCCCCTCCATTTTTAATTTAAGTCCATTTAGAAAAAGCAATATCTATATGTTGTTCTATTTTATATCTATTCAGGGCTGGGGAAAGGCAGAAATTCTGAATTCTCTGAAATTCTCCAGATGCTGTGGTCTTTCCATTTCATTTAACTTCTATCAATGGAGTATTCATTACTCATACCTTCCAACCTGGTGGGGTATAATCACTTGGCTAATAATTGCAGTGATATTTCATTCAAGGACTGCTTTTTATTCTTCCTCTGTTTCTGTCTTTAAAAGTGTCTATCAATCAGTTTGTTAAATGACTAATAAAAATTCAGAAATAAATGAGGCATTTGGCTCAGTACTAGATAATTAATTTCTTTGACAATTTCAGCCCAAGTCAAAGAAACCTGATTTTTTTAATTTGCCTGTAAAGCTGTGTGGTGGGTTAAGATGTGATATACGTTAGGCTATTTAAAATAGTGACATTAAATTGCCAACTCTTTATTGTCCACACAGTCCTCAGTGTGTCCAAGAATGCTGGGTGACAGCCAGTGTTAGACTATATCTTGGCCAACTTCAAAATCCTAACATCAAAGAGCTTTTTCAAAATCTAATTATCACTTGATTCAAAACTTACTGTTGAATTTTTCACTTATCAGGGTCTTTCACCAACAGTGTTGGATAGGTATGTATCAAACAATGTCTGAGATGATATTATGGGGGCGGATGACAGGAGTGTTCTCTATCCTTTCAATGTGCTTGTGTTCTCTTTGTAGTTTCTCTTAGCTTTTGAATTTCATGAATTCAAAATCGAATGAAGCTTAGAATATCGACTATAGATTTATCTCTTTTTAAAAATATATATATTTTATATATATAATTGTGGATTGAGCCCAGGGCCTCAAACATACCAGGCTCTAGCACTGAGCTGCACCCCTGCCCTAACTACCTTTTAAATACTGCTATTTGACAAATGAATATGTCCATAAGGAATTTAATTTGAAAATTAAAGAAAGGCACATGTCACCCTAATGTCACCTATTCCAAATATAAGAAGCATGGATTTGTCACTCTTCCTAATCAGCATTTCCTTGGTCATGATCTTTCTAGGCTCGTGTGTGTGTGTGTGTGTGTGTGTGTGTGTGAGACACGAGATTGAACCCAGAGGTACTGTAGCCATGGAGCTTTACCCCCAGCCTTTTTTATTTTATTTTAAACGTTGTTTTTTTTTTTTAGTTGTAGATGGACACTATACTTTTATTTATTTTTATGCGGTGCTGAGGATCCAACCCAGTGCCTCACACATGGAAGGCAAGTGCTCTACCACTGAGCCACAACTCTAGCTTAGATTTTTATCTTTTATTTTGAAACAGGATCATACTAAGTTGCTGAGGCTGGCCTTGAAATTGTGGTCCTTCCTGTCTCAGCCACCCCAGGAGCTGGGATTGCAGGCATGTGCCACTGCACCCAGCTTCTTTCAGACTTTCAATAGTTATATAAGAGACATAAAATGTGAAATGCTGTATATTCTGCTTCAAACAAGGAGCTACAATAATGTGGCTATTTTAGTCAATAGCTGCCTTTAACAAAAGATGCTTTTTGTTTTTGTTTTGAAGGTGGTGATGTGTGAAAATATCATTTTACTCATAAAAAATCTTTATAAAACTGAGATTAGGGGAGTCCTTTTGTTTTGAAATGGATTTCAGAACGAAGGAAAATATAATGGCCTTTGGCTTTTTTAAACCATCTTTTAGGATACTTGCTTATTTGAAGTTTGAGGGTCACCAACCATCATAGCTTGATAACCTTGAATCTGACATTTCAGATTGTTAGACCTTAACCTTTCAATTAAAAGCCTTTGTTTCCGCAAGTTTAGCCAAGTATTTAAATAAAAGAAGCCGGCAGTGTTGATCACTCAAAGTGGCAAGTCCA
Organism: Spermophilus citellus; assembly: GCF_964194105.1. Classification (NCBI taxonomy): domain Eukaryota; kingdom Metazoa; phylum Chordata; class Mammalia; order Rodentia; family Sciuridae; genus Spermophilus; species Spermophilus citellus. The sequence goes on along the minus strand of NC_138182.1, from coordinate 270,948,491 downwards.
TGCAACAATTATACTACAAAGCCATCTGACTCTTTGAGGTTTTGAGTGATGGTGTGGAGGTTAGGGTGATGACAAATCTGAGTTCAAGGAGGCATCAAAGTCTTCCCAGTAATGTCTAAACGAAATAGAGTGCTGTAAACCCACCCTAATCCAACCTGACCCACCTTTCAACCTTTCCCCAGCATAACCCCAGGGCCCTGTGTCTTAGCTCCCTTCCATGAATATCCTTTACCCATTGCTCTTAACTCCTCTGGCTAATGAAACTCAGCCTATCTTTGAAGAACCAGCTTAGTTCTCTCTTTTGCTTATATTGTTCTGAAAAGGTTAAGGCATAGGAATTAGAGAATTTAGAGGGTTGCTTAACACCTGTGTTTTAGCTCCTCAAGTCAAACAGGAATGACAATACTTTCCCCAGAGAATCAAATGAGTCTTAGCATCAGGCCTGGTATATAATAAATATTCAATACATTTAAATTTTAAAAATACAATTTTCCTGTTTTTTTTTTTTTTAAAGAGAGAGTGAGAGAGGAGAGAGAGAGAGAGAGAGAGAGAGAGAGAGAGAGAGAGAGAGAGAGAGAATTTTTAATATTTATTTTTTAGTTCTCGGCGGACACAACATCTTTGTTGGTATGTGGTGCTGAGGATCGAACCCGGGCCGCACGCATGCCAGGCGAGCGCGCTACCGCTTGAGCCACATCCCCAGCCCCACAATTTTCCTGTTTTCTAAGGAACTTGCTCAATCCATCCCCAACCCTACACTCCCAAATAACCTGACTCTGCTCTTCCCCATGCCCCCTGCCCATAGAATTGATGGTCTTCAGAAAGCCTGTCATACATTTATGTTTTTCTCTTTGCTGGGGTATAAACCTTGTAAGGGAATAGATCTTTATTTTGCTTACAGACATATTCCAAGCTCTAAAGGAATGCCTGATACATAGTAGAAATGAAGACTAATAACTTGAACAGTGTTAAGGATCACTAGCATTTAGGGACAAACTTTATTTACAATTTCTAAATAGTAATGACTTTAAGCAGGAATCAGATCCCATGTACTCCAAGCAAAAAGGGACATATTTGAAGGCCTTTTTACTTTTCTAATAGTCATGGCCTCAGAGCAAAATCTAGGGTAGGTAATTATTCACCAACTGTATAGACAGACAAGACACAAATATGAAATCAGGGACATACTCTAAAGTTAACAGGGGTGGCAATTATTTTTGTTCCCCACAGAGGGAGTTTCTTAGATGAGAGTATAAATTGGAATTTAGGTAGGGAATTTCAACACTGGAGAGACTGACTGAGAAAGAGACTGTCCTCATATCCATGTCTGTTCTTAGCCCTAAAAGCGAAATTTTGCTTGTTTTGGAAGGACAAAGAAACTTTTTTGGTGTTATTTCTCATGCTGGTTTCCTTGGTGGAACTAATTGTTTACATGTTTCTACAGTTGGTTACTTAAGGAAGACAACATAGTTAACACAGCATTGGAAGGTGCTTTCCTGACTTCAGATTTTGCTGCACTATAAGGTTTCTTTGGGGTGTGGAAGAGTATGATCACTACTTCTTGAGGATTTGTCTTAACCTCCTTGTCTACAATATTGAGTATTTTTAATAAAGATTGGATTAGGAACTTAATAGGGGCTTTCAAAGACTTGCCTTTGCATAGGGCTATAGAGTTCAGCTAAGGAAACAAATGATCTAATTGCATTCTTTGATGCTAAAATGCCTACATAATAGGAGTAGCAAATAGCATATGCCACTGCGGAGTGAATTTGCCTAATGCTTCCAGAACTGACTCAATTTACTCTTATTTAACAATCATAACAGGGGCCAAAAAGCTACAAATAGAGCCCCTAACTAATCATTTATGCCCATCCATGTTTTCCTTAAGTATTGAATTGTCATTTGCTTAGCAGGTAAAAGATCTCGCACAAGTCAAGTAGTGATTCAGAGAATCGAGGAGACCGCTCTGAAAGAACACAAAAGCTAATGAAACATCTTGATCAAATATTACATTTTTTTATGAACCAAGGAAGCTTCCTTTATAGTGACTCACTGATGTTGACATTCCTGCGTAGTCTAAACAGAAGACTTTTTGTGGTTCAGTACAAATAAGAATGTCTCAAAAAGCTCCAACAGGTCCAGTTGAAGCCTGGAAAAGTGGCATTTATTAAGGAACAATTCCTATCCATTCATCTTGCACTAGAACTATATACCAGAGTGGAGCCCACATGATTAGTCATCTAAAATAGGAAATGAAATCTGATAAGAATGGTGTGTATTAAACAGGCCTCTCGAAGGAAGATCCCTCATCCCATGTGCTTGTTCTGGGAGTGTATTTCAGTGGTAAGTCAAATTTTTGACCAATCTCTTCCTCCAAAGTGAAGCCTTAAATGATTCACGTGTCCCTGAGTGCAAGGCAGTTTTGTAAATAATAACCTGATAAAAAGGGCAAATATTCAACCAATACTAGAAATTGCAGTGTAACTTGTAGTGTTTTGAGTTAAACCCCACTGTTAGACAATACAGTATCTATTATTAATGTAAATCAAACTCATATATTATGGCAGGAACAGAGGGTGACCCAGGGTTAGATTTACTTTAAAAAGTACCTGCAGCTGGGGATGATTTTGAAAAACTCATTTTAAAATACACAGATATAGTAGGTCCAATAAATAAATCTCTATAGTCTAGAAAACCAGAAAAACTAAACTTAACATATAAAATTATTCTTTCAAATAAATTAAGCCTTTTGGGAAGTAGAAACTCATGTGACACCACAAGATATGATGATTTGTTTAGTTTATGCATGACCTTTTAAAATACCCAAACTTGAGTTTTCAGGTTAACAATAAAATGTTTATAAGGAATAACGCATTGCATGGATATGAGTTCATATTAAAAGACACTAATTATTTCAATTTCATAGAATGATATCCATATAAAAATTATGAAGTCTATTATGTTGGACAAGGAAGGGTTAGTGTTTTTCTAGGGTCCCCAAAGTTATTGGTAAATGTCACGTTAGGAGCTTATCTTAAAAACAGAAAAAGCATTAAATAAAATTAGCATTTACGTCTTGAGCCTTTGAAAATGTTGTCTAATGGTATGACCAGGATAGTTTTCTTAAATAATTTTGTTTTTACATAGCTGGTACAAACTTTGTTTTCCTTCTTTAACCCTTAATAGTTATAATACTAGCAGAGGCATGGCTCAAGAATCCAATGGAATAGACATATGAGAAAATCTTCAAAGTTGCTCTTTAAAACAAACTTTTTGAAACTCATAGAGATCAAGGTGATACTTGAGGTCTTTCTTTGTGTTCTTACAACTAAGAAAGAAGGCCAGTGAGCTGTATCTTCATTACCTAAGAAGTATCACTTCTCTGAAAGGCTGCATCTATGCAGTTTACTTTTACTTGTAGAGGTCAGTTAGGCAATTTGTCAAAGATGGTGTAGAAAATGAACTCTCCTCAGGTTTTTTGTTTATTTGTTTGTTTGTTTGTTTGTTTGTTTTTGATTAGCAGCATTGTTCAGGATCACAGGGATGGTTCTGTCCTGCAATTTCAGAGTTTCTTGAATTACCCTTCCAAACTTAGAGATTGTACATTTCTGCCAACTTGGCCCATCTTGTACTCTGCAACAGTTTCTTAGAGATTTTTTTTTTTCCAATAACTTTAAGCATGATTTCAACAAAGTTAAGTTAGCCATTTCAGGAAAATATTTTTCACCTTTTGTTCTAAATTTTCAAGACTAAGATAATAATAATATTTCACCTCATGAAGCAAGATAAGTTGTATAATACAACATAACATGATCTAGGGATTTCCAGTCTGTTCACCTGTCTCGTTTGAACAGGAATCAAGAAGTAAGCAAATGACACTAGCATTCTTATTTCTTCCTGAAGAGTTCTCCTGGCTTTTTAGAAGTATTCTGGAAACTCTTCCTGAGCTTCAGTGTGCTAGAATACAGGTATTAAGGGAAGAATGGGCTCGTTATTGAGTTTCTGATTCTTTGTCAACCTGAAATTCAATAAGTAAGTGGATAGTCCCTAATTGTTTTTATTTTTAATTTATTTTAACTTATTTTCTTTTGCTGGGCTGACATAATTCTCTTGTCTCAGCTTCCCAAGTATCTAGTATTATAGGCACACACCACTTTTCCCATCACCTTTGATATTTTTAAATGTTTTTGTTTTCTTTCATCTTATTTGAAAGTAACCAGGCCTGCTCCAAAACAAATCAGTGAAATCATGAAGAGCCATCCTGACAATGATAATTGAGATACTGAGTACACAAGACAGAAGTAAATGATTTAAAAATTATCATTTAACATTGGAATTAGCAAAGCCACCAATATTCTTGGAGATGAAACCTAAATGTCCTGTTGGCTGCAAAATCTTGTCTAACTAGAATAGATTGTATCAGACATGGAGATGTGAGCCAATGGTAAGTTGCTCATGGAAGGTTAAAGCCAACCCTAAGGGTAATTGAACACCAAAACAAAGGGCATATTCTACCAAAAATGCCACCTAAGATCTAGAGATGGCATATAAGAACCAGAAAACCTAACCTGATCTTATGTTTAGTCTATTTAAATCCAAGAATGGTTTTTTTTTTCAGAGTTTTGATCTATATGCAGAAATGCAATAGAACCTAAGTCCCACCTGTACGTACACGTTTACTATAGACATCCCAGTTTGACGGTTCTGTGCTGATGTTACAAGGCAGCTGGATTCTCCTTCCTTTAAACTCTTCAAAAGTCAGCACGTCTCTGAAACTTGAGTTGTATAAAGGTACAGCAACACTCAAGGAAAGCCTTTGAGGATTATATAAATGTGGGGCTCTGCCTGGAAAGGGAAACCACTTTGGAATTTTATATAATTCAGCCACACCATTAAAGAAGAAACCAAATATCAGGCAGTATTTCTTGCACTGGTTTTTGCAAGAGGAAAAGTTTAAGATTACCTGCCTGCTTTTAACATGCCCTGGTGTGGTATATATCATAAAATAATGCTACTAGTGTACAGCTTAATGTTTAAAACACAGATGCTTCTAAGTAACAGGCTTTCTTAAACTCTTCTCATATCTCATAGACTTTCATATTGACTGCTATAATGATACTTGAGTATAAAGTAAAACATGTTGAACTCTCAGGATTGGTTGCATACACATCATAGGTGAAGTCAAGAGGGACTCAGATGAATGAACAACTGTATTTTGAGATCCATATGCTAAATACACAGCACATCCATGTGGACTTAAATCAGGATTTCATATGGCAACAAAAAGCAAAACTTGGATATTCTAGGAATCAAATTACTACCATTTTATATGCTTTCATTTAAAAACTACCTTGAAACTAGGAAAAGGAGTTTGTTATGGTAGATGTATCTAACCTAACTTAGGATGGATAGCCTTAAAAACAAATACTTGCTGGTCAATTTGCATAACTGTATGAAGAGAAGGCATGAGGGATTGTTGGAAAAGGTATAAATAATGTTGGACTGTTGGCTTAGTAATCAAATGGATCCATGACTAACAAAGTGTTTTTCCCCTGCAAGGATTAAACATAATATCCATTGTACATTTAGATAATAAATATAAAGTAAAGCTCATGAGTTTACTGGTTTTTTAATCTATTCCACAATGGTTATCCTTGAATCACTGCCCCAACAACACTGTAATAAAAAAATTATGGAGACTTCTCTGTCAGTAGTTTAATCTGTTTTAAATATTAAAAACTCTAAAATTTTTCATGTTAATTGTTCTCATTTTTTAGGACATTTTCTTCCCTTGGATGTAGGGTGGAAGGGAAAGATCATGAAGCATAACATTATACTTTATCATCTAATAATACAGAATATAGTTTTTAATTTTTTTAAATTGATTTATCCCATTCACCTACTCTAGTTATCTATGAGTCTTTTTGCTTTTCAAATCTCCCTTCCCTTATCTTTTCCCCTTTATTCCTGGTTACTCCATTTTAAACTTAGACATACAAACTCTGAAGGGAACCCTTCTGCCAGCGTCACGGTGGCATGGTGTCTCCAGCATTATCATAGCCACTTAGTGCAGCTGACTGAGCTTCTACTAAAAACCTGGTGAATTTCATTCAATGAAGAAGGAATTAAGGTGACCAAGGCAGGTGTTGCTCATGGTTGGCCCTGTGGGTAATGTCTCAGGGTGTGATGGGAGGTGGGAGGAAGGGTTTAGCAGAGATCCATCACGTCCGCATAGGCCCTCGGGTCAAGCAGGACTTTCAGTGTGCTCACACATGCCACCCACTAGTCAGTGTACTGGGCTGAAAGTGCCAAGGTATCTTCTTGTCTGGATTAAGTGAGAGCCCTGACATTTGAGTTCAGTCTTTAGTAGTTTATAAACTGCTCATCTTGTACCCATAAGGGCTCTCCCCACCCACCACATCTCCTGTTAGACCACTTCAGTCCATTGGCCATTTCCCAGAAATGCTTTGCCTCACTATACAAACTTGTTCACCATGTTCCCAGCCACATACAAGGTCTAAAGCCCAAAGAATATGGGGCAGGGAAGCCTTTGCCAAGTCCATCTCACCCTTCAAAAAGCCATATTATCATTTCTTTTAGAATAATGGGTTCCTAATAGTCTTTCCTCAGAATTAATGGGAATCACTCATTGTCCTGTTCCGTAAATGAGTTGGTATCTGTCTAAATAGAAAAAGAAGGAGCTAATGAGATGTTCAGCTCAAGATGGTACATAACATGACCTTGGGTTCAATGATGAATTCATTACCCTGACAATCTCTCTTCCTACAAAAGAGACAATAGCATATAAAGGAACAAATACCAGATCATGAAGGAAGTCAGTGCCTCATAATCTTGAAGTGCGAAGGTCTGGTAAAGCTGTGTTGGAGTATACTTTATACTAGAGCAGAAACCCCCTGTTATCCTTTCCATCCCAATTATCCTATCCAGCTCAGCGGAGATATGCAGAGAGAATGTACCATAGCCTAGTTGAGCCATGTCCAGATAGTGCCTAATGTGAGGGTCACCCTGACAGAGCATAGCCCCAGAGATCTATACCAGCAATACAAAGCAACAAAAGAAGAGTGATTGTTCGAACCTCTGCAGTTCCCATAAGCCAAAACTTCAATGTCGTCACTTCCTTCTCTTTGTAGAAGTGAGTTAAAGGAGAAAGTTGGATTCCAGTTTTTCTATTCTGTTACAGGATCTCATACTTGAGAACTTGGGTGGAATTTAATTTCTTCTCCCACAATGAGTGGTTGGGATATCCAAGAAAAGATGAGTGTACTTTCTATTGTCAATTCAACCACAAGCTCAGGTGTCCATGCACACATATTGGAAGACCCCAGGGATATGCCAACACTTACCCTCCACTCTTTTTTTTTTTATTGGTTGTTCACAACATTACAAAGCTCTTGACATATCATATTTCATACATTAGATTGAAGTGGGTTATGAACCCCCAATTTTACCCCAAATGCAGATTGCAGAATCACGTTGGTTACACATCCACAATTTTACATAATGCCCTATTAGTAATTGTTGTATTCTGCTACCTTTCCTATCCCCTACTATCCCCCCTCCCCTCCCCTCCCATCTTCTCTCTCTACCCCATCTACTGTAATTCATTTCTCTCCTTGTTTATTTTCCCATTCCCCTCACAACCTCTTATATGTAATTTTGTATAGCAATGAGGGTCTCCCTTCATTTCCATGCAATTTCCCTTTTCTCTCCCTTTCCCTCCCGCCTCATGTCTCTGTTTAATGATAGTCTTTTCTTCCTGCTCTTACCCTCCACTCTTTCTTAGAACCTCAGAGAATGTAAAAAGGGATTCTAGAATCAACCCCAGCTTTTATTCATTTAAGTGTATTAACTTATACTCAGCTCTGCTAGGAAGTGAGAGCCTATTCTGATTATAAAAACTATACTACCTTTTTCCATTCAAGTGGAATTAATCATGCAAACAAGAGTCTTTTACTCAAAAAAAATTGAGTAAAATACAATTGGAGATCTAATCATAAACTTAATTCTTCAGTTCAACTTGTGAACACTGGCCAGATATTCCCAGTGAGTGGGTGTACTGCCTAATCTAGAGATAGACCCTGATGTGGGTGCCTAAAGCCTCTGTAAAATTCAGCTCCTTCTGAACACTCATCATGATAATGACTATTCTTTAAGTTCTAGTAGGAGATATTCTTAATTTTAAAAAGGTCATAATGAGTCAAAGATATTGAAAGTTGCCAATTCCAGAACTTAGACTTTCTATCATCCTGGGTGGGGGTCTAAATACTGAATAATAGAGAATGTACCAAAATAAATTTAAATTCTCTGATCTGAGATTATATCTCAGACCTAACTAAAGCAGCTAAACCAATGGGCCACTTTGACCAACTATGCTACCCAGACTTTTGTATGTCTAATGACATATGGTTAGACCATGTAAAATCCCTCTTCTGTTTTGGTTCAGGAAAAATACCATGTTCAAAATACCTTGCTAAGCTGTCTTCTTTTGTGTTTCAGCTACTAAATGGAGGGCATTTTTCTTTCTTCTTCTTCTTCGTGTGTGTGTGTGTGTGTGTGTGTGTGTGTGTGTGTGTGGTGTACTGGGGATTAAACCCAAGGCTTCATGCAAAAACTATGAATGAACTACATTACCAGACCTAGAGGCATTCAGCCTCCATATGTTGGGCTTTGTGCAGTCTGCTTAAAAATAGTTTTAAAAACTAACATATATAATATCCAAGAATAGAACAGGAGAGTCTCATTCTAAGATGTAGATGTTTCCTGGTAACAAATATTTCCTGGTACTAAATCTACTATTTAATAATTAGACAAATCATACACTTTTTCTAACCCTCAGTTTCTTAATCTTTTCTTTCCTAATATTAATTAATTTGTTTATTTGCTATGGTAGGCATTGAACCAGGATCTTGTGCTTTCTAGGTAAGAGTTCTACCACTGAGCTACACCCCTCAACCCTCCTAATCTTTTGACTAAATTATTCCCTAGATTTCTTTCAACTCAATAATTGTCTGACCCACTTGGTATTTCCTTAAGGGAGCAAAGAGTTGTTATAGATCATGAGAGTTTAAACTTGTCAGTATAAAGGAATCACATGGAAATATTTAAAATATATGATGTTTCTTTCCCCAGAAATTCTGATTTAATTAGTCTGGGTGTGCATGGACTTCAGTGTTTTAATAACTCCCAGTAAAAGTTTCTTGGGTGATCTAAAGTCTCCTTGACAACGATGTAGACATGGGTTTAACTTAAGGTCCATCAGAAATCTCCTCTGAGAGGTAACTTAGAGAAGATTGTGTTCCCCAAGTTCTGTTCCCATCAGGACCTACATTCTGTAGGCACTGAACACAGAGTTGGGAAGAAGGTGATTCTCACTTTGGCAAACCGTCTCACTTTTTCAACTGGATAAATCAATGAAGTCCTACTCCTCCCCGTGTTTCTACTCAATAGCCATTTATTCATTGTTTCTTGTTCTGAAAGCATTTAAACACCTGAAGTGGAAAAGCTATGTTGGATGCAGTGCAGCTTCCGTGAAACACATGCCCGGCTTCCATGAAACCTACCTGTGGTTCAACCAGAGAAGCCATTTATCAAGCACTTCCTACATGAGGCATGGAGTCCCTATTTAAGTTCCTATTGGTTTTTCCTAACAGATCAGCAAGCTATATTTCCATTTAGAAGATGAAAAAATAAACTTTGAGTGAGTCACCTCAAGCCACAGAGCTAGACAATAGTGAGTCCTGGGAGGATGGGACTCCCAAGCTTCTTAGCTGCTATGCTATCTCACCCTTTCCCCAAATTAGCCATCTGAGGAACTCAACTCTGGTCTGACTTAGTTCTAAAAATAGGCAAAAAATTTGGTTCAGTGTTTTAAATGATAAATCTTGCAGGATGTACTCCAAGAATTAAAAACAATGATATATACTCACTGTAAATTCATAACCATGTATAACCAATTGACACAAGCATGCCCTGTTACTGAGGCCCCTGTTACTGAGCAGTGTCAGCACTTACAATAATATACTCCAATGGCTCCTTTTCAGCATTTACCAGCTTAATATCCTGCAAAAATCTTATTTCTGCTCAATTTTACCTTTGCAGGATAGAATACCTTCCTAAACACTTAGGAATCCAAATAGTTAAGGGAAGAAGGCTTTGCAGAAAGTGTCAGAAATAGCCTAACTTTGCTACCCTATTTCAAGCAATGTGTCTTGTTCTCAAAAGATTACTGCAAAGATAGTGGTGAAGGCTGTTTGCTGCCCTCTTGGACCTGAGGTCTGTCTTAAAGGTTAATATTTCACACATCCTATTCAGCATTCAGCTAAGGCAGACATAATGTTCCAAAGAACAAGAAAACATGTCCTCTGTCCTGTACAAAGTACTGGGTGCCCTAAGTAAAGATATTTATGTGGCTTTGTTCTTATGTCTCCTTAATTTCCTCCCCTCTGTCATTTTATGTGATTCCTTCTGAAAATTTAACTGGCATGTTAAAGTCAATGAGATTTTTGAGTTTTTGAAAATACAGGTTAAAACTAGTGGAATAAGGGGGAAAAGGACAAGAAAAACATATAATAGAAAAGGGAGCACAGATTATACTCAGTTTTGGACTTGTCAGCTTATTAGGGATGTATGTTTTGTTGCTGCATCCATTTCATTGCTTATAAAATAGGGACACTGTTTGATAGAGCTTTCAAGATAAATGTTGTAAATGCTTGGTATACAGTTGTCCTTCTGTATTTATAGGAGATTGGTTCCAGGACCCTCCTTGTATAATAAAATCCTTGGATGCTTAAGTCAATTCTCTAAAAACAGGATAGTATTTGCATATAGCCCATGCAATCTTCCTTTATATATTAAATTGTCTCTGGAGTATTTATTATACCTAATACAATGTAAATGCTATATAAATATTTGTTAGAGTGCATTGTTGAGGGAATAATAATTTTAAAAAGTGTCTGTACATGTTCAGTACAGATGCCATGTTTTCCTGAATATTTTTACTCTGCAATTTTTGAACCCAAAGATGGAAACCAGAAGATATGGAGGCTGACAGTATTAGGTGTTTATTCCATTCCTCTAAACTTTAAAAAACAGATGTAACCATCTGTGGAATGGCTTCTATTAAGTTGTTAACTTAAATTATCCTTTTATCAGCATTTTGAGACCAACTAAGCCAGTTCCTGCCTGCTCAATATAATTAGGATAGAAGGAATGCTTGGGGGTGGGGGACTGACAAACTTGTGTTATGATGTTGTTTCGGAACCCTGGAATTATTCAAGTAGTACCATTGCTGATAGCAGTACAGTCGCACTGGTGAGAAGGATGAGCAGATAGAAAAAGATGTCAGCCAAATTTGTTCCTACAATGTCCAAGTTGACCATGGTCCACCATTCTAGCTTTTCTAGGGTGCAAATACTAAATATTTTCCATGAATCACTTTAAGAGCTAAACAAACCTTAGCTGGCTTTTTATTAGTGCAAAGGACATAGACATTCCAAGATGACTCACACAGTCTTCTGGTATACATCTCCCAGAGCCTTCTCAGAAACTAAGGAAGATGTTGCAAGCTCCAAAATCTCTTCTGGTCATCTGACTCTGGTGTCATGGAAGGGGGAAATCCCCACATTTTTTCAGGGAAGTTTGAACTAAGTCCAAAATCTAAGTTAGGTAGCTTCACTCAAATGGAAGCAAAGTTTATTGATTTAGTAAAGTTTCATTTAGAGCTTTCTATTTTATTTTGAAGACTTAAGAAGGAGTCAAGGATATAGAATAACATTAGAGTCCCGCTTGTTTCTAGATGTCTCATCCTTCTTCTCAGTTTCATCTTATAATGAAGGGAAACAGCCTGTCTTGGAGAGCTAGAATAACAAACCAGCTCTGTTTAGATGGAGGACTATTCATGTGACTCTGTATATGTTTTTGAGCTTTGCTTTGTAATCCCTGTCTTATGATGACTCCCTTCTGTGTGGTTCCTGACTGATTTTGTGCTCCTTGATCAGAAAGGCCTGGGCTTCAACCCAACAAATGAAAGATTGTATACTTCCTCCTTGTCCTACACTCACTCGTTCCCCTTTATGAGAAATTTCTTATCATACTCCAGCTTTAAAACAAAGTGTAATTTAACCTAATCTAGATACTTTCTGCAACACTTCCTTAGTTTGAGAAAGTAATCGAAGGAAATTATTAGGACATACTTTGGCCCTCAGATCCCTTTTGCAGGTCTGATCCCTTTCCAAAAATCAGTTCATTATAAATCTTTTAAAGGTTTTATAGGCACAAGTGATAACTCTATAATACTGTTGGAAGGATTTTGCATTCAAATTTTAAATTTAGCTTGATTGTTCTTCCCAAAGGGATCTAAGTCTATAAACTAGACTTCTTCCACCTACGGCATGTCAGATGGTATTGGAGTTTGTATCTGGAACACCCCGCAAGGGCTCAGGTGTTGTAGGCTTGGTTCCCAGCTGGTGGCACTATTGAGAGGTGGTGGAAACTTCTGGAGGTGGGGCCTAGTTGAAGGAAGTAGGTCAGTGGGGGTGTGTCCTTGAAGAGTACTTATTGTCCTCAGCCCCTTCTTCTCCTCACTCTGCTTTCCTCCTGCCATGAGGTAAGCAGTTCTTCCTCTACCACATGCTCACCACCATGATGTTCTATCTCACCACAGGAATCAGTGATGGAGCCAAATGGACTGAAACCACTGAAACTGTGAGCCAAAATAAACTTTTCCTCCTTTAAGTTGTTTTTCAAAGGTAGTTTGTCACAGTGATGGAAAGCTAACTAACAGATGGTAAGGAAGGCCTCTTGGGAGAGGGTGAACATGTATCCCTCCAATATATGCATGACTATGCATACTTGTTAAAATCATTCAATATTTTGAATGTTTTTCTTTTAGAAAGGAGTTCATCTTTGAGTCTCAGAGCATGTGGGCAGTCTACCTTCTGATGATTGTAGGGAGAGATACACTTTCAACTACATAGCTTACAATGAAGATTTACACTTGGTAATTGCAACTCAAAATACACATCCATTTTCTTCAGGGAATTTCTGCCAAAGAAAGTTTTTCTCTCTTTTTCCCCCCTTATTCCTTGAGAAGTTCTTGCTGTATAGACCTATAGTAGGATGGCACCTCTTACTTTTTAAACCCTTTCTTTTGGACCAGTCTGCCAACACTATATTTGATACCTGTCTTGAGTTATGTGGCTGTTATGTCTTATATTACTTTTATGAATAAACCCATGTGATGGTATTCCCTCCCCATGTCTGTCAAAGTGCTTTGTGGCACTTCTCAAATTCCTTTAATTCCATATACTTCCCCCTCTGATTTCTTTTCTTGTCAGAATTAATTTCCTACAAGGAAGTATGATATCAGGCTTCCAACATGAAGCCTTAGGACCAGATTGAAGTATGATATCAGGCTTCCAGCCTTAGGACCAGATTACTTTTTCAGCCAATGATTCCACACAGTTCTTAGCCATCTTGCCTCTGCTGCCCACGTGTGTTTGTTGAATTCTCCATAATGCTGACTTGAGCAAGATAGACTTGAAGGAATTGCTACACAAATGCTCCTAGTTTATCCCCAAAAGAAAGAATAGGATATAGCCCTGAAATCCCCCAAACAATGTAGTTTTTTAAAAGCGTACAAGGAAGGGCTGCAGATGTAGCTCAGTTCAGATCCCATATATGTGTGAGTGTGTGTGAGTGAGTGTGTGTGTGTGTGTGTGTGTGTGAGAGAGAGAGAGAGAGAGAGAGAGAGAGAGAGAGAGAGGTGGGGGAAGAGGGAAGTATTCTTAAATTACACACTTGGATTCATAATATTTAGATTACCCTGAAGAATAGTTCTTCAACTATAAAATCAAAACAGATTAATTTTAGCATTGTATCAGTTAGAGTCCAGTCCACATCAGCTATTTTAAAGTATCTTACTATTAACCAGGTGTGAAATTGTCAGCTGAATGACTGAGAAGGTAAAGGGGGAGCATAAAATCATCACTGGATAAGCAGAATACAAAAGATAACCACCACCCTAAGGGCTAGAGATCAAAAGGAAGATGCTGGAATCATCAAAGCTTATAAACTTGGAAGACAGGGTCTCCTTGGCCTGCTACTAAGAGAAGCGGTGCTACTCAGCTACAGCTGGAGTCCCTGTGTTCTGAAGACCTGGAATGCTGGTGCTGGAAAGAGAGCAACAGAGGACTGATGCTCTCAGAGGAGACCACTGTGAGGCTAGTTCTGCAAGTCTAGGAAATGCTGAAACTGTATTCAGCCACTGCTATAGGAAGAAACTTGCCGCTAGGGTGAAGAACCTCTGTGAGAATTAAGAATCACACTCACAGGAGCTTTGGGCCATGAGGAGAAATCCACCTGATGCAGATGGAAATGTGTGGGTCCCTTGTCCAGCTTGGCAGTCTCTTTCTAGCAGCTGTTGGCACAGCTCACATGCAGCCAGATGGCAAAGGAAAAATGTTTGCAGAGTCCCAGGTCCAGCCTCGCAAAGCAAGGTACAGGAGGGGATTTTGAAGCTAAGCCAACTTAATAACTGGCACAGACCACCCCTTCAGCTATTCAGCATCCATGACAAGTCTCTTTCCTTAGAAGACATATACATTTGAAAACATACACATTTGAACCACTCCTTCTGCACCAAAGCAAGTGTTTCCATTTAACAATCTGAAACTATCCTTCATTCAAAGAAAGATATTCTCACCCTGTCCCCAAACCAGGAAGCTACATTAAAAAAAAAAATTGTACCTTTGGGCTACATTAAACATTTCTAGAATTTAGTCATAGTCCTATCTGAATAATCTGCTACCTAAAGACAAAACCTTATATTAAAAAGGAAAGATAAGAAATAAGTAATGCATACATGTTTATATAAATATCAAGCAAGCAAGAAAATATGCATGCCTACAACCATCCTTATTACCATTCCCACAATGGCTTCTGTATGCCAGACTTTGAGAAATGAGAAATGAGTCTCCTACATTCAAGAAGATGACAGTTCAAGGGTAGACAAACTGGTAGACAGACGTGTATGAAAATAAGGTGATGGTCATGTGTGTGTAGAGGGAAGGGGGGAAACTTAAGAGCTAGGTTTTACCTATTGTCCTTAGGGACAAATAAATAACTGGGGAGGAGGGACAGATGTTGGGTAAGGGGCATCTCAGAAAATTCAAGTCAAAACCATAAACCATTCTAAAGAAATGAGAAACTTGAGGTAGGTATACAGGAGTGAAAAAAAAAATTAAGGTGAAGCAAAATATTTAAGAGCCTTAAATAAAAAATGAAAAAGTCAAATCTTTGTCCTAAATTCAAGGGAGAGCTACTACAGAATTGAGTGGAAAGCTTTCAAGTTTATTTATTTAGAGAAACTTAATTCTAAAAAAAAATAAAAATCCATGTCATCTTAATTGGCCAAACATAAGAGCAAAGAGTAGGGGGGAAATAGCCTCATTCATAGGTATAGCCTCATTTCTGATATATGCTAAAGTATACCCTCAAAAGTACTGAAAGCAAATTAGTTTGATTTGGTCAGGAGACACATCAGCAACTATAGTTGAACCCTAGAGGAAAGTTGAGATAAGGAATCCTTGAAGAGAAGGGAATAGGAAAAGGCAGAGAGTGCAAGGTCATCAATTGTAGATTTTTAATTCCAAAACAGATTACTAGATGATAATCAGAGGGGCTACTAGGTCTCACTGAAGTATTCCCCTTATTTCTAACATGAGATCTGAGAAATGTGTTAAAGTGAGGACTCACTGTGGGGAAGAGAAGATGAAGACTGTTATGTCTCATTAGATCAGAACTTAATCTCACTTTCTGACATGGTTAACATGGGCAAATATCCACTGTTCTTGGGGGAAAAAAAATCTCTGAATTAAGAAAATGATTATTGGCCCAGAATTTGAAGGATATAGGTATGTCCAGGGGATTTATTTACCATGTCTCCAAGGAACCAATTTGGAAACCATTGAAACCAATCAAGGCATCCAAAATGGAAGTGTTCTATTTCTCCAGAGCTGCTATAACAAATTATCACAAGCTGGGTGGCTAATTTTTTTCTCAGTCCTGGAGGTAAGACATCCAAAATCAGGACATCATGGCCTTGGTTCCTTCAGGAAGCTCTGAAGGAGAACCCATTCTATGTTCCTCTTCTGTCTTCTGGTGTGTGCTGGCAATACTTGGCTCTCCTTGTATGTAGATACATCACCCTGGTCTCTGCCTTTATCTTCATATCATCTCCTCTGTGAGACACTGTGCCTCAAATCTCCTTCTGCCATTTTTATTTTTACTGTCTGAAGATGGGGTTCTCATTGTGTTTCTCAGGCTCATCTCAAACTCTTAAGCTCAAGGGATCCCAAGGAGCTGGGGCAACAGATGAACCTAGAGACTTGCACATTTTAAAATCAAGCATTTGCTATTGGATTTAGGGAAATTCTTAAATGCAGGATGATCTCATTTCCAGAATCTTAACTATAATTGCGAAGATTCCTTTCCTAAATAAGGTCACATTCCATATGTTCAGAGTTACAACTTATACATATCTACTATGATATATAACAGAGCATCTCTATAGTTATTATGTGGCACTTTTTTTTTTTTTTTTGTCGCTGGAGATTGAATTCAGGGACTCCTGCATGTTGGGCAAGCACTCTTCTACTGAACACTGGGCTACACTTTCAGTCCTTTTTAAATTTTATTTTGAGACAAGATCTCACTAAATTGACCAGGCTAGCCCTAAACTTGTGATCATCCCACCTCAGCCTACTGAGTAGGTGGGATTATGGGTATGCACCACTACACCCAGTTTACAGTATGGCTTCTAAGATGAGATTCATCGGTGCCTGTTAAAGAACTCTGCTTTGAGCTAGTTGATGAGCCAGAAACTTGGTTCTGTACTTTAGCGGGTGCTAACATTTCTGTGCCTTGACTTTTCCTCTGGAAAATGAAATAATGCTTGATCATCACGCTCATAAAGCTGCTGTGAAATTTTTGGAGTTAATATAATTAAAAAAAAAAAAAACTAATAGTGCCTAATGCCCCAAAATATCTTGAAACCAATCAAGACATCCAAAAGTCCAGCCCAAGTAAGACCGAGTCTTCTACTATGTAAGACTTGCAACTATAAATAGACTGTCTCCCTACCAGTCAGATGAATTTGAGCGAAATTAACTACTAAATTTCCAAATGAAACAATTCAGATAACATTGATCATACATGGATTATATACATATAATCCATATGTATATACTCCTAAAACTATAAAGGTCATTTAAAAACTCAAAGGGGGAAGAAGTAAATGCTGACCTCCAAGAAAACACATTGAAATTTATGAAGAGGGCTTTTTAGCCCTTGAATAAAACCTGAGGTGTACCTTTTGCCTTAAGATGTCTAACAAGTAGCATACATTCCCATGCAGTGGGTTTGACCTTTTCATTAAATGCTCAAATCAATTGGCAGTATAGACACAGAATGAAGAGTGATTTCATGGTAGTGGTGCTAGGGTGGTTCTAGCTCAGAGGTAGTCTTTACAGGATTATAGAACAATGACTGACTTTTATTTGCCTTTGGTTTGCACTTGACCTTCATACTCTAGCTCTCCCTAGAGTTGTATAGACACTTTGGCTAGTGAGAAGTCAAAGAAATTTTTGAAACATTAGTTCATTTCTGTGGGCTTGCAATTACTTTTTTTCCCTCTTTTATCTAAACTATGATGCATGGGAAAACTTTATGAGAGCATATAATACAACTATTTGAGGATAGTAATGCTAAATAATAGCATATAAGTATTTAAAGTCAGTGAATTGCACAATTGGCACGCATTCGTTCTCTGGTACATGTGTCAGTGTCAAAAATGGACACCTTTTAAAGTGTGGTGTTTGGAGATCAGTGAGATCAAATGCAAAATCCTAGTATTTAAAAAAATACTTATCAATATGATTAAGATAAATTCATAACTCTGTGTGTGTGCACATGTGGGCAAGAGTGTGTGGTCTGGGGATTGATCCTAGAGACTTGCACATGCCCTCTGAGCACTCCACCATTGAGCAACATCCCCAGCCCATAACCCCACTCTTGTCACTGTCTATGTAGATAAAAATTTATGAATTAAATTCACAATTCTCAATTTTAAAACCAGTTAAAATCTTAGCTGACTCTGCATTCAGTGTATTTCTGTTTTGCTATGAAACTCAGCAAGTTTGTTGATCCCTATCTTAAATACTAGATTTTTATGCTGAAGTTCTAATACAAGCTATTCAGCTAGATAATCATTAAATTTTAACAGATACCAAGTATTTAAGGAAAGGTTTGTTAAACATACTTACCTACTACCTACTTCCCTGCTCTCAGAGTTCATGCTAACAGAGAAGAAGGAATAACCTGAGTACACAGAGCTGTGAAGGAGAATCACTAGCTATAGTGATTCTGGGTTTTCTGTGTTCTGACTTCATCATGCCTCATATGTATTATATGCCCACAGGTGTGTGTTGTAGGTTATGTTCATTTGAGACCTCTCCATCGGGGATCGCCTGGTGTCATTAAGTGTCCACTGGTGCTGGGTTTGCTGCTGTCCTTCTTTGCCATGTCTAACGAAGTAGAAACGAGCACAACCAGTGGTCAGCCTGACCAACAGGCTGCACCAAAAGCACCGTCGAAGAAGGAGAAGAAGAAAGGTATGGAAAAGTCTTCCGGAGGCCACTAAAGGGAACTAGAGGTGGTTACCTCTGCCTTTTAAAAAATGTGAGATTTGGGGTACCATGAGTACTGCCTCTTGGCTGACTGCCTCATTAGCGTAGTCTCAGTTTTCCCTAAACAGCAAAGGTGTATTTTGGCAGAAGGGATAGGTTCACCTCATGTGTAATGAGACTGGTCTTCAGATGTGTGATTGCACCAACTTAGGTCCTGCTGGAAACTTTCATGGATCTTGTTCAGTTAGTAATACAACCACCAGTTACCTTTCAATGATCTACCAACCACTTGGTTTTATTGAAGTCGCTATTTCTAAAAATCAAAATGTGTATCTTGTTAGACCCTCTTCTTTTGATCTAAAGTACCACCAGAAAGTGATGAAATTGGAGAATATAATCCTAAGTGAAGCAAGCCAGTCCCAAAAAACCAAAGGCTGAATGTTTTCTTTGATATGAGGATGCAGACACATAATGGTGATTGGGCAGGGGGGACATGGGAGGAATGAAGGAACTTTAGATAGGGCAAAGGGGAGGGAGGGGAAAGGAGGAGGCATGGGGGTAGGAATGATGGTGGAATGAGTTAGACATCATTACCCTAAGTGCCTGAATAAGACAGGAATGGTGTGAAAGTACTTTATGTACAACCAGTGTCTTGAAAAATTGTGCTCTATATGTGTAATATGAAATGAGCTGCATTCTACCATCATGTATAACAAATCAGAATAATTTTTTTTTAAAAAATTACAGCATTCTTAATCATTCAGAGCCTGAGAATATGCCATGACTTGCTTGGTTTTTACTACTATCCTTTAGTTCTGGGAATGAGACTGCACAGGTGTTTTAAAAGGAGCAAAATAAGATATCTTTATGGGATAATTACCTTAATTATTATCAAGGGAAATTACTTATATTTCCCTTTTTATTGATAGTTCAAAATGTTAGTAAATTGTATGTTAGTAAATTATTTTTCTCACTAAAAAATAGAATCCTTATAAAATAATTTTAAAAGACTCAGATGAAGAAGTCCAACTCTCACTTTACATATTCCCATGGTTTCCCCTCATGAATTTTCTATTTTTCAGAATTTATTTTATCTCCACCCCAACTCCATATTCAATACTACATAGCATGATTTTGCTCAAAAGAAGAAAGAATAAGACAGAATAAAATATTCCACTTAAGATAAATTATAGTATAATCAAGATTAATGCTTCTCAAAATTTGGAGATTCCAGAGCACATTTGGTCTTACCCAGGACTGGTATTTAAATAAAATTTTATCTTATATTTTTTTCATTCCTCAGGCTCTGAAAAGACAGATGAGTATCTCTTGGCAAGGTTCAAAGGTGATGGTGTGAAATACAAGGCCAAGCTAATTGGAATTGATGATGTGCCAGATGCACGAGGGGATAAGATGAGCCAAGACTCCATGATGAAACTCAAGGTAAAAGGAGAAGAATGCTTTTGTCTTCTTTATGTTAAATGACCAGCAGAGAGGATTATTTTCAAAGCTCATGATACCTGTATCTCAGTGATTTGAAAATTTTTTAATCCCACCAGTGATCCGGTTGTGTCTAATTTTCTGAGAAACCCTGAGTTAGTTGGTCCGTTTCAAGCACTGCTCTAGAGACCTGGTTTCATCAAAGATATCAGGGATCTGGATGCCTTTCACTTTGGCTGACTCAGTGCTTGAATGAACCAAGCCCAACAGTCTTCTCTCATTCACTGATTATAGAACCTGTGTGCAAGGATGTGCCTGGTCTGATGTTGTGCAGAGGGTATGGGATACCCTGTTTTTCACCTGGAAAGTGTCCAGAAAAGATTCAGGACCCTACCTAGAAATTGGTGTTCTTTAGTGTTATCCCTGCAGAGTTTTAAATTTTTAAATTCAGTACTATGTCACTATGTAGACATGATTAAACAGGCAATACTCATTAGACAATATAAGACTTAGAAGGAGCATCTTTGAAGATCTTTGAGTCCAGTCCCCTTTTCTTTACCAGGAGAACTACAGTGACTTGTTTGAGTTGCCCAGCTGAGAGATGCCTGCTCAATGGTCTTTGACTCCATCCTCTTATCCCAGATGAAAGGCACCTCATCCTATCATAGCTGGCAAACCAAGTTGGAAACAACCCTATCTTTTAATTTTTTAATATTAAGCACTGCAGGATATTTTAAATTTCTTTTTTTCTTGTCTTTTCAATCTCATCAGGGCATGGCAGCAGCTGGACGGTCTCAGGGACAACACAAACAAAGGATCTGGGTCAACATTTCCCTTTCTGGGATAAAAATAATTGATGAGAAAACTGGGGTAAGAATTCACATTCGCTGACAACTACCTGAGCACCTGAGTGTGACAAATTATGTGCTGCTTGGATTTCAGCTTCCTTTTTTTTTTCTTTCTCAAAGTTCTATTTAAAAAAAAAAAAGTATTACTTCTCCAGAAATAATAAGCAGAAAACAGAATAGAAGGTGGAGTCAAGATACCCTGTATTGGAATTTATTTCCTATAAGAGATGTGAATCTAAGTCTATGAACACAGGTGTGCCATAAATACCACATTATTTGGACCTCAAACATACAGAACTAGATGAACCCTAATTCCTGGTTTGTAATTTTTTTCATGGGTCTATGCAAAGCTCTCATTTGATTTTTAATATATTGATCACATGTGAACTTATCAACTAAACTAAAGCTGAAATATTATTAAAAACACATCTAGCTTTCTTTCCCCACCTGTCTTTTCCCTCACAGAAGTAACCTTCCTTAGTGTGTGTGTGTGTGTGTGAGTGTGTGTGTGTGAGTGTGTGTGTGTGAGTGTGTGTGTGTGTGTGAGTGTGTGTGATATTGCTACTGTTTCCATGACACGTGAACAATTGTGCTTGTTTTGTTTTAGTTTTGCTATTGAACAAAAAGCTATCCTATTTCAAGTCTTCTGGGGCATTTCTTTTTCCTACTCAACATAAGATTCATCCACTTAAAATATTGTTTATAGCCCATTTTCATTGGTGTACAATACTGTATTTGTATTAACACACTGTGGGAAGACCTCTAGTTACTATTCACCCCTTCCTGGAGATGCCCATTGTCTAGTCTGTAAAATCCACCATCACACTCAGAGCTAGGCTCCCTGGTGCATGCTCACCCAGCCTGCTGGGCTCAGATCCTCTGACATTACCATCTCCATCATTATTCTTCAACCCTTCCCCCCACTCCACCCCATGGTACTGGGGATTGAACCCATGACCTTACACTTAGAAGGCAAGTGCTCTACCTCTGAAATAAATGCCCAACCTTTTCCTTCAACTCTGAACTCTTGTTTCCTCAAGCCCATCAGAGAATGGAGGCAGGTTTCACTCATGAGCATTCTCTCTCTGTCTCTCCTTAAAATATGATCTTTTGGTGATCTTAGGCATTTGGAAACAAAAGACACATACTGCCATATATAAATATACATGATGAGCCAAATCCTGTTGCATTTGCTGGAAAGGGTCAAGAGAAATGAACTCTCCATCTCATGTACTTCTGGATAATGACATAGACCATCTAGGACAAGTCCATGATCAATACTTGATGACAGCACTTGACAACTTCCAGAAAAAAAAACCAGGGGATCCTTATTCTAATACTATACAGAATGATTCCTTGGCCATTCTGAGGTGTTGTCCAAGGAACCCTGGGGATATAAGTTTGATTTTGAATTGAGAAAGCAGACCTACTTGGGTTGGCTTAAGGGTTACACATTCCCTCTTTCCTTTAGAGGTTCTTGGTATCCTTATCCTCAATCATTTTTTGCTGTGTGGCATCAAACCTTTGGGATTGAAATATTCAATTTCAGTATTTTAAGAAGGAAAATTCTTCCCACTTTTGTTCTCTGTTCCTACTTCCTTGTGGGCCTTTTCTAGCAAGGATTCATGTAGCTCTAACTTTCTACCTAGAGACTAAAAAGTCTTTATACAGATGATTTAACCTGTTCATACATGCTGTGTCTGATGCCTAGAAATAGATTCTCATATCACTGGGTCACACCCCTAGCCCTAGTTTACTCAATAAATCATTGTTTATGTTTGTTTTCAGGTGATAGAGCATGAGCATCCAGTAAATAAGATTTCTTTCATTGCTCGTGACGTGACAGACAACCGGGCGTTTGGTTACGTGTGTGGAGGAGAAGGCCAACATCAGTTTTTTGCCATAAAAACTGGGCAACAGGTAAGCTGTGAACCTTGAGACATCCTTGGGGACTGATCCTCTGTGGAGCAGAGAAGTATCTGTCACAGAACTAGAAAACTTGCTGGGAATAATCAAATGAATGAAAGTAAAATAATGACCCAGAGTAAAATAATGACCCAGAGCATTAGTATCATTAAAGAGTCTTTGGATTAACAAATAGTCATTGATACCCATGTGGCACAAAGTTTGTGAGAACAGACGTTCTTTTAAAGTCAATGCTGATTTTAGAACAATAGTGAGTTGTTCCCAGAAACCTTGAAGGGACTGTGAAAATAGTCATGGCACCTCTTCTTTTGTCTAAATACTCACTAGCCCTGCTTCCTTTATGTATCTAAGGGTAATGGTGGTGTGTAATGGTGGTGTGGAGTGGGGGTGACTCCCTATATATTAGGAGAAGGGAATAGGAGGTTTTTCGTTTGTTTGGTTTTTGTGTGTGTGTGTGTGTTTTAAGAAACCAATACTAAACCGAATTGATGGAGATAACACAGAAAATATTAAGAATAAAATGCTGATAACAATGTTGTTGTTTTTCTTGCTTTAGGCTGAGCCATTAGTCATTGACCTTAAAGACCTTTTTCAAGTAATCTACAATGTAAAGAAAAAGGAAGAAGAGAAGAAAAAGGCAAGTCCTACTTAAGACAGGCTTCTTGGAATTTGTAACCACATTCAGGATCATGTTTAATGGACTATGTATATAGGACCTATCTGTAGATGGGGCTTTTATAGGACTCTTCAAAGCATAGAACTTAGGTTCTTCCCACTAAGGCAATGGGTGAATTTTATAGACAGGTACTTCTGATTTCCAATCCCTACAAGTTTCATGTTGGTCACAGGAATCACACAGGACAACCTAGGTCAAATCTAGCTCCTCAATTTAAATCTAGTACTTCAGTAATTTCTGTAAGATAAGAGGGGATATAGGTAAAATAGGCAAGACTTAATTGCCTTATGCTCATAAGCCTGAAAGTATATCTGTTCTTTTATTTAACTCTTCTTAACCACAAATACTAATGTCTCTGAATTTCTATCTTTTTTCAGGCAGAAGAAGCCAACAAAGCCATAGAGGTAAAGAGAATTTCCACCACTTATGAATTGTGTATAAGCCCTTGTTTGCTCCTTGCCCAAATCCTCTCCCTTTCTACCTTATTACTGTGCATTTGTGACTTCTTGGTCATGGAAAACATATAGTTAAATGATCAGTGCCAAAGTCATAACTGCATAATAAGCCAATACAGTAAAAGGAAAATTCATCAATTAAACCCTTAACTATTTCCCATTTTTTTCAGAATGGGAGTGAGACCTTAATGAATCTTGATGATCAAGGGACCAAACTGAAATTGGTATGTATGTGATAATTTATGATTCTGACTCACCTGAACATGGGTTCTCCTTCCTATAGATGTTGCTAATACCAGTTCTGAATTGGATCTATATGAAAATCCAATGACAACAACTCTTTTTATAAACATTAGTGTAACATTTATGTCAATATACAATATAATCATTTTAGTAGACCACCTTAATCTAATCCAAATACTTTTTAAAGAGTGTGGACCAGATCTATTTGTTTGGGGACATGTCTACATTTCCTGACCTAAATAATATAATATCAAATATGTGTGAGTTAAATGAAAATCAAATTGTGACAACTATTTTCCTAAATCTTAGTTTAGGAGACAGACTATTACAACACTATACAAAGTAATCTTTTTAGTAGACACATGTGAATCTAATCCAAATACTTTTTTAAGGGTGTGGACCACATGGATTTGTTTGGGGACATGTCTACACCTCCTGACCTAAATAGTCCAACAGTAAGTGTTTGTTTTTAAATTTGCAATGTAATGGAAATGACATCTCTAATTCAAATTGGTAATTTACCAGAAATCTTGAGCATCTTTATTGAAACTAAAAAGGTGATGACTGATTTTTTTCCACACAAAGTGTAAGAGACTATTAAAATTTGAATTTTAAGTCACCGTGGGAACCTATCAGCACTAATTCGTATGTTAACATTGCTTAAAGGTTCAATTGAAGGAGCAGGAGGTCAGGCAATAAAACCCTTCTTGGTATGACATAGGATCAGAAGGAGAAGCTGAATATAATCCTTGACTTAACCCTACTTGAAGGAAGTCTGTCTATTTAGATGATTAATCATGAAGCTTCCTGGCCTTTCATCCACTCTTTTCAATTGCAATGTAGCAGCAAAAGCTTGTTGTGATGTAAGAATTCAAGTAAATAAAAGGCTCAGTGATGTTCAACCAAAAAATGTCCTTTTTAGAAAATTGCTCCCTTTTTTATAGAACATTATGGTATGTAAATCTTCTCAACATTAATCAATATGTATCAACCATTTAGATATGTACCAAATATTATAGATAAGAAAATGATGATTCAACAAAAAAACATTATGTACCCAATAAAGAGGTGCAGAACCAAGACTTAAGCCCTGGTCTTCAGAACTTCTAAAACAGATCTCAAATGAAATGATTGATGCAACTTCAAATGACTTCTAGCAACTTACATTGTTTATGTAACTTCTTGAGTACTTGCTCTTTGCGAGGCACTGCAGTAAGTAAAATGCACAGTACCATAAAATGTGCTGTCTATCAGGGAGACCAACATTAAAAAATGAAGCACAAAGCATATTAACATGTTAATTACAGGGTATTTATCAAATTTAGAGGTTCAAGTACTGCTTCTGAGGAAGGGAGATTCTAGACTTGGATATGAAGAAAGAGAAGGCAATAACTGGACAAGCAGAATTAGTCTAGAATGATGAGAAAAATTATCTAGCTAGGATTTTCTCATATGAAGAAATTATCAGACAGGTCTACAAAATGAAGGCCACTCTTAATTAAGGGTGACAAGTTAAGATAATAAAATACCAATAACTTCCCAAGTATTGCAGAGAATTCCAGGCCTGTGAATCTTCACTCCATAAGCACCCAAGTGAGAGGAGTATGGGAGCAGGGCCTTCGTGCACTCCTCTCTGCCCTCACCATGTAAGAATCTCACTGCACCATAGCATCTTAAGGACTTTCTGAAGCCTGCAATGGAGAAATCCACTTAATGTCTTTTTAAGTCATTTTCCTGCCTCAATTGTCTATAGAGCCCTTCATTCTTTATAACATTTATTCCTGTTCTACAGATAAACTTTTTGAAATCCTAAGCTAGCTGACCCTGAAAGGTCTTTCATAGCTCTGAGATCCTTTGGATTCCTAAACAACTTTGCTCTTTCCACTATTAGTAGTCCCCTCCCCAAAGGAAATTGATACTTGTGCAACCTACTTTTCAAGTGTAACTCTCAAACAAGATATTGAAAGAGAGTAGAACACTCAAGATATGATGTGGAATTGCAGAGGAAGAGGCAAG
The DNA here is from genome assembly GCF_964194105.1 of Spermophilus citellus. Taxonomy (NCBI): domain Eukaryota; kingdom Metazoa; phylum Chordata; class Mammalia; order Rodentia; family Sciuridae; genus Spermophilus; species Spermophilus citellus. The sequence goes on along the minus strand of NC_138182.1, from coordinate 270,922,183 downwards.
AAAGCACTTACTGTTGAATCTACTTTGGTAGACTTCTGGAATATTCGCAAAGGGAAATGAAAAACAACATGGATGATCCTGTGTCTCATTCTTATTAGACTTCTTACATTCTAAGAACTTTTCATTTGTAGAAATTCAAGTTTTAGTTAAACTAGCAACAAATTAAAATAATAAAATACCATCAAAATAGATGGTAGCTAATAAGTAAGAGAAAGCTAACCCCTGTTAGTTTTCTAACAGGGCTAACATTCTGGTTAAAATTTGACATTCTCTTACATATTGACTCTGTATTCATAGGTCACAGATTTATCTGTACTTGGTAAAACCAGCATATTCAAAAAATATTTAACTCTTAACAATGCTCTGGATGATGTATACTGAGAAAGAAATCTAAGTCACCTAGACTTTATTAGTGGTTAGAGGTGACTGGAGCTCTCTGCAATTTGTTCATATTGCAAACTAAGCATCATCCCTTAGTAAATACTTCTTTTTTTTTTTAAGAAAAGCACTTGAGCATTATGCTTTCATACTATTTGAAAAAGGGAGATCAGAGGAGGCAGGGGAGGAAGTTTGTGTTTGTTAACTTTAAAATTTTTCCATGTGAAAGCACAGGTGGGGGCTGGGGATATAGCTCAGCTGGTAGAGTGCTTGCCCTGCGTGCACAAGGACTTGGGTTTGGCACTACAAAAAAAAAAAAAAAAAAAACAGGTAGTATGAGATTAACCAGGCATGATGCACCATCAAGGAGATTAAATGTGGGTACAAGGGATAGGATCTAGGATCGGGGTGCAACATTCTAGTATCACTTATACATTTGTATACACTCCTAAGGTGCTCTGGGGAAGACACAGGTAAAACTGAAATATAAAGATCAATGGGAAAAGAATCTGAATTTAAGTTGGGTCGTTGAAGCATGTAGGGAAAATGTGTTGGGCCAGAATCAAATTGGGTCTTACTGTGGATCATCTTGAAAATTGGTTTAAGGAAGTATGTTTTAACACAGATGAGGCAGGATAGCACCAAAAGCTTATAGTAGGGAAGCCCTCAATTTGGCAATCTGGTGTGATAGGTGAGATTAGCTACCTGGAGGAGAGCTGTGGAACTCATTTTAAAAACTGGTCTTGGTGCATACACCTGACTGTCTGCCCACCTGCTTATAGCTCCTTAAGAATAGGGACTGTAATTCACTTCAGAGATCCAGGCCTGTCTCAGATGCTCCCACGGTGGCCAGGTGGATGAAGGACTGACAGTCCAACTTAGCATGAATGAAGCTCTGAGAAGGGATGGATCACAAATAGTCCACTCATAGGTTGTGGTCTGTTAACTGGACTAGACTCTCAATCTTGGATTAACAGCAAACCCAACCTGAGGCGAGCTTTATACATTTTACTTGTAGGGTGACTATTCAGAAGTCTAACATTGTGGCTCCCGATTGGTGTCCTAAGAACTTCTTCTGAAGTAATAATTGAAAAGGAGAACTCTACCAGCTGTGAACACCAACTGTCCTCACCTAGAGGTGGCTCATAATGAATGAATATTGAAATCACAAGCTTCTGAAATACATTTTATCCTCCCTTTTGATTGTTTACAGATCCTTTCATTAAGAAGTCTTCCAATCCATTTCTTTGATTAAATTTTATATTAAATTACAAGCTCTTTCTTGTGACAAATTCTTCTAGTTACAAAGAGGAAAAATATGGCTTTTAGAAATAGTGTTTTTATACCTACAGTAAAGGGAGCCAAAAGATAAATACCATCTAGCTCTAATTTTGCTGTCTTTTCTATGGCCACAAGGTAACATCTCAACTGGTAAAAATGTATTCTTTTCTCTAAAAGCCAAGGAGACATTCTTGAGCCCTTTTTGCTCTTACTAGTTTGAGAAATTAATATTTCCTTAAAGTTGTTATTGTCCCAATGGTCAAAATATTTAGTACTCTCCCCAAAGTAATGCTAAATGTCAACTCTAACTTGCTCTTCAGCTGGGCAAGTTTATTGTTTATGATCTTCTATGGCTAGCACAATTAAGAATTTAAAAGCTGAAATCAGTCAGAAAGAGGGGCTGTTAGACTGAGACCCCTATCCCAAGGTGAATCATAATTACTTATGTCATTGGTTCAAATAAAGATATGTCAAATTCATCATATTTGCTGCTTTTATGTTGAGAAGACATTTATATAACAGCAGAGAAACCAAATAAAATCAACATACCAGAAAAAGAATTGAGCTAAAATAGAATTAGGCATTCTATTGTCTTCTAGATTAAGTCTTATATCTACATCTCTAACTCATACAAAAGCAAAACATTAATTGTTCTTGCACTCAATAGATGAGATTACTGCCATCACACAGACAACTGGAAGCCACGTTCTGAAAAAAAATGTATAAATACTAGAGGTTAATATATGATACATGAGATGAAACCAGTATCTTGAGTGTAACTTTCACAGAACGATATACATCAATAAGAGTGTGTACAGGGAAGAGACTAGGGTGGTGCGAAAGAGGGGCCCACCTTGACTGGCATCTTCAATAAGGGCCTTCAGTATTTAAAGAGGCATAACAATTGGCTGTGATAGTAAAGGAACCACCTCTCTCCAATTATAGAGAAATGGACCAATTATAGGGAAATGCATTAGATTACAAACTTTGTCATAACCAGGACTATAAAACATGAATGCATTAACCAGTGAATTCACTTATTTGGAGATGTGATGCTAATGACTCTGGAGGTACAATAGATAAGACCATGTATACATCAGGTAAGCTGGGCCAGGTTTATGAAGTTACTTCTGACACTTAGGCTCAGCATATTCAGGTAATCATTTAGAGTGACACAATCAATACTCTTTAAGACACCAAGTTAGGCATGAATTGAAACAATGCTGGAAATGAACTCAGCCCAGCTGTGGGTATGAACTAAATTGAGCAGACACATGAACTAAGCAACGGTGAGCTCTCACTTCATGAAGGGCCAAAAAAGTTGAGGCATAGAGAAAAGGGACTGGGGTGAGAGAGGGGCAGGGAACACACCCCCCCACACACACCAGTGCACAGCTAATAAACACTTTCTAGGAGTTAATGGGAGGAGATCATAGTCAATCAGTTTATGGAGACCAAATTCAAATGGGAATCTTGATAGTCCTGGTCATTTTATGTAGTTTTCTCGTTTGAAGTATTAACATGGACTAACACATGTTCTTTTTTTTTTTCTTTCCAAATGTGATAGGAAAGCAAAGATATCCTGTTAGTGGATCTAAACTCTGAAATCGACACCAATCAGAATTCTTTAAGAGAAAATCCGTTCTTAACAAATGGCACCACCTCCTGCTCTCTTCCTCGACCAAAGCCTCAGGCATCCTTCTCGCCTGAAAATGCCTTTTCTGCCAATCTCAACTTCTTTCCCACCCCCAATCCTGATCCTTTCCGTGATGATCCTTTTGCACAGCCAGACCAATCGACACCCTCTTCGTTTGATTCTCTCAAATCTCCAGATCAGAAGAAAGAGAATTTGAGTAGCTTGTCTACTCCACTGAGTAATGGGCCCCTGAATGGGGATGTTGATTACTTTGGTCAGCAATTTGACCAAATCTCTAACCGGACTGGCAAACAGGAAGCTCAGGCAGGCCCGTGGCCCTTTTCAAGTACGCAAACCCAGCCAGCGGTGAGAACTCAAAATGGGGTATCTGAAAGAGAACAGAACGGCTTCCAAATCAAATCTTCCCCAAACCCTTTCGTGGGAAGCCCTCCCAAAGGACTCTCTGTACCGAATGGCGTAAAACAGGACTTGGAAAGCTCTGTCCAGTCCTCAGCACATGACTCCATAGCCATTATCCCACCTCCACAAAGTACCAAACCAGGAAGAGGCAGAAGGACTGCTAAGGTGAATTGTCTTCTCCACATAGCCATTAGCAGAATGCATGTTCGGTACCAGAGGGTGGTGTGATGCAAGTGCTTTCCTGCTGTCTTGTAGTTTCCTGTGTGGCTGTAAACTAGAAGGTGGGATAAGGCACATCGATCGGTTCTCCAGGAATACTTTCCTCTAATCGCCAGTCTTTCTAAGCTTCTCAGCAGTGTTTGTCACACCCTGCCTTCCATTTGCATGTCTTGTCTCTTAACACTAAAACTAAACACAAGTTTTTCCATTTTTTAATGCTGCTATGCTTCTATACCTCTGGTAAGTTTGATCATCATGTTCTGGGATGGGAGGGCAAGAGTCCTGGCTACTCCCTTTGTTTCTTCCCCACACTAACACCTGCCCTGCACACCCAGCCTATTGCATTTATGTCCACGGTGGTGGGATAAAATTTTCAAGCTTGTCTCCTCTTTTAAACATTGGTTTCCTAACCCATTTTCTAGAAGAAACTTAAGTATGTACTATTCCCAGCACCATTAAGCAGTTTCATTCAGTAGCAATTGAAAATGTAGTTTCTATAGGTATCTTTTTGAAACTCTCATAGGAATATGTAGGTTTGCATAATAATTAAGACTTTATCGTCTCTATGTAGGCTGATTTAAATGCAATAGAATGATCATAGTTTTTTAGGATGCTTAATTGGAGTTTGTCCTTTCTTTTCCCAGCTTTAAGCTTCTAGCCAAGGAGAACAAAGTGATACAAATGTATACATGAGTAAAATGTTTCATTTCACAAATCCTACATTGTATCAGTCACTAGACCTCAATAGTCAGTCCACTGCAGCCATTTGTATCTTTTATCCACCCACCCCCATTATTTTTTGTTTTGTTTTATTTGATTTTTAATCAGTAATAGGAAAACATTTTTTTTTTCCTGTGGATCTCAAATTTGGGGTGAAGAATAAAAGACATAGCAGAGATGTATTTCTCTGATGCTGAATAATTCTTCTTCCTCCTCCCTCCCTGTCAGTCTTCAGCAAATGACTTGCTTGCATCAGATATCTTTGATCCTCCGGTCTCAGAACCTCCAGGCCAGACGTCACCCACAGGACAATCTGCAGCCCCACAGACCAACCCTCTGGACCTCTTCAAAACAAGCTCTCCTGCCCCAGTGGGGCCACTTGCGGGTCTAGGTAGGTGCCTAGACATAGAGTTAGGTGTGGCTCTGTCACTGTCACTCATAAAATAAATGTACAGAAGGAAGGACCTTCCTATTCATACAGGGTTCCATGGATAAAAGATTAGACCGCCTAGGCAGCCCTTCTCCCACTTTTACTCCTGTGCCACCCATTCCCAGTTGATACTCTTGTCTTATAACGGAAATGTGGCTTCTGAAGTTGGCATGTGATAAGAAATCCATTTTCAGTATTGCATGTACCTGAATTAATTTGCAATGGCTCCTGGAAGACAGTTGTGAGAGACTGTGATGCTCAGATCAGCTTCAGTGATACAGAGGAGAAGAGATGCAAGAGCCTTGCCTGTCTGCCATAGTAACGTGCATGTCTTCCATGTTACATCCCATAACAGATTGCAGACCTATCACCTCTTCATGCCTGCATCCCCTTTTAAAACATTATGTGCCCCAGGAGAGATGTTAAGTCTAAAGTAGTCATATATCAAAGGCCAGGTTCTGGGCTAGGCTCTACTCCTAGGCATACATCCTGATCTGTCTTGGAATACTTCCACCTTGCTAATATTTTGCTAGCCAAGCGTCATAATAGTCAGAGGTAAATAGTGGATAGCTGAAGTTGGAAGGAGAACAGCTACAAAAGAGGTAGAATTTTATCAGATTCTTAGGCCATGCTGGTGCCATTGTTCATAAAGGTATCCTTGGCTCTTATGAGCCACCAAGCCTCTCTGCTACAGGATGATGCAAAAACACCGGATGAGGTCTGGTCCCACTACTCTTCATCCACAGCCTCCAGCTCTTTCAGATTCTATGGTACAATTTTCAGAAACCTCAACAATAGTCTTTGCTGTCCTTCTGGGGTCTCTGTTTTTCTGTTTCTTGGCACCTCTACAAACAGCAAATAGTCTCTGGCTTGAGAGGTGGTGAGGGACCATAAATGAAGAAGAACTCTCCTTCTCCTTTGATAAATTTGACCAGGATCTTGGCTTTCTCTGCCTCCTGCAGAATCAGTCACCAAGATCTCCTCTATCCCCGCCCCCACTCTCTCTGTCTCTCTCTTCCCCCTCTTTTCCTAACTGAAAAGGAAAATATTTTAGATCTACCACAGTAAATCTGTTTAATCATATCTGGAGGGGGATTGCAAGAAAGAGGGTAGTGAGTGGCTGAAATCCATGTGAGTATAAGAAGCCAATGTGTTCCAGGTCTGTCTCTGCTTGGCATTGACACCATCAAGAGGCTCTCCCTAAACACTTTGTGTCTCTGGGGGTCTTCCCCTTCCTCTTTTGCTCTTTTTCCTACACCCTCAAGTGGAATAGGTAGGTGTTTGTCTCTTACAGGATGGCAGAGAACTTGCATGCAGTGCTGTGACTAGATCACATCCCAGGGCTTTGTAGTCTAATATCAATGCCCTGAGGAATTTTTACAGCCAATATTTAACAAGTCAGCCTGAAAATACAGCTGGACCCTATAACTGTTAATTTATTCAGACGAAGTGAAGCTTTTTGGCTAGGTGCCCCTGTTGAGGCCTTGGGGTATACAACTGCAGAATACTGATGATTCTTCCAAGTTTGGACATGGAACTCAAACTGAGCTCTACAGTATAGCCCCTGTCCACCAGCAGAGATACTCCGCCAAACCATGGAAGGTTGTAGGTCTGGCTTCCGCTAGACCCAGCTGGGGGACTGTCTCCCCTGGAGCTGGGGTGGGGAGAGGGCATTATACAAAGCTGAGCCCTCTGCTTTGACTTGCTGCCCTGTGTCTTGATCTAGCTTCAGAAGGTAATAAAATCAGTGTTTCATGCCCACACGCCCTTTTTCTTTAGTTCTTGTCCCTACTTTCTCCAGCTGGGCCATAAATGTTTCGGAAACACAATTGTGTACAATCTGGTGGGTGGAAATGAAGGCTGGCATAAGCATATCCTGGGAGAGCCTTTAATTCCTGGCAAATATCATATTTCTCTCTTTTATAAACACCACTCCCACTGACATGATCTATGACCAAAGCCATGAGTTTTCCTAAGGAATGGGAAGTGGTTCAACATAAAAGATGATAAAATTTGACTTCCTTTTTCTTGCACATCTAATTGGTAGATACTATTAGTGAGGGACTCTGGCTTCCTTTAATGAAATTTCAATACATTTCTTTTAAAACAATGGCAATTATTGTTCAAACTAAATCTGCTTTTAGGGCCTATGTTATAGAATCTAAGAGAACCTGTCCATTGATTTGTTATAAAGTCTAACTTATGTGTCAGTTAAATTAGAATTTGAATTAATATACCATTTAGGAAACAACAACAACAAAAAGTCTTGCACCTTCCTGTCAATGAGGCAGAGTGAGAGGATAGGGTATTGGGTTTGGTACCCATGTGCCTGAACTTGTCCCTATGGTCACAGACTGTGACCACCCCAATTTTAATTGTATTTTTTTATCCTTGAAAATAAGAATATTGATTCTTTATCCAATTTTAATTGTATTCTTTATCCTTGAAAATAAGAACATTGATTAAGTGAAGGAACCTCTTCTGAAACCTGCCACTCTGTGAGAACAATGAATTTATTTCTGGCCAGATGGCCACATTCCTAGGCATAGAAGATGCAAATACTAAGAAGATTTAAGTGAGAATATCTGGCTACATCACCCCCAAATAACATTCTTTTAAAGTATATATCACTCTGGAAGCAAAAGTATTCCTCGCCCAAGTTTAATGGCCTTTTCTTACTTGGATTAGAAAATTCATAGGTAAAGAATGCTATTCTCCAAACCTCAAAGCAAATAGGTTTCAAAAGCAGAACATCAGCATCATTCATGAAAAAGTATGAGGCTGAATTGAGGGTGTTTTTCAGTGGTGACAGTTAGACTTATTCATTAATATACTTGGCCAGAGGCAGAAAAGAAAATGCCCTGTATATTAGAACAAGATGCAGGAATAAGTCTCTCAAGAGACAGTGAAATTTAAGAGATTTGGATTTTTGTGATTTAAGTAATTCCCAATGACCTCGGCAAGGACGCAAGCAAAGGAGCCATTGACCCAAGATCACGTGCCCTGACACAGGCCATTTCTTACCAGGGGAGCATTTTGTTTCCTGTTGTCTTCTCTCCTCCCTTTCTCACTTAAATAGTCTGGCAAGGTTTAGTGAGTGACACATGGCAGGAAACACTTTTATTTGAAACAGCTTTCCTAGGGTAATATCTTTTCCTCCATCTTTACATATAAAAGTCTAAAACTATCTTGGCATCAGCTAAATTTTATCTTCCCTTTATATAGCTGTGTCAACAATAAAAAGCAAGGAAACTTTGAAATGGTTTCTTCAGGATGAACGCACATTGGGGCCTTATGCACATACGTGATAGCTGGTTTCCATAAGTCTCCAGACAAAAACCAGCTGCTCAATGCAAAGGTCAAATTGATGACTCAGAGAGTCCAATGAATTATCTTAAATAACTATTTAATAATCAATGTGGTTTGTGAACACAAATTATGTTCACTCAACAAATTAGTTCCTGCTATTGACAGGCTCTGACCTAGTTGTTTCAGATATATCAGTTTATTTACGATCAGTACTTGTGGATTGTATTATCCTTCTAATGAGGAAGGTAGAAAACATAGTGGAAAGACCATGTAAACCTAAAAAATGCAACCAGCACTCAAATGCTAGTTATGCTGTATTAGCTAGTTAACCTTCAGAGTAATTTAATCTTTATTTCCATGCTAGCTTCAAGGCTTAATGAAGGTATTTGCCCTGGGGATGCTCTGTAAATGCTCCCTGGAGAGTCGTGCTTTTTAAATTCAGGAATCCTCTCCAGGCTTGACTCCTGAGGAGTATTTTTCCCCCTCTTCTTTCAGGTGGTGTGCCAGTCACACCTGCCCAGGCGGGACTATGGAACCCCTCGGTGGTCTTCAGTCAGTCTACGTCAATGATCCCAGGAGCCATGATGGGTGGCCAACCTACAGGTTTCAGCCAGCCAATGGTTTTTGGTGCAAGCCCAGTGGTTCAAAGTTGGACCCAGCCTTCATCCTTCGGGGCCTCAAATACCCCTCCAGCCCCTGCCATCTGGGGCTCCTCTACAGCTGTGGCACCCAACAATTGGTCATCAACAAGTCCTTTGGGGAACCCTTTTCAGAGCAATATTTTCCCTCCTGCTATGTCTGCTCAATCCTCCTCTATGCTGTCCTCTCCCCTGGTCACTCCTCCTCAGCCACCTCCTAGAACAGGCCCTCCAAAGGACATTCCTAGTGATGCCTTCACCGCCTTAGACCCACTTGGAGATAAAGAAGTCAAGGAAGTGAAAGAAATGTTTAAGGACTTCCAACTGCGGCAGCCACCTGCTGTGCCCGCCAGGAAGGGAGAGCAGCCTCCCTCTGGGACTTCAAGTGCCTTCTCTAGTTATTTCAACAATAAAGTTGGCATTCCTCAGGAGAATGCAGACCATGATGATTTTGATGCGAATCAACTATTGAACAAGATCAATGGTAAGCTACTCATCTCTCTGCCAACTGTACCTATAAGGGTTCCTCAGGTCACTCAGAAGAGACCTCCCCCACCCACCAGTAGCCCTACTCTGGCTTCTTTTGATATTCAATGGTTATGGAGATTTATTTATTTATTTATTTATTTATTTATTTATTTATTTATTTATGAGCCAATCATTTAGCTAGGCAGATTCTAAGGGATAGTATAATGCTGCCCTCTAGTGACAGTTCTTAAAAGACCTGCCAAGAGCTATCAAAATGCAATGGATTGTGGAATTTGGAGGACTGTATGTATAATAAAGCCTCATCAATATTCCAGGGCCTTCAACAAGAGAATTACAAAATTTCTTCCACCTCAGATAATACACATAGCTTTCTCTTCTGATAAGGGTGAATTTCCTTTAGTAACCATTGAGAGATCTAGTATTTGGTGGTGATTTTTAATCCACTGATGTAAATTTCAGAAGTATGGAACTAAATTTCAGAGATAGTAACTGTGGAGGCTATGTGTTATATTTGTCTACTGACTGCTTGGATTTTTCACCTTCTAGAACCACCAAAGCCATCTCCCAGACAGGGTACCCTGCCAGTTACCAAATCTGCTAACAATGCATTTGAGAACCCTTTCTCTAAGGATCCCTTCAGTTCATCACAACCCTCTGTAAGTATCAATTCCTAAAAGTCATTGCTCCGAAGTTTAAGTAACATTAAGCTACAGCCTCCAAAGTTAATTATGTCTAATAATACATAATAGCTTTTTGGTGATAAAACCTGTTTCATTAAGACTTAATTCTGAGAACTATTGCAGTATAACCATCTATTCAGGCTGGGGTAAGACTACTTTTACAGGAACTACTTAGAAACTATTAAATAGAGAACATCCTTCATGTTTCATTCAATCTAGCTTCTGAAAGGATTTGGGGAGAAAATCAAAGTACTATTTTTAAAACTTTTTAAAAATTTAAAATCTTTATTTCCTACCCATGGTTTTATAGCTCATAAAATAATACTTCCCATTGGGGGAAGCAAATGTAATTTACCTGAGTCTTAATTATGAATAAATAACATATATAACCCTCTACAAGCAGAGGGGCACAAAATAATTGTAAACCTGTACAATGTCTGATTGGTATATGACCTAAGTGATTTCTAAAGGAATTTAAGAAATCTTATGATAAGTTTTGTTTATTTATTTATTTATTTATTTATTTTGTCTTATAACTATAATTGTATTTGTTGCCTGGATGGTTTTTCTCCTTAGGTGGCTTCTCAACCCAAATGTTCTGATGTACATAGGGATCCTTTTGGAAATCCTTTTGCCTAACTTATGTAAGTAGAAAATGGCTATTTAAGTTTATCATGGTGAAGATTGGGGAACAGTGAGAGAGGATGACATTGGAAAAAAGGGTGTGATTTTGATTTTAAAGTTAGGAAGAGTTTAATATTTGTAATTTAGAAATACTGGACATGGAAAGCTATAGGTTGCTAATTCAATAACGATAGACTTGGAAGTTGAGAGCAAAATTCTAAAAAAATCATAATATAATTATGGGAAATGAATTTCTATTTCATCTCATAGTTTTGATATTTCAGTTCTGTATGTAAAACTTAATATAACATATATTTGGGGTTTTCTAGGGTTTTTTTTACATTCATATTGAAGTGATTACAAAGTATCCTAGTAATAACATTGTTTCCTCTAAGCTTCAAGTTCTAATGACTTTCTGAAGTCAACAAACAAGTCTGCTAAACAGATACCATTTCTTTCTTTGTGACAATCTTGATTAGCCTGCAGTGTAGCCTGATGGGATTAACTGTGAAAGCAGTGACAGCTGTTAATATCACCTTTAGATGCAGTGAAAGAGGAAATGAGTGAGAAAGTGGATTCGTCTTCTCCAGTGGATTTTATTGTAGACAAGTGTTAGGAATAACTACCTGCAACCAAATCCCTGAGAAGACTCAGTGTAACCTACTATTTTTTCAATAGTAAATGGCAGAAACTGGGTTCTGATCTTGAAAGATTGAAGGTAGACATGTATCTCCATTTTAGAGGAGGTAGGGTAAAACTGGTTGGGATAAAACAATATAAAGAATGAAGGGGAAACAAACAAGGCCACTAAACTATTTCTTGATCCATCTATAATTAGATTATGTTCAATAGATAATATCCTAAATGTGATGTCAACAATAGGATTAGGTTAACAGTATTCTTCCCTCATCCCTGCTTACCCACAGGATATTCTCCAATACCCCCAGGTGGATGCCTGGAATCATGGAGAACACCAAATCCTATGTATATTATGTGCTTTCCTCTACATGCACACCTATGATGAAGTTTAATTGATTAAAGGCACAATCAGTGATTAACAGGGATAATAATAACAACCTGTTAAATTAGCAGAGTCCATGGGGAGAATGGTCATAGGAGAAAATAGCGGATGTTGTTTGAGCACTGATGTTAATCATGTCATCACATGTTCTGTATTTACTCTCTTATTCCATCCTCACATCAGCCCTAGGAGATGCAGTGACTTTATATTTAATACATGGTTTTCAATCCAAAATTTCTAATTGCAAGTTTTTTTTTTCTTCCCCATATTTCTTTAGGAACTTGGAATGCTGACTATCCAGAGGAACATAAAGGTTGGCCTTCGTAGTCAAGGACAAAGCTAATAGCCAGATGCGTCCTGACTTCTGTCCTTGTCCCAGCTTTGATGGATTATCTGTTGCCTTATTTCTCATTGCCTCTTCCACTTGTAAAATGCCTTTCACTTTCTGTCTAGGCTAAAGCTAAACTGAATCTATGGCTTTAAGTAAATTAAGTTCCCAAACTCTATAGTTTTAAATGTAAATGAAGTAGTTTCCCTACTGAGTCCTTGCCTATCGTGATCCTAGAACCTTCCAGGACATTCTACTTTCTTCACTCTGGTTGGGAGATGCAGCCACCACAGTCCCTCATATCACACCCTGTTTTCAGCAAATTTCCAAGTCCTTGCTGCACAAAGTCATTAGGGGGTTCTATAACCTAAAGATTCTAGTAGGACAAGGCCCTTGTTTCAGACCATCTCTGACAGATAATTTTTAAAATAAAATGGAAGCAAGTCCAACTCCTCCTTATATATCTAAGGATCTTTTTTTTTTTTTAAAGATAATAGTTTCTCTTCATTCTAAAGATCAGGTTCTCCAAGGCCAAGATTGTCTTTTTCCTAATCTCCTGTTAGCTATTGCAGACGAGGGGAAAATATAATTAACCTCTCTTTGCCTTCTTTCTCTGATGGTCTTTCATGTCTATTTTTTTTCCTGGCTTCATGTACCATTACTTCCCTTTTGCAAGCAAAGACTTTAATGGGCAAAAAAAGAAAGAATGATTCACAGATCTGGGGCCTGTGTTTCTCCTTGGTAATTGCTAGTCCCAGAAAGTAGAATTGCAAATAGTTATAACCTGTATCCTTCCTGTGGACGGGGCAACCCTCCTCTTGAGCTGACATTCCAGAAGAGCAGTTAATGTGGAAGAGAAATTGATCTCAACTCAGCAGTGAAGGACAGTATTCTGAAGAGCAGTAACTGTGCCAGACACACTGAGTTCTTACTGGGGGCCATGCTAGGCCTTTATCATGTAACTGGAAAACTTTCTTGAAGCCACAGTCTCTTTGTTAGTAGGAAGATAAATAGCAGGGGAAAAGGTGATGGACAAGTATTGGGGGTTATCATCAAAAATCTAATGTCTGCAATTTTTTTCCTCCTCATAACCTTGGAAAATTTCCCAGTTCATTTTCAGTCCTATTATTAGCACAGTTCTGAAGGGTTTGTTCTTGCCAAAACAAGATTTATGTTGGATTTTTTAAATGTTATCTCTTGGACCTTAATGCTCAGGTTTTTGTGGGTCCTACTCAACCACATACAATGTTACCTTAGGTGGAAGAAGAGGACAGCTGATCAGGATTTAAGCAACACGGTGGCCTTGTGAGCTTCTGTTGATTAGCCCCAAGTAGTCCAGCTGAAGTCCTGTGGTTTTATGTTTAATGGTAATAGCTGATTATATATGGCATAAATTTCTGTCTGACTTCCTACTGAGTCATATAAACACAGACTTGAAATAGTACTTTAAAAGTCCAAATACCTAAACATGCTAAACTGGAGATAACTAGGTAGTTGAATTTTTTTTTTTGAAAATGATGATCAGCCACACAACTGTTCTGTACATACTTGTTTTCTTGTGCACTTTTCTGTATGCAAATAAAGCTATAAATTTACTCATTTCAATAAACTGGAATGGCAAAAGCTCATGTGTTAATTAATCTCTCTTTGGGGGTTCTATAACCTAATATTCTAATATTGATAGTCTGTGCTGGTTAAGACTTAAAGTGTACCAATGAAAGTTGAGTCAATGTTAGTTACAGTACATTCTGGATTGTCACAAAGATGACTAAAATTATAAATTCATGAAATTGAACCAGGAGTAAATTCTTATCCATTCTCTGTCAATGCCTCACTTTCTTCTCTCAGGCCTCCACACACTCCCTTCCTGGGAGTTTAATGGAGTTCAGTAGATTAGACCTGCACAGAACAACTTCCACTGATGTCCAGTAAAAAGAAAAAAAAAAATTATTGGTACAGTATTGGCCCAATTTAACCTTTGCCACTGCTCACAGTTTATTTAGTCCTATTTGACCCCACCAAAATACAACTGTGGGGACCAAGTGAGGCAGATTCAAGCTCCTCAGGAGACCTGCAGTGTGATGTGGGCAGGCTAACGATCAGGTGTTTTCTTGGGACACCCTAAGACACTGGTGCAAGATTCAAGGCTCTCATTTATTTCCAGAAGACCTGGAATAGGTTAGGGTGTTGCTCGGTGGTAGAGAACTTCCCTAGCATAGGTAAGACCCTGGGTTTAACTCCCAGCACTACAAAAACAAAACATAACCAATGGTACTACAAGAAAGAGAAAGTGGATACTGGGATTGTGGCTCAGTGGTAGAGTGCTTGCCTACCATGTGTGAGACATTGGGTTCTAAGCACCACATATAAATAAATAAAATAAAGGTCCATTGACAACTAAAAATATTAAAAAGAAATTTGCTTTTCAAAAAAATAATTAATTAAAAAAGAAGAAGAAAGAGGAAATCCTAAGGTAGACCTTGCTTGGACGTAGATGTCTTAGTGTCGCACCTAACTTCTGTAAATAATAAGACACGTGTAGGGAGGAGGCATCTTTTGGTGCATCCTATTATGGGATGTTTGGTAGTAGTGCCTTTTTTTTATCCTTATCTGAAGCACTTGGTCTCTTTCTGACAAGAGTGAGGTGGAATGTAGGGGAACAAAATCCACATAAAAACAGCATCCAGGAGATGAGGATGAACTGGAGAAGGATGTTGATAAGAATGTGTTGCACCTATTACTTTGCTTCTCCAGGTGCTCTCCATGTGTCTAACTAGTTGAGGCTGGGTGCTATTTCCATGGGGCTGAATTCGTGAGATTTTTCTGGAGGTTAATCCTTGCTTGTGTATGCAAGAGGAGGACATTCTTCTCAGGATAGGTTTAGAAACCACTGTTGGCCAGGCAGAAGGGGCATTTACTAAAGTGTCTCCCAAAGCAGGGATAGATCTGTTCTTCAGTCTCTTTAGTAGCAATGGTATTCATATCTGTGTGCCAGAAGTACTACATTTTGAGGGAACTCTGTTATCCTAGAAAGAGGTTTCATTTAGGCATCAAATACATCTAAGTTAAAAGCTGAACTTTTTTTGTGTGTGAAGTACTTCACCATTTTTACAAAGTGCCTTTATTCCATTGGTACCATAATCCTGTGAGGTCGACCTGTTCCTGTCACATCTCATGCTAGACTGGCATCGATGCTTTAAAGTGACTGCCATCTGTTCCTTCTCCTAAGGAGAGCTTTCCATGGTTATTTTATAGTAAAAATGGGTTGCAGGGAGATCCTTTCAATTAGTGATTTCTGATTCCTTCCACAAAATGTTACCTGTGGCGTCTACAGAGAGCCAAACAGGGTGACTCTGAGTCTTTCCTGTGCTGAAAGCAAGAAAGGGAAAAAAACAGAGGATGTAGCTAACTCAGGAATTTTGTTGATCCTGGAATTACCTGCTGAGTGAGGACTCTGACCCATATGGAGAGGTTCAGTACAAAGTTTTCCAATGAAAGATGGGAACTGCCCAAAAGCCCCTGGTAAATATTTAAGCTATTAACATTAGAGAAGATTGCAAAATTACCTAAATCTTGCTGGGAAATGGCATGCTTTTAACTAACTAATTGCTTTCCTCTAAAAATAACTAAAATTCATGTTCTAAGTTGATCTACCAAATGTGGTCATGAACAAGGTTGTGTACCAACAGCAGTTCTGTTAACAAGTCCTAATTTCAGCAATGCTGATGGATGAAGGCCAGCCATTTATTATTCCACCTAATGAGTGACCCAGCCCCTTGTTTGCCCTTGCTTTGCTGGAAGTATGTGCTTAATTACTAAAACTCTAGCTTGTACTGAAATCATACACAGGCCAGTCTTCAGGGAGACCTCAATGAGAGCTGCGGACCAAAGGTTTATTATATTTTTAAAAGCCTGACTCTAAAAATCTGCATGACTATGTTTTCCTCAAGATGTTGATTGCGGAGTTGTCTATCAATTCTCTCTTAATTTGGTTAACTTTAATTATTACTATTATCTTGGGGGGAAAAAGAGAAAGTAATACTGTTCTAAAACTTAGAGGGTGGCCTGACTGGACTGGATCTGAGTCAGAGCTATTTCTGAGGTGGGTCCCAGACTGCCTTCTCTGTCTGCTTATTCTGGTTGATCATCAAAGTTTTTTGTTTTGTTTTATTGTTTTTGTTTTGTTTTGTTTTGTTTTAAGGGTAATCTGAGATGAGAATATTGGACTTAGGAGCTAATAGGAAAATAAAGGAATGGTTAATGTGATACTTGCCTCTTGTTTCCTTCACTGTCTTGAGAGATTGGGTTAGGTCCTTGCTAGTAGGAAATGATAGGGCTAGAGGCTGGAGGAGCTGTCTTTGTTGTTGTTGTTGTTAAAAAAAAAAAAAAAAAAACAACCCTGGACACATGTAGGCTGTTCTCAGCCTGTCTTCATTAAGAATGAAAATGAAAGGCTCATAGGAACTGAGATTAGTAGGTGTCCTAGATCAAGCTCCTATAGTAAGAATCCCATAGACTGGGTGGCTTAAACAACAAACATTTATTTCTCACCATTGTTTGCTAATTAATGTTCTAAGTAAAGTGAAATCAAAATTTGGAACTATTAATATGAATTTTACCACTGATTTTTAGCTCACATGTGGAATCATCAAAATTATACTGTTTATATTTCGTAACTAATATATGCAAGCTTTTGCATATGTATTCTATTCGTAACAAAATAGTAGAAACTACACATCAACTTTTTATTTCACTTCCTGACGTGTGTACATTCTAACAATAGTTTCTACCTTTAGGTCACTGTGAGAAACCAAGGACTGGAAAAATGAAAGGAAATTCTAGTTTGCCTTACCCTTTTCTGTCCTTCTGTGCCATCATTTCTAATGTAACTGGTTGATTCACAGTAGGGAAGCAACAGATCAGTGTTTCTTGATCACTTATTCGTGTTTCTTCTAGTATTGGAAGCAGGTCCTGGTTCAAACAGGAAGTGTGGCCCAACCCTGACCCATGGCACCCCACGCAGTTACAGACATAACCCACCTACACTCACTCTCACTTGGAGTCTCGGAACTCCTACACATTGTCCTCCGGCCTGCTCTGTGCTCAGGGGCTACACAAACCTGTGTGGGATTGGGGCAGCACAGAAGAGGAGGTATGTTGGACATATTTTCTCTACCCCTGGACAAGCTGTGTTTTCCCATTAGAATTTTCTTCCAAAACAAATGTTCAAAATAAATTTATCAAGGATGTCAAAAGGATAATAGCAGAGCACAAAACCAGCTATGGGGCTGGGTTAGTCAGCTTTCATCACTGTGATGCTATAACTGAAAAAAAAAAAGAATTAGAGAAGGAAATATTTATTTTGGCTCATAGTTTCAGAGATTTCATTCCATCCATGGTAGGCTGGCTCCAGCTTTCAACTCTGTGGTGAGGTAGAAACCTCATGGTAGAAAGAAAGCTGCTCGCTTTGTGATATCCAGGAGACAGAGAGAGAGAGAGAAGGAGGAGGAAGGGGCAGGATCACACCCTAGTGACCTACTTCCTCCATCTAGAGCCCACCTGAAGTTTGAGTCACATCCCATAATGCCATTAGCTACAAACTCATCACAAGATTAACCCATTCTTGAGGTCACAGTTCTTGTGACCCAACCACAGCCCAAGAGCCCTCCCTCAGAACATTGCTGTACTGGGGACCAAGCCCTCAAAACGCAAACCCTTGGGAGATATTCCACATCCAAATCATAAGACAGACTCTCTAGACAGCTGAGACTTGAGGTATGATCCAGATTTCATGTGAAGTTCCCTCTGGTGAGAGGGCCTTGGAAGTTGGCAATGGATTGCATTTCCCACAGGACCACATCAGCAAAGCCAATGGCAAAGCAGCAGCCTACAAGGTGGAAGCTACAGAAAGCAGAAGACTGGTGGCTGGGCATCAGTATGAGGATTACTCATAATAAAGTTTGAAAGGGAACTCGGAACCCAAGTCACAGTCTACAAAGTTTTAATGTTCCTTCAATTTAAGCTCAAAAGAGTACTGTTTCAGTTGTAGATTAGTCAGCTTTTTTGCTGCTTTGACTAAAAGACTTGACCAGAACAATTGTAGAAGAGGAAAGTTAATTTGGGGGCTCACAGTTTCAGAGGTCTCCATGCATAGACTGCTGGCCCTATTCCTCGGGGATTGAGGTGAGGCAGAACAACATGGTTGAAAAGTATGGAAGTGGGAAGCAACTCAGATGATGATCAGAAGCAGAGAGAGACTCCACCTGCCAGAAACAAAATATACCCCAAAGGCATGCCCTCAGGGACCCAACTCCTCCAGCCATACCCTGCTAGCCTTCAGTTATCACTTAGTTTATCCCATGGGGGATTAATTCACTGACTCAGTTAAGACACTCTTAACCCAATCATTTCTCCTTTAAACTTTCTTGCACTGTCTCACATATGAGCTTTTGAGGGACACTTCACATCCAACCCATGACAAGTTGTAAGGATATTAGGAGGACTATAAAACTCCTGAGCCTCTTATTTACTTCAGTTCTTTGCAGTTCTTCACTTTACTTCATTGAAAGCATAACACAGCCAGTTTTGAAAACTATAGTTCAGAGATGGTCCCCAGAATAACAAGAGTTTAAGTAACTGCCCCAGATCACACAGCTGGTAAATGAATGGAATGAAATCCCAACCCAGGCTCCAACAACCTGGTACTTAACCTCAAGTGAAGCACTTCATCATCCACTGCCTCCCCAGACCAACACTGCTCCCTTAATCCTGGGCTGCCTCCCATTCACCAAGATATTATTCCCTTCAGAGGTAGTTCCCTTATACTTCCTGCAACAAATAAGCAAAGCAAAAAAAAAAAAAAAAAAAGAATTAAAAAACATTTTCAACCATTCTTTTCTTTTTAAATGTTTTTAGCTGTAGATAGACACAAGACCTTTATTTTATTTATTTTGTTTTTTTATGGTGCTGAGGATTGTACCCAGTGCCTCCCACATGTGAGGCAAGTGCTCCACCACTGAGCTACAACCATAGCCCTTTGCCATTCTTAAATTAGGCAGATCAATAAAATTTTGGACTTTCCAAAGCTCATTTTCAGGATGTATTAAGTAGCACTTCAAAGTTTGATTTTTTTCAGTTGTTATAAATGCAGCACATTAATTTAACTTTATACTCAGTCTAGTTCAGATATTTCCCATCAACATGTTGAAGAGTTTTTAATGTAAGCCTTTGACCACTCACGATGGAAGATGAGTTGTGAATAATGTTTTCTCAATTTCTTCTACATTATAAATAGGAAACCATGCTGCATATGCTCATAGTCTGGCTAGAGGTGTGTTGCCTGGTCATTGAAGAAGACTATTCACACAAACCCACTTCAAGACAGGAATACTGATGTATGATTTCATCAAAATCTAACATTTAACAATATCATGATTCTAATGAGTTGAATTCAGGCTGTGTATTAAGAAATGCATAGTTCATTTTTTATAGTGCTTTTAAAATTCCTTCTTCCTAAATTCTTCAGGGTTTAGAAAGTCTGCCCACGATGATGATTCTCTCCATCTTTCCATTGGACAAACACAAACTCCTGAAATGTAGAGATTAGAAAAGAACCAGGTGAACTCAGCAGGACAGGTTATTGCAGCTCATCAGTAACAGGCACAAAGCCCCAAGACAGAGAGAAGCTCAAATGAGTCTGGTGAAAACAACAAAGGAGATGATGAAGGACCAGAAGCAGGATTAAGTTCTTGACTTAAATCGCCTATAATTATTGACTGGTCCCATTTACAAAAAAGAAGGATTAGCTGAACATGTCTAAAGAAGACAGATGAACTTTTCTGAAACAGATGGAAATTTTCTTACATCACTTGGGCACAGAGAGAAAATGTATTCACATTCACTCTCTTTCTCCTCCCTCCCTCCCTCCCTCCCTCCCAACCAACCTCTCTCTCTCTCTCTCTCTCTCTCTCTCTCTCTCTCTCTCTCTCTTTCTTTCTTTCTTTCTTTCTTTCTTTCTTTCATCTGATTTTCAAAAGTCTCCACTCTATGAGAAACGAGCATCCACTTTCACTCAGATCCTGTATCCTCAATCCAGTAGTTAGGAC
Organism: Spermophilus citellus; assembly: GCF_964194105.1. NCBI lineage: Eukaryota > Metazoa > Chordata > Mammalia > Rodentia > Sciuridae > Spermophilus > Spermophilus citellus. The sequence goes on along the minus strand of NC_138182.1, from coordinate 270,901,905 downwards.
TCACAGAGTTTAAAACTTTCCCTTTCTTCTGTCTCAAATCTGTGTGGCTTAGATTTAGGTGAACATGGAGAAGGATGTTGATGAGTGTCCTCTGTAGGTTCCTTATATGGCCTTATATAATCTTCTTGTTCTTCTACTCTTTACAGCTTATACCTCATCACTACCTTGTTGGTTTCTGTGGCTCAAGCTTCTTGCTGTAAAGCTTAGGGTCCCCTCCATGCACAGGGCCTGTGTGATCTGGTGACCCCCTGCTGCCTCAGGTCCCTCCTAAAGCTGTACACTCTGAGCTTTGGTTCTAGGACAGTGTTGTCCTTGCTATAAGTGAGCCCACAATCTTCCCTTCCTTCTCTTGCCAGGAAAGAAGGGAACCTTTTGATATTTTCTGTGGCACATAGCAGAAAAAGAAACCTAGGCCAAATATACTATTTCTGACTCTGCCCAATCACATGGCACAGATCCTTCTAACTTGACTTCCTCCATATTGGAAAAGTCTGCAAGTTTTTTTCTCCCAAATGGCAAGGAGAAAAATGTGTGCTTATCCTCTGTGTCTTTTAGTTTGTGTTGTTTTTCTTCTCTTGCTAGACAAGTGCTCCATCACAGCTATACCCGTAGCCCACCCTCAACCTTCTTAATATGCTGGTCCCATTCTAGACAACTTTGGGTGCAAAGTGTTGCTCAAAACATGTTCACTCTTGTCCTTTCTTTCCAAAAATTTCTCTGAGCTAGAGGGGCAGTCTTTTTATATTCTCTGCACATAATCTGAGCTTTCCCCACTGATTTAAGATTCATAGGGCAGGAAATAAGTGTTTGATTATGCAAGTTCAACTTAATGTGAACAAATCAAAGTCCATCTGAAGATTTCCTAGAATTGGACTGTTAAGCTGCAAAGTAATGCCATAAACTCTGTGTGTGTGTGTGTGTGTGTGTGCGCGCGCACGCACGTACGCGCGCGTGAGCGCTTTGAATTACCACTTCTGGGAAACTATATTTTCAAAACAAGAACCTAGGAGATTCTGGTAAAGGGACTTCAAGAGATCACTCTCTGAGACCTTTAGGTCTGAAGATTGGCTTAAGCTTAAGGGTGGATAAGATAAGAAGGAACAGACTGAGAAGGGAAGAAAGCAGACACCAGCATTTGTATGGTGGGTAAGAAAAAAGAGCTAGCAAAACAGAAGCAGAGTAAGGAGGTGGTGGGTCACCAAAGGCAGGTGAATGGGGAGTTAAAATCTTCTAAGAACCAAGAAGTGTCCATTGAATTAAGATAAATGTTGATACAGTGGATAAATTGAAGGAAAAAAATGGAGGGGGTCAAAGGCATGTCCCTGAGAATACTGAAATGCCCAAAATGAGGGTTGGAGTTTGAGTAGAAGGAGGCACATAGCAGTCAAGAGTATTGGTGAGCAGAGGGTAGGAGGTGGCATAGGCAGATATGGTGAACCAGAAAAGATTCTACTGAATCATCCCTTAAAATGAGATGCTGTAATGCAATCAGGTGGACCCCCCCCCCAAAATATTCCATGCGATCGTAAACAGAGCTGAGCCACAGGAATCCTATCACTACAAAGGGATAGCTGGACTTACTGAGCTTCACCAACAGTTCCAGAACCACAGAGAGAAATTTGTTCATTATGAAAGAGCTCAGCTGAAAGTACTGTCATGACAATGGCACCAAACCAGCAGCCAAGAGAGTGGGGCTCTGATGCTTCCTCTGCCCCAACTATGTGGCCTTGGGGGTGTCACTTCTGCTACACCTGGCCCATACTATATTATTTATATATTTTATACATACCATTAATATATGTAATTAATGTTTTTTATCATACATTAATATCTCAATTTTTCTTTGCTATATTACATTTAGCCTGAACCATGGTAATAAAATAAATAAAACCAAGCAATTTGGAATTGCCCCTAATTCAAACCAGTCAGCCAAGAAGTATCCCTTTCCCCTCATGTTCAAGGAGAGAGATGATTTTTCAATCACTAGTCATACCTACTCATAAAGTCTAATTATCACAAAATCTAATCAATGAGCATGAAATCTGATTAGCATAAAGCATAATCCTATGCCGACTGCTTGCAAGTTCTTAGGTCCACGGGCATCCTGGTGAGGTCCACAAAGATCATGTGTGAGTTCTCAGCATTGCTACATCATAGCTGACAGATGCAGACTGAACCCAGGTGCAGTTCACTCATCATTGGCTAAGACTCACAAGAAGTATCCCCTGGACATAGACCCATTCATTGAAGAGTGCTGTTACACCTACTGGAATCACCTTATCACTTGGCAATTCTGCACAGCCTACACACCAACCAAATAAATTGTCTTTATGTCAAGCTTGGGAGTGGGTGAAATTAATCCTATTTGAGACCTCAAGCTCTATGCATAAAACAGAAAGGGGCCCAGAAAGGGTGGTAATAGTAAACACCATGTACTCCAGGTAGGACTCTCAGTGTCAAAGTTCCTGCAGTCCTGGAAAAGCTAGCTGTCATCCTCTCACCCCTAACCCCGTTCTGCCTTTACATGAACTCCTGTTTGAAATTTGACAGTTTGTAATTAAGAGACACTTAAGAAGTTCCCTTAAGAACTAAGTCAAGAGGTCTTTCTAAAAGTCAGTGATACATTACCTATAAAACTCCATTGATGTCTTTTTTTCTCAAGTTGGTCATTCTCAATCTCAACCCTGGCCACACATTAGAAGCTTTTAAAAAATCCCAATCGACTTGGGCAGGGTGTAGGCAGACATCAATATGTTACCAAGCATTCCAGGTCATTCTCTTGTGCAACCAAGATTTTCAGAGGATTTGCATAGTTTTCAGAGAATTACCACCTATCCGAGACTTCCAAAACATGTCACCCTTTCTGTAAGTCCTGGAGAACTTGACAACATGAAACAAACACTACTTTTCAAGGCAGGGAGCCAAAATTTTCCATCTCAGACGCTTATCTGACTGATGTGTGATTCTGAGATAAGGAGGCCATATTCTTCTAAATGATATGGTTAATGCATTGAAGAGTTTACTTCTTTTTCTTCAAAATGATGCACTACACCTGGAAAGAAAGACATTTGTCAATGTGTTCTACCCTTTACCTTGCCCACATGGAAACAACCCACATATCTCATTTTTGGATTGTGAGTGGGAGTAGTTACAACATCATTTCTGTACCTTGCTTTCCATTGAATGTCATTCTTTTACTTACTTCAAGACTATGCCTCTATAAGAATCATCCACAGGCCTTTATTTTCAATAAAATACACATTCCCTCACCTTCCCTCCCTCCCAGAATCTACCAAGGTTAGAACTGCTGTTTTTCCCCTGATCTCATTTTATTTTTACATAGCACAAATGCTAATCTTAGACACTTTCACATTTAGGTTCATTACCCCCAAATACGTGTCAATATGGAAAAACAAGCCAAACATTACAAAATGACTCTACTTTAGTTGAACTTCGGTGCCCGGGCAGTCAAAATTGACAAAATCTCTGAACACATGCAAACAATAATCCTTCCCTGTCCTCTGGCCTTCTGCAAATAAATGCTTTACAGAACCTGCTGTAAAGGATCATCTCCCGGGGGGGAGCTGCCTAGCAGGAGCAGCATGTCCCCCAGCAAGCCCTTCATCTTTGCAATCAGCATTTTAGAAATAAGTCTCCTTGCTTCACTGCCCACTTCCAGGTGAGTCATGGCCTGTCTGTTTGTTTCTGGATTTCACTGTGGGATTTGGTGATTCAAGGTCTACTTTTAACAGCAAGGTAGACAGAAATGTTCAGCCAAATAGTGATATATAGATCCTCAGAATTTAACGAAAGGTTAAGAAAAGACATAGGGTACACCTTTGCAAGTTTGCTGTGGAAATCTGCTGTTGTGTCTGGGAATTTCTTCCCAAGAAGGCAGTGAAATGTTAGAACTAAGATTATTTTTAAATACTTAGAATTGTGAAATGAAGTGGATTATCAATAGTGTATGGTAAACCTGAGCTTATCAATGCCTAATGTCTGAAAAAAAAATTTAATTAAGGAAATTAATCCATCCCTCCTTTTATCTCAATGTCTAACATTTTAAAATTTTTGGTTATATCATCCTTTTCCCACCACATTAGACAAAAGTGAATAATTTCACTTCTCTTCCTTGACATCTGTAATGTACTCCAAGCTGTGTCCTGGGGTTTAGGGTCATGTTTTCTCCTTTGAAGTACACTACAGATCCATTGACCCTGCTTCCAGCAAAGATGCGCTTTCTCCTTTTTCTATGATTTGGCTCATGATTACAAAAGCCACGTGTTAGGACTTGCATATGGTTTGAGTGTTCCTAAAGGTTCATGTGCTGGAATCTTGGTCCTCAGTATGTCAAAGTGGTAGACCCCTTAAGAAATTGGGTCTTGTACAAGGTGATTAGGTCTTAGGAGCACCACACATATGAGTGGATTAATGCTGTCTCTAAGGAGTGGGTCAAGTCAAGTAGGAGTGGATTCATTCCTGAGAGAGATGGTTGTAAGAAAAAGTCTGGACCCCCCTCAGCCTCTTACTTCCTTATTTGCCTGCATACCCCTTCTGTTCATGGCAAATTTCCTCCTTGCGTTTTTGACTGTGTTATGACACAGTCAAGAAACCTTCCTCAGATGCTAGCATCATGCTTTTTGGACCTTGCAGCCACCAGAATCAGGAGTCAAATTAAGTTTCTGTTCTTTATGCATTACCCAGCATCAGGCATTTTGCTATAGCAACACAAAGTAGAATAAAACACTATAACAAGCCCATCCAGGAAAGAAATCAATTGGGCAGTAAGTGGTTACTGAATATCTACAGAGCACCTAGGAATGCAGGAGGTTAGGGTCACATGAAGCATCCTTCTTTCTATCCATAAGTCCTAGGGGAGGACACAAACCTGTGTGATCCAATACAGTATGAATTGATCTGAAGACAGTACTGAACTACTCCTAGTATCAACAGTGCAGCTAAGGGGAAACCTGAACACTGTTCCTCTGTCCAGACCAACCATGACCTGCACCCAATTCTCCTTTGGTCTTTTGACCCTTGGTTTGACCAAATTCTGCTTTGGACTCTGATATCCATTTCAAGCACATCTTGGCTCACCTCCCAGCTACAAAGGAGGCTGCCGTTCAACTTGGGCTCCACTTGCTGAGGTAGGCTGTTCTCAGCACTTAATCTTTCAGGAGTGGGCTCACAGTGGGCTACCCTGACCTGCACAGGCCCTGGGTCAAGTGCTCAGCTGACTTTGTCCATCCTAACACTTCTGCTTATATCTAAACAACATGGTTTCATTCAGAAAATATTTTCATTTTCTGGACATCTGGATGCAGAAGGAATGTGTACTTGAAAAGGCAATTATTGAAAGTTGCTTTAGCTCTCTTATACTGAAGTTGACCTTTTTCTTAAGTTACAAAAAAAATTTTTTTAATAGCCCACATTCCAGGATTATGGCTTCTACAGATCAAAAATGAGAGACTATGGGGAAGGCTTCAATTGCTTTGAAGTTCTTACCCCCTGGGTCCTGGTTGCACTCAGTGTCCCCAAGCAGGACCAGGAAGCCCCATTGGCTGGTCCTAAGCTCCAGGTAGCTGCTCTGCCCATTGGTTTGGCCCACAGTGTCCCCACTACCATGCTTCCAGAACTTGTCAGGGTTGCCCTGCTCTGAACACTCTGTAAAAGTTGAGGTCAAGACAAAGTGTTCAGAGACGTCGGTCATGAAATGAGAAGAATAATTTGCATTACCAAAGTACAAATTTACAAAGTACAAAATTTACAAATGATTTCTGAAATAATAAATTCAATCAGAATGAAGCATGCCTTTCAAGCTAGATTTCCCATTCAGATCAAGGTGCCATTACTTACCAACTGTGCAGGTTTGAACAAGTGAATCGCCTTCTCTGTGCCTCCATCCGCCCGTCTATAAGCTGTTGATAGTGTGTTTCCTAGGGACAAGTACTATAAATGAAATGAGTTCAACAACACTGAAGTTTCACAGTCTTTAGTCTAGAAGTTGGAAATAAAGGTGTTGGCAGGGCCATGTTGCTTTTGAGGCTCTGGGGGATCCTCCCTATTTTCTGGTGGCATCTGGCCATCCCTGGCATTCCTTGGTTAGCAGCTCCATCCCACCTGTCTCTGCCACTGTCACCACATGCCCATTTCTACATCATCTCCCCTCTGTGTAGGTCTTTATAAAATTTCCTTTTTCTTTGAACTACTGAGGAGCACAGGTTTTGCACATGCTAGGCAAACATGAGCTGTCACAGAATGACACCCCAACCCCTAAACCTCCCTTTGTATAAGGACCCCAGTCAGAGGGGATTAGGGGCCACTCTAGTATTTTCATTTTAACTTGATCACTTCTGTAAAGACCCTATTCCCAAATCAAGTTGCATCCTAAGGTACTGGGGCATAGGACTCCCACATGGCTCTTTTGGAGGGGATGCAATTCCACTCATCACTGTGACCATCTACCTAGGAAGGATTTTCGTGAAATCGCCTGTTTATGCCCCAGCTTACTGCTACTAGTGAGGGTTCACATGAGAACAGGTCCCCAGGGGGACATCATCTCTTACGCTTCTTGGGGTAGAATGCGAATGTTTAAAACCACTATAAGAGCAGAATAATAGCTCTAAGCATGTAGCTATTGAGACCCTTTCTTTTAAATTTGCAAATACCAAAATATTCACATTGTTCAAAGATCAAAAAGCAACAAGATATATATTGTGAAGTCTTCTTTCCCCGTGCATAACTTTTCATGAAATCTCCATTATCATACATAAAGTACTTACAAAGCCCCTTCCCACCTCACCTATCTTCTAGATAAACATGTGCATTCGTTTTTTGGATATCCTTCTACGACCTCTTTATATAGATTAAATCATAGGGTCTCATATTACCTTGTTTGCTCCCTCTCTTTGCTAGAAGTATATTATACACAGCGTCTTGTACTTTGCTCATTTCTCACATCACAATAGATATGAGAGACCTTTCTAAACCAGAGTGAAGGGCCTTCCTCATTCTCCCCATAGCTGGCTGATTTTCCATTGTCTGGACAGCTGTTGGAGTAACTCATCTCTTACCGACGGACATTCAGGTGGTTTCCAGTCTTTGTACCAGAAACAATGCTGCAAGGAATATCCTCATTGATATATAATTTCATAAGTAGATAGTATTAATTTGCCCCAAATAATATTAACTGGATCAAAAGGTAACCACCTTTGTGATCTGGCCAAAATTTTCCTATGACCCTGTGGAGTTAGTGTTATTTTCCACTTACCAGCAGCATATGAAAGTGTTTCCCCCATAGCCTTGCTGAAAGGAGCTGTGGGCCAACTCCTTGATGTTTCCCATAGGTGAAAAGTAGCATCTTGGTAGAGTTTTGATTTGTCTCTTTGTTATTGAAATTTATTTTATACATTTAAAGGCCATGCGCTGTGTGTGTGTGCTGTGTGTGTGTGTGTGTGTGTGTGTGTGTGCGTGTACTCTCCTTATTCTCTCTCTTTTTTTTTAATAGTCTCTTGTCTTTTATTCAGGAATTTCCTAATTACATTAAAATTAATGTTTTGTCTCTGATATCAACTAAAAATATTTTCCCAGTTTTTCATTCATCCTCTGATTTTCATGCGTTTTGTTTTTCGTATAGTTGAATCTTCTGCACATAATTTTAGTTTATTCTCTACTTCTAAAATAAGCAGGAGTACCAGATTAGGAGTTAGGATGCATGAAAACAATGAGGAAAGTGGGCTCTCAGGAGAAAATGCTCAGCTTTGAACCCAACTCTGCCCCTGAAGAGCTGCTGCCTACCCTGAGAAAAATTCCTTCCCACCCCCATGGCTCAGTTCCTCGTCTTTAAAGTGTAATAACAATAATAGATATTTCAAGGGGCAAAGGTAAGAATTAAATAGATAACACATGTAAATGCTTAAGGGAAGAGTTCTTGACACAAACTAGATATTCAAATGTTAGCAACTACTCTATTTTTGTTTACTTAATCTCAACAACCTAGAAAAATACTCAAGCATCCATTGATAGAAAAATTGGACCTAAAAACCTGAATATATACAAAATGTCCATTCTCCTCTTATTTTGCATTCTCCTGGGTGCTTTATTTCCATATTTAATAGAAGTTCACAGAGATTTATTTACCGGCTACCATTGGCCAAATAGGGCCCTTGTTTATTAATCCGTCTACCACTGCGAATACTGAGTTTCTAACATGGGACAGACATTGAGTCCATGGCTGCAGTATTGCTTTAGAACATTCCCAAGGGTCCCTGTACTCACTGGGCTTACGATCTAGTGAAGAACAGGAACAAGTAAATGGCACCTGAAACCCAGCCAAGTTCTTGGAGTGAATTCCGTGATGCTGTGGGAGGTGAGCCCTGCAAAACGCAAGCAGCCCACGTGTACCAGCTCCATCTGCTCTGGCCTTGGAGGACTTTGCTCTTTACTTGTGTTCCTTCACTCCTGTGCCCTCCACTTCTCCCTGTACATGGAATCATTCCTATCAGCACACAGACATGTTGTAACGACCCTGTTAAATGTTGGCCCAGTCCTAAGCCTTGCTCTAGCCACACTCTCACATCAGGTCTCAGGGCGTGAAATTCCACGCATATTCCAACAATTCCCACATCTGTGGTGAAGTACTGCTTATATTCCATCTCCTACAGGGCCAATCTTTTCCCCGAGTCCAATGTCCAATAACATAGTCAACATTCTTGAAAACATAATAGCCTCCCAGATTTAATATTGATTTCTCAATTCCTTCTCACCCACTACACCACAGTTCACCAAGTTGCTCAGATAAAATTCTAGGAGTTCTTCCTAACTCTGTCTGTGCCATTTTCACATGTGATCTAACAGCAAGTTCTGTTGGTACCACATTTAAAATGTATTCCAAATCTATTACCTTGTACCCTAGAAATGTGAAAATATACAATTATTATGTGTCAGTTATAATGTATAGAATATATAATATCTATCTATCTATATCCCAAATCTAACCACTTCAAATTATAGCCACTTTGACTACTATAGCCCAAATCACTATAATTTCTTTCCTGCATCCATTCTGGCCCATTCTCCAATAGTCTATCCATTCAGGAAGAGAAATCTCTGCGACATAAATTTGAGCATTATTTCTGCTCTCTAAGGATTCCCAGAAAGCTTGGAATCAAAGCAAATCTCTTCTATGGCCTCTAAAGTAGAAATGCACCCTGCCTTCTTCTCCTGGTGCATCTGTACTGTCTGCTCCAATACTAACATGCTACCTCAGGTCCTTTGTACTTATTGTTTCCTCAGTTTGAAACACTTTGCCCAAACCCTCACATAGATTTCTCTCTTTCTCTCGGAATTCATCCAGGTACCTAATCAAACTTCACCTCTTGTTCAGTCAATATGTTTTTGTTTTTGTTTTGCTTTGTAATAAACCATTGAAAAATAGTAACTTAAAAGAATAATATTTTCTTTTTATTTCTTTATTTTTTTCCTTCTGATACTGAGGATTAAACCCAGGGGCACACAGTCACTGAGCTACACCTCTGGCCCAATTAATTAATTAATTAATTGGATACTGGGGACTGAATCCGTGGCCACTTACCACTGAGCCACGTCTACAGCTCTTATTTTTTATTAGGAGACAAGGTCTTGCTAAGTTGCTAGGGCTGGTCTTGAACTTCCAATCCTCTTTCTTCAGCTATGTGAGTTGCTGGGATTGCAGGTGTGTGCCACTGTGCCTGGCTAAAAACTGTTTCACTTTTTCAGGAATCGGAGGGCTGCCTGGCTCTGTTGAACAATTCTCTTGGGTTTCCAATGTGGCTATAGTCAGACGGTGGCTGAGGCAATGGTCATCTTGAAGGCTTCTTCTGTCTTTGGTCTGTTACCTGCACTGGAAAGACTCAAATAGTGAGGACCTGGAACAATTAAGTCTTCAGGTCACCACCCACCCCCCCTTCTTTCTCTGTCTCTCTACTTTGCTCTACAGAGTAGGTGACCTCATACACAGCGATGAAAGTTACCCAGAGCAAATGTGTTGGGCAGAATTTGTGTGGCCTTTTCTCGTCCAACTTTGAAAGTCATGCAATGCCACTTTCCCTGTGTTTTATTCACTGAGGCAGCACAGTGCCCCAGCCAGCTTCAAGAGAAGGATGCTTTTTATGGTTTTGGTTATGAAGTGGCCCCCAAAAGCTCATGAATATTCAGAAGTGAAACCGTTAGATTATGAGAATTGTAACCTAATCAGTGCCTTAATCCACTTGAATGGATTAACTGGGTGATAACTATAAGTAGGGTGTAAATGGAGGAGTAGGTCACTGGGTTTATATTTTGTCCATGGCCTGCCCCCTCCCTTTTCCTTCACCCTCCCCCTTTCTCTCTCTCTCTCTCTCTCTCTCTCTCTCTCTCTCTCTCTCTCTCTCTCTCTTCCCTGACTGTAAAGAACTGAACAGTTTTCTTCTAATCTACCCTTCCTCCATAATGTTCTGCCTCATGTCTCATGTCGGGCCCAGAGCACTGTAGTTGATCAACCATGGACTGAACCATGAAAACCACAAGCCAAGATAAACTTTCCCCCCTCTAAGTTGTTCCTATCAGCTGTTTTAGTCACAGTGACAAAAAGCTGACTGACACAGGCACATAGACCCTACTTTAAATTGGAATATTGTCACAGAGCTTGTGGACTATATCTAAAGCCCCACACCTCCTCTAAGAGTGTTCTTTGTCTGCTCTATTTAAACACCCATGCCTACCCCTTGGTACTCTCTTCCTTCTTGTCCTGCTTACATTCCTTCAGAATGCTTATGTCTTAACTGGTGGTATAGATTATATTTTCTAGCACATTCACTTATTGTATCTCACGCACCAGAATGTAGGCTCTGTGGCAGCAGATCATGGGTTAAGAATGCAATCCTGGTTAGCTAATGTTTCTCCATTCCAGGAAGCCACGTTGCATTATATGTTGACACAAAGATTCCTTCATATGGTAGGTGTTTCCTGCCTGGCCTGACCACAGTGTCCTATTAGCTGCTCCTGATATTTGCTTTTCAAAAGCTGAAAACTTCTTTCCTGGCAGAAGGATGGGGCTGGGCCTACATCAACAGCCTTCCTTTACTGCATTTCTGGCCCAGAGTTGGGCCTCCTGTGGTGGTGATATGAACTGCTTTGATCTAGGAAGTGTCTTTCAAGCTGAGTTTGAAACACTTGGAGATACATTGCACTTGATAAACACATTTTATCTAAGAATCCAGAAAGTGCTTGACAAACACTTCTCTCAGTCTAATAGCTCAGCTGCATGATAGGCAGGTGGTGAGTGCTAGATATACACAGTCCTTGAGCTACAAAAGATTATCTGCTGAGTGAGTTAAAGGGGCTGAGGAGGTGGTGCTGGGCTCACAGGGTGAAAGACAGAAGGGGCTATTCCAGATGACTGAGATCCTCTCCTAATATTTATGCAGCATATGTACTTCAATAACAGCATTTTTGCATGATCTATTTATTATTCCTTCCTAATAATTCGATGAGTTCTGTTTTTCTTGTGCCTCCAGGTATCTAAGCACCTGGCACAGTGAAGGCTAGACAGCCATGTGCTAACACAATTTTCAGTTTATTTTTGCCTCATTTGACATCATTTCATTCTATGTATAAGATAGATCCAGGCAAGAATCGGGTTATCCAGTTCATATGCTTTACCTGGAGCTGCTATATTGGAAAAATAAATTGCATCCTTGTTAACTCACTGTATCTCAAAACGTCTAAAAATCCTGAGGGTCTTACATGCAGAAGTTATTGAACTAACTATGAATGTTTATTTCAGAGAGGATTTGTGTTGGGGTAAAAGGTAATGCAGGGACAAGACAAAATTATTCTGAGCAAGGAATGGACAGATGCAGATTTTAAAAATTTAATTTATTTGTTTATTTATTCTAATTAGGTATATATGAGAGCAGAATACATTTTGATTCATTGTACACAAATGGAGCACAACTTTTTATTTCTCTGGTTGTACACAATATAGCATCACACCATATGTGCAGTCAAACATGTACCTAGGATAATGATTTCCATCTCATTCTACTATCTTTCCTCTGCAATGCACCCTCCACTACTCTCCTTCCTGTTTGCCCAATCAAAGATCCTCCATTCTTCCCATGCACACATCCCCCCATATGGTTCATCATCCACTTATCAGAGATAACATTCAGCCTTTAGATTTCGGGGATTGGCTTATTTTGCTTAGCATGATATTCTCCAACTCCATCCATTTACATGCAAATGCCATAATTTTATTCTCTTTTAATGCTGAGTAATATTCCATTGTGTATATATACCACAGTCTCTTTATCCATTCATCTATTGAAGGGCATCAAGTTGGTCCCACAGTTTAGCTGCTGTGAATTGAGCTGCTATAAACATTGATGTGGCTGTGTCCCTGTAGCATGCTGACCTTAAGTTCTTTGAGTATAAATGAAGGAGTGGGATAGCTGGGTCAAATGGTGGTTCCATTCCATGTTTTCTAAGGAATCTAATACTGCTTTCCAAAGTGGTTGTACCAATTTTCAGTCCCATTAGCAATATATGAGTGTACCTTTTTCTCCACATCCTTGCCAACACTTATTATTGCTTATATTCTTGATAATTAACTGGAGTGAGATAAAATATTAGAGTAGTTTTGATTTGCATTTCTCTAATTACTAGAGAATTTGAGCATGTTTCATGTATTTATTGATTGATTGTATATCTTCTTCTGAGAATGTTCAGTTTCTTAGCCCATTTATTGATTGGGTTATTTATTTATTTATTTATTTATTTTTGGTGTTAAGTTTTTTGAATTCTTTATATATCCTGTAAATTAGTGCTCTATCTGATGTGCATGTAGTAAAGACTTTCTCTCACTCTGTGGGCTCTCTCTTCACATTATTGACTGTTTCTTTTGCTGAGAATAAGACTTTTAGTTTGAATCAATCCAATTTATTAATTCTTGATTTTATTAAGGAAGTCAGGACCTAATCCAACATGATGAAGAATTGGGCCTATGTTTTCTCCTATTAAGCATAGGGTCTCTGGTCTAATTCCTAGGTCCCTGATCCACTTTGAGTTGAGTTTTGTGCATGGTGAGAGATAGTGGTTTAACTTCATTTTGCTGCGTATGGATTTCCAGTTTTCCTAGCACTGTCTGTTGCAGAAGCTGTCTTCTCATCAATGTGTGTTTTTGGCACGTTTGTCTAGTATAACATAACTGTATTTGTGTGGGTTTGTCTCTGTGTCTTCTGTTCTGTACCATTGGTCTACATGTCTATTTTGATGCCAATACCATGCTGTTTTTGTTACTATAGCTCTGTAGTATTATTTAAGTTCTGGTATTATGAAGCCTCCTGCTTCACTCTTCTGGCTAAGAATTGCTTTAGCTATTCTGGGTCTCTTATTTTTCCAATTAAATTTCATAATAGCTTTTTCTATTTCCATGAGGAATGTTATTGGGATTTTAATTGGAATCGCATTAAATCTGTATAAAGCTTTTGGTAATATAGATGCATATTCTTCATCCAGTAACTGTCAAACTTGGGACAGATAAAAAGTGCAACTCTCCATTTTTAGCTCCTTTTCTATAAAATAGAATTAGTGATATTTATTAAATTTACCAATCAAAAGTAAAGGTTTAATGAAAAAATGAGCTTAGAAAAGTTGTTTAGTTAAACTAGCAGACAAATTAAGGTACTGTTAAATAATAAACCTTTGTAAGTTTTGTGGGATGAGTTGTGTTCCCATAAAATTGATACACTGATCCAATGATTGCTAATATAACTGCATTTGAATTAGATATTTACAGATGTAATGAATTTAAAGTGAGGTCATTAGGGGTGAGCCCTAATCTAAATATGACTGTTGTCCTTACAAGAAGAGGAAATTCGGACAGGAAGACCATGATGAAGACTCAGCGAGAAGATGATGATTTGTGGGCCAACGGAAGGATCTCAGAAGCTACCCGTCTTGTCTCACTATACCTTGACCTCAAACTTCCTGTCTCTAGAGTTGTGGGGAAAATGAATTTCCGTTTTCAAGCTTCCCAGTCTGTGGTTTTCTGGTATTTGAAAAACAACAACAAAAAAAATTGTTGTGAAATAGTCCTAAAGCCTAGAGGGATGTAAGTACTGCTCCCAGGGCAAGGATTTGTGAGGATCTTCCTATGGGGATAGGGTATGTCAGAGAAGAAACTCAAATCACAGTTCAAGAGGGCACTAAAGATCAAAGGCAAATGTCAAGTGCTTTGTTCTAGCCCCAAAGTGTGAATCAAACTTTGAAAAGAGAACAGGAGACCTTGGGGAAGCTGAGAAGGAAGCGGATCGGTGTGCAAAAAGAGTTAGAGAACTGTCTACAGCCAATGCCAGGATCACTGGAGCAGGGTCTGGTCACTTATGGGTGAGCAGATGAACAGGCTCCTTGAGGTTCCCATCACTGGCTTTACTCGATAAAGGACTGTAATTCACTCTGGGATGTTTGCAGTGGGTTTTACCTTCCATGCATTATCTACAGTCTCTACCATATCCTCTCAACCAACACTCAGTGAAACTAGTCTCTGTGGTAAGTAAGAAATAAAGATACCAGGACATTGGTTTCCAGGTGTGTTTTCTGGAACTAAGGAGGTAATTGCCCTTGGGTCTCAGATACTGAGACAAAATGCTAACATGACTGTCTAAGTAAGTGATGAACACGAAAAAGAAAGGAACCAATAATCCTATTAAAATAGGATGATGTTGAAAAGATCCACAGTGATGTTAACAGCAAAGCCTGGTGTAATTCCCAAAACCAGAGATAGCCTGGCACAGTGACATGTCAGTCAATGGTGGTTTCAGGTTTGGGTAATGTTGACATGAGCACACCCTGATCTACTTAAGTCCCACCCCTTTGAATACCATGTATTCAAAGATACAGCAGAAAAAACAAAAAAAAAGGTTTTTGTATTATGGATTGAACTCAGGGGTGCTTAACCACATCCCCAGTTGTTTTTTTGGCTTCCACTAAGCTGCTCAGGGCCTCACTAAATTGCTAAAGTTGGTTTTGAACTCCTGATCCTCCTGACTTAGCCTCCTGAGCTGCTGGATTATAGGCATGTGCCGCCATTCCCTGCAGATATTGCAGTATTTTTCAACATTGTCTGAGCCTGAGAATCACCTGGGTAGCTTTTTTAAAACACTGCTGTCAAGACTCCTTCCACAGAGATCCTCATTGAATTGGTATGGAATTGCTATCCCAGTTTTACAATTTCTTTATTTTTAATGTCCGAGGACTAGGCTATGCAACCAGTATTGAGAACATTGCTATGAGGCACAAAGGTGTATCTGCCATTGCTTCTTCATGAGGCCTATCAGCTCCTCACAAATTTTCTGGAAACTTTCTAGCAAACAATTTCTCATCTGTGTATATTCAGGCAATACATAATACTCAGACTTCCAGGAAAGTTGGTTCTTCTAGAGGTTTGGTAGCCTGCATAATACATTTGGAACCTGTACTTTTAGAAGATAAAAGCTGATTGGGTCTCCTGATATTCTGAATGGTGTAAGCAAGGGTCAAGTTTACAAAAATGGTATCTCTAGTCATAAAGCATAAAGATAAGCAAGTTTCTCACACAAACCATGTGGGTGGTTCACCAGGAGATCACACCCTAGAGAAACACAAACCTAGTTCTGTTTAAGACCACTTGCCAAGAGAGCTTCTTTCTTCTTCTTTCATTTATTTATTTGTTTAAAAAAAGAAACCCACTGCCAAATAACTATCTATGTTCCAAGTTCTTCATATGAAGCTGAAGAAGACATAAAAGTCCCAAAGTACTAATATCTCTACCTAGGATGTAAATTTCACTTAGTTTGGAGAACCTGCTTTTTGTTTGTTTGTTTGTTTGTTGTTGTTTTGAATAACATTATATTTACCATGTCTACTCAATAATGGCCAATTAATAAGTATTTAATAACTTAATGAGTGAACAAATTAATTACATGAAATATATCATTGCAAAGGCATTTAAGATATAGGGAGAAACAAGATGCCATAAAAGTATGTACATAGAAAGCTAGAGTAGGCTAGAAGTTTAAGAAAGGTTCTCAGGAAAAAAAAATGTGTCTAAGATGACATCAGTATGGTGAATAGGGAATATCACAAAGACTGGAAAACATGAGGAAAAGTGGTTTATCGTTAAAATTTAAGTTCAGTGTGCTTGGAAACTAAGGGGGAAAAGTAAGGTTGGAGAATTAGGAAGAGGATGGGCTGCATAGAGCTCTCCAGGTCGTGTGTACTGGTTCTCATTGCAATTGCAATAAATGAACACAAACCTGGTGGCTTAAAACACAAATGTATTTTACAGTTTTGAAGGTCTCAAATCTGAAAGGGGTCTCACTGGGCTAAAATCTATGTGCCAGCAGAACTGGATCCATTAAGGAAGACTCTGGGAAGAATCAATTTCCTTGCTATTCCCAGATTCTAGAGCGAGCTGCACTTCTTGACTTGCTGCCCACTTCTTCCATCGTCAGGGCCAGCAACAACAGATGGAATCCCTTTTCATAACTTCAATTCCTCTTGCCTCCTCTGTCTTTATAACTCTCTTACCGGGCTGGGGATTTGGCTCAAGCGGTAGCGCGCTCACCTGGCCCGGGGTTCGATCCTCAGCACCACATACAAACAAAGATGTTGTGTCCGCAGAAAACTAAAAAAAAGATAAATAAATAAATAAAAATAACTCTCTTACCTACTCTTCTTTAGGAGTTTTTTATGTGATTAGACCAGGCGTGATGCCACACACCTGTAACCCCAGAGGTTCTGGAGGGTGAGGCAAGAGGATCTCAAGTTCAAAGCCATCCTCAGCAACTTAGTGAAGCTCTAAGCAACTTCGTGAGACCCTGTCTTAAAATAAAGCATCAAAAAGGAGGCTTGGTATGTGGTTTAGTGGTTCGGTGCCCCTGGGTTCAATCCCTAGTACCCCCCCACACCAAAAAAAAAAAAAAAAGAGTTCATGTGCTTAGAGTCGGCTCACACTCCAAAGCAAAATATTCTCCCCTTAATTACCTCTTCAAAGTCTCTTTTGCCATCTAAAGTAACATATTCACAGAATCCATTGATTAGGACATGGACATCTTTGGCAGTCATTATTTACACCATATTAAAATTTGTAGGCTTCATCATAAAAGCAATGGAAAGCTACTGAGGGGTTTTCAGTAGGGAAATGGCAAGATCAAATTTGTACTTATAAAAGATCCCTCTGGATGCCTTATGTAAACTAAGTCAGAAATTATTGTAGCTATCTAGGAGAGATGTAGTGTTAGTGTAAATCAGAAAGAAATTTTAAAAAAAAGTCTGGAAGGAATGAAAAATAAAGAATGAGTTTGAGTCATTTATACGACTGTCAACAACAAGTTTGAGTGTTTGATTAGATGTCAGAGATGAGGATGGAGTATGAGACAAGGAACACCCAGATCTATGACTAGGATAACTGCATAAATGAAGGAAAAGCTTTGAAAGAAGAGGAAAAAGAATAAATGCATTTGGGAATACCTTGAGTCCAAGGGCCATGAAGATGTCCCAGTGCAGATGTCCAGTTAGGAGTTGGATTCATTTAAAATTCAGGAGAGATGTCTGGACTTTGGATTTCCCTACAGGTGTCATTAGCACACACGTGGAAGCCAAACTCTGGGGAAAGAATGGAGAAAAAAGATAGAGAGGTCCATGCTAGGACCTTAAGGAAAACCAGCTTTGAAAACTGTCAGAAGAGGAGGCATAGCAAAATACAGCACTCAGCACACAAGAAAGAGGATGAGTACAAAGGAGTCTAGTGTCATTCAGCCTAAGGGAAGAGGGAGAGTGTGTGCTTTAAAAGCAAGAGTGGTCAATTGCATTAAATGCTGTGAGCAAGTCCATAAAATAAGGACTGAAATAAGGACTTAGCTTCCTCAATTGGAAGGTAAGGAGTAAGAGATCTGGGATGAAACTACTTTTTCTTTGTCAAGAAAATTGTTTTAAAAACTCAGAGAATTTAGAAGTAGCTACAGGAGTATGGAGGGATGAAGGGGAGGAGACATGATAGGGAATGAGAAACATGTTTATGGCAATTCCTTTAAGAAGCATCATGGTGAATGGCAGGAGGGAGATGAAGGTAGCTGGAAGAAAATGTAGAGTTCAAGAGAAATGTTCTACTTGTTCACTTAGTGGTTTGTTTTCATTTAATCTCACTGATTTGAACACATTGCATTAAAGATGAAAAGGTTTTGAGGAAGAGTCTAAAGTGGAGGTGATGTTCCACTGATTAAAGTCATAAAGAAGAGCTGAACTCAAGAGCTTTTGTGGAAGCATTGGCCTTACTTGGAAGGGAGGTAGAGGCAGGAAATCTGTAGCATTCTTGTTTGTTGCCTTCTGGTTTTATTTGGTCTGGTCTCCTTTCTGTCATTTATTGGAATAACCATCCAAGGTGGTGTGGTGACTAGAAGAGATCCAGATGGTGAACCAAGGGAGAGAGGGAAGTTCAAAGCCAGAAAAGTGTTGCTGAGCCCTGCATCTGGGGAGGCTATAAATGCCAAAATGTATGATGGCAAAACTCCACAAGATCAGGAATAAGTCCAGAAGTGGAGTGTGAAGTGGTGGAGCATCCAGCTTGGAACATTCTTACAGAACCCTGGAGAGGGAAAGCCTGATTTACGAGGTGCTTGCTGCAGCAACAGCCAGGCTGGCTGGCTCAAATTTATGCAAGAACCAGGCAACTTCAGGCTTTGCTAGATGCTTGGGGGTGAGGGGCAGTGTACAAAGAAAGGGCCACAAGATCTCTAACTTCTATGAATTCATCATCTAGTGGGAAATATAAGAATAATCAGTGTGAACCACCTGTCAGGTTACTGAGCCAGTTTTCCTCCTCTATTGTCATTATTATTGTTAGGTTGAAAGTCAAGCCATGATACCATCCAAAAAGTAAACAAAAAGATAAATAAAAAATACAAAATACCATGTGGTCAAGTGTCAAATGGGAGATATGGCGCATATATATATATATATATATATATATATATATATATATATATATAGTGTGTGTGTGTGTGATTTGGAAGGGGGTTCCAGAGTAAATAGATTAAATTGGTTTGTGAAGACTTCTTAGAAACAGGCACACAATAATGGTCATTATTAATTTGGAGTGTTTTATTACCTTAGTTTTTGCCAAGAGCCAATACAAGGAAATGGCTCTCCATTGCCCATAGACTGCAGAATGAGCCCTTGGAGTGGATGGTCACAGTGTGATCCTTGCCTCCGACAAATGGTAAGTGTTCATCTACATTTCCCCCAACTTCCCCCCATGGATACTATATTCCTTGCCTCTCCAGGGAAATGGCTGTGAGGCAGCAGACCCCCAAACTAAGTTTCAACCCCAAAAGAGATATATTCACGTGTAGATAAGTGGTTAACTGTATGTTGTGCAATATACTTAATGAACATGGTGAGACCTCATCTTTGGCATGAGAGACTGCAAAAGCTAGACTGCAAAGTGTTACTTTAAGTTACTCAGTAACTGCCTCTACTTCTCTCTTACAACCATTGAGTCTTTTGGGCTCCAGAGGCAGCAACACTGGGGCTTTACTAAGTCTAACCTTTCCAGCTGATCTTGCGCAGTTTCGCTCAAGGACCATCGAAGTCTTTGGACAATTTAATGGGAAAAGTTGCCTGGATGCTCTGGGAGATAGACAGCAGTGTGTGCCCACCCAGCCTTGTGAGGAGGTCAGGGACAACTGCGGAAACGACTTTGAGTGCAATACAGGTAATCCTTGCGCTCCAGTTTCTCACTGTGGGTTTCTATGCATGCTCATGAGCGAAGAGAAGTAAACATGCTTTTTATTCCAAATGTGATAGTGTCCCTAACAACATCGACATGCCCTGTGCAAAGAAATTCAACACATTTGGCAGAGTGTCTTTCCTGATTTTGACTGCAGGCAGATGCATAAAGAGGCGACTTTTGTGCAATGGCGACAATGACTGCGGAGACTTTTCAGATGAGGATGATTGTGACAGTGATCCCCGTCCGCCTTGCCGTGACCGAGTGGTGGAAGAGTCTGAGCTGGCACGAACGGCTGGCTATGGGTCTGTATTTATGCTTTTTCCAGATGACTAGGAGTGACGGCAAACTCCAACACTCTCACTGGGATACGGTGCAAGAATGATTTGTATGAAGGACACAGTTGCTGCAACTTTTGGCTCTGTACCTTTAAAAAATATATTTAGCCTGGAAATGTGTTGAAAGTAGAAGGTACTTTGGCTAAACTGCCTGCCTCAGGAGGGCTCTGTAGAATGGATTCAACTATCAGAATATTACTTCTCAATCCAGAGGGAGATGAAATGTCGGAAAATCAACTTGACTTGACACGTTAACATTTAGAACTGAGTGGCCAGTAGTAGGTCTGGTATTGAATTCTCAACAAGGCTGTCTTTCATTAGAACTACTCTTGGAACAATACCTGATAATAAGTTCTCAAGAGATTCTAGCATTCTGAGAGTGCCACTCATTTTCCCTACAGAATATTGAGACTGAACAGGTGACTGTAAGCTCTAAGGGAAGTCTTGGAGTTTAGAGCTCAGGAATATACACAATAGGAACTATTCTGTGCTCCAAGAATTGGAATAATGACATAGATCTGAGGCTCTATTCTGTTCCAGAGTCAGAGGGCATTCCAGAATGTCCCTGACATAGTCTCCCTTAGTTGTCCTAAGCTGGGTGAATCTGTCCCTAACAAGACACAGTTATTCTCCCACCAAGCAGTGCATCGACAGAGGTTTCCTGGCTATGTTTCACCATCTGTAATGCAGTGTGTCTCTTTATCCTCATGAATTCAGTGCCTGGTTCATAGTAAATGAATTAAATGAAATTAAATTCCATTATAAATACTTGGTATGTAGATAAGTGAATTAATTAAAAATAAAAATCTGTATATAAGCATTTTCTGAAATACTGGCAGTTGATAACAGTTAAGACTGAAACAGGGTTCCTTGTAAGAAATTCAGGGTCAGACCTCTAGAGCTTCAATGAGGATACTAGAGAAAAGAAAATGGGAAATGGTAAGAGTGAGGCTGACAGAGGGATTAAGACAGGGGTTATCAATGAGGGGTGATTTCCCCACCCACACACCCCAGGAGACATCCAACAGTATCTAGAGACCGTTTTAGTTGTCAGAACTTGGAGGAGATTGGGGTGAGTGCTGCTTACTGGTAGGTGACTACTGGTGGGTAGTGACCAGAGTATTGCGGAACATCCTACCACGCACAGGACAGCTCAACCCCAAATGTCAATTAGAAATCCTACACCAAAGTGCTTGGCAGTTCCTAAGATAAAGTCTCTATATCAGGTTTGGCTAAAGTGAAAAAGAAGAAACTTCTTTTTTAACAAAATTAAGAACAAAACTCCAGAATACCAAGAGTTAGGCACTAGAGAAGATATGTCACACACCCTCTATTCACCTCATAAAACTTGTCCAAGCAGCCTCAAATATTGCCCACAGTGCCACTGGCCCTTAGTCTAGAGGTGGGGACCTTGATTCACGTGGATTTTCTCAGAGCCTCATAGCAAATGGCAGTCAGTTGTATGGATGTTGTCCAAAACCTCACAGCCCAATCACTGTGCATTTAAATGAGCCTCAACTCTTTCTGCTGCTCCCCTTGGGGAGACATTGTGAGTCCATGCTGAAAACCCACTACTATTTTATTTTGCTTTATTTTGGATCCAAGAAACAGTTTTCTTTCTAATCTAAACAAAAGAGTTTGAAACAGGGAATTACATGTGCTATTTATTTTCACTCAATGCAAATTTATTTTTGTCTTATAGGAAAAAAATACAGAATTTTTGGTCCACTTAGCTAAAAAACAATAATTTATAATCTATTGGTTTCCTTTGTTCAGGGAATAGAAAAAGTTATTACATAGCTTTTGCCAGGGAGTTTCATAATGATGAATCCCGGAGAGCTAGCAAGGAATCCTTAAATACCTTGTGCTTTACCAGGGTCCTGGCAGGTGTTGGGGACTGTCACAGGGCTGAGACTTCAAGGCATAGGGGGTGGGGCCCCAGCTCTTGGAAAGGACAGCAGCAGATGTGAAAAATGAGGTAGCTGGATAGTCCATCAGCATTTTTTATTAAATTCCCCATTACCACGAATAAAAACCTATAACAAATTTAGTCTTCATAAGACCTATTTTTCAGTACAATTTTCATTTGTATAATACTTTGAACTTTTCAAAATCTTTGTATATTGTATCTCTGTGGCTTTTCATAATAATCTTGTGAGATTGTTAGAGGAGATATTATATTCATTTTATAAATAAGAACTAAATGAAATAATTGAGGCCATTTGGCTAGTTTTTTGTGAACTAAAACCCAACTTTCTCTGACTCATATAAAATTATTGTTTTCCATCAAGCCACCCACCCTTTCCTTCTCTCCATGGTCCCCCCACATTTCTTCCATATCATTATAAAGTCTATAAGTCAATAAGTTTTCTGCAAAGCAAAACTAACCTTTAAAAATTAAACTCCTTAAGTAGTTATCTATTATCCAAATATTTGTATTAAGAATATAGGAGATTAGTATAAACTACTAATTAATATTTAAGAAGAGGTCAACGCAGCATGCTGTGTTATACTCATTAATCTTCAAGGGCTGGGGCTATATCTCAGTGGCAGAGCACTTGCCTAGCATGTGGAAGCACTGGGTTTGATCCTTAACAGCACATTAAAAAAACTAAACAAATAAAATGAAGGTATTCTGTCCATCTACAGCTATGGAATATTTAAATAATAATACTCTTCAAAATGATTAACATTCCATTTTTATTTACTATAAGTCTTTGTTTTTCTCATTCACAGATCTAGACTGTATGAGAAATAGAAGCCATGGGAGTAAACACCCTGATCATAGCAACATGCTTATAAACTGCTTCTACATACTTTAGTCTAGAAATCTTCAACGAAACCTATCAACGGGCACATACAGTCAGATTCGTTTATGCCAGAAAGTCACAGCACTTGAACTAATTAATTAATTTCTACTTTTTCATTTGAAGGACTCTCATTTGAATAACCATGCTAGGAGAATTCAGTTGTATCAGGAAGGACTGAGGCGCTTAGGGAAATCTTCCAACCCATCTTGCATTCATCAAAAGATATAAATCCAAACCAGCTGCCAATGATGTACAATATGCAAAGGGATTACTTTTTTTGTGATCTAAGCATTGCACCACTTCTGTAAAGGGAGCTTTCTCATTAATTCACCTGGCAACTTGGAACTGCCTGTGGTTCTCCAAGCAGGTGTGAAAACAGGCATTGCTAAATGCTGCCAAAGAACACATGGTTTTTTTGTTATTATTATTTCCCAGGTGATGACTTCCTTTTCATGAGACGTTTTCATGTTTCTTAGCAAAAAAAAAAAAAAAAAAAAAAAAAAAAAAAATTGGCTCATTCTAGAGTAGACTTGCTGTCTCTGTAGTAGTGGAATCCAGTCAAAAGTTTGTGAAACATCTCCTTAGTTGTGCTTCAGATTGTGTCTCAGCTTTATTGTAGCTTTCCAAATGGATCCAGCCAACTGGTCAGCTTGCTGTTCTATAAAATAACCCTCAGACTAGCGTGTGCCTATCGTGAGTGCACCAAACTTTCCAAGGGGGAGACAGGTACATTTTAGGGTAATAGTTCAAGTATTAATTATTGAACCAATTTGCTATAGTAAATCCTCAACTTCCACATGAACATTTCTTCATGAGATTAATAAGTCAGACGATTGAACTATATTCAAATTGTCAAGCTCATTCTCCTTCTTGACTCTTTTTTTATCTCCTACTTTCCCAAAGCAGAGTATATATACAATTTTACTACAAGGTGGAAAACCTAAGATATGATTCCAGATATAGGTACTCAATTGGAATTTAATGCCTTGGGAATTGAATGGTGTCCATTTTTTTTGTTTGCTTGTTTGTTTTAGCATCAGTGTTGAAAGATGTCCTAAATGATTGTCAGCTAATGTACTACAAAAATGATTTTGGTAAAAGACCATTCTGTATATATTTTTTGGTATATAACTCAGAAAACCAAAGAATTGAGTGAGATTTCTCTGACAAAATTCCTTCTATTCTTATAGAAGTGTATCAGCTATTACACCTGTAAAAAATGGAAAGGAAGAATAAAATTGTTGCTGAACTCTGTCTCTTCCAGGAACTTAAGTAATCTTCACCTATGGGTGCAGAAACTAATTTATTGGTTTAAAAAAAAGCCATGTTTATTTCACTGAGATAACTTTCCAATAAAATTTCACTGTGTTCAGTAATTTAGAAAATTTTAGTATACTTATATATACTATCAAGGATGAAGAAATTTGTAAATATTTAGGCTCTAGGGTCAAAGGATGTTTAATACTTCAAAATTCCAACTAATATATCTTTTGGTAGAGAAAGTATAACAGGGTGACCAATAAAAATGTTTTAAGCATAAACTATATTACATTCTGTGGGGAATGAAAAAGAAATAAAAAATTTAAAAATCAAGAATAAAAGAGGACACAGAGGATATAAGAAATCTCTGTACTTTCTGTTCAATTTTTCTGAAAAATTTAAACTGCTCTAAAAATAATCTACTTTTATTAAGAAAAAGAATACAACAAAATACTATGAAATTCTTTTGAAGTAGAAAATATTGTAAGTACTTACCAAATGCTGGAAATTTTATCCCTTGCAACTATTTTAAGCTAAAGATGAAAAATCTCAGATGTCATGCTAAGAAGGTGCAGGAAAACATAGCTTATCAATATTCTTTTCTACAGTATGCAAACAGAAAATCTAAAGAACACAATCCCAAACATCCCATGCATTCCCTCTGCTCATACTATTCCTCCTGTCCTCTTAGCCCCATTCCAGAGCACCCACCTTTCAGAGCCCAAACCAAATCCTCTTTATGTAAAACTCTTTTTATGACTTTCCCATGATGATCTCTTCCTCTTGGAAAACTGGATTTATGCAGCACTTACCTTTGCCACTCCTTTGGACCAAGTATATCCTTCCTGATATATTTTTTTTCAAATATGTGATTGTATGTCCAAATTCCCAGCTTCAAATTCTCAACTTCATGACAGTGGAGACTGTGCATTAGTTGTCTTAATATCACCCTGTGTATTACAAACACAATACAGCACACAGGTTAATTTCATTATTTGCTGAAAGTGAAGAGATGCAGTGTTTGGGGTTTTGTTTGTTTGTTTAAAGCAGGTACATGGGAGGGTAGAGTTCTCTATCAAACAAAGATGTAGTTGAGGTCCTAGGAAGAAAATACATAGATTTCTTTCCATAGTTTTATATCTTTGAGTTGGAGGAATTGTATCAAAACCTCAGTAAAACAAAAATAAAAATTAATTGCTCACAAGATGTGGCTTGATGGGCAGCTCTGCCTCAAGCCACAGTGGCTAGGGTGGCTTTGCGTCTCCCTGAGGTTTTGACAGACTGGAGCTGCTGAGCAGCTAGGCTGAAACTGCAGCAACTGTCCATCAGAACTCCTTTTCCAGTTAATGGCACAAATACAACAGAGTAAAAAGAGACAAAGGAAGCATCTTTATGCCAGGCTTCCAAATGGTCCTCTATTACTTTCACCTACATGCTATTGGCCAAAGCATGTCACATGGCTAAGCACAAAGCCAGGGAAGAGGGACCTGCTCTTGGCCCATCATAATGCCTTAACAAGGATATAGATGTAGGGATGGATCAAAACTTAGGACTAAATGTTGACCTGTCATAAGGGACAAAGTGTGAAAGCAAACCAGGTTTATAATTTTTTTTTCTGTTATTCAAGATAATAGTACTATACTTGGGGCACTATATTAGAACTTTAGGGTCATAATTTTTGCCAGGAAAGGTAATTTTGGTGCAACAGGTAGTAAAAGATGGTTAACTTAATCTATACCTCAGTCTTGAAAAAGATATTCACCTATCAATTCCTTAACTTGCTTTCCACTAAAGTTGAGCAACAATGCTTGTTTTCTTGTCGATTCAAATTGGCTAATAATGTGCTATTAATGTGAAAATGTTTTTAACTAATCCACTGGCAATAAGATGTTCTTTCAACTATTCTTGCATTAGCAATGGGTTTATAGTCAGTTATTCACACTTCAACAAATTGCTCTTGAAATCAATGTTCAGATTTATAATCCAGCTCAAGGGAGTTGAGAATGTGGTCCGGAGAAGTGGACAAGTTTCTGCTTTTATGCTAAGGTGAGTTATGGTATGAGGACCAAACCTCATTGGGCCTCCCTGACTCGAGGCCATTTATTCCAAACAAAGCCTAGGCAGCAACACTGTGCCCCTGCAACTAACAAAGCAGAACTTCAGAAAGAACCATTTCTTGTACATATATTGTTTTTAAGCCTCCAAATCAAACAACTTTTTTTAAAAAAGCTAAACAAGATTCCTATTTATCAATGGAAGCTTTCCAAATAAAAATATTCTGCTGGGAAGAAAAGTAGAACTTTTAAGAAGGCCTTGCTGGACGCTGAGATTTCTATATTCATCTTGGAAAGTATAATGGGAATAATATATGCCTGAGGGAAATGAGGCTCTTGACCAGCAATGAGACAGCTGGAGGAAAAGGCTTAAATTTAAAGAGAATGAGGAGAGAGAGAAAGAGCCCCAATGTTGATTCATAGACAAAAAATTACATGCATATGTTTTACTGTCCCCCTGAGATGCTCTGTTCTCAAATAATTTAAATAGTTGGTATTACAGCGTCAGTTCCTGGTTCACTGAGGGAGGTTAGGTAAGAGTTACAGCACTGGAGCTCAGATTCCAGGAGCCAGATGGTCCCATGTGCCCTGCTTATTGCATTTCCTTCTTTGTGCTCTAAATAGTGCCCTAGTTGCCAAAGAGTTTAGAGGGCCCTCCTAAGGTATGCTTTCTGCCAGAAACACAGAACTGAGGTGAACAGGCTCTTTCTGCTATTTGGGATTCTACTGCACACATCTTGGGTGACAGTGAGACAACCCGAAGCTGTCTCACAAACAGCCATGGAAGGCTACCTTGCATTACATGTGGTTTTCGCACACCTGACTGACACTACTCTGTTTATTCTCAGAATCAACATTTTAGGGATGGATCCCTTAACCACACCTTTCGACAACGAGTTCTACAATGGACTCTGCGACAGGGTTCGGGATGGAAACACTTTGACGTACTATCGAAGACCCTGGAATGTGGCTTCTTTGGCCTATGAAGTGAGTCTCTCCTCAGGAGAAAACATGGTTCAGCTGAAATTTGCTTTAATAAATTTAGTACTAGACAGGGTGAGAAATCCAATAGATACCTAAGATCTGCTTAAAGAAAAGGAGATGTAGCTTGCATCTCACTAGAAACACACGGTAGTCTATAATCAATCTTCAGTGACATTCACTTAGTGATAAAGATTTGGTAAATACTCAGACTCCCCAACAAGAATAAGCTAAGATTCTGAATGGACTAAAAATTAAATTAGTGCTGATTTAAGTAGTGATCACACTCCTTGCATGCTACTTAAATTTTCCTCTTTTTTTGCTAGTTCCCATGCCCATAGAAACTGATTTTTACATGTGTTTTCCTTCAGTATTGCTCTCTGTGGAGAATGCTTAACTAATAAGAGTGGCTATTTTCATTAACTTCAAACTTCTCTATGTCTTGTGAAAATATTACTTAAAATGTTTTTTGCCTTATGTAATG
The DNA here is from genome assembly GCF_964194105.1 of Spermophilus citellus. Lineage (NCBI taxonomy): Eukaryota > Metazoa > Chordata > Mammalia > Rodentia > Sciuridae > Spermophilus > Spermophilus citellus. Next base: position 270,874,192 of record NC_138182.1, on the reverse strand, counting down.
GCATTTCAAGTGTATTACCTACTTTAAAGTCACCTAATTTTCTAGAACCTTCCATAAACTGCCCCCTTTCCCCATTCAAAGTAATCATATTTATCACCTTTAGAGATGTCTTCTTTGATTCCAGTAAGATACAATAAATAATAATAGTTAACTTATTCTAAGTTAACTTTAAATGTCACTTTAAATGATCTCATGGTCAAGAAGACCTGTAATATCCACTTTATTTATATAAAGCATTATTATTGATGTCAGTCACACCAGTTTGTAAAATACACACACACACATATACATATATATACTTTTAAATAAATGTGATCAATATTCATTTTTCAAAAATAATATTATAAATTAATTACTACCCAGTGCAGCCTGATGTTATCCTCTTCTCCTAGGGACACTGAAGACTTCAATATCTGGACCTTTTGATTGGCACTTTGTTTATAAGTGAGAACATTTTCACATTTCCCTTACCTGTAAACCCAGAATAAAATCAGTTTCCCTCAAATATAAGGGAAACTTTGGGGTTGTTGATCTTTCCAAAGAGTGATATGTTTACTTCCTTTAAGAATGAAATTTGGGGCTGGGGATGTGGCTCAAGCAGTAGCATGCTTGCCTGGCATTCGTGTGGCCCGGGTTTGATCCTCAGCACCACATACAAACAAAGATGTTGTGTCCGCCGAAAACTAAAAAATAAATATTAAAAAATTCTCTCTCTCTCTCTCTCTCTCTCTCTCTCTCTCTCTCTCTCTCTCTCTTTAAAAAACAGAAAAAAGAATGAAATTTTGCGAGAGGGAGATGATAATGTATCTAAAAGTAGCACTCGTGTTTTTTACTTTCTTAATGGTAACCTTACCAAACATGGTAACCTTACCAAACATGGTAACCTTACCAAACATGGTAACCTTACCAAACATGGTAACCTTACCAAACATGGTAACCTTGGCCATGGATGATGGGAGAAAAGTTATTCATGCATTGTTTTATTTTTTTTTTTGAGTTCTCAGCTCTACATTTTACAGTTTCCCTGTCTTTACCTCTGTGGCCAGCCTCTTAGTTTCTCTGTAAAGGTGATAACTTTATAGTGGCACACAATGGTGAAGGTTGGGGCAATCCTAGAGGCAGGGCTCCTGGGATCACAATGGTTGGTGTGGAACTGAGGATGGTCTGGGGTTTAGCACTGTGAGGAGTCTGTTTAGTGTCTGGAGTTCTGGTTTTTGCCCTAGGACTGGAGTTGACTGGAGTCTCAGTCCACAGTCTGGAACTATGGGGCTTTGCCTGGTTCTGGATCTTCCTGGGGTTCAAGGCAAAGTCCAGCCTCATTCTCAACATGGAGGGCTTCTCTCTCTAAAGTGCACTCTCTGAGGTTGAGGGGCAGGTAAGAGAAGAATGTGAAACTGTCCTTCCTACCCCTATCCATGCATCTTTTCCTATTTTTTTTTTTTTTTTTTTTTTGCTATACCAGGTGCTATAATCTCTCAGCTCTTTTGAATATATTTGTGTTAGGGGATAGTTTTCAAGCTGATGTTTCTGCCAGGGGATGAGCTCTGAAAGGTCTTATTCTGCCATCATTCTTAAGTAACTGGCACAAAGTAAGCTCTCAACAAATATTAGTTGGCATTATTAGCTATTATTAGCTCTACATACTAAATTTGATACATTTTTATTGAATACTTCTTGTGTGTCACGCAAGATTACCATCTGAAAGTCTATTCAATAAGCAGCTATAAGAAAACTGGTTTTCAAAGAGTGTTTTAGAGGTCCCATGAGTGCTTATAGCAAAAAAAAAATTATAAACTTGTGATATCAAGAGAAGTTTCCCTAAAAATGTGATGTTTAAGCTAGGACTTGATACAGGGGTAGGAAAAAGTTAAGTTTTCCTTATGTGTTTGAGTTTGTGCAATATGTGTGTTCTGGGAAGAGTGGGGGAAGAGAATAAAAGAACATTCCAGAAAATAAAAGAATAAAAATGCCCTATGGTGAAAAGAAGCATGGGTTATGAGAAGTCACATTTGGCTTGATGACTAAACATAGTCAGGGAGACATTAACTTGGAATGAGTATAGTGTGAATTTTATCTTGAAGTCACTGGGAAGACCTTGGAATGTTCTAATTAGAAAATGGTAATAGTGGGATGTTTTTCATTGTTATATTGGGCATTTAACCAGAAAGCCTTGCTTTAAAGGTAGTTGTATATGAGTTAGTCTTTCTATTAGATAGTAATAACTTTATGTTCCCCATGCACGATAGCCATATAAGACATGCTACCAGAAACAATCCATGACACTGCCTGAAACACAGGTGTCCTGTTCTTCTTCCTCTAGTTATCTCAGAAGTTCTCTGAAAAGGAAGCTGAACCATTGATATGAACAATTGTGTGATAGAATGTTTTTGTTACCAATAACATAATAGCACAAGATGGGAGTTTTTGTCAGCTTTTTTGTTTCTGTGACCAAAAGTACTGACAAGGAAAATTAGAGGAGGAAAAGTTTACTTAGAGGCTTATGGTTTCAGAGGTCTCAGTCCCTAGACAGCTGGCTCCATTCTTCAGGGCCCAAGGTGGAGCACAACATCATGACATAGGAGTGGGGTGGAGGGAAGCAGCTGGGGAACATGGCACCAGGAAGCAGAGACAGCTCCGCTCAACAAGGACAACATACATATGCCAAAGGCATGCCCCCAGGGAACCAAGTCCCCTAGCCACTGCCTACCTACTTACAGTTACCATCCAGTAGATCCCCACCAAGGGATTAATGCACTGCTTAGGTTAAGATCCTCATAATCTGATCATTTCACCTCCAAACTTTCTTTCATTGTTCCACACAGGAGCTTTTGGGGACAAATCACATCTAAACCATAACAATGGGTGAGTTATTTTAAAAAAGAGATATGTCTTGCCTCACAGTTCTGGAGACACAAGGTCAAGGCCCACATCCTGGGCACTCCATTGTAATGATCTTACTCAACACCAAAGGCCCATTCTCTAAACACCATACTCTGATTATGCTTCTGCCACTTAATTCTCACAACGGGGACTGAATTTCAACATATGAAAATTTGGGAAGCACATTTGAACAATATCCAATCCATAGTACCTCCATACCTGACTGTAGACAAGTTGGCAAAGAGTATCTTAATTCAAACTTTTATTTTTAAGTAGGCTTTTTAGTTTAGGTTTTTCTTTTATATGTGTGTGTGTGTCTGTGTGTATTCTTTTTGTTGTTGTTGTTGATGGACCTTTATTTTATTTAAGTATTTATATGCAGTGCTGAGAATCAAACCCAGTGCCCCACACATGCCAGCCAAGTGCACTATCGATGAACCACAACCTTAGCCCCTAGTTGAGGTTTTTCTTTATGCAAAATACATGAGGTTTTTTAAAAAATCAAAACATCCAAATGATAAAAAGATGATGCTAGGACAAGTAAGCCTGCTGCCTCCCTAGATGCCCACTTCAGGTTTTCTCCTGTACAGGCAGGTACTGTTTTTACCTACTTTTTTTCTTGTTTTTTGATGTTGTTTTTGTTTTATTTTTGGTACCAGAGATGGAACCCAAAGGTGCTTAACCACAGAGCCACATCCCCAACCTTTTTACAAAATATATTTTATTTTGAGACAGGGTCTCTCTAAGTTGCTTAAAGTCTCACTAAGTTGCTGAGGCTGGCTTTAAATTTGGGATCCTCCTGCCTCAGCCTCCAGAGCCACAGGGATTATAGATGTGTGCCACCACATCCAGCTCTTGTTATTTTAAATGCAAAAAAAAAAAAAAAAAGAATTTTTTTTTCTGACAGGGATTAGTGAATAAAGTTCAGAAGAACAATTTTCAAAGCCAGGAAGCTCAGGGCTCATGTCCTAGCCTTTCTTAAATTCATTAATGTGTAAAATACTTTAAGCTGTGCTTGGCCCATAAGCTTTGAGTATTATCTTAATTCTTTCATTTATTTTTACCCACAAATGGGAGTATACAAGTATCTCTTCTGCTACTTGCCTTTTTATTTAATATTATTTTTAGTTGTAGTTGGACACAATACCTTTATTTATTTATTTATTGTTATGTGGTGCTGAGGATGGAACCCAGTTCCTTGCTCATGCTAGGCAAGCTCTGTACTGGTGAGCCACAACCCCAGCCCTGCTACTTGCTTTTTAATTATTAATATGTTAGCTTTTGATGCTGGACACAGTGGCAATCACCTGTAATTCTAGTGGCATGGGAAGCTGAGGCAGGAGGATAGCAAGTTCAAAGCCGGCCTCAGCCATTTAGCAAGACCCTAAGAAATTTAGTGGGACCCTGTCTCAAAATAATTTTTTTTTAAAGGCTGGGTATATGGCTCAATGGTTAAGTTAAAAAAAAATAAGATACTAGCTTTTGACAACTTGTTATATTCTATATCTTCATGTGGATTATCTCACTGAATCCTCATGACAACCTTTGGGCTAGGAATGAGTATCCTTGTTTCCAGACTAGAAATCTGACTAAGCACAGAGGGGTTACTGTGAAATGTCCTCAAAGACACAAAGCCTGTGTTGGCAATCCAGAAACCTGGCTCCAGCACCTTCCCTCTCAGCTCCTTTCCTCTACTACATTTCTAATAATTGCTTGATTTTTTTTTTTTTTGCTCTTGCTTTTGTTTTGCATCTTGTTTCTAATAACACATGGTTATGCTCTCACAGACCAAAGTTGATAAAAATTTGAGAACTGAAAATTTTGAAGAAGAGATTCAAGTATTCAAAAGCATTCTCCGACAGAAGACATCAAGTTTCAATGCAGATATCTCGCTGAAATTTACACTCACTGAAGCAATTAAAAATGCTGCAGTTGAGGAAACCTCTCAGGAAACAAACTCTTCAAATCGCAAAAATACCAGGAATAGTTTTCAACTTTCATATTTGAAAACTGAAGCTTATCAGAAATTGTTGTCATACTCTTCAAAGAAGGTAAGACCTTACATTTAATATAGAGAATATAATGCGGTATATTTCTAACTAACCAAGCCCCCTCTTCTAATTGTAAGTTTTTAGAGCAGATAAAGATGATAAGAGAGGAAAAACAAAACAACAACAAAACAAATTACACCAAGTGTTCAAATAGGTAGTCAGATCTCAGGAAGAATGATACCAACTGGAGAAAGCTGATGGGATCTTGGACAGTAGTTAGTGGATCAGATGTCTGGACATGAGCAGAGGTGTGTACGAGAACTCAGAGCAGACGTTTTGACTGACAACTGTGGTAACAGACCTTTCGATTTATACATCTGTTGCAATTACAAGGAAAGATTGTGCTTAGGAATTCTGGCTACATTGCAATGCCTTAAAACAATGACTGAGTACTTACTACAAAGTGTGTCTCTAAAGTAATGATGCCCGGAAATTTTCATGTTGCACGTGAAATTGGTCTACTGACATTGTAATCAGACCTCTAATATGAGACTTTGAGAATGTGTTTGTTTTTATACTTAAGCCAGGTTTCAAAGTCAGTTTCAACACCTTTATGATGAAATGTAAAATGTTCTTTTTTGTAATCAGTATGATGCTGATAAAATGCTCATTCTTCCTTTCATGATATCATAGTCATCTCTTTAGGTATCCTTTCCCCACATTAAAGTAATCACAGTAATGACGATAATTCACTATTGGGGTTTGCATTATGCCTAATTGTGTAATTGTTGTGCATGGGCCTGTACATAGCCTCTATTTTCACATGGATACCCATCCAAAGTGTATAGTTGGAAATCTTTTAAATTATCCGTAAATACTTAATTGTAGATTTATATGGCCAGGCCCTGTCACAGGTACTGAGAATACTTCTATAAATCACAGTGACAGAGATTCTTGTCCTCATGCAGTTGAAAGTTTAGCAGAGGGAGACGGCCAAAATTGATAAATATGACAGCAAATCAAGAAAGCCGTTTTAGTCAGATCTTACACTTCTATGATGAAAATACCTGACAGGAGCAATGTTAAAGAGGAAAAGTTTATTTGGAGGCTCATGGTTTCATAGGTATCAGTCTATAGGCAGCTGACTCCATTCCTAGGGGCTGATGGCGAGGTGGAAGTGGGGTGTGCAGGAAAGCAGCTCAAGACATCACGTCAGAAAGCAGAAAGAGACTAAGTTCAGCTCCACCACATATGTACCCCAAAGCCATGCTCCCAATGACCCTCCTCCTCCAGCCACATCCTACCCACCTGCAGTTACCACTCAGTTAATCCCATCAGATTAATCATCTCACCTCTAAACTTTCGTGCATTGACACACATGTGTGCTTTTGAGGGACACCTCACATCCATATCAGAAGCTATATCGTATTTTGAAAGTGATAAGTGCTATGAAAAAAAGGAAAATTAGAGTCACATAGGGGAAATCAGGAGCACCCAGCAAGTGATAGTATTAAAAAGAAAGCTCAAGGCAAGTCTCACAGAGGATATGAAATTTGAGCAAAGATTTGAAGGAGAGGAAATAGCCAAGCAGTTAGATGCTGGATATGTATTTGGAAGAAGAAATTGTTGGAGATAAGTGGCTAAGGTAGAAAAAATCCAATGTGATAACTTGGTCAGATTGCACTGGGAAGAAGAAAGATTGGAGAGGTCCCCTTGAATTAGATCATGATGGGTCCCAAAGTCCATTATAAAGGATGGTTTTTTTCTCCATGTGACAGGTCACTGAAAAATTTTAAATTGATCATTGAGATCATTTGTGACCTTGACAAAAGAAGTTTTGCCTTAGAGCACAGCATGATTGAGTTAGACTTAAGAGAAACTGGGAAGAGGGGAATTGGAAATAGTATAGAAAACTTTTTCAAGGAATTTTGCATTGAACAAGGGCCAAGAAATGGGTAGCAAGCACTCAGGCAAGTGAAGTCAAAAGAATTTTTGTTGTTTTTTAAGCCAGAAGGAGTAATAGCATATTTGGAATGAAATGACTGAAACCTATCTTTGAAATATATTGAACCCAAGAACATCATATGTCTGACTCCAAATCCTAAAATAGACTTCCTAGTTTTAGCAACTGCATAAAAGAATCCAAGTTCACTTTGTGCATCTTTGTGCACTCCATTAAGAATTATTATGCAAGTCAGAAGATGAAGAGATTCTATGATTTCAAACGTATGGAGTAAGTTCCTGTACTTTTGTTGTTGTTGTTAGAGGCTGATCCACCCACCCTCTGACTCCAAAAGTTAAGTTACGTGGGCAATGCCCTTTGGAACACAGAGTTTGTTGCAATGTTCATATACATCAAGATACATATTTTAAAAGAAATAAAATGTTTTCAACACCCACAGTGACAGCAAAACCTCAAAAGATCCATCTGTAAAATAATGAATGTCAATTATAGTTTAGTTTTGCCTGGGCCAAGCTAAGACATTGATTCACACAGTTTAGTGTCTTAGTATTGTCTTGGAAATTGAAGCCATAATTCCTGGTCCTGGGAACACTCAACTTTCAAATTGTTTAGGCCAGCTTAAGATTTGTGGTTTAAAACATTGTCTTCCCTATCTGTCATTAATGATTGGGAGAACATAGTAGATGGAACAGAGAGACCATAGACCTACATTTTTAGTAAAGATGCTGTCACAGACTATTTGTGTGATTTGCAGCAAATAACTTGATGTTATTCAGTCAATGTCTTCTTGTCTGCAAAATACAAAGATTGTGTTTTATATATAATGTATACATTTCCTTCCATTTTAAACATTTTAAAATCAACTTAGGTATAATTTACACGCAATAAATATAAAGATTTAAATGTGTAGTTACAGAAGTTTTGATTACTGTATACTTATTCAAAGTCATGAAGAAGATAAAGAACATATATTTCCAAACAAGATACAGAATATTTTCATCACCACAAAAAAAATTCCATGATGCCCTTCACAGCCAATTTCCTACTGATCAAGTGGCAACTACTGACCAGATTTCTCTGACTGTAGCTTAGTTTTTCCTGTTCTAGAACTTTATAGAAATGGTGTCATACAGTCTAAATTCCGTTGGGTATGACTTCTTTCACTCAAAATGATATTTTCAGACTTACATAGTATATGTGTCAATAGTTGGTTCCTTGTTATTGCTGACTAGTATTCCATTGTGTGAACATGCTACATACAATTTGATCATCAACTCCTTGGTCCATTGGCATTTGAGCTGTTTCCAATTTTAAGCTATTCTGGACTAATATTGCTAAGAAATTCATATACACGTCTTTTTGTAAAAAAATGTATTTACTGTATGAAAAATTAGAATTGCTAGTTGTAGGGTCGATGTGTATTTAACTTTATGAAAAATGCTAAACAGGTCTCCAAAGTGGCTTTATCATTTTACACTTGGACCACCAAGGTAGGAGAGTTCCAGTTGCTGTACATTCTCATCAGCAGTTGGTATTGATGGCATTTTAAGTTCAGATATTCTCATGGTCACTGTTAAAAACTTTGTTCTGGTGAAAGTTCTAGATTTTATGATTTACTTGAAGTAATTGTGATAAAGATCATATTTCTCTTCCTCCACTGATCTATAACAAAGGAAAAAATGTTTCTGCGTGTGAAAGGAGTGATTGATCTGGGTCGATTTCTGATGAGAAATCGGAATGTCATGCTGACAACGACTTTCCTAGATGACATAAAAGCTCTGCCAACTACCTATGAGAAGGGAGAATATTTTGGATTTTTGGAAACCTATGGAACCCACTACAGCAGCTCCGGGTCTCTAGGAGGACTCTATGAGGTCATATATGTTTTGAATAAAGCTTCCATGAAGGAGAACGGTATGCCTAGATAGATAATTCTGACTACAGATGCCATATTGACTAAATATTATTTCTTGTGCTAACCTCTTTCAATAGATAAAATCTTTAAAATATCTTCTCCTTTGAGAAGATGCACAGTGATCATGTTAATGAATTTTAATTTTATTTTGTGAATGATAATGACTAGGTATGAATATTTCTTAAGGAGGTGATAGATGCCAGCGTATCTCTCTCCAGCTTCACCGTTATTGGGTGTCTCTTAGGAGGCAAGTGCCACTCACAACCCTACAGGGCCAGCGAGTCAAGGTGTTAAGTATCAAGCAAGGAGTAGGATGCAACTGTGATCTACAACCTGACACTCACCCCACAGCCAGTGAACACTGTATGGATGAAAAACACTTGGCAAGGCCAGAGTCATTGAGACTGAGGATGGTCTTGGGCAGATAGAAGGTTCCCCAGGAGTAGTGGACTGTGAGGCTGTTTGATTTTACACTATTGATTGAATCCACAGTACTGTGAGGTCTCTAGGAGCTCCACCTGGTGAGATATACTAACAGAGATATCACCTGGAAAAGTGCATGGGAGGACTGCCTTGAGTGATTTGAAGAGAATAGCTCTGCAGGGATGATCCAAACATAAAGAACCTTCAGAGCCTTTCACCCCCCCCCCTCAACTTTTTTTGGTAAAAAATCTTCATAAGCTGAAATCTTTAATTCTGGACTACTCAGAGCACTCCACGGACTTCTAATTCCCTCCTGGTTTTAGTAGATAGGATCTTCAGGTCAATCCTAGTCCCCTAGAATAGGAAGTCATCTTCCTCAATGCTCCAGTGCCAGCGCCTGGGGAAGAGCCATATCTCCACCTCAATCCAGGGCATCTGGGCACAACAGAGTTCACTGCTGAGGCAGAGAATCTAAGCCCTTTGGAGTCCTAGCTGTTTTCACCCTTCAGAATCAGTGTTCTCAAGCCTTGTTAGGGCAAGGATGCAAGTCTAGAATTCCATACTTCTGGCATTGTTTTCCATTTTTATTCCCCGTCTTCCCTGACCACAGGAAATGCTACCTGATAATTCTTAAGTTCTTTGCTAATTGAGGGTACAGCAGAAATATTTGTGAGGATTAAATTAGTTAATGCATAGAAGTGCTTGGAATGAGTCCAGGCATGTACCTTATATACAAACAGAGATATGAAAAATCATGGTATATATTAAGAATTGTAATGCAAAAAAGTACCTATATAATGACATAAATTGACATGAACATACTTTATATAAAGAAATATGAAAAAATTGTGCTCTACATGTGTAATAAGGATTGCAATGCATTCCACTGTTGTCGTGTATTTAAAAAAATAATAAAATCAATTTAAAAAAAGAATTCAATACATTTTAGACATCATTGTCCCCCTTCCATGGTCTTAGACAGAAAGAATTTTAATATAACTACCTGTCTGACCCATGTCCTTTTAAGAAAGTGGTAAACTTAGTATGTCCTTCTCTGCTAAGTTGACGAGTAAAGTCAAAAGGGAGGCTACAAGATTCTAATGCAAGAACAAAGCACATCAGATGTGAAGTAATGATTGCATTTGAGTGAGGTAATGATGTCCAGGAATCTAAGTTAGTACATTTCTTACAGAACAGCATAGCAAAATTAGGATTTATTTGTGATGTTGATAGACATTATGTAATAATTTTCAAATAAATACATAAAACAGATGTTGAACTAGAAGACATAAAGAGATGCCTCGGGTATAATCTGGATTTCTCTCTACATACCCCTGGGACTTCCGAAGGACTCCAAGTCTCGGCACAAATTAATAAAACTGATTGTTTAAAGAACCATCATGGTAAAATTGGTAAGTATGGCCAAACTTACTAGGTTTAAGAAAGCCAGAGAAAGAACACTGCTCTTTCACAATGAGCCTTTTTTATTGTCTACCTTCTTTATTTAGAAAACTAAAAGTACTCAAGTACCATTTTACCTTTACAGTATTTTCTGAACCACTGTAAGCATAATAACCCTTGGACATGCATTTGTCACAGTCTCTTTGTGCAGTGCACAGTTTTAGAGGGTGTCATTCACACTGAACATAATGTATATTTCTGTATTTGTAGGGGAAATGCTAGAGAACCAGTGGTAGAAAATTTCTTTAAGAAAAGCATCCCCAAATAATTTAATAAAACGTTTTAACATCAGTAAAGAAGGCCAGAACCATCTCCCCAAATGCACTTTCTACTGGACTTGAAATCCCTAATCCATTCAACATCAAAACAGTGCACAACTTTTTGAAGTTGCAAATACCTTTAGTCTAAATATTACTCTCTGTTATTTATTGTTAGCAGATTTACAGACATGAGAGGTGATGGAATTCTTAACTCTCACTGGATTCAGAAGTGACTGAGGACATTTTTAAAGTATAAATGCTTGAGATTTATCTTTAGAGGAACAACTGGTAGTAAGAAGATTCAAGGGGGCAAGGCTGATATTTTCAAATCACATGCCATCATTTCTATATTTGGCCCTGAAATTAACTGTGTAATCTTGGGCAGATCATTCTACCTCTCTAAGTGTCAGATTTTTTCATCCATAAAAATGAGGGAGGATAAACAAGAACACCTTACAATTTCTTTTTAGTTCTAAACTTTGCAACTCTATAAGACTCACACAGCTTTGTTAAAAGTGCTCCCATCTATAGAGAGATTGAGGGAGAGACAGGTAGGATTCTGGGGTTGAAAGAAAGTTTGCTTTCTGCATTACTCTGTTTTAGACTCTTCAGTTTCATTTTAATATTAACATTGTTTAAAGCAAGACTCTACAAAATGCGATTATGAAGGTGTGTTTGAAACAAAAATATATAATACACCCCAAATCATGTAAAGTTCTCATGTGTATATATGTAATGTGATGAGCTGTGAATTATCAATGTATCTAGAGCATCAGTACCATTTTTATTTTTTAAAAAAAGAAAGATGATTAAAGTCAATCATCATTCAAAGATGATTAAAGTCTATATACTAATTAGCTAATGCATAGAAATGCTTGGAACGAGTCCAGGCATGTACTCGTTCACAGAATTCCAAATGCTCCTCCTCAAGCTCTCCTTCTCTCCTCAGTAAACATCACCAGCGACAACCTTATAGATGATGTTATTTCTTTCATAAGAGGAGGAACAAGGAAATCTGCATTTGAACTGAAACAAAAGCTTCTCAAAGGAGCCAAAACCATCGATGTGACTGACTTTGAAAATTGGGCCTCTTCCCTGAGTGATGCTCCAGTGCTCATTAGTCAAAAAGTAAGGGATGTTTGTTTTCAAATAGATTATGTCATTTTTTAAATTAAATGTTACAGTTGGCTCAGGTGAACAGGTGATTCTAGCAGAAAGAGATGTGGGTCTTCAAACACACGCATGTCATCCTGGAGAGAGGCATGACAGACAGTCTGAATTCCTGTCTGTCCCTTGTTAGATGTATGCCACTTCTGACTTCTACAAAACTGAATTCTTCAGACTTCCATGTTTTAAATAAGATTTTCTGTATTCAGTTTATAGCACAGACAAAATAGGCACCAAAAAAATAGTTATTTCTTTGCTGTCTGTCCGTGATTGACACTTGCTTTCTCTTGGCATCACATGACCACGGAAGAGCTAATTTATGGAGAGTTGTCATGAGAGAAATGTTCAGAAGTTCTCCAAGAAAATGAGAGCAAGGGAAAGTAATTTTTACAGTCAGGGAATCCTTACCTTTCTCCCTCTCTCTCTCTCTTTCTCCCTCCCCCTTCTCCCTCCTCCCCTCCCTCCCCCTCCCCCTCCCCCTCCCCCTCCCTCTTTCATTTTTGAATCAAAGTCCTGTGATGTTGCCCACACTGATCTCAAACTCCTGAGCTCGAGATCTTCTTGCCTCAACCTCCTGAGTAGCCAGGACTAGAGGCTCACCCTGCTTCAACCTTGATTGTAACAGTCTTCAACTTATAAACCTTTAGGAGTTCAGTCTTGTGTTTATTCCTAAGAACAATAAATCCTGTTCTGTTGTAAAGATATAAATGCTAATGTTTGTTAACCTCATCTCTCTCTTCCCAAACTAATCAAAATGGGTGTGGTGGGTGAGAGTGTGTGTGTGTGTGCGCGCACACACACACACACGTGTGCATTTACTTTTTCTTTTGTTCCTGATATGATTAGAAAGCGGTTTTCCTACTTCCTTTCAATAGCTTCAAATTTTCTGTCTTTATAAATTTCAACCCTCAGATCAAATTTATCTTTGCCCTCTACTTCATTTGATTAACCTGATTTACAGAAATGTTGACATTTTTTCTAGCACAAATTATTGGAGAATTTTATTTCCTCAATCCATTTTGTTGTCTTTATAAAGTGTGAGTGGAATCACCAAATTTATTTCATTTATGTAAAAATAAACTCAGAAACCAAAAATTTTCAATTAATTTTCCCCTTAGGTTATAAAAATACAGCTGTTCATAGATGTACAAATGTATCTATTAGTTTTCAAATATTTATTTTGAACTAGAACAAAGAGGAAGAAAAAGTCAGCTGAATTAGCATCTCTCCAGATAAAAATAAAATCAGAAGCCCCTTTTATTCTATTATATTTAAATTTTATTTAAATTCATTATCTTGAACTTAGGAAAATAAATTTATGTTGGAAGATTTTAAATGAGTAAAGAATCATCGGCCCAGGTGGATATTTCCATCAAGATGGTCATCCAAAGGGGTTTATTTTCTCATATCTACAGACCAAGTTCAACTCTTCTTGAATAGATGATCCAAGATTGTTCTCTAGGGAGGTCTTAATAATAGTCCACTACTTCTAGAGCAAATTCTTAAAATCTCAAGTAAATAAAGCATCTGCTGAAATTTTACGACTGAATTTTTGAGAGTATTCCCAGGCTTTGATCAACTCACTTGACACTGTCACTGGCTGGGAGCAGAATGCAGGGTTTCCCATTTTTAGGAGTGGCGGCTTACTCAGATTTTAGATGAGCAGGCCTACTATCTTCACGGTTTGTTCATTTCCTTCCTCATAAATTGAATGCCTGGTCTTTTTATATCCATGTTCTACCCAAGGTCAGGGCAGCTCTAGTTAGTGCCCTGTAGACCACTTTTTAAGTTCATCTTCTTTTAGAGAAATTTCAGAAAACACTATACTATTTTGTTTTTTATTGACTTGGTGTGACTTTTAAATTCCTGAAAAGGTGTGAGATATAAGTAAGTTTGTTCGTGAAACAGATTCCAGGTCATTTTATTCTCATAAATGTAGAAGTGGCTCTATGGTTAATTGGTTACTATATCCAGTAGATAGTAACACAGTTATAATTGCTAAGTCATTCTTTGATACCTTTAAATGTACCTATTATCTGCAGATGATGTGTTATGGGAATGGTCCTAATATTAAAATAATTGTTCCTCCTATTTAATTATTTAAAGAATTGATAGAATCTCTTCCTACCCACTCCAAACTATTAATTGGCTTATGTTTAATCCTCTGAAGCAAATTAAATCATCTACCTAAGTATTTATGATGCAGTTATCTTAGAGGAAAGACCAGGAAGTTATATTACTCTTAGTAAAATGCTTTGTGCATATATTACTGAGATTTTCCAAGTAAAATACTCAATAATGATAATGATGATGATGATATATCAATATCTATAATTCTTTCTGCACTAAAGTAACTATGGCAATACTCTATAAGTAGAACCTGTGGTTTTCAATATCACAATGTCTTAGTCCAACCCAGGAATTTTTCTCTGGCCTCTCTCCATGCAGAGGACATAGGCTGGACCATTTTTTCAGAATTTCCTTTTCTCACAGACTTCGATTTTCACAATAGTTTATTAATCCTATTGCTACTTATCTGAATGTTAACACAAATGTGTTACATTTTATTTCAACTGAATAGCTAAATTTTGTTTTCCTCTTAAACCTATGGCTACAAACTAGTTACAAAAAAATGTCAGCGGAGAGAAACGTTTATTACAGATTGCCTGGGAGATATAAAGTTTATGGTTTCCTCTAGAACAATAACAGCAAGCTTGGTAAAGCTACAATGCAGTCTGCAGGCTTCCTATAAGGTTTTGTTTCCGCATTATTAGAAACAAAATTATGTAGCCCATAGATTTATTTTCTGAAAGGATGTTACATCATACAATGTTCCCTTTATGAGAACTCACAGGAAAGATTATTCTTTAATTTCATTTTGTTTCTCTTGTAAATCAGATGGGTTTTCTTCTGTTCAGTTGTGTCTTCCTCAATGCACTAAAAAATATAGACAAATTTGTGCCTCATCAGTTTCAAAAGGAAGGATCCTCCTGGCACCCAGGCACCCAATTTGTTCATTTGTGTTGCTTTGCCTCCATCCTGCCTTTGTTGTTTCCAGGCCTTCTCCAATTTCTTTTGGCCAATTTTACCTGTGTATATGGTAAGAGACATGAGCTCTTTCTGGAGTAATATGAGGCAATAATGAACTAATGAACCAACCATTGTTGCTCAGTGGTGTGAATGTACACTGGGTGTTAAAGAGCATCCATATTAAAAGGCTGTCTTACCAGTGTTCTGTGATAGTTTTTACAACTATAATCATAGAGTGAAAATCATTTCTGTCTTCCACAGGGATAAAAAATGAAGAAACTAAATTTTGGTATATACAGATTAATTATTTTGGATGCCTAAAAGAAATCCGAATGTACTTACACTTAAACCATGTTGTTCATTTATTTGTATTTTAACAAGTTTCATGATAAATTGTGTCCACTTAAAATATATCTACAAATGATAGAAAGGAAAGAAAGTTAGCTGGGATGGAAGAAAAATGAAAACTTTTTCTACTTGATAGAAGGCCAAAGTTTAACAGAAAAGAAACATGTAGCTTTGCAAATAAATTTCAAGAAGTACATTTTAATTATTTATTTGTCTACTGGTGGAATATTTGGCCTCAGGGTTTGAGGCTTTTCTGAAACCACTGCTATTGGATGTCCTTCATCTTTATCTCTCTGAACACTGTTTATATGTTTTATCCAAATTGTATTTCCTCCATGACCTCTCTTCCTGTATCGTAGATTATCTGGCCTTGACTTTTCTTTGAAGAGTAAAACAAGATAATCTTTTTTTTTCTCAAAAAAATCAAAAATAACTTGACCACATTGTTTATGCCAATGTAGCAGTATGGCAAGAGGTAACTTTCTTCTGAATAAATATAACACAGTTGAATTCTAAATTCTGTCTACTACTTCATGAAAGACTACACTGGTGGACAGTAGTGTTGACTTTGTCAAAATTCTTGGTATTTTCTGTATGTGAGCCTATTCTCACTTAGAATTGTTGCAAATATCTTGTCCAACTTAAGATTTTTTCACCCTTTTAGTGACTTTTTTAATGACAGAGACCCTCTTTTATCTTTCTTGAAGTAATTTTAGACTTACTAAGTAAAAATGCACAAATAGTATCAGCAGTAATATTGTAAAATAGTAGAGAGTTGACAGATGTCATTCTTCCAAAAACCCCTAATATTAACAACCTACATAAGCATAGTAAAATTATCAAAATCAGAAAATTAATACTAACTATATAAACCATACACTTCACTCACATTGCACAAAGTTTCCGCTTAATCTCTACTTTTTCTGTTCCAATTCCAATCCAGGGTCTCACATTGTACTTAGTTGTCTTGTCTCCTTCAATATGTGCAAGTCCCTCAGACTTTTCTTAGACTTAGATAATTTTGATCCATACTGGTAAGTTTTAGTGTCAAATGTCTCTTCATTTAGATTTCAAGTAGGTTAAGGTTAGGAGGAGTTGGCTTTTTTTCTTTTTTGAGGAACTGGAAATTGAACCCAGGGCACTCGGCCACTGAGCTCCATCCCCAGTCCTTTATTTATTATTTTTTCTTTTGTTGGTACTTGGGATTGAAATCAGGGGCACTTAACCACTAATCTACATCTGCAACTCTTCTTATTTTTTATTTTGATTAAGTGTCTCATTAAGTTGCTTAGGGTATCTTTGCAACTGAGTTGCTGAGGCTGGCTTTGAACTTGTGATTTTCCAGTCTCAGCTTCCTGAGCCACTGTGACCACAGACTTAACTTTTATTTTGAGATAGAATCATCTCATTAAGTTCCACACATATACAAATATACATATACATATGCATAAACACATATATATTATCAGACTACCACATATGTATATAGTACTTTGATTTTATATATATATATATATATATATATATATATATATACACAATATATCATGCTGATAATATGTGTCTATGTATATATATATATGTATATATGTATATACACATATACACATGCATACACACACACACATATATACACACATAGTGTGTGTGTGTGTGTGTGTGTAATGACTTTCCATAGGTATATTGCACTTATATTTACATTTAGATGTATAATCAACCTGGAGTTTATGGTTTAATTTTAAAAGTCATTTAAAATTTTTTCTCTATAAATACTTCATTGTCCAAGAACAATCTATTTAAAAGATTGTTATTTGTCTTAAGACTATACAGGACAGTTTTCATCTTTAGTCGGGTTTCTAAGTGTCTAGTTTTAGAATCTGTACAGTTAATATCATACTGTCCTAAGTAATATAACTTTTTGTCTGGAGGAACAGAGGAGCAAAGCCTTCCACCTTTATCTTCGTCAGAAGGTCTTGACAATTTGGGAATTATCTAAGTTTTATAAATTGGCTTGGCAATTTCAACCAAAAATATCCAGATTTTGATTGGAATTTCAAATAATCCATAAATCAGGTTCATGAGAGCCTACATCTTAAAATGTTGAATCTTCTAGTCTATGAATATTAAATATCTCTCTATTTGTTTAGGCTTCTCAATTTTTTTCTAATTTCTCCCCAACACGTAATATTGTCACTATTATTTTAGCCATTCTAGTGGTCTTTTTTTTAGTATTTATTTTGTTTCTAATGGTCAATTTGGAGAGTTTTGAGGGCATTTGAACAAGTAAATACCATCTATGAAATATAACAGCTAACATCATACTTAGTAAAATATTGCATTTGTTCTAAGATAAAAAAATAAAGAATAGATAACCACTCTCTTCCTTTCCAGTTAACAATGACATTCAGGTTTTGTAGTCAGCACAGTGAAGTAAGAAAAATAATAAAATGCATAAAGACTACAAAGGAAGGCGTAAAACTGTCTGTCTCAGAGAAAGATTGTTTACATAGAAAATACTAAGATATCTATATCTCTATACAACATTATTACTTCCTGATCAATCACCTGTGCTTCTTTATTGTTGATAATATTTTCTGCCTTAATTTCTATCTTGATAGTTACCTAGCTTTGCTAGCTACCTCTTTGTTGGTAAACACACAGAATAATTTCTCCAGTCTTTCTATTTTTAATCTTCCTACATCCTCAGATTTTAGCTTGACTATTAAAAATCAAATATGATGATCTTTGTTATTTTATTTTCAACAAGTACTTATTAGGCATTTGTTATGTACCAGCTTTTTTTTGGTAATAGTTAGGCTAAAACAGTGAATATAGAGAATAGGTCTCTGTTCTAGCAAAGTTTTTCTAATATAATTAAAAAATACAAATGAAATAAATATTATATTGTTAGTGATATCTTAGTATACATTCTTCTGGTTGTCGGTCTTCATCAGAATTACAGTAGCAAATATGAACTCATACAATGTGATTTTATATCCCATTTATGAGTATATTGAAACCTGTTTAATGTGATTTGATATTTAAAGGTAGATATTACTTATGTGTACATCCTTTTTATGTATATTGCAATGCATATATTCCATGATATGCATGAAACATAGTTTGTTTTTCTAGTTACCTACTGGAGAACACTGGGGTTGATTCCAGTTGTGTTTGTGTATGCACTCATGAGATTATGAATAAAACCATAACAAACATTTGAATATGGGTTTTTATGAATATTTTTCCATAACTTTAGGAAAAGATTGCTTGATCATATGGTATGTATATTTATATAAGGTATATAAGAAACATCCAAATTCTTTTCTAAAATACTTGCATTTTCGCCAGAAATATATGAAAATATATGTTTAGTTAAACATGTCCTCTGAAATAACGGTGGTTTATGTATTCCTTTCCAATCTTTTTGGGTTTTATTTCTTTTTCTTGCCTTATTGATTTGTGTAGGCCCTCCAGTGTTATGCTGAGTAGAAGTTGAAAGAAGAGACATCACCAGGTTCTCATTTCGAGGAAGAAAGAATTCTGGGATTTTTTTGTTTGTCTGTTTGTTTATGGGGTGTTGGAGATTAAACCTAGGGCCCAGGGACCCATATGTAGGCAAGCGCTCTGCCACTGAGTCATAGCCCCAGCCCTCGTAAAATTTTTGCATGAGTAGTGTGCTCTAATGCTTTCCTTTAATCTTCTATATTAGCATTTCCTCTTATTTTGGTTACCTTTAAGATTTCATCTTAATCTTGAGTGTATAGTAGCTTGGATGTGATATTCATATACTCCAGTGATGATAATGATGATGATGATTCTTGAAGTTCCCACAGTTTCTGAACTCTAGAATTTAATGTATTTAATTAGCTTTGAAACATAGTTGACCATTTATCTCTTTAAATAGTTCTTCTGACATACTATACTCCCCATCCTTCCTTTTCTATAGTTCTCCAATAATAACCTGTGTTAGGTCCTTCAATATGGCCCCAAAGCTCTTGGATCCTCTCTTCTGGGTTAGTTTTGTCCCTCCAACACTTATCTCTGTGTTATAGTTTGGAAAATTTCTTTCAACCTTTTATCAGGCTTGCTAATTATTTCTTTGGCTATGTCAAGTCTATTAGCCCATCAGAGGGGTTTATTTTCTTCATGGGATTTTCTATTTGATTTTTATCGTGTTACTAATTATCAAAGTTAAATGTCAGTCTACCTTCAAAATACTAAGGCATTTTGTTAAACTGCTTTTAAGATTTCCTTAATTATCTTTACTTTTTAGCAGTTTTGCTGTGATGTAATTAAGTTTGAAGAAAATTTTAACCTTGGTTTTCATTTGCAACCTTTTCACCAGGTTTGGAATATTCACAGTTGTTAGCCCTTCAAATATTGCTTCTTAAATATTCTGTACTTTTCTGTCTCTGGGGGACTCAAATTATGTGACTCTCTGACCTTCTCACTCTATCATCTCACCCTCTTCCTGCATTTCCCATCCCTTTGTCTTTCTGTGCTTTATTGTCAATATTTTTTTTCTGATTTGTATTCCATTTCATTACGTTTGATTCAGTTGTGTCACGTCTGGTATTTAAACAATCCATGAATTTGTGTACTATAAAATCAAGTTCTAACATTTCTAGTTGTTTCCTTATTTCAAGTGTGCTAGTTTAAAAACAATTTCTGTTCTCTGATAAAATTTCGTCTTGTCTCTTATCCCACGCTTATGTGGATATCATTATTTGAAAGACTGTTTATATTTGGTAGCTGTTCGAAGTCTGATAACACAGAGATTGGCAACCCCAATAGCTGTTTCAAGGGACACACAATCATCCAGCTGCTTTTCTCAGAATGTGACCCCATAACTAAGTGATGCATAACTATATACAAGTTTCACGACATATGCTATAATTTCTCCACTATGAGAACTTTATTTTTTAATTATTTTTTAAATTTATATATGACAGCAGAATGCATTACAATTCTTATTACACATATAGGGTACAATTTTTC
Organism: Spermophilus citellus; assembly: GCF_964194105.1. NCBI lineage: Eukaryota > Metazoa > Chordata > Mammalia > Rodentia > Sciuridae > Spermophilus > Spermophilus citellus. The sequence continues at coordinate 270,853,753 of NC_138182.1, read as the reverse complement.
ATATCTCTGTATGCAAAGTATATTCACACCAATTTGTGTCTTCATACATGTACTTTGAATAATAGTGTCCATCACATCCCACCATCATTTCTAACCCTATGCCTCCTGCCTTCCTCTCTCAACCTTATGCCCTATCTAGAGTTTGTCTATTCCTCCCATGCTCCCCCTCCCTACCCCACTATGAATCAGCCTCCTTATATCAGAGAAAATATTCAGTATTTGGGTTTTTTGGGGGATTGGCTAACTTCACTTAATATTATCTTCTATAACTCCATCCATTTACCTGCAAATGCCATGATTTTATTCTCTTTTATTGCTTAGTAGTATTCCATCGTGTATATATGCCATATTTTTTTTAATCCATTAACCTATTGAAGGGCATCTAGGTTGGTTCCACAGTTTAGCTATTATGAATTGTGCTGCTATAAACACTGATGTGGCTGTGTCCCTGTAGTATGCTGTTTTAAGTCAATAAATGGGTCAAGGACCTGAACAGACCCTTCTCAGAAGATGATATACAATAAATCAATAAATATATGAAAAAAATGTTCATCATCACTAGAAATTAGAGAAATGCAAATCAACACTATTCTAAGATTTCATCTCACTCCAGTTAGAATGGCAGCTATTATGAATACAAACAACAATAAGTGTTGGTGGGGATATGGGGAAAAGGTACACTCATACACTGCTGGTGGGACTGCAAATTGGTGCAGTCAATATGGAAAGCAGTATGGAGATTTCTTGGAAAATTGGGAATGGAACCACCATTTGGCCCAGCTATCCTTCTCCTCAGTCTATACCCAAAGGACTTAAAAACAGCATACTACAGAGAACTTATTTTATATAGTGACCATGTGGTACAATAGATCTCATAGACTTATTTCTCCTATTTAACTTTGTACCCTTTGACCAACATCTTCTCAACCCTCCTCTGCATAAAGACTTAAATTCTGTATTATGTGCTTGAAATACTTTGATAACTTCTAACTTCAGCTCAATAGTCATTTGCTGGAAAATATGGAAAGACTTTCCTGATTCTGGTGTAGCAACTATATATTCCTACTCCAGGAATTAGAGTGTGCAAGATAAGTCATTCTACTTCATTTTCTTAACATCTAGTTAAAACCGACATTGAACTTCTGTCCATCCAGGTTGCTGGAAAATTCATCCCTTCACTTATTGGATGAGGTTCAGGAAAGTCTTTCCTTATCACCTAAATTAGTACAAGGATCCTGAAACGCCTGTACAGAAAATGGGAGTGTGACCTTCCTATGCATTATTCACCTTGATAACCTCCTTCTTCAAGATTATAAGTCAAGAGTTTCTAAGCCCTCCTTGCTAGGCTTCTTCTTGGAATCATTGTCAAACCTGAATCTCCCTTCTTTATACACACCTTCCTTAGGGACACTCCACAGGTCCTTTTACCTCCCCAAATAGCCATGAGAGATCTAGTCAAGAAAGGACATCTGGACTTGGCCTTGCACACCAACCTTTTCTTAGCCAAGAAGTAGCAAGCACTTGGCTACTTTCTGGGAGGGGGAAGAGGGGAAAACAACAACAAAAACAACTATCAAACTCCAAATTTAAATCCCATAGTAGTTCATTTTTAAAACACATACCACTGTTCTTGGCAACACCTATCACAGTTTCCATTTCAAATTTATCTGTGTGATTAATAGTTAGTCTCCTTACCTCTATAATGTGACCTCTCTGATAGCAGACCTCAGGACTAGTTTTGATCATTAGTATAGTCTTAAAAGTTAACTCCATATCTGGCAAAAAATAAGCATTCAAAATAGTCTTAATGAATCAGAAAATAAACAATTGAATATTTTACAATCTTCTGTGTAAAAAACAAAACAACAACAACAAAAAAAATAAAAACCTAAAAGTAAATGTATTGCTTTCTTGCAGTTGTCACCTATATACAATCTGATTCCTGTGCAAATAAAAGATGCACATGTAAAGAAACAGAATTTGGAGAGAGCCATTGAAGACTACATCAATGAATTCAGTGTAAAAAAATGCCACCCATGCCAAAATGGAGGAACCAAGATTCTGCTGGACGGACAGTGCCTGTGTTCCTGTCCCCTCACATTTAAGGGACTTGCCTGTGAAATCAACAAACAAAAACCATTTTAGGGTGAGAACAATATAAGTTATTAAGGGCAAAATATTTACTTTGGGGTTATTTTAATTTGAATTAATCTGCATTAAACCTCTGTGTTAGCATTCTCCATATAAATAGAGGATCAAAATTAGTGAATTAAAAATTGAGTAATAAATAGTGGAAATAGACAAACCAGGCGTTTTATGTCATTTTCCCATGTTTTACCTCATGTATTTTAACAGAAACACAAACAAAAAGTAAATGATAGTTATCGAATTGCTTTGCATTGATTTTAATTATAAAAAAAACTTATATGAGAAGTTTACATAGACATAACAAACATTCAGATACTTACCATCTAGAATTAAGAGATGTTAAATATATATTTCATATAGTTTTTATGTGTAAGTTGTACACTGTGCATAGATGTATGTTCCTGTCTGCAGCAGTGGACATAGACATATGCTTCAGAATTACTTTCAATGAGACAGTCAGTAGAATTCTTAGTATCCCATCTCTCCCCACCCTAGGAGTCCTGCTGCCATTCTTCTTTCCTACTGCTCAGATGGAGGCACTTTCATTAAAATTGATATGTGTCCTTCTAGTCCATATTTTTGAACTGGTACTAAATATGTATGCATCAACAAAAATGGCATTGTTCTATATTTTAAAAGCTTTAAATAAATGGAATTTGCTAGATTTTTACTTCTAACTTTAGTAAAGATATTGTCAAAGAAAGCTAAGATTCTACATTGCATTTTAAAGCTAATTATGTAGAATTGTTGATTTTTTTAACAAAGAGGAATAACATTAGCTATGTTTCACATACTAAGAGGGTCTTCTTTGTCTTTCTTTAGGGTAGAATTAATTAGAATCCTAATAGATAAGTGAAATTATCTATTGTTATTATTAGTACAAGAGTTAGTCACCATAGGATTTGCTAGTAAGATTAACTTCCCATAACAATCATAGCTCACATGGTTTGATTGAACGAACAGTTTCCTGCAACAAAATTTCTAAAACAATTGTGCAGTTTTCTAAAACAAAGATTCACAGCCTCAAATTTATCATTTAACCACACATTCATCTCTTACAATAAAACTTCTACTATTTTTTTCAGTCCTAGCACACATGCTTAGAAACTCATTGGTAGGGTGACAAAATGCATATTAAGATTAAAGTCATATTTTAAGATTATTGATTTATAATTATAGGCTAACTCTGTCTCTCATTTATCTACAGTGTCAATTCAGTGTTTTTCATTCCTGTAAGCATTTATACTCCCCCCGAAAATCTCTGTTGTTTGGTACTATTATATTGTCAACCTGTTTCTCTTTATTTGGAATATTCTGATACTTTCTCTATGATTTATTTCATTCTGGCTTCTAATTTTCCAACTATTTAACTGACCTATTGAGAATTTTTTTACATTATTTTTCTAAAATTTGGTTCTTTTTTTTCAAATCTGTTTCCCCTTTCCAAGCCACTGTGTTATTTCCCTACCTTTATCTCTTGAACATGGTAAGCATGTTCACATGGAAGTCTCTCTACGATTCCTCGCGTGTGTGTGATTCTGCAGTGTAATTCTCTGCTAAGTCTACCACAGCATGACTCACTCTGGAGGCATGTGTTTTCCCTTAAGTACTTGGTGATTTTCTATTATATGGTTAGTCATTGGTGGAAATTATTTCCTGTGGGAATCCACTCTACCCTGGCAAATGGAGATGTTCCAAAGGTTAATTTGCTTTTGGGAGGTCCTGTTGTTTTCATCAGTTTTATTCCATTTTTTTATGTAAATTGCTTGATTTAGATTCTATATATTGTGTTCTTGGATAAATAAAATCAAGTTCCTTCATCCAATATATAATATTTTCTGGTTGACATTTCACACCTAACCCAGGATGGGCCCCCAGGTCCTGCTGAGACATTAGACCAGGGTGAAATATCTCACATAGATTTTTTCCCATGAGGTAGCTCTATTCCAGGGAGTCATTTTCCTGTAGAATTTTAAGTGCCAGTTTCCAAGTTAAACCGGACCTACTCTTTTAGTGAAATTGAAACACCTAACACATCATCTTTCATTTTGCATACCACTTACTAACCCTGGACCGATCCAACTTTCTCTTCTCTGTACTAATTCAACTTTCCCTTTTTTCATTCACCTTTTGTGTCTCTATTCATTAGAGACCAATGGTTCTCAAATTCATTATGTTTTCCTGGTTAGTTTCTTTTAAAGGGGAAAAAAATGAAAACAAAAAACCAAACAGATGTCCTTCAAGCCAATTAAATCAGAACCTCCCTAGTGGATCCTACCTGAGAATTGTTCTTTCTTTCTGTTTTATATCCCACTGGTTATTCTGACCTCTGGCCAGGTAAGAACACCTCTATTCTGAACCCAGGCCAATTAGCATCTCTGATGAAACTTTCTCCAGTTTCTACAGGAATCAGGTCTCTGTTTATGCACCCTGAAAAATCTTTCCCCTTGCTGCTCCAACACTTATCGTATTGACTCTCCCTCACAAGGTGAATAGCTGCCTCTACACATCATCTAGAGGCTGTGGCACATCATGGCGCAACAAGAAAAGGGGATGGAATCGGTGGGCGAACCTAAACTTGAAGTCTTATTGATCATTAAGATGTGATAAATCTTTTGTTGTTTCTTCTAGGATTGACAGCCCCTCTCCCATCTAAACAATAGAGCTGTTGGCTTTCCTGGGCTCACATGGAAGAAAAAAACACCAGGACTTTCCAATTTAAGATCGTACCCATGGAGATAATCCTTGCTGCTAAGTAAAAAGCCACATGCTTCATGAAAATCCTATCAACCTCTGAAGTCTCTTCTGTCTTAGGTCTACGATGCCTTTGCCTCCCTCTTAAACCCCTCTAAGGTTTCCATTTTGTATTCCCTAATGAAAAATCAGCAGTGAAATATGCCAACACTGCTTTTTCCCACAGGCAATGCCAATCTCTAGCTAATAAAACAAAATTAAATTAAAAACAGAATCTTTATTTAAAAGACTTTAAAGTAATTGCCGAACTGCTTTGTATGATTAATATATTCCACCAGTTCAATTACCACAAGTCTGTACCATGCAATTTAGCTCTTATTTATGTAGTTGTTTTGTTTGGTTATTCTTTTATATGTATATGCACTCATTTGGTAAATACTAAACACCTACGACACTATAGTACTCTGTTCTTATTAGTCTTAGCTCTCCAACTTAACTCTACATGTCCAAGGGAAAAAAGTGTGTTGTACTTGTAACCAAAAATTGTTTGAGTAAATCATGTAAAACCATGATTTTACAACAAAACAAAACAAAATCTAGAAAACAATATGGTACAATTTAATACCTACCCTTATTAGCTGTGTAAAGTAAGGTTACCTCCCTAAGAAGCTGATTTTTAAATTGTATGTACAGTTTTATCCATTAAATGATGTGATATTTAGGACCTGAGAACTTTTGAAAAGGTCTGAGAACTCTTCAGAGAAAGAAGAAAGAAAGAAAGGATGGGTAGAAGCATGAATGGGGTGGGGAAGAGAGGTAAGAGAGAAGACCAGCAAAAAGTAAAATGCAAAATCAAAATTAACAAATGTTTAATTAAATGTTGACAAAACATATCATGTCAACTTCATTAATTGCTATTCTGAATATTTCATGCATTTAAAATAATGTTTTTCATTTTTTCTCACTTTTTAGAAATTCTCAAGAATGTGTGTGATTTCTGAGGCCTCACAGTAAATAAATTATTCATTGGCAAGTAATTTTAAAAGCAAAATTTAGAAATGATTTTAAGTTTTTAACAGGAAATGAAAAGATTAGTAAATATGAGATTCATTTTTATGTATACATATTAAGTATGAAATGGAGATAATATTCTGAAAATAAAAGTGTCCAAACCCTTCAGAGTCTTAAATTTGAGAGCTCAAAGAAGTGCTATCCCCTGCCCCCGAAACATTGGGTGAATCAAAAAGATTTAGTATTTTCTAGGTGTATGTAATGCTGAACTCTGCAAACACTCTACCACTGCCAATTTTTTTTTTAACATGGAGCCTCTGTACCAAAGGGGAATTACTAGAGCAACTACTGAGAATTCCTTCTATCTCCATGAATTGCAAACTTCAAAAAAGAAAAAAGCTGAGAATTTACTAGATCCATAGGATCAGCTTAGTGATTTATCAGAGTTCTTTCTGCTGGTGCTGATGACGGTAGTCCAGGTTCACTTTACATATATGTTTATACACACACACACACACACACACTCATATATATATATGGAGGGGCTACTGTGGATTGAACCCAGGGCCTCACATGTGCTAGGCAAATGCTCTACCACTGAGTTACATCCCCAGACTCCCATATTTGTTACTGATGGCTCAATCCTCCACTCTTACCAAAGGTGGTGCACCTGGTAGGGTGTTTTTCCAGCAGGGTGCGCCATTGAGATGCCAGAAATTACCCAAAACTCAGCACAATGCCGAAAGACTATAGGCTTAACTAAAGGGAGAATCATTAGAAACTGGGAGAGATGAAGACTATTTTGGTTCCATGACTCCATCATGTTTGGAGACGGCTGGTGTAGCTTAATCTGGGCAGATGGAGTACCCCCATCCCACATGTTCTCCGAGAGGGGTGCATTACCAATTCAAGTAAAGGGATACGTAGGGACACTTTGTTTTCTGAAACTCAGGACATACATTAAAAATCATTTCACCCAATGATAAAAAGGGGTTATTATCAATAGTACCCAGAGGAGCTAACTAAGTATTGACATACTTTAGGACTTGATGAGGAAGCTTCAGAGCCTTGTTATGTTGTTACACTTTTCTTTTTTTTATAGTCAAAATTCATGTTGCTTATTCGTTCTTTTTAATATAGACACATACCTATAGACTAATCAATGTTCAAGGGTGAGTCAACCTCTTGCCCATTCCCTATTAACATGCTGAGAGCAGCAAAATACTCCCATAGAGGGGACTGGTGTTGCTATTAAACAATGAACCCCTAAGCTCTACATATGCTCAGGGATGATATCTCTTTCATGGAATTAAAATCATTCATATAAATCTCAGTACCTAATAGAGAAGCAAACAAATGACAGCTATTATTTGTCATCATGAAAGGCTGTTGGTCAAAATCCTTATAAATGTAATTCTAATAAAATTGTGACATTAGACTACAAAAAAATTCAATCTCTGAAAATAATGGTATATGGCAGAGTAGTTGGTACTTTGGTCTAAATAATTAATGAGTTCAGTGTTTTGTGATTGTTTTTAAAGAAGTGTTTTAGTCTTTTCATCAAAAGCTATAATAAAATATGCTCAACTGAGTGGCTTTAAAACAACAGAAATTTATTTCTGACCATTCTAGAGACAAAGAAGTCCAAGATTAAGACACTACCAGATCCTATGGCTGGTGAGGGCTAACTCTTTGGTTCACAAATGGGATCTTTCTGCTGCATCCTCATGCGGTGGAAGCGGCAAACCATCTCCTTCCTTCAGGCCTTTAATCCCACCTACAAGGGATCCGCTGTCATGACTAGTCAATTCCTAAAGTTTCCACCATCTTAATACCATCACATTTGAGATTAGATCTCGACATATGAATTTTGGGGTAAAACAATCATTCTAACCATAGCAAGGATTTATTTTTTTCATGTGTCAAATATACATGGGGAAAAAGTTATTCTTTTAACTGTTTTTTAAGTGTGCAATTCTGTGGCTTTAAGCACATGTGCATTGTTGTGTAACCATCACCAAAACTTTTTCTTCATTTCCCACTAAAACCCTGTACCTATTAAGTAATGACTCCCTGTTCTCCACTCCACTAGCCCTGTTAGCATGACTCTGCTATTTCTATTAATTGGCCTATTTTAGATGTCTCATGTAATTGGAATCATAGAAACTTTTTTGTGTGTGACTTATTCTACTTAGCATAATATTGTCAAGGTTTATCTATGTTGTGGCACATATAAGAATTAAATTACTTTTGAAGGCCAAATAATAGTTCATTGTAGGTATATTCCACATTTTGTTTTTCCATTCATCACAGTTAGCCACTTGGGTGATTTTACCTCTCAAATAATGCCACTATATAATTATTTCTTCCCTTCCTGTCTTTCAATTCAATTTGGAATGTGTACAGAAGCTAGGTTGCTGGTTCTTGTGTTAATCTATACTTAATTTGTTGAGAAATGCCGTACTGTTTTCCACAGTAGCTGAACCATTTTACATTCTCACCAGTAAAGACCAAGAGTTACAATTTCTCCACATCCTAGTTAACACTTGTTGTTTTCAGAGATTTTATTTTCATTCGTTTTGGTTTTGGTTTTTGGTAGGGATGGAAACCAGGTGTGCTTATCCAGCTCCTTCTTAGCCCTTTTTATTTTTTATTTTGAGACAAAGAGCCTCACTAAGTTGCTGAGACTGGCCTCAAACTTGCGATCCTCCTGCCTCAGCCTCCTGGGTCACTGGGATTATGGACATGCATCATCACACCTAAGGAGATTTTTTGGATTTGTTAGTTTTTTGTTTTATAATTGCCATCATAATAAGTATGATGTATTACCTCGATGTGATGTTGATTCTAATTTCCATAACGATTAATAATGCTACGCATATTTTTTGTCCATATTGGCCACTTGCAAAGTCTTCTTTGGAGAAATGTATGTTTAAGTCTTTTGCCCAATTCTGAATCACATAGTTTGCTATGTTGTTGTAGGAGTTCTTTATATATTGGGGGTATTAATCCCTTTTCAAGTATATGATCTGAAAATGTTTTCTCCCATTCTGGTGGTTGTCTTTTCTTACTCTCTTGATAGTGTTCTTTGATACACAAAAAAGGTTTTAATATCAATGAAGTCCAATTATGTATTTCTTTTGTGACCTGGGAATTAGTATCATTTGCAATAAATCATTAGACCCAAACATAAATGTTATAAAACCTTTCTCCAAGGTTTCCTGCTAAGTGTTTTGCTTTTATTAGCTCTTACATTAGGTCTTTGATCCATTTTGGTATTTTTGTCTGGTGTAATATAAGGCTCCAACTCATTCTTCTACATGTGAATATTTGGTCCATCTAGCATTATTTGTTGATCAGAGATTTTTATTTTTTACGTCATGTAGTACCTTGCTTAAGTCAGACTGGGTTGGACAAGAGAGAAGAGGGAGAAAAGAGGGTCAGAATGACAATGAATAAATATGGTCTAACAATTTCATTTTAATAGTCACATTATAAGCACTCCTAGTTTTTCCAACAGCATTATTAAGTAGTAGCATTAAGTTTCAAATGTACAATAGAATTAAAATTAGAAACAATCCTATTCTTTTGACCACAGGAAGATTGCCAGTAGGTTACTCCCAGGTATGGATAATGGTATATTAGATCACAGAATTTTGTATACAGAGTAGCTTCCTGCCTAAGGAACACTAAACTGAGCAATAAGGGCAGGGGAAAGACTAAACTTGAATAACCTTTTAAATAGAGAGATAGGGTGATTCCAAGGGAGAGAAAGAGAAAGAAAAACTCAAGGAAAATAATGTAAAATTTAGAGAATGATTTTAAATTTTAAACAAATTTCAAATCATATTCTAAAAGTGTCCCCAAAAAAACTATGTCTCTACCAACACTTAGCCTGTATTGAAATGAAAATATTTCTATGTTAACAATTTTAAAATAGCAGACTAAGAAACAAGAATATATTTACACTTGCAATTAACTGACAGAAAGTGGGAAGGAGAAGGACTCAGGGAATGGCACTACAATTGTTTCTCCTTTTCTTGTATCCTCTGAATGGCTTTATTGCTCCTCTGTTTATTTTCTAACAATTCTGGCTTAACTTTTATGTTGCAAAACTGGAAAGGAAGGAAATTGGGAAGGAAAGGGAGGAAGGGAGAAAGGAAAAAAAGGGCAAATTATCATTCATAAACTGTCAAAAGCAAGAACAGACTGTAAGGATATGTATCACTTGATCTCCTTGTCTGGAAAACCTGGTAAAACAAACAAACAAACAAAAAAAGTGCACTTGGATTCTGCTTCTGAAGGATCCAATATGGAAGAACTGAAGAAGTGAGAAGCTGAAAACCAAAGGTAGGACTCAATAGACCACAGAGTTGAGAGTCCCCAAAGACCCAAGGAGGGCGTAAGATACAAATTATGGCCAACAAGGCAAGATTAGAGGATTGGAATGCTCAGTCTCACCCCCAGGGAGGAAGAAGGGGCTGATGGTGACTGGATCACCAGTGGCCAGTAGTTTAATCAATCACGCCTATGAAATGGAGCCTCCATACAACCCCAAAGGACAGGGTTCAAGAGCTTCCCAATAACTCCACATGTGAGATTCATGGAAGGAAAAAACAAAACCAAAAGTACAGGCAAAATAGCAAAAGAGAGAGAAAAAAAAGTCACATATAGATTCCATGAGTAACCTTTGTCTGTCCAAGTCAGTTGAATTGGCTAAAAACTCCTTAAAGTCTAGATTTTTCATCCACCGTCCTACTTCAGCGGTTCTTCTAGAATGTAGTGAGCACTTGCCTGGGTTTGAATTGTCAAGACTACTGTTCCAGCCCTTCTTGACTTTTTACACAATTACTCATTCTATTGAAATACAGTAGGAATTCTCCTTCTACCAAAGAATGAGTTAATTTTTCACTGAAGTTGATTAGTAAGTTATTTCTCCGGGATTATTGATGTTAAGACCCTCTTTTCTCAAAAATAGAAAGAACTTGTGTGAAAAAATTTTGATTTATATTTAGAACAAAAAGTGAAAGAGAAAAAAGCCAAATGGAGGAAGCGCCCAATTTTTTCCTGCACACCCTTCTCCACTGTGTCTGCTTTTAATTCCTTCTCCTGCCACTACTTTCCTTTTAACTGCTCCCTATCTAGCCAAGCAGGAACACTAGACTTTCCTTGAATTTCTATGAATCTACTTCCTGAGTTCTAATTGGTCTTTGCTGACATGGTTTAAATGCATGTTGATAAAAAGAGACATGTTTACAAAATACAGAGGTTTTAACTGACCTGTTTCCCCATCTGGAAACTTGAGGGAGATAGATCCCTTCATAGTTTTGTATTTTTATTTCATGATCAAAGAACTGCAATGTAATGACCATCTTAGCCAAGGATTCTCTTATAGTTCCCCAGAAATGATAGTCTTCTGAGGAAGCTATACACATGCATTAGGAGTATGTGGACCCTATATTACTTTAATCAGATTCTTAAAAGAACCTGTGAGCCCAAAAGCGTTTTGGATTTTTGTTGTTCTTGTTTTTAAAACTATCTAGGATAACAGAGGACAGTATGAAAAATAATTCTCACTAGGGAAGTTCCAAATATAGTTGGGAAGCCAAACTTAATTTATCTGATACAATTAGCACCATAAAAGACAAACATTGAAAGAATTTCATTTGGGGTTGTAATTCCCAAAAGTCCAAACAAAGGGGGAGCGAGCAGCAGACAAGACTTCCTCTAAGAGATGAGATTCACCAACCCTCCATTCCCCTAGAGTCTCGGTCAGGCATGTTAATGTTGGGCACAAAGATGCTCATGTTTTCTTCCCTAAAATGTTAAGCCATTTTGACATAAAGTGAAATATTACAGGAATTTGTAAATGTTTCTAATCTTCAATGCTAACATGCTCCTTTAAAAGCCTAGTTACTACTACATTGATGATGTTTTTAAGAAATGGTCACTCGTGTTACTTAAGCTGTGTTAGTTCTCCTCTCCTCTATCTCCTTTAAAACTGACTTTTAAAAATAAAGTCAGGTTGGGCACCGTGGTGCACACCTGTAATCCCAGCGGCTCCAGAGGCTGAGATGAGGAAGATGGAGAGTTCAAAGCCAGCTTCAGAAAAAGTGAGGCACTAAGCGACTCAGTAAGACCCTGTCTCTAAATAAGATACAAAATATGGCTGGGGATGTGGCTCACTGGTTGAATGCCCCTGAGATCAATCTCTAGTACCCACACACCCTGAAAAAAAATGAAGTTTGTTTCCTTACCCAACAGTGTATCTAAACCTGACAGTTTTTACCCACCACTACCTTGGGTGATTGGAGAGACAGACTCCTTCTACCTTGAACAAAAGCAATTCTCTAGAATGCAACAGAATACACGGTGTTCCAGTGTTTGAAGAATTGGAACCACTTTTGCATTCTCTGAGCTTCTTCTCCCTTCTACCAGCAGGAGTAACTTCAGCCCATGCCGTATACATAGATATTTATCTGTTTTAGATGATATCACTGTATTGTCTGTTGTGTTCACTGCATTTCCTGTTTCATCTTCCTGCTCAGGGACTTATGTACTTACTTGACTTCACAGGAAATACACTTACATATGTAAAATTTGGCATATTTTTTAAAAAGCGATTATGCTTCAAAAGCTAAAAATAAAAATCTATTGGTGGATTATTAGTCCTATTTGGGAACTGCAGTCCTTACCTTTCTTGTCTCAGCCAAATATATTTCTTAAATGTGTGTGTTTGAGAGCTTGCTGAATTTATATTTTAAAAATTACTTTCAACTGTGTTTAGAAGTAAGGACAAATTGAAGGGAAATTAAAATGAATGAATTGAAACTCAAAGTTCCTTTCATCAGACTTGTCTAAGTGGCTGCATTGTTAACTAGAAATTGCTGGGTATCTATTTATCATGTAATTTTGTTTCGACTTATTGGTATAGAGCAAAAATCATAGAATGATCAAGAATAAGCAATTACGTAGTACATGGTGAAAATACATTGGTAAAATTTGGTAGAAGACAACATCATATGTTAGGATTGACGACCTGCAAGGCTGGCCTAGTAATCTGTTCCCCACTTCACTAATATGTCACCTGCTTCTCCTTTGGGGGCATGGGTGCTCAAATATGCATACACTTTGAAATCATCTGGAGAGTTTTAAAAAATACTGATTCATGGGTCCCAATCCCAGAGATTTTGATTTAACACTCTGGAGTGAAGCTGTGGTTGTAGGTTAGTGGTATAACACTTGCCTCTCAAGTGTGAGGCCCTGGGTTCAACTTCAGCACCACATAAAAATAAATAAATAAAATAAAGGGATTTTGTCCATCCATAACTAAAAATATATTTTTAAAAAATTAAATTTTGATTACGTTTTACGAGTGTCTTATAATTGTACCTAATAATGGGGTTCATTGTGACATATTCATATATGCACATAAAATAATTTGCTCCATTTCATTCCCTAGTATTTCTTTCCTTCTCCTCCTCCCTCCCTCCTAATCCTCTTCCCCTACTCTATTGGTCTTCCTTCTATTTATTTATTTTTTTTAAATTGGTGCATTACCTTTATACATATAAATAGGACTCATGTGACATATTCATATATGCACAGAGCAAAATTTGATCAATGTCATTCACAGGGAAGTGGACTTTTTTTTAAGCTTCCCAGGTGATGTGCAGAAGGGCTGATAACCACTGCTTCTATCCCCAACCTCCACCTGTGCTGTGAAATCTGTCTTCCTACAGATAGTTGATCAGAAGTGTTCCCGTCAAGGTAAAGAATGTATCCATTTCAAGGCCTTCCTCTGCAAATGTGTTGTATCTGAAAGCCTGGTGACACTATTTCTTGCTTTGAACTTCCTCTTCCATTCATTCATGGAATATTCATTGTGTGCCAGAGACTGCAATCTTAGATTCCTTGACTAAACCTACATATATTCTGACCATGCCTCAAGCAGCACCCTTCTTTCCAGGAAGTTATCAAATTCTCTACTTCTGGTATTTGCTCTCTGCCCTGGCTTTCTGTCTTGTCCCACTATAACACTATATATATTTCTAATGACATCTTGAATTTGAAAAACATTTTTATTTTTAGGAACTAATAGAAAACACCCGTTTAAACACATTATTTTGTATAAATGTAGTAGGTTTAGCTTAATATCAAGTATAGAAATGTAGTGACCCTACACTAAAAATACACTATCGTACTTAAATCTAGAAAGTTATAAACTCAAACTAAGGAATCAGATATCTTTCATTTACAATGCAAAACATAGATGACCTTTGCTTCAGAACTTACATTTTTATCAGGCTATATATTTAATACAAAAGAGTAAAGTCTACATATCATGATGTGTTCAGAGAGGTGCTATGAATGATTGGAAAGAATGACAGTTTGGATTATAATAAAATGCCATTGGCATATCCAGTTTACCAGTGTCAGAGATGGGAGTGTCTGCTGTCAACAAATATCACCCTCAAATTAATACACAAAGTGGATTGACATGTTCTTTACTTTATGAGTGAAATGAATGGAATTCTATAATAAGCTTATGAAAAATTTTACCATTTTAGTACCACCTATATGAGTTTTAATATATTTAGGGTTGTTGATAAAAATGATCTTTATCCTTTTTTATGGGAGGATGCTTATTTTTTACACAAGTGCTATGTACTCAATATAGAAAACTTGAAACAATCAGAGGTGTACAAAATGATTACTTTGTAACAATACTCCACACAAGTCAACCACTATTAACATTTTAGTGTACGTCTTTCATAGACAACAGAACAGACAGATTTCATAGACAATAGGACAGACAGAGAGAAAAACATACACACATATACATATATACATGTATCCCCAAATACAGATTTTTAAATAAAACAGGTAATAATGCCCACAGACTTCAATATTCAGGCACCTTTTTAAAAGATTTTCATCGATCTTTTAGACTTCAAAGATTCACCTATTCTTGTTTTCACATTACTACAGTATAACAGCGAGATAAACCTGGCCAGTTATACAAATGTTTCGAGAGCTGAGATAACATGCAAATACAGCCTTCCATATCAATGTGTGAAGGCTGGTCAGACCACACAGCTCAGAAAGGAAGTACACCCTTCAGAGCTAAACTGCACATTCACTGTCCAAGTCACAGCATCACCAGGGTCACTGAGTGCCAGGCTCATCCACTCTTTTCAAACACAATGGTAAGTAATAGATTTTCTGACTCTCCTGCTCTCTTGCCAAACATCCGCTGGTATTCTCCATCAAATGAGAGGGGGTGGGGTGTCTCATGGCCATGCCCTCCAAGTCTTTGGAATTTTCGCTCCTTTCATTTCTGTTCTGTGTGCTAAGGAAGCTGCTGCGTCTTTATTACACCCGTTGAGAAACTGTGGCTTCAGGAGTTCCCCTTTCTGACTAGCTGTCAGAACAGAGGAAGACCGCTATGTTTTGCAAAAGAAAAGTTGTATTCTTTGTCTTTCTTTGCCTCTTAAGAGAGTTGGGTGTCAGAACCAGTAACAAAGTCAAGTTTCCTAGGATGAGCACTTTGGAGCTCAGAAGAGGGCTTCAGTGGCAGACACTGGGCAGTATTGCTGAGGTGGGTGCCATTTTGATAACACAGGAGATTTCGCAAAAGCAGTTCTCTTGCTTGAAAAGTGTATTTTATTATTTTAATTAAAGAAGCAAACAAAACTCAAATAGTCCAAATTTTAAGGGACACATAGTGTTCCCAAAATTAATTGAAAGTCATTATTTGGAGCACACTGAAATAGGGTGGGTTTCCAGGGGGTATCATAACACTCATTTAACCTACAATGTGGCTGAACTACAGTACCAATAATCTGCTTCATGGTTTCCTATTATTTCTCTGTAAAAACTCAACCCCCAAAATATATATGTGGAATTAATGCTTCCTGAGTTCAGAAGACAGCTCATTTTCTACCCTGTATCATTTCAACCCCCACAGACCAGAGATGCCTTGTCCTTTCTCTTACTGTAGAGAGGAGACTTCCCTTTGCGGGAGTGCAGGATTGGAGACAATGGCTCCCACACTTGCTTGGTTGGAATAGGAAGAGCAAAGGGTTCATCCCAGGTGTTCGTAGTCTGGAAGCCCTTCATTTCAGGATGGGGAAAGTATAGAGATGAGAAAGAAACCTTCTGGGGCAAGAGAGGAAGGAAGAGAGAAGGGGTCAGAGTTGCAGAGTCATAGGGGAGGGGAGCGACCAGGATGGGGAGATGGCAGCACACCAGCCTCTTTGTAACAGCCCAATCTGTAGGGGAAGGCAGTCACCAGCAGAGGTGTGACTTACAAATCTCCACAGGGCTTTCAAACCAAGCCTTTGAGTCCAGGACTCTTAAAATAACAGCTTCAAAGATATAGAGAACATCAGAGGAGTAGAAGGAGATGGAAAGGTAAGGGGGAGGGATGAGGGAAGAAGAATTAAATTAATTTAATAAACTCACATTATATACATGTATGAATATGCCACAGAGAATTTCACCTTTATTTATATGTAGAAAGTGTCAATCAAAAACAAAGTTACTAGAGAAAGGAAGATCAATAGAGTAGAGGAAGAGAATAAAACGAGGGAAGAGGCGGAGGGAGAAGTGGGCAATGGGGATTGAAATCAACTTCCTTTCATGTAGGATTTTGTCAAAATAAAACCAACTACTATGCATAACTATAATGTTCTAATAAAAAAAAAACAGCTTGACCTTAATTACTAAGATCTTCAAAAAATAAACAAGGACACTGTTGCTCACAAAGAGGGAGAATATAATGGATTCTTTTTTTTTTTTTTTTAGTGGAAACAAAATGACAATAGAAGAAAAGAGAGTTTAACTTGATAGTGTGCATTTCTTGTAATATATACGTGATGTTTTCCCAAAATAATTATGGTTGCTTATTATAAAGTAACACATATTCAAGATTCGGAATATAGATATGCAGAAATGAAACAGTAAACTTTTTCTATAGTCCTCTCACTTGAGAGACAATCATTGTTAAATTAGTACTGATCTGTGTATAATTTCATCATTTAAAATATGTACTTTATAATTTTCTGTTATCATACTTTCATTTCCTCACCTGCCTTTTTATTTAAAAATATCTTGAATGATAGATCTAAGTTATGATGCAATTTTTAATGATTAAAGCATTGTTGACAATTATGTGGTATTCCATAATTTAGCTTAGTTTTTTTCCATAAGATTGGAGATTTTTGATTGCTTCTCTTTTCTTTAGTGTAATAGAGTTGGAAATTTTGGTTAGTTTTATTTTTCTTTCTCTTTCTTTATGATAATATAGACTAGACTATCACAAGCATTCTTTGATGTACATTGATGATTTTCTATTCACAGAACTATCAGGAAATTAAGTGAAAAAATACATATATTTAAGACTTCTAACTCCAGTTTCTTCTTGATTAAAAAAAACACATTTTAAGTTTTCTTACTAATAATGGCAAAGCAAGTAAATTTCTTAGTGCAATTATGGAATCTACGTGCCTACCTTTGTATATATTTGCCTCTCTTTGTAGATTGTCAAGGTTATATTTAAAAAGAAAGTATTTCCCTTTATTTTCTTCTCCCCAACATTACCTTTGATGTTCTACAACAATGGCAGAAATACATTATTTTTTCTCTTTGAAAGACTCCATAACACAATCGAAAGACCACACTTTAGTTGCTTATGATTAGCTTCACTCACTAGTGTAGGTCTTTTCACAAGTCACATAAGTTCTGAGTTTGTTTCCTCATCCGATGATGATGGTGGTGGTGATAATTATCCTGCAGTATTAGTGTAGACAGTAAGATTGAAGGCACACACCAGACACTGATGAATGGTGGCCCCTTCCCATCCCCAATCCCAAGTATTAATGTCTAAAGGAAGCACAGAAACTCCCAAGGAGCACAGGGAGAGAAAGATACTGGCAGTTAGGAGTAGTGAGCCCTCACATACACTATGTCATTAAATTCTATAGCAATTTCTATAAACAATGACTGCTATTATTCCCATTCTATAGCTGAATAAACTGAGTTTTGAAGAGGGTGAGTATCTTGCTCACAGCCACACAACTACTGAGCATTGGGACTGGAACATGAGCACAGTTCTGTCATCTCTCAGAGCCTGAGCTTCTCTCCATTACGTTGCATCCTACAAAGAGTAGTTACATAGGAAGACAACCTGGTGGTCAAAGAAAAGTCCAGGACTCACCATTATGTGTGTGAAGGGCCCTTCCCAGGCTAGTGCTCATCCCTGGTAGAGCTGGAATCAGCTGTCAGAGCTGCCTCTGCTGTGCTCACTGCAAGTGTTTCTGTTTTCAAATGCTCACTTCATTGAAATGTGACCGATGTCCCTGGGATGGGAGGCTGAAGGAGTTGCTGGCAATGGTTTCTTCACCCCAGGATTCTGAAAGGGGGATTCAATAGTTAAATTACTCTCCTCCCCTCAGCTCACCTTTTGGGTGACTGCTGTGACTAATAACCACCTCCCTCAGGCTGAGTTAGCTGTCCAGAGGACACCATCCACGGGGGTTGGGGTGGGGGGTCCAGTCATGGCTCAAGTGGTCATGGGAAATTCACCTTTTATTGCCTTCTCCCTATAACTTATATTAGTAAAACTATGGAAATTTGTGAGAATGAAGCAGAAAGGCATTATCGTGTTATAGGGATAAATTTACAAGATTTTAAGGCTGATGAGCTTCAGGCAGACAGTGCTGGGCTCATCTTCCAACCTGGCTCAGTCTCTCACTTCTCCCTTTGGGAACTTGGCCCAGTCTCTTCAACTGTCTCTCTCCAGTTCAGCTGGTCTCAGTGATCCCTGATGTTCTTCCAAATTATGATGCTAGAATTCAGAAGTGGGAGAACAGGGCTGTAAGATTCTACTTTTGAAACATCTGTCCTTACACAAATCACAGTTCTAATATGAAATAATAGAATGATCTTTGTTCATGTGACAGATATTTTTAGGTACATTTCAACTGAGATCTCTCTGAAAAATGGAGAAGCAGATATTCTAAAAATGCACAAAAATGTTTGTATGCTCACTGTGAGGAGAAAAATCTTTTATGTATAAACCTTAGAAGGTTTTGAGAAATGAGGTAAAAATTGTTTGGGTGGGGGATTTTTGGTTTGTTTCTCTCCTTTCTTCTAACCTTCAATCTAGTTGTGAGATTCTGGCAGGAGAAATGTGCTCAAAAAGTGCTATTTCTCATTCATTCAACAGAAGAGCCCTGAGCCCCTACTCTAAGTCTGAGCCTGCTAGGCAGAAAGGTCAGAGTGAACAGCACACAGGGCCTGAATTCCCAAAGCTTCTAGTTTCTGCAGTGGTTCTCAAACTTCAGCCTGAAAGACAGGGGTGGGGCCTGAATTATTTTTTTCTTTTTTCTTCTTCTTCTTTTTTTTCCTTTTGTACTAGGAGTTGAACCCAGGGGTGCCTAATCACTAAGCCACATCCCTAGCCATTTTATGTTTTATTTAGAGACAGGGTCTTGCTAATTGTTTAAGGCCTCACTATGTTGCTGAGCCCAGCTTTTGAGCTTTTGATCCTCCTACCTCAGCCTCCTGAATCATTAGGGTTACAGGTGAACACCACTGCATGCAGCTGGGGCCTGAAATTTTGTATTTAAAATAAATTGCCAGCGGACACTGATGCTACATGTCCAGGACTCATGCTAGGAGATGCATTGCTCCCTAGAAATGATAGACCAAAACATCAAAGTTAAAAAAAAAGTTACATAAATTGTGCTGATCTCTGAAGGAGGTAACTAAGGAACTGAGATGGAAAATAGAGGGGAGACATCATCTTTGGTAGCTGTCTGGTCTTTGACCAGGTGAGGTGTAAGACAGAGCTGTGATTCTCCACTGACTACACATTGGAATCACAGGAGCAGCCTCTAAAACATGAGCCATCTCAAGATCCCACCCTAAGTCTCTGAAATGCAAACCTGAGGTAGGTACCCAAGAATGGATGCTCCAAAGCGTGGAAATGGGCTGGCCGTGGGGAAAGGGGGGTTAAAGAGTGTTTCAAGCTGGGGAAGTGGGCAGGTGATAAAAATATGAGGCAGGAATGAGCTTGGATCTGAAAAAAGACCAGGATAGTAGTAGGATAAGCAGGAGAGGACAGTGACAAGAGGTGGTTTAAGAGATAGGTGGTGATCACTTGATTGCTAGGACCTAAAGGTTGTAGTTCATTTTAAGTGCTCTAACAAAATGTTTTAAACTGGGTGGTTCGTAAACAACAGAAATTTATTTCTCACAGTTTGGGGAGTTGGAAAATGCAAGATCAGGGTATCAGCATGGTTTGGTTCTGGTAAGGGCCCTCTCCCAGATTGTGGACTGCTAGCTTCTTCCTGTGTCCTCACAGGGTGGAAGAGGAAACATGCTTCCTTGGCCTTTTTGACATGGGCACTACCCATTCAGGAGGGCTCCTCAGGATAGAAGCACCTCCCAAAGGATCCTACTTTTAAAACTGTTGCTTTGGGAGTTAGACTTTTCAGCATGTAAATTTGGAGGGACATAAACATTCACACCAGGACATTTGATTTTATTGTTGTACACCAGGACAGCCACTGGAGACTCCTACCAAGGAGTGGGTGCTGTTATCTGATTTACATTTTGAGGCAGGGTGCATTCTGAAGTGACAATGCATCCTCTAGGGATGGCTTTGATCTTAGCTTGGGGCTTAAATATTGGTTTTATCCCCATATTCCTCAAACTCATGGCCTCCAAGTTTGAATACAGCTAAGTTAGAGAAGAAGTATTTATTTTCTGAGGGAATGGGTTCTACACCATGCAAATAAATCCTTTGAAGGACTGCAATGGAGACCTAGTTGAGAACTGATGTCTCAGGTAAATCAAAGAGAAAGGGAACCATGCTGGAAGTTTCCCTGGGAGAGCTGGGCTTCCAAACCACATCCCACAAGTGGAGATGATTCTTTTCCTACAAAAGCTGAGAGGGTCAATTACAGTACTGAATGATATGCTAACATTCCCAAATACAAACACATTCACTTTCACACATTATCACCCCTGGCCAATTCGTATCCTTCTTTTATGAGGATATGCCCCAAGATCTAGCCCAGTGTGTTAAAAAGTAAAAATGCTGCTGTAATGGAAAGCCAAGGACTAGAGAGGCTCAAATTCCAGGTGATATCTTTCATTCACATAATGGGTCAGTGCATATAAGAGGAAACGTGAGTCATGTCTAGAGAACCCATTAAACCACACTAAATTATGGCATCCTGTTCTTCAAGGGAGTGGGCATGGGACTCCAGTTCTTGATTTGGTACCTTCAGTATCACTTTCCTAATTATTGAATATGCACTCTCTCTTCTCATGTCCTTCTTTTTAAAAATACAATATCATGAAACAAACAACACATTGAATGCTCATGTACCTATGCCCACACTTAAAATATATTAATGCTTTGGCATCTATTTAAAAAAATAATAATCAAAACCTTCACTTTTCCCACTTTAGTTCTATGCCCCTCCTTCCCTCAGCAGAGGAACAACTATTTTGAAGGTAGCCTGGCCATGTTTTTATACTTTCATTTCATCTGTGTGTACCCACAAAGTGACGTGCAGTAGCGTATTGGCTTCTTTTTCTACAATTTGTGATCTTTCACTCTCCCTTATCTTAATTTCAAGACAAATCCATCTGGACTGTGTGTGCCTTTGTTCAATCTATTGAATCGATGAATTGATTGAATTGATTCCTTGATGATTTATTCATCTATTCTCCAACGTTTAATTTGTCGCCATTTTCAATGTCAATCAATACTAGTTTGAACATTCTTTTACATAGAGGGCATGTGAAATTTCAAGTTTATAGGATGGTTAAAAAAAAAAAAACTGTTCCCTAAAGTCATTCTAACCACCACAATTGTGTGAGAATTGGCATTTCTTTTTATCCCTAAAACGTGATATTGTCAGATTTATTGCTAGAACTTTGAGAGTTTGTTATATGAAAACTGTACTTCATTGTTGTTTAAATTTTAATTTTCCTGAGAATATCTGAAATGGAATGCATTTTCTACGTTTCTTTACATTCAACCAGCTTCCTCTGTAAATTATTTTCATTTGTGCTTTGTCCCTCTTTTATGAATTATGTTTTTGTGTTTATTTATAGGAATTCCTTATATTATTATAGGCATTAATCCTATACTAGTTACATACATTGCAGGTTTGATTCTCCAATCTATTGATTTTTCTTTTTTTTATTATTTTTTTTTATTTTATTTTTTCACACACATAGACACTTTATTACTTTCTTCTACAAGAGACAATTAACATCAAACTTTTAACAGAAATGATAGGTCATTGGAGAGGCCAAACAGATTCCAGGAAGAAAGATGAAAATTAAATACTTAAATTAAAAGGCACTAGTATACCACCTAAAACCCACAACCACGGTGGAAGTAGGCTAAGGAAGGTTAAGCTACAGCAAAATATCTAATGTGAATGTTAGCAATTACACAACAGGAAGCAAGTCTGTGTTCTAGAAGACTATGATACAATGATTGTTTGGGCCCAAGAGGATATCTGGCCAGGAAAAGGTCAAAATGGCTGAAGTTGTAAAGCCATAGAAAGGAATAGGTACAAAGGGAATACAAGCTACATGGTCAAGCAGATGACAATGAATCAGGCTTCTTCCTCCCAAGAAACATTTGCTGCACTGTGCTACCCCCTACCCGCTCAGGATCCCACCCAAGAGTTTTTTCAGGCTGAGTTGCCTGCTCCTGCCTTAACAGGGTGCTTGCTCAGGAGAATAGGTCTGGGGGCTGCCGAGGGCTCTTGTTCTTGATTTAGCATAGATCTTGGAGAAACTTGTCACACATGGGCTGCTTTGTGGCTAGTTGTTCCGACAAAGAAAAATCCCCAAAGTATTCACATGCAAAGTCTGAGCTTCCCCAACCATCTAAGCAGCCTTATTCAACACGCTCAGAAGTCTGAGATCTTGAAGCAGCTGAACTCTAGTTAAAGCTGCAAGGTTCACAAAATCATTAAGGAAGCCAGAATGAGACAATGCAGTTAAGAAATCCCAGCAGTTAATCTCAATCTGTCTTCCCCCAATTTACAATAAACGCTCATTTACATGATGTGGGATGTAGAAAGCTATACTGGAGCAAGCTGGGTCTTCGGCTGAATTTGTCATCAAATACTAAGGGAAACAAGGGGTAGGGTTGATTTTATTTTTAAAAAAGCTTCAAGTTATTCTATTATAAAGGAACATGACTGAATAGGTAGGAAACGGATTCCCCAATATGAGTTCTCCTGATGGCTTCTGCAAGGATCATAGAGATGTCAATCACCTGTATTTTAGAGCAATGCTTCATCTTGTCCTCCTGAGGTATGGTATTGGTGACCACTACTGCTTCAAAACATGCATTATTGATTCGAGAAATGGCTGGGCCAGAAAAGATTCCATGAGTCAAGATAGCATAAACTCTGGTCGCTCCAGCTGAGAGAAGTTTGTCAGCGGCATGACAAATTGTGCCACATGTGTCAGCCATGTCATCCACAAGGATAGCGACTCGATCCTTCACATCTCCCACTAGCACCATGCGGTCCACTTCATTGGCCTTCTTCCGTTCTTTGTGAATCAAGGCAAAGTCCACATTCAACCGGTCTGCAATGGAGGTCACTCTCTTGGCTCCACCAGCATCAGGTGACACAATAGTGCAGTTCCTCCACTCAGATGATATTCTCCCTAATCCACGTCAGGACAGCTGGCTCTGCATGCAAATTGTCCACTGGGATATCAAAAAAGCCCTGAATTTGAGAAGCATGTAGATCCATGGTGATAATATGATCTGCACCAGCTACAGACAGCATATTTGCAACAAGCTTAGCTGAGATTGGTGCCCGGCTCTTATCCTTCTTATCCTGCGGGGCATAAGGGAAACATGGGATGACTGCAGTAACCCGGCTGGCTGAAGCCATCTTGCAGGCATTAATCATGATCAAAAGCTCCATTAAATTGTCGTTGATTTCACCACAACCACTTTGAACGATGTCGACATCTTCTCCACGTACACTTTCACCAATTTCCACACAGGTCTCCTGGTTGCTGAATTTCTTAGTCACCACCTTGCCTAGCTCCAGGCCCAGGCGGTCAGCAATTTTCTGGGATAAGTCCTGATGAGAGCTGCCGCTGAAGATTTTGATATTCGGCATCTTGAACAATTATCCTAGGCACTCGTCGTTCAACGATCACTGCTGCTGCGGAGACCAGAACCGAAGTCTGCCCAAATACTTAATACTGACCGCTATGCGCTGCTACTCCGCCATCTTCTATTGATTTTTCTTTACTTTGGTCTCAGTGTCTCTTTGTATACAGAACTTAAAAGATCTTAATGCTGTCAAATTTTAAAATAAGATTTTTATTGTTTCTGCTTTTGATGTCATTTTAAAGAAGTTATCCCTTACCCCAAAATATTAAAACTATTGTCCTATAACTATCTTAAGGATTTGATATTCATATTTAGGTCATTAATTGTCAGGGTTTTATTTATGTTTGTGATGTGAGGTAGGTATCTTATATTTTCCCAGATGGAGAACTGATTGTTACAGTGCATTTATTTTACCCTGCCCTCTTCCTCTATCACTTTCCAGTGCTTCCTATGTCATATGTATGACTATTTCACACATAAATGTGACTTTGCTTCTGCTCTCCTAACCCTATTACACTGGTCAATATATTTCATAAAGTTCCATGTTTGTCATTGTTTCTTACATGCTACTCTTCTGCTCTGGATTCCTTTATCTGCTTGACCCAAACACAAGGACCTCTTGCCTCCTGTCTAAGAATTTCTAAAATTATTCAATGTTTCTATTGTTGTTCTCCCAAACATGACAAGGCTCTTAATGCAGTGTAATTATCTCCTGAACATGATCCTCCAGCCCTACTTCCATTTTTTGAAACTTTAGCTTGGAGGAAATGAACATTATTTTCAGTCACATCTAATTGGTCAAAGTGAGACACATGCTCAAGCCTTGGTCAAACAGGGCAAAGTTGTAGAAGCGTATGATCCCATGCATACACCAACTTGAAAGGAATCATGTTATGCATTACAATGTATAGTGTTATTCGTATGATTAAAATCTTTAATTTTATTTCACTTCTAAATAATAGTTTACCTGAGTATACAGATTCTAAATTAATATTCACTCTTCAACGGCTTCTGACTTCTACTATTGTTAAGTGTGCTTTTGAGACTAATTGTCATTCCCTGAAAATGAAATTCTGCCATTCCCTTCAAGGTATTACTTTACCTTTAAGTTCTACAGATCTACAGTGCTTCAGAGAGATGTGAATTTATTTTCATTTATCATGCTTGGTGCTCATAGTATTGATTTAAAGTAGAGGTCAACAAACATTTTCTCTAAAGACCTGAATAGTATGTATTTTAGGTTTCACAGGCTCTTTGCAGGCAACTGCTGATCTTTGCCATTTCATGTAGAATGAAACTATCCATAGATAATGTTTCAACAGATTGATGTGTCTGTGCACCAATAAAAGTTTATGAGAAAAGGTGGCAGTCTGGATTTGTCTCCACAGGCTATAGCTGCTGACCCTACTCTAAAGCCTATGGACTTTCTTTAATTCTCAATCATTCCATCCTCAAAACTATTATCCAACCTTTTCCTCCTCCCTAGTTATCTTTTCTTTTTTTATCCAGATTTCCTATTATATAAAAGTCTCATTCTATGATTTTAATTGCTTTTCCATTTTTTTATAACTTCATCTCTCTGTTATGAATTTTAAGTCTGTTTATCAGCTTCATCTTCCAATTCACTAATTCTTCATCCACCTGTATCTAGGATGACCACTGTTCCCAGTTTTCCTAGCACTTTCTCAGTTTTAGCACCAACATCACATGTCCTGGAAGCCTCAGTTCCAGACAGACCATCATAGTTTCTTTCCTTATCTGTGTCCAATGAAGATATTATCCCATCTATTGAGTTTTGTTCTCAGTGAGAAAGTTCTGATTTCCAATTTTTTGAATTGATAGTTTCTCATGACCACCTAATGTTTGCTTATTTTTGTTTCAAAAATGTTTTGGTTGTTATTCTATTTCTTGGTAGATCCTAAATAATTCTTAAAAGTTATTTTTCAGATATTTCTAGTATTTTTCTTTCTTTTTTTTTTTTGTCTTTGAATATTTTAGCTTTTTTCTTTACTTAAACCCATATTTCAATTGCTGGTTTTCTTGGGTTCTCTTTCTTATTAGTAGTTTTATTCCTGTATCTTGGAATTTTGTGCTATAGACAAATTTTGAGAAGGTTCTGTTGATGAGTTGGCTGATGTTTCTTTCTACCTGACTTTCCTCCCCCTTTGGTGGTGTTGTATTTATCTATACTACTTCTTCCTTCAACTTTCAGCCCACAGCCAAATCTGTAAAGAGGTAGGTGATTCAGGCTCACAATAACAATGGTCATTTAGCACATTCACTGCTAAATCAGCTGACATGTTAGTCTAGCTCTTGGTTCTGGGGCTGTATTTAGCCTAGGTTTTCTCAACTTCAGAAGTCTTGTGCATTATAGGATGTTTAGCAGTATTTTTGGTCTCTACCAATTGGATGTCAATAGCACCTCTGCTCCCCCATTTTCACCCCGGAGCACTTCCTGTTGGGAGAAGGACAAATTCTCCCACAACTGAGAAGCCCTGGACTATCCCAGTGTAATCTCCATAGCAGATCACTTCGTCTCCTTTCTTGATGCTGAGGAAGGAAAAGGCAGTCTCTCCCTGCCCTTGATTTCAAGGAGTGAACTCCCTCAGGCTTTCAGTTTGCCCTAGAGGAGCTGAGCTGGAAATCATTCCAAGCCCTGACCCAATGTCACCCCTCCAGTCCCAGTCTCACTCATTGTGCCTCTTTAGGATGTATAAAAGTTTATCTTCTGTGGGGATAACCATCTTTAACGTATTCCCTTTTTACATTCAGTGTATCACTGACATATAGTTTGGTCAATGATAGAGTTTCAAGCTTAAATTTACTAACCAGAAGTTAATGCTTCACCTCTGCCTCCTTTTCTTCCCTTCCCTTTCGCTTCCCAAAGTTTTCATTCTCTTTCCTCCCTTCATCCTTGATCAGTGGTATTGGGCAAATCAACACAGTAGGGGGATGTGTCAGCAGGAGGACTGATGTGATACTGGGGAATTACCCCCATCTCTTCTAGGTCTCTATCACCACACTATACTCCCACTCAAGCCTAGGAGGACAGGGGTTCTCAAAGTGTGCTCCCTAAACCAGCAGCATGAGCATCATGTCACCTAGCAACTTACCTTGAGTTCCTCCCATACCCTGAATAAGAAATTCTGGGGTCGGAGCCCAAATACCTGGGCATGAACAAGCTCTGCAGGGGATTCTGGTATATACAAAAGTCTGAGATTCCCCGTACTAAGATAGCTAAAAAGACTTTGAATCAGTGGTTCTCAACCTGGCTGCACATTTGAATTACCTGTTGAATTTTAAAACACATAGTAATTTAAACTCCATCTGCAGAGATTCTCATGTCAGGCTCAGGTACTTTTTTTAATTCCTCAAGTTATTTAAACATTCAAAGTTTGCTTTAGTTATTCATATATTGCTTAGTCCATTTTGATCATCACTCATGACAGTGTTTCTGGAATTCTAAGTGGAAATGGTCAACTTCTAGTGAATGAAGTTGGAAATTATCTAATCTGGTGCTGTACTTCTGGGTTACACTTTGTGACTTTGAACAATTTTCCCTCTCCATGCCTCAATTTCTCCGTTTGTAAAATGGGATGAATTACTAAACCTCATTATATAGATTACATGGGATACATGAATGTCTTCAGAATAATGCCTGCTGCACAGCAATAACTATACAAAATTATTCTAAAATTTGTAAGTAAAACTTGCAAAGAATCTGCAAAACAAACTAAATTCAAAATATGTGTATTTTTGGAAAGAGAATATTTTTTAAATGTCTAAAGGATACTTTCTTATTCTTTCAGGATGAGACCATTTGCTTTGTAAGGCCTATTTGTTCCCTCTAAAAGATATATGCTTAGTCCATATATCTTTTGTCTGTTTAAAACACAGACAAAAGTTAAATTTTTCATAAAAATTTTCAGAATTTTACTGAAAATTAGCCTTTTAAACTCAGCTAGTGGAATTATAAAACCAGAGTTCAAAATCACTATTCTAAACTCAGATTTGAGCTACAAAAATCTGATAAGCCAACAATAAATTTAGTACTTGTGCAAATCGTGGCAGAGACTAACCAAAGTGGAATAGAAAGAATCATTTGCTGAATTTGATCTATGGCAGTCATTTAGATGGAAGAATTCTAGTGAGATCTAACAATAACACTTTGATAGACATCTGGGAGGCTTAACTTACATGAATATATTTTAATTTGTCAATGTATGACATAGTCCAAAAGAACTGCCAGCGATTTTATTCACTAAAACTTTGAGGGAAAAAAAGTAGTTGAATTTACTCTATCACAAGAGAACATTCATCCGACAGAAACTAATTTTATCACATGCACCCACAACTGCATGAGACAGCACTTCAGAGCCGGGTGGAGTTTTCTAATAGTAGAACATAGCTACCCTAACACAATAGGGCTGAGATATATGCACTATTCAAATTAGTCACCTAAGAAGTGGGGGAGAGTTATGTGGGGAGTTTCCAAACTATTTGTTAATTATCGAACATACAAAGAAAAGACTGTGAGGGTGGAATTATTATAACTTCTGATTTCTAATCAAGAGTCCACCTGAAGATACTGAGTATTCCAGTGCAGATGGTTTCAATTCTCAGAAGTAAAAAATAACAACCTGAGCAAGTATTGCTGAATTTGATAAGTAGAACAAACAGAAAGGGAGGGAATTCCCAAAAGGTAGCCAGAAGAATCATGAAAAAAAAAAACATGTAATATTCCATATATCTTGACTCTTCTACATCCTAATTTTTCTCTTCATTATTTACTTCTGCATGGTAAGTCGTCCTATTTAATTTGCAAGGCTCATGGGTATCCAAACAATGGGCACCCAGCACATGTCTAGGGAAAGATGCTAGACCTCGTCAGAGAGAAAACTCATTCCTCTGGGTTCATTACAGACAGGTATCCAATCCACAGGTGGAGGAATAACGGCTTCCTGGGCAAGAAACTTGCATGAACTAGAAACACAACATCTTAGCATTTGTAATGATTTCTCTGTGTTATTGTCTGCTTTGTTAAGGTCTGTTTTTAACTGAATGTTTATAAATATTGCATTCAAGAATACCTGCAATCAAAGATTATTTGACAGTGTACTCTATTAGCTATTCTAATAAATTTATGCCTTTAAGTACACTAACAGGATGACTTACTTAGACTTGCTTAAACTGGTTAAAATTCAGGGCTCCCTATAGTACAGGATGATAGGCAAGACTCACCTCCACATAAATTCTCAGCTTTCTCAAACTCTTTGGGTAGCTCAGCTTCTTCTTATTGCCTACTCTATCCTCAGGCTGTCAGTATCCAAAAACAGACTTGCTCAAATATCTTATATAAGCCTCCTTCATATGTTACCTGCTTAGATCCTAAGATCATTGGAGTTGATGACCCCAGAACAGGTAATTTCCATTTCTGGCTTTAAATATTCTGAATTGAATAAAGCACACAGTTCTGGATACATGGAAAGAGTCTAAGCAAGTTTGGTACAATTTGTCTTCGGGATAGGCAGCTGACTTAGGACATGTTTGGATTGGATGTAGTGTCTAGGTGTGGGAAAGAGATCAGATTTAAATATATACCACCATGCTGGAGGGATCAGGACTAGTCTTGAGAGTAAGCAGAGGAAATTCAGGAGTGTTTAAAACTTGGTATCAAATAGGATATTGATGCCTGCAACTGACTTTAAAACTCATCATGAGCCACACACACCCCAAATGTGAATGGATAATGAATGGATGTGAAAAAGGAAATAGCAAAAGCTAATAATTGTAGAATCAAGGTGGGGGATATGTTGGCATTCACATTCAACTTCAAATTCAGAATTTGTGTATGCTGGAAATCTTGTATAATAAAATGTGGTGCAGGGGGCTGGGGTTGTGGCTCAGTTGTGGAACACTTGCCTAGCATGTTTGAGGCACTGGGTTCAATTCTCAGCACCACATATAAATATATGAAAAAATAAATAAAGGCCCATCAACATTTAAAAAATATTTTTTAAAGTGTTTTTAAATATTTTAAAAATATTTTTAAATGTCGAATAGGGCAGATGGAGCTGGGAATAGTAGAACAACATTGTGTTTGTACAGTCTTAACCAGTGCATTTGTTAAACAATGCATTGCTGTTATCTGTTAAATAAGATATCAGCAATAAATTTTCTCTCACTAGCTGGTAGATTTATAATCTTACAAAAGTCTAGTGAGATTAAGGCAAAGCCAGGCTTCTAAGTTAATAAGTAGCCATATAGGTCAAAAATATAAACTATATTCCTGCAGTTTTTACTTGAGTTTTGTCATTGCCATTTCCCCCAGAGCTCGTGAGGAATGACAGGCATCATCTTTGAGGACAGGGAAGGTCTGGACTCCCTAGATTGGCATTGCCAATGGCCATAGAAATTTTTATTTTATGGAAATAAAACTAGGTTCTGTGTCTTTAAAAAGTGAAAAGACATACTCTTACTCATGTGTGCAAGGTATCTTTAGTACGTCTGCCTCGAGGAGTTTCCATAAGTTCACTTTCTTGCATGGTACATTGTACATATGTTTTCCTGACTTAATAGAAATAGCTTATTTATTACAAACTTCTTTCAGCAAATGTCAAAGAATAGATTGGCAAATAGAGAATCCAGGCAGTAAAAAGTGTACTTTTCTTTAGAAGCAGAAAAATCAGCTGTTCTATCTTTCTTCTACATACATAGCATTGTCCTAAGATCTCTCAAGGTTCAAATCACTTTTTCAGAATTTGTTGTTTCCGGAAATAAGGAATATAATTACAACATCAATAACTAACATTTTACTCACTGCTTCTGCTATGCCAGACCCTGCTGCAAATATTTTGAAATTATCAACTTATTAAATTCTCATAACAACCCTGGGAAATAAATTATTTTTACTCCATTTTATGGATCTAGAAATCAAGGGAGAGGGTGGTTAAGTAATTAACCACTAGAATGATCCAAACCCAGACTGTCTGGCTCCAGAGGTTGATGCTTAACTTTTCCATCCTGCTAGCTCTCCAGGGTGAAAGAAGTGCCACTAATCTTGGGTTGAGGTCGGGCATGAAGGGAGCTTGCTGTTTCCTATTTAACATGGATCTTCCTCTGTCTCTCTGTGCAGGTATTGCCAGATTAGTTAGTACCAGATTATTACGTAACCTTACTCAAACAATAAAGAAAGTCCTTCTCTAAGACATATGCTGTGATCATTTCTTTAAAATTTAGGAATTTTTATTAATTGATTGCCACTTTTTTGCCTATACTTGAACATAAAAGAGTTATTTTATGAGTATGTTTGTATCTGTTATTCAGAACACATATAAGAAAAATACGGAAACATCCATAGCCATAGCTATTTCCCTTACTGTTCAATCCTTTCAACAAGTATATACATTTTACATAGTTATAATAGCATTTTTCTTTTTTTTTCAATTCTTTTTTTTTCTTTTTTTTATTGGTTGTTCACAACATTACAAAGCTCTTGACATATCATATTTCATACATTAGATTGAAGTGGGTTATGAACCCCCAATTTTACCCCAAATGCAGATTGCAGAATCACGTCAGTTACACATCCACAATTTTACATAATGCCCTATTAGTAATTGTTGTATTCTGCTACCTTTCCTATCCCCTACTATCCCTCCTCCCCTCCCCTCCCATCTTCTCTCTCTACCCCATCTACTGTAATTCATTTCTCTCCTTGTTTATTTTCCCATTCCCCTCACAACCTCTTATATGTGATTTTGTATAGCAATGAGGGTCTCCCTTCATTTCCACGCAATTTCCCTTTTCTCTCCCTTTCCCTCCCATCTCATGTCTCTGTTTAATGTTAATCTTTTCTTCCTGCTCTTCCTCCCTGCTCTGTTCATAGTTGTTCTCATTATATCAAAGAAGACAATTGGTATTTGTTTTTTAGGGATTGGCTAGCTTCACTAAGCATAATCTGCTAGAGTGCCATCCATTTCCCTGCAAATTCTATGATTTTGTCATTTTTTATTGCTGCATAGTACTCCATTGTGTATAGATGCCACTTTTTTTATCCATTCATCTATTGAAGGGCATCTGGGTTGGTTCCACAGTCTACCTATTGTGAATTGTGCTGCTATGAACATCGATGTGGCAGTATCCCTGTAGCATGCTCTTTTAAGGTCTTCAGGGAATAGTCCGAGAAGGGCAATGGCAGGGTCAAATGGTGGTTCCATTCCCAGCTTTCCCAGGAATCTCCAAACTGCTTTCCAAATTGGCCGCACCAACTTTCAGTCCCACCAGCAATGTACAAGTGTACCCTTTTCTCCACATCCTCGCCAGCACTTGTTGTTGTTTGACTTCATAGTGGCTGCCAATCTTCCTGGAGTGAGATGGTATCTTAGGGTGGTTTTGATTTGCATTTCTCTGACTGCTAGAGATTGTGAGCATTTTTTCATGTACTTGTTGATTGATTGTGCGTCCTCCTCTGAGAAGTGTCTGTTCAGGTCCTTGGCCCATTTGTTGATTGGGTTATTTGTTATCTTATTGTCTAATATTTTGAGTTCTTTGTATACTCTGGATATTAGGGCTCTATCTGAAGTAAAGGAGTAAAGATTTGTTCCCAGGATGTAGGCTCCCTATTTACCTCTCTTATTGTTTCTCTTGCTGAGAAAAAACTTTTTAGTTTAAGAAAGTCCCATTTGTTGATTCTTGTTGTTAACTCTTGTGCTGTGGGTGTCCTATTAAGGAATTTGGAGCCCGACCCCACAATATGTAGATCGGAGCCAACTTTTTCTTCTATCAGATGCAGAGTCTCTGATTTGATATCAAGCTCCTTGATCCATTTTGAGTTAACTTTTGTGCATGGCGAGAGAAAGGGATTCAGTTTCATTTTGTTGCATATGGATTTCCAGTTTTCCCAACACCATTTGTTGAAGATGCTATCCTTCCAACATTGCATGCTTTTAGCCCCTTTATCAAATATAAGATAGTTGTAACTTTGTGGATTAGTCTCTGTGTCCTCTATTCTATACCATTGGTCCACCCGCCTGTTTTGGTACCAGTACCATGCTGTTTTTGTCACTATTGCTCTGTAATATAGTTTGAAATCTGGTATCTCTATACCACCTGATTCACACTTCCTGCTTAGAATTGCTTTTGCTATTCTGGGTCTTTTATTTTTCCATATGAATTTCATGATTGCTTTATCTATTTCTACAAGAAATGCCGTTGGGATTTTGATTGGCATTGCATTAAACCTATAGAGAACTTTTGGTAATATCTCCATTTTGGTAATGTTAGTTTTGCCTATCCATGAACAGGGTATATTTTTCCATCTTCTAAGATCTTCTTCTACTTCTCTCTTTAGGGTTCTGTAGTTTTCATTGTATAAATCTTTCACCTCTTTTGTTAGGTTGATTCCCAAGTATTTTATTTTTTTTTTGAGGATATTGTGAATGGAGTGTTTTTCCTCATTTCTGTTTCAGAAGTTTTGTCGCTGATATACAGAAATGCCTTTGATTTATGTGTGTTGATTTTATATCCTGCCACTTTGCTGAATTCACTTATTAGTTCTAGTAGTTTTTTTTGTAGACCCTTTTGGGTCTTCTAGGTATAGAATCATGTCATCCGCAAATAGTGATAATTTAAGTTCTTCTTTTCCTATTTTTATGCCTTTAATTTCTTTCGTCTGTCTAATTGCTCTGGCCAGTGTTTCGAGAACTATATTGAATAGAAGTGGTGATAGGGGGCATCCCTGTCTTGTTCCAGATTTTAGAGGGAATGCCTTTAACATTTGTCCATTCAGAATGATGCTAGCCTGAGGCTTAGCATAGATAGCTTTTACTATGTCGAGGTAAGTTCCTGTTATCCCTAGTTTTTCTAATGTTTTGAACATAAAGGGATGCTGTACTTTGTCAAATGCTTTTTCTGCGTCTATCGAGATGATCATATGGTTCTTATCTTTAAGTCTATTGATGTGGTGAATAACATTTATTGATTTCCGTATATTGAACCATCCTTGCATCCCAGGGATGAATTCTACTTGATCATGGTGCACAATTTTTTTGATGTGTTTTTGTATTCGATTCGCCAGAATTTTATTGAGGATTTTTGCATCTAGGTTCATTAGAGATATTGGTCTGTAGTTTTATTTCTTTGAGGTGTCTTTGTGTGGTTTCAGAATCAGGGTGATGTTGGCCTCATAGAATGAATTTGGAAGAGCTCCCTCTTTTTCTATTTCCTGAAATAACTTGAAAAGTATTGGTATTAATTCTTCTTTAAAGGTTTTGTAAAACTCCACTCTATACCCATCCGGTCCTGGGGTTTTCTTGGTTGGTAGTCTTTTGATGGCTTCTTCAATTTCATCCATTGATATTGGTCTGTTCAAATTGTGTGTATCCTCCTGACTCAGTCTGGGCAAATCATATGACTTAAGAAATTTATCGCTGTCTTCACTATCTTCTATTTTATTGGAATATAGGTTTTCAAAATAATTTCTGATTATCTTCTGTATTTCTGAAGTGTCTGTTGTGATATTGCCTTTTTCATCCCATATGCTAGAAATTTGAGTTCTCTCTCTTCTTCTCTTCGTTAGTATGGCTAGGGGTCTGTCGATCTTATTTATTTTTTAGAAGAACCAACTTTTAGTTTTGTTAATTTTTTCAATAGTTTCTTTTGTTTCAATTTCATTGATTTCCACTCTGATTTTAATGATTTCTTGCCTTCTGCTACATTTGCTGTTGTTTTGCTCTTCCTTTTCTAGGGCTTTGAGACGAAGTGTGAGCTCATTTATTTGTTGGTTTTTTTTCTTTTTTTGAGGAATGACCTCCAGGCGATGAATTTTCCTCTTAAAACTGCTTTCATTGTGTCCCATAGATTCTGATATGTTGTGTCTATATTTTCATTTATCTCTAAGAATTTTTTGATTTCCTCCTTTATGTCTTCTGTAACCCATTGATCATTCAGTAACATATTGTTCATTTTCCATGTGTTGTAGGATTTTTCCTTCCTTCTTTTATCATTGATTTCCAGTTTCATTCCATTATGATCAGATAAAATGCATGGTATTATCTCCACCCCTTTATATTTACTGAGGGTTGCCCTATGGCATAATATATGGTCTATTTTTGAGAAGGATCCATGTGCTGCTGAGAAAAAAGTATATCCATTTGATGATGGTTGATATATTTTATATATGTCAGTTAAGTCTAGGTTATTGATTGTGATATTGAGTTCTATAGTTTCTTTATTCAACTTTTGTTTGGAGGATCTGTCCAATGGTGAGAGAGGTGTGTTGAAGTCACCCGTAATTATTGTGTTGTGGTCTATTTGATTCTTGAACTTGAGGAGAATTTGTTTTATGAATGTCGCAGCACCATTATTTGGTGCATAAATATTGATAATTGTTATGTCTTGTTGGTGAACGGTTCCTTTTCACAGTATATAATGTCCTTCTTTATCCCTTTTGATTAACTTAGTCTTCAAGTCGATTTTATTCGATATGAGGATGGCCACCCCTGCTTGCTTACGAGGACTGTGTGCGTGGTATATTTTTTCCGATCCTTTCACCTTCAGCCTGTGTATGTCTTTTCCAATCAGATGTGTCTCCTGGAGGCAGCATATTGTTGGATTTGTTTTTTTAATCCATGATACCAGCCTATGTCGCTTTATTGGAGAGTTTAAGCCATTAACATTCAGAGTTACTATTGATATATGGTTTGTACTTCCATCCATGTTTGATTATTTATCCTTTTTTTAAAAAATTTAGTTTGTTTCTCCATGATTATCTTTCCCCTCACCCTCTGTCTTTACTGAGGCACTTCCCACTGATGGTTTTGGTTATTGTTTTTCATTTCTTCCTCGTGTAGTGTTTTGCTCAAAATGCTTTGTAATGCTGGTTTTCTGGCTGCAAATTCTTTTAACTTTTGTTTATCATGAAAGATTTTTATTTCGTTGTCATACCTGAAGCTTAATTTTGCTGGATACAGAATTCTTGGTTGGCATCCATTGTCTTTCAGTGTTTGAAATACATTGTTCCATGACCTTCTTGCTTTCAGTGTCTGTGATAAAAAATCCGTTGTTAACGTTATTGGTTTACCCCTGAATGTAATCTGTCTCCTTTCTCTTGTAGCTTTTAATATTTTCTCTTTGTTCTGTATATTGGATATCTTCATAACAATGTGTCTTGGCGTTGGTCTACTGTGATTTTGTGTGCTCGGTGTCCTGTATGCATCTTCAATTTGTATATCTGTTTCCTTTTTTATTTCTGGAAAGTTTTCTGTAATTATTTCATTCAGCAGGTCACTCATTCCCTTGGTTTGAATCTCTGTACCTTCTTCTATCTCGATGACTCGTAAGTTTGGTTTTTTTATGTTATCCCATAACTCTTGGATGTTTTTCTCGTGATTTTTTACCAGCCTTTCTGAGTTGGCTAGACTCTTTTCAAGATGATATATTTTGTCTTCATTATCTGATGTTCTGGCTTCTACTTGCTCCACTCTGTTAGTGATACTCTCAATTGAGTTTTTAATTTGGTTTATCGTTTCCTTCATTTCTAGAATTATTGTTTGATTATTTTTTATAATCTCTATCTCCTGATAAAGATGCTTAACTTCTTCTTTTATCTGTTTGTGTAATTCATTCTCAATGTGTTCTTTTGCTGCTTGAATTTGCTGTCTTGTATCCTCTTTAAGGTTCCATTCCATCTGTCTAAGGTGTTCCTTGAGTTCTTTATATGACCATTTTTCTGATGACTCTAGGTCCTCCTGAATATTTAGGCTGTCCTGCATTGTTTGTACTCCTTTTCTTCATTGCTTTTTGAAGCTGCTCATGTTACTTCTTATTCTGTTTGACTGCTGAGTTACTGTTTACTCCTATAAATTTATTTGATGCTTGGGAGGAAAGGTATTAGAAGGGAAGGGAAGAAGTCACTAAAGAGAATGAGAGTAAGCAGGTAGAATTCAAGGAAGGGGGGATAAGATAATTGAAAAGACAAAAGAAGAAAAAAATAGGAAATAAAAAGAAAAAAATTTTTTTAAAAAATAATAAAAAAATTAAAAATAAAATTAGAAGAAAAAAAAATTTTAAAAATTGTAAAAAAAATTTTTAAAAATAAGAAAGAAAAATGAAAATGAAAGAAAAACCCAAATCAAAAAAAAAGAGAAAAGAAAAAAAGAAAAAAAAACTAATAAATGCAGTCTTAGAGTTTGATTAACTTCTCTTCCAGTAGGTGGCGCTGTGCCCACCAGGCCCAGTTTCTCCTGTCAATACGCGGGAACCAATCACTGTGCAGCAGCTCCTCCCAGACTGGGCGAGTCTCCAATCCTGAGTGCCTAGGGCCTCCTCTTGTGTCTAGTCACTTCCCACTTTTCCTCTAGCCAGGCCCCTCTCACGGGTGCTGCTCACCACAATACTGGCTACACGCCAGGTCTGCTGCTCCCGGGAGCCCTGTTTTCATGAATGACTGGGCACACTCTTCCAGTTTGCCATTCCCTCAGACCCTAAGTTTGTAGAGCTTGGGGCTGAGAATCCTCAGCGAATTTTACTTGCCCTCCGGTAGCCACGCCCCCGGTAGCTGGTGCAAGAGGCCTCAGCAGTCAGCCCTGGTGGGAGCGGTATTTCCGTGCCTCGGGTCCTGCACCACCTCTGATTCCCTCGAGCTGGCTCACGGGAGAGCTGGGAGGGGCCCTTACAGGAGAGCTGGGAGGGGCCCTTAAGGTTTCCCTGATGTGTGGAGAGGGAAGGCTAGGGAATTACACACCTGTAGCCGCAGGTTTCAATGAAGTTATCTCCTCCGCCGCAGTCTGATGACGTCAGTTCTCTGCCATGGTGGTGTCTCTTACAAATGACGACAGTTCGTTTCCCTTTGCCGGGCGACCAATGCCTTACTTACTTACAGTGGGTCCTTACTGTCTCTCCCAAGCCCCGTTTCAAACCTGTGGCCACTACCTATGAAGGCTCGGTAGGCATTTACCTCCGTAGGATGAGAAGGGCTGACCAGTTGTTTCAGCCGGATGGATTAGCGCTGAGTCACAGCTGTTTGTCTGCAGGAAGCAGGCAAACGGGCTAATTTCAATTCTTAAAATAACCATCCTTGGAGTCTGAGGATTCTTCTGGGGATCATGACTGCCTAACCTGGATGGACAGGTCAGAGATCAGCATTTTTCATGTAAAGTTAACTTACAAGCATTTTTTTCAGGTTGGTCCACTTGTTAATGATCCCCTTAATGACTGTTGCACATTCCAGAAATTTAAGAGTTAAGATATAACAACTTACCTGGATAAGCAAGTTATAAGTAATAAGATAACAACTTACCTGGATAAAATCTGCATTGCTGTCAGGGTTTTTCCTATTAGAAAAAGTGGTGGAATGTGATGGACATTAAATCAATTAAGTACTGTTGAATGGAATGCTTCTAGTTATATTCAGTTAATGTTCAAATCTCCTTTCACAGGATATATGGGGAGCTTCTCTACGGACATCTAAGTGAGATTCTCATATGTAAATTCTTAAATTAGTGTATATTACATTTTTTCTCTCTGGTGAAAATATTTTGCACACTTTATTTTATTTTATTACTGTTTACTGTTTCATGGCAGTTTTTTTCTCCCTTATTTAAGTTACTCTTTTCTGATGTCATTTTCTTAAAAACCAAAACCTTTGTAGATAAATACTGCAGTCTTTTTCTGACTTTTCTTCTTAACTTTTAATCTCTCTGGAATTTATTCTGATTTATGGGAGGCATTAAGTATGAGACTAAAATAATAACTACTTAGATACTCTCCTTAGTTTTGTTATTGAGTAACAATAACAAACTTTTTTTAGTAAACTATATTTTGTTTTATTTTTGTATCATAATAACTTCTTTTCAATTATATAATATATCCTAATATCTAATTTATCTCCGTTCTCCCTTCTACATGGCTTCCTTTTTCCACAATATTTATTGACGTCCTTGTTCACATATTTTTCTAAGCAGATTTAATGGTAATTTTATTCAGTTCTTTAAAAATTCTAGTTGTGATTCAAACTGTTGTTACCTCAGGGTAGAAGACGAACTATTGCACAGTATCTAGCTTTCTTTCTTAGTATTGCTCTGTACAGAATTCAATCTTCTTTTTACACTTCGCCCTTCAGAGGTTTTTCCTCCTACTCAAATAGCCCTATGTCTTAGACTTCTCACATCTTCTCACAATGACTTTTCAAGTTGGGGTGTTGTTTGGCCAGGAAATAGAAAGTAGCCCAAAGAATGAAGCCATCCCACAGCAAATGTGTAGTTCCAGTAAAAACGACTTGTAGACACCACTGTGCTACCGGGCTAATTGGTCCCTGGGAAAGAGGAGTTGTTTTTGCTAGTATTTTTGTTGTAATGCTCATTCTGTTTTATTTTTTTCTCTTAATGTGGTTAGAGGCAAAATCGAAGTATTCAGAAATGTGTTCTGCACAGACTTTCATGCTCTAGCTTCAACAATCCCTTCAGAGTCATATACTCCTCTATGAAACCCTCTTCAATGAGCCTGTATCATCAATTTTGCTAAGTTTTAAAAGAAAATTATAAACAACAAATCACTCGTTGGAGTGTGACGCATTCATTCACAAGGCATGTAAAATATTTCCCTGCTATAAACCTCTCCAAAGGTGGCTGTAAGTCATCACTGGAAATGCTTCCACTGAATGACTCATCCTTGGGCCACCTAATTGTGAAATGGAACATGAACAAGTCACATGGTTCTATCTGAAAACGGTTAT
This sequence comes from Spermophilus citellus, assembly GCF_964194105.1. Classification (NCBI taxonomy): domain Eukaryota; kingdom Metazoa; phylum Chordata; class Mammalia; order Rodentia; family Sciuridae; genus Spermophilus; species Spermophilus citellus. Next base: position 270,813,986 of record NC_138182.1, on the reverse strand, counting down.
TCCTTAGCTTATTTATTAAGGTGGCTTCAGAAGAAAACATGCTTATGTATCAAGAAGGGTTTTTAGAAGCAAAGACAGTAGGGTCTTTGCTCTTAATAAGTCCACCATTTGTTTTCACTTGCCCGACAAATCGAATACCTTATCATTTTAAAAGGTGTCTACCCACATCCCAACGTTCATGGGATGAAGTTCACCCAAGAACTTTGCACAAAGATCCCTCCAGAGGTGACAAGACAAAATCTCACCTGCCTTCCCATCCCCAAATACAGTGATCACTGGACCACGTGATCTACAAGGGGAGATTCAAAGGTTGCTAATCAATTTCCAGCTTTCAAGTAACCCTAACACTTAACGAAAAAAAAAAAAGAAAGAATAAATAAATAAGAACATTAGAAGTCATATTTATCACTCCTCTTAATACTACCTTAAAAAAATTTGGCAATTTTGTGGTGATTTTTTTGTATGTTTAATTTTACTTTACAAAGCTATTCTGATTAATGTTTGAAAAATGCTTCATAGACACCAAATATAATGGAATTTTTTTGAGTCTTATTGATGGCATTTGAAAGTCTCCCCCTTGATTTTTGAAATATGATTGCTCCCTGGTGTCCCTCTGTACCCCTCTAACAACTCTCTGTCCTTCCCCCTTTGGGTCCCCATCGTTGTCTAGTTTGGTAGTGGTCCAGGTACATCTTTGCCACCTCTCATTCTGCTTGCCCTCCCTGGACATTCTCGGTCTCTTTCAAGGCTTGGGCTGCTGCTCCTCTGCTGATGACTCACACATCTGGCACCTCAAAAACCACCGTACTCACAATGAAGTCACCTTTGCCCAAATCTGTTCCTCCCCCTATATTCCATAACTTGGTGAGTGCAGTCACCATCTTGAGTTGCTTTTGTTTTTTTTTTTTTTTTAATTTCTCCGTGGTCACCAGCACACTGACACCTTATAAACATATACCACTGCCTTTTCTCCAGATTTCATAATTAAGGCCAGTGTTCTTTTTAACCAGACTGTTATCATCTGCTGTCTCACACTCCTGAAGTCCATCCTCACTCTGCTACTGGATTCTCTTTCTAAGCACACATCTAATTATGTAACTTTCTAGCTTAACCCACATCAGGCTCCTATTGGCCTAGTGCAGAGTCAACAAGCCATGACCTGTGGGCCAAACACATCCCACTGTCCACTTCCCACAGATACAATATTATGGGAACCCATCCACTCATTTATGTAAGCTCTATGGCTGCTCTCCCGCTACACCAGCAGAGCTATGGTGTCTTGCCAAAGATCCTGTGGTTCCAAGAGCTAAAATTATTTACTCTCTGAACCTTCACAGAAAACATTTGCTGATGCCTCGTCTAGTGGATAAAATCTGAACTTAAAATATAGCATGTAAAGTCTCCACTCTTTGTCTGCAACCTCTAAACCCAGGGCCCGCTCCCACCCCACATCCACCCCCTCTCAACGCTTGCTCTCCCTGACCGCTGGCAGGTTCCCAGCACTGGCTGATAGAAATTTCTATGGTGATGGACACTCTACCCAGCCAGAACAGCAGTCCTTGGAGGCAGATCCTTGCTCAATTTGTCTCCACTTTAAAAGTCCCTAATCCAGTGCCTAGAAGCTTAATTAATATTAGTAATTTGGGCTGGGGTTGTGGCTCAGTGTAGGGCACTTGCCTAGCATGTGTGAGGCACTGGGTTCGATTTGATTCGAAGCACTGCCTATAAATAAATGAACAAAATAAACATGGAACTCATTTCCCTGGCTTTAAAATATAATGTATTAGTAATTCGTTCAATGGATTAATTAATGTTACATTCAATTTTTTCCCCAATATGTCTTTTGCCTTTGCTTTGATAAATGAAGAATGATAAAATAAAAAAAATAGACATCCTGGTAACATCCTTCCCATTAGAAATTGACTTATCTCTGAGAAAATAGCTGATTACAGTGCCTTAGGCAATCTGATTTTATTCACACATTTTATCGTTCAACTTCACAATAAGATCTTTGAGACTTAGAGTCCAAAATGCCACATTCCTCTAAAAACAGTAATTAGGAATCCATGACCATTCCATCAATCTACTTGCTTGACCTCTATAAATCTGTTAATTCTGCTTTTTTTGAGAACACTGGTTACTTGTGATGTATGTGAACCCTTAGCTAGTGATATAACTTGCTTAATATTTATCCATAGATAACTTTTAATATTGTCTAGACTAAGAACAGACAAAAACTCTACGGGAATGGCCATGTGGCACTAGCAAAGGCTTCAGAGGCTGAAACTCCCTTACAAGGGCAAGGGGAAAAAATAATAATATAGTTTTGAGACCATCCAAGAAACTAGCCTAGTTAGGTGGATTTCAAAGTTGGCCAAGAATCTAAAACTGCATGTTTACAGCATTTATAATATCAAATCAAGTCTTCCATATACTTCCTCTTTGAAGTTCTAACTTAAATATTGATAGTAGTTAGGAACTCTTTTTGCCTGTGTAGAATTAAGAGCTCTTTAAGATAAATTGCTTCAAAATGATTTATATTTTCTCAGCCCTGACATTTCTTAAATTGTTAGGGTTTAAAATCAGCTTGTTTTCATCCATCTCAAGTGGTTTTTAAAGCTCCAATATCTCATTCATATGCAACATTTTATCCCTGCAGGATCAGGGAATGTACAGAAAGGATAAAACATTGATGGAACCTCCATCTACTTACCAGATCACCACCCTACCATTCTTGGACCAAGAATTAGAGTCGTGTACCTGGCAGTCTTGGGAATCAATGGCTTGATGGATTTTTCCAGAGCTTGTGGACAGTCTCCTGAGGCAGAATTTGTGCAAAACCACATCTGCCTTTTGGAGTCTGCTTAATCTTGAGCAAGCTGCTTTACTCTCAATGACCTGGTTTCCCTCTCCACTTTTTTTAGGTGTTCTGCATATTAAATAAGCTGATATGCATTGGCAAATGCTTTTGATATAAATAGTCACACAAGGCTGGCTGGGTCCAGGGCCCAGGCTCCACACCTCTGTTTTACTCTGTCTTGAATGAAATGCTGCTGTTTCTATTCTGCTCCTCCTTGTTTTGGCTTTTGTCACACAGCTATACAACATGGGCATTCTATCCTTTCACTTCACATAGATCTGTAACATCTTTTTCATAACCAAGTAATATTCCCACATCTACATATACTGCATGCTGTCTCAATTAGCCCCTCCCTAAGAACTTGTAATTTTTGCTTTTATGTTATGAAAGTCTCTTTCAGCTCTCAGAATTATTTCCAGTGGGGGCCTAAGAGAGAAGCCCATGTGAAAAGAGTGTGTGGCAGTATAATTAGCTCATGTAGGAGGAAATATTTTCATTTCTCTTAGAAAGGAATTGTGGTATAAACTTGTAAGATTTAGAATACTGCTAAGGAAAAAATAGCTATTTCAGCCAAATTATCATAGGGGTGGATTTCCAACTAGGGTTGTCTATATTATAAGGAACATTGTGAATGGCCTTTTAAGGTTGTACAGAACACAATTCATTCAACTCATTCCTTGGTCTGCCAAGAACCACCCTTAGAAATTAAGGGAACTAGCCTGGTGCAGAGGCACACTTCTGTAATCCCAGCAGCTCAGGAGGCTGGGGCAGGAAGATTGTTAAATCAAAGCCAGCCTCAGCAAAGGAGAGTTGGTAAGGAACTCAGTGAGTCCCCATCTCTAAATAAAACACAAAATAGGGCTGGGAATATGGCTCAGTGATCAAGTGCTCCTGAGTTCAATCCCCAGAATCAAAAAGAAAAGAAATGAGGAGAACTTAGGCAATAGGTTAGAACTCCACCCCTACACTCCCATCCTTGACCTCACTTCCCTCCTATTTTACCACCATCCATCACTCTAGGTTCTAAGGAATAAGAGAAAGAGGCAATGGGAGAGATGAAGGTGGGAATCATTGGGAAGATGAAGAAAATGAGCTGAGCTAAGGAGATACAGCTTCAGAACCAGACAGGAATTGTATGGATTATGTTCCCTTCTACCTCGACCATCTCTCAGATTCAAGAATTGGGGAGACCCTTGGGTGGCAGTCCATCTTCTAGAGTGATCCAGCGACACTCGGGTCTCCTTGAGCAAGTTGAGTGGCCCACAGGCATGGCTGGTGCAGAAATATTCAACAAGGCTGTCCCTACGAGAAGCTTCTCATGTGCTAGGAGGGGCTCTGTTTTAAAGCTCAGCTGTCAGAAACAAGAAATAAATCAAAGAGCCACCCTAATGCCTTCCCTGTGGGCTTTATAAAACTCTCTAAACCATGTTAATGTATTTTCTACTTGTTATTATTCTGGCCAAGCCCCTAAACTGACTGCTGATCTGACGGTGGTGGTTATAGAGATGATATAGAGAAAGGATCCTCCTCCCTCTTCTTCACCTGAGTAAGAGTTCTCTGTTGGACTTCATGGTCCTCATCCAGCATTTCCATCACACAATTTCTTCCTTCCTTCCTTCCTTCCTTCCTTCCTTCCTTCCTTCCTTCCTTCCTTCTTCTTTCTTTCTTTCTTTCTTTCTTTCTTTCTTTCTTTCTTTCTTTCTTTCTTTCTTTCTCTTTCTTTCTTTCTCTCTCTCTCTCTCTCTCTCTCTCTTTCTTTCTTTCTTTCTTTCTTTCTTTCTTTTTAGGTATAGATGGACACAACACAATGCCTTTATTTTTATGTGGTGCTGAGGATCAAACCCGGGTCCCACCCGTGCTAGGCGAGCATTCTACCACTGAACCACAATCCCAGCCCCACACAATTTATTTTATTGTCACTTCCACAGTAAGCAAGTGGGTCAGTCTTCTGGTGGGAATCCTTGATTGTAGAAACCATATCCCCTGCAATTTTTAGGTATTGCTGTTTTTCTGTGAACAAATTATTCTTAACTTCATTAAATACATTGATCGTTGCCAAGATGCACTTGGGGGATTTTTTTCTTCTTAGAGTGAATTCTTTAGGAGAGGCCCAAAGGAAGAAACTAAAAATCCACCTAACAAAGTGTAGAGCATTTTTTTACCTTCTTAGACTTCCTTAACATATATCCCACAGACATTTTATATACACACACACATATACCCATATACATAATGCATGTGATGTATGTAATATATATGTGCACATACATATACACATACACATGCAGAACTTCCAATAAATATTTCTTATTTATTTTTAAATTTTTAAAACACAATATAAACTTTACCACCTTAACTATAGTAAAGTACACAGTTTGTTGGCATTAACTATGTTCACCTAGTTGCGTGCATTGTACATGTCCTTAGTGTAGGGCAACAAGTTATTCTTAATCTCGATGGCATCAGCCACTGTGTTGGTTATTCCTCCCATATCTGTATGATTGGTTCATGCCATAATGCTTCTATATCATTGTCTAAATTGAGGATAAATATAATTAGTAGAACAGACTAAAGACAAAGAGACAGAGATAGGTTCATATCAACATCCTCTGAATGGTATTTTAGCCAAATACTATATTCCATTGTCAATACAGATCACCTCCCTATGTAAGAAACCTCTCACCTTCTTTCCAATTTTGTTTTTCCAACTAGTTATTTGCATGAATACTTTATATTCACAGCAACGGAGTTATTCAAAGTCTCCCAAACTGGCTCCCTTTACCACCAGTACCCCTGTTTTGTCTGGAAGAATAAAAACACTATAGTCATTTTAACTCTTTCTTCCCTTTTCTCCTTATATCTGGTCTGACACTAAGCCTCCAGTTCAGTGATCGTCAGAATTTCCCATGTCACACCCACACAGGAGATGATGGCATTTGAGTACTTGAGTGAACAAAAATAAATAAATAAAAAGGCTACTTGTGCCTGGAAGCAGTTGCTTGGTGGGGCAGTGTCCCCCAAAGCCCCCAAGGCCATAGTGGATCAAGATTTCAACTACCTATAACACCTGGGCACACACCAATTGGAAAGCCCAAATTTAATCCAATTTCTTCAAAATACCTCTTATATTTGCTTCTTTATTTTTATTTCTGCAGCTACTTTCTCAAGGCCACCATCTCATACTTGGATCATTATAACAGCCTCCTAAATGCTCTATTAACTTCCACTAAAATGTATCTTCCCTGGTGCCACTGGATGACCTACCTAACAAGTGCTTTTGGCATCCACCTACAATTGTTTCCAATTACCTATGATGGTCCAACCCTATTTTTTTTTCAGGATAATTTTCTCTCATGTGATAATCCTTTGGTTATTCTTTATAACTTTCTGATTCTTCCCTTATTATGTAACTCTCTGCATCTTCATCATCATCTGTCCAGTTCTGCTGGGAATCCTTTATTGTAGAACCTGTATCCCCTGCAATTTTTAGGTATTGTTGTAAACATGACATCTCAAATTCTGAAGTTTTACCAAAGCATTATAGTTCCTCTGCCTGCATATGCCACACCACACTACTCTCAAAGAGATTTGATGTAAATTAATGGCCTTTATTTTCTGTAGTTTCTCTGACTCTTTTGCCAGAGGTATTTAATAGTTATTTTTCTGTTCTTGAATTACTATAATATTAAAATCTCTAATACTTCCTTCAGTTTTTAAAGTCCAGAATGTCCAGTGAGTTTTCTAAGACATATTAGTCTCTTTAAATTAGATATCTAGTTCCATAGATCATCAAGTGATTTTCAAACCTATTCTTCATTTTAGAGCAAAGGAAGTAGCATGTTAATTCCCTCATTGATTCATGCTTGAGCTTTAACAACACAACTAAAATATCCCTTGGCACACCTGGAATTCATCCAGTATCTGGTTTAGAAAACAAACACGTAGCTTTTGGTCCTGGTGCTCTAAAACTACATTGCCCAATGCTATAACCACTAGCCATATGTGGCTGTTTAAATTTTAACTCATTAAAATTAAATTATCTGTGTGCAGTGGTGCACATCTGTAGTTCCAGCACTCAGGAGGCTGAGATGAGAGGGTCACTGGAGCCCAGGAGTTCAAGATCACCCTGAATAACACAGTGAGACTCTTTTTCTAGAAAGAAAGAAAAAAAAAGAAGGCTGGAGGGAGGGAGGAAGGGAAAAAAATGAGAAGGAAGGAAGGAAGGAAGGAAGGAAGGAAGGAAGGAAGGAAGGAAGGAAGGAAGGAAGGAAAGGGGGAAGGAAGTAGAAATTAGAAGTTCTATTCCTCATTTGCACTAGCCACATTTCAGATGCTTGATAGTGGGATGTAGTTAGTGGCTATAACATGGGACCACACAAATATAGGACTTTTCTATAATTACAGAAAATTATTCAAAGTATTGGATAATACTGCTCCAGGAACTTATCAACAGTTAGGACTTTTTTTGAGAAATACATATTTAATGTTATTTATGGCAACTGATGTTATATTAGCTACAGGGTTTTGTATCTATTTAATAGTTATCATGCATTACGATTTTCCTCATCATTTATTCATTCCTAATATGTGCTTTAAAAAGTTCTAACAAGTGTGTATGCAATAAAAAATGGCAGCTCCTATATAGCTACTTGGTCATCGGCACCATGATATGGAAAAAAAAAACCGGTTTAAGCAGTATAAAGAGACCAAAATGATTCTATAAACAAGTAGTCTGTCTATATTTCATGATTTTGGCCAAAAACGCTAAATGTAAATCTATGGCAAATTGTTAACACCCCCTCTGTTCCTGCTTGGACAGCTGTGGATGACATCTGCATCAAATCAGCCAAGAGCTATTTATTTTTGAAATAGGCATTCACCCCTTTCTAAGCCCAAAGGGTAAAAATGTCACCTTTGTTCATTTCTCAAGAAAAATATTAAGATCTTGCACTGGCTGTGAAAGGAAAAGCTGTTCCTCAGAGTGTTCCCTGTAATTCCCTCTTCATCTCATGCTTTTTGACAGTCACCATTTCTTGCCTCTGTTCTTAGCTATGATATGAACAGGAAAACAATTCCTTTTCTCCACAAGCTACGTTGGCCTCTTCTCTTACAAGGAATTTTAATGAATATTGAGTTCATGTTTATGAATTAGATGATTTTGGATTTTGTAATTGTTCCCTTGTATTTCAAGGGCTGCGGGCTCCTTTTCACAATAGGACTGTTAGAGGCAATTGGAACCCCATTACTAGGACATAGCTCAAAGGGAGACAACCAACGTGTGTGTGTGTGTGTGTGTGTGTGTGTGTGTGTGTGTGTTGAAAGAGAGAGAAAGGGGGAGAGAGAGAAATGCCCACCTGGAAGTCTTTTTTTATTTTTTAGTTGTAGTTGGACACAATCTTTTTATTTTATTTATTGTTTTATGTGGTGCTGAGGATTGAGCCCAGGGCCTCAAACATGCTAGGTGAACGCTCTACCACTGAGCCACTACCCCAGCCCCACCTGGAAGTCTTTAGAAGCATAAATTCAATTAAAACCAAACTACCTTGAACACTTACCTTTTCCCAGCCTTTTCATAGTTCTACACAACCAGACCAGCCGACAGAGTGCTGCTGTGACTACGGAGTGAGCATAAGATGCTATTAGATGACCTCAAAATAAGCCTGGAGGTCACACATTTGGAGTCCACAGTTACATACTTGAAGTCTCAGCCACAGATAACAGGAACCCTCGCACCTCCGAGAAATACATCTGGCACATGTGAGCTAGAGAAAGAGCAGAGCAGCGGTTCTCAAAGTGTAGCCAAAGGTCCCTGGGAACCACCCTTCCCCTTCAGACAATCCCCAAGGTCCAAAATACCTACAGAATAATACAAAGTTGCCATTCGATTTTTCATTCTCATTCTCATATGAGCACTCAGTGGAATTTTTCAGGGACCACACCATTATCTAAAAAAGCTATTAAGATATTCTGTCCTTTACCAACTCTGTATCTATGGGAGGCCATATCTTTATATTCATCCAAAACAGCATGTCACAACAGAGTGAAGGCAGAGCAGACATAGGCGTACAGCTGTTTTGTATTACACCCAACTTTAAAGACATTTGCGAAACTGTAAAACGATGCCATGCCACACAGTCAAGTTTTCATTTTGGAAGATATATTTTTCAAAGCGCATCATTCTTGTTAGTATGTAAAGTTTATTATTATTTTTAAATGGATTAATAAATTAATGAAAATTTCCTCAGTCATTACCCACATTAATAAAGGCTCTCTGGAGTCCTCCAATAAATTTTGAGTATTCAAAGCTGTCTTGAAACTAAAGAGTTTGAGACCACTGTGCTAGAATATGACCTGCGTAAGAAAGAAAGAAAAAAAGCAAATAGAAAGAAGCCTGTTTCTAGGCCAACCAGACGGCTCTTCTAAGGATGCCTACCATGGCTTTTCTCCCCATCAACTAATTAGCCACAGCTTTTTGGAGGCTACATCTAAGTCTTACTTTTTTCTTATAAACCAAACTATCGATTTGCCCAGCCAAATAATTCTAGCTCTTTGCAGTTGCATACAAACTCGTTTATTTTTTTCATAGAATGTTTACTTTTAAACGTCCCACTTGCAATAGCTTCAAATGAGGATTTAATGTTAATGTGAGAAGGTGGTTGTGTCTGTTGGCAGCCTGGGCTGAGGTTGGATGTTTGGTAACAGCATGTGAATGCTGCTTCTGAGGCCTGCTGCAGGACAGCTGTGGGTTATTGCAAAAAGAATGGATAGCCTGCTGCTCAAATTGTCCCCCAACTTCCTGGTAGCTTGTTATTTTTTTAGTTTCACATAACTTTTATTTTAGGTAGTATGGGCTAATGCTACCAAGAAGGCTTACATAAAATTGATCCTGATTTGATATAAGAATGCAATGTTCATTTTGATCAAAGCTGACTACTAAAGGCAATTGATATGCATGTGTATGTATGTGGATGTGGATGCTCTTAAATAGATATCATTCAGTCTCCCTCTTTCAGCCACTCTTATCTTTGGCTTAGAGAAAGTTCACCCTTGTCCATTGCAACACAGTAACCCATTTCTCAGAAGCTAAGGATGATAAGCAGTTCTGCACCCCTATAGCTTCTCTTCTGTCTTAAACCTGCTTGCGATCACTTTTCAAGACCCATCCCCTATGTGAAAAGCTGCTGTTACATCAGTGACCCAACCTTACCTAGACCCTTTTCAAAGGCTGATGGAGCAGTGGTCTCATGACAGAAGCTCAACTGGACAGGCTGTGGCTGGGACATGCTGACTCTGTGGGAACTTGGACTTCCCTATCTCAGCTCTTCCCTTTGTGAAAAAGAAACACTCTATACCTCTGCTCACCCCATGGTTATGGATGAATTTTGAGACTATTTTGCCTCTGAGCTTCTTCTTACCACTTTCTCTGTTGCTTACACTGTCCTCCTCATCTTCATCCCACCAAATCCTACTCATTCTTCAGGCAGCACTTCAGGGTCCCTCCAATGTGTAACAATTTCTCATAACTGCTCTACTTATTTGATGCCTACAATATACTGCCCTGAAAGTCATTGGACTACCAATTTTCCAGAAATACATCATTTGTTTTGCCAAACAGCCTGAGTTTCTTGAGAGTAGAGGTTTTATCTTATCTAACTTTTACCATAGCACCCAGTAGAAAGTTTGTCACCCAAAAGGTACTTAATACTCATTGTGTGCCAAGATCTATGCCAGGTACTTTAGAATGCATTTTCTCATTTAATTTGTGAACTTGAGGCTCAAAATGGTGAGGTGATTTTCCAAGGTAACATGGAAATCCAGGAGCAACAACAGCTGGGCCGGCAGGTAGAACTATTGGACCCTGAGCTAAGTACTTCTTTCTATTTTATCTGCACTGCCTTCCCCAATAAGTACTTCTTTGCTAATAGCTCTTGCTGCTCGCTATCTGTATCTTCCTCCTTATTCTAATCAATAAACATTACAATGAAAACTTGAGTATAGTTTCCTTTTAAAATGAAAAGATATCTGTACAAGATCACTGTGTTAGCTTTCCATTGCCGTGACAAAATAACTAAGATAAACAAAGGAAGAAAAGGTGTAGTTTGGCTCAAGGTTTCAGAAATCAGTCTATGGTCACTTTACATGTTGCTTTGGGGTCTGTTGTGGCACACACCTTCATGGAAGGAGTTTATGTTAAAGAAGGCTGCTCACCTTGTGGTGGCCAGCAAGCAAAGAGAGAAGTATTTCCTTAAGGGCACACAAACGATGACCTAACTTCCTCTCTCTAGGCCCCACCTTCTCAAGGTTCCACCACCTTTCAATATCACCACAGGCGAGGGACCAAGACTTTAGCTTGTGGGCCTTTGGGGAGTACTTAAGATCCAGACCATAGTAACTATGCTCCACTTTTATTATGATTAGCTGGGACAATCAGTTCTTTTATTTGCTCTACTAAAACTATAGTGCAGAAGTCCCAGAAATTCCAAAAAGGACATAAGAGGGTTGGAGTGGAGGAAATAAGTGCTGACAATCCCTATCGCTACTAAAGCAATTTTATTTTTTTTTTCTTTTTAGGAATTCTTTTTTTTTTAAATTGGATGTTCACAACATTACAAAGCTCATGACAAATCATATTTCATAGATTAGAATCAATTGGGTTATGAACTCCCATTTTTACCCCAAATACAGATTGCAGAATCACATCGGTTACACATCACATTTTTACATACTGCCATATTAGTGACTGTTGTATTCTGTTACCTTTCCTATCTGCTACTATCCCCCCTCCCCTCCCCTCCCATCTTCTCTTTCTACCCCATCTACTGTAATTCATTTCCCTCCATGTTTGTTATCCCATTCCCCTCGTAAACTCTTATATGTAATTTTGTATAACAATGAGGGTCTCCCTCCATTTCCATGTGATTTCCCTTTTTTTTCTCCCTTTCCCTCCCACCTCATGTCTCTGTTTAATGCTAATCTTTTCTTCCTGCTCATCCTCCCTGTTCTGTTCTTAGTTGCTCTCATTATATCAAAGAAGACATTTGGTATTTGTTTTTTAGGGATTGGCTAGCTTCACTGAGCATAATCTGCTCTAGTGCCATCCATTTCCCTGCAAATTCCGTGATTTTGTCATTTTTTAGTGCTGCGTAATACTCCATGGTGTATAAATGCCACATTTTTTTTATCCATTCATCTATTGAAGGGCATCTGGGTTGATTCCACAGTCTAGCAATTGTGAATTGTGCTGCTATGAACATCGATGTGGCAGTATCCCTGTAGTGTGCTCTTTTAAGGTCTTCAGGAAATAGTCCGAGTAGGGCAATAGCTGGGTCAAATGGTGGTTCCATTCCCAGCTTTCCCAGGAATCTCCATACTGCTTTCCAGATTGGCCGCACCCGTTTGCAGTCCCACCAGCAGTGTACAAGAGTACCCTTTTCCCCACATCCTCGCCAGCACTTGTTGTTGTTTGACTTCATCATGGCTGCCAATCTTACTGGGGTGAGGTGGTATCTTAGGGTGGTTTTGATTTGCATTTCCTTAACTGCTAGAGATGGTGAGCATTTTTTCATGTACTTGTTGATTGATTGCATGTCCTCCTCTGTGAAGTGTTTGTTCATGTCCTTGGACCATTTGTTGACTGGGTTGTTTGTTTTCTTATTGTCTAATTTTTTGAGTTCTTTGTATACTCTGGATATTAGGGCTCTATCTGAAGTGTGAGGAGTAAAAATTTGTTCCCAGGATGTAGGCTCCCTATTTACCTCTCTTATTGTTTCTCTTGCTGAGAAAAAACTTTTTAGTTTAAGAAAGTCCCATTTGTTGATTCTTGTTATTAACTCTTGTGCTATGGGTGTCCTATTAAGGAATTTTGAGCCCGTCCCCACAATCTGTAGATCGGAGCCAACTTTTTCTTCTATCAGACGGAGAGTCTCTGATTTGATATCTAGCTCCTTTACCCACTTTGAGTTGACTTTTGTGCATGGCGAGAGGAGGGGATTCAGTTTCATTTTGTTGCATATGGATTTCCAGTTTTCCCAACACCATTTGTTGAAGATGCTATCCTTCCAACATTGCATGCTTTTAGCCCCTTTATCAAATATACGATAGTTGTAACTTTGTGGATTAGTCTCTGTGTCCTCTATTCTATACCATTGGTCCACCCGCCTGTTTTGGTACCAGTACCATGCTGTTTTTGTCACTATTGCTCTGTAATATAGATTGAAATCTGGTATCGCTATACCGCCTGATTCACACTTCCTGCTTAGAATTGCTTTTGCTATTCTGGGTCTTTTATTTTTCCATATGAATTTCATGATTGCTTTATCTATTTCTACAAGAAATGCCGTTGGGATTTTGATTGGCATTGCATTAAACCTATAGAGAACTTTTGGTAATATCGCCATTTTGATAATGTTAGTTCTGCCCATCCATGAACAGGGTATATTTTTCCATCTTCTAAGATCTTCTTCTACTTCTCTCTTTAGGGTTCTGTAGTTTTCATTGTATAGGTCTTTCACCTCTTTTGTTAGGTTGATTCCCAAGTATTTTATTTTTTTTGAGGATATTGTGAATGGAGTGTTTTTCCTCATTTCCGTTTCAGAAGTTTTGCCGCTGATATACAGAAATGCCTTTGATTTATGTGTGTTGATTTTATATCCTGCCACTTTGCTGAATTCATTTATTAGTTCTAGTAGTTTTTTTGTAGACCCTTTTGGGTCTTCTAGGTATAGAATCATGTCATCTGCAAATAGTGATAATTTAAGTTCTTCTTTTCCTATTTTTATGCCTTTAATTTCTTTCGTCTGTCTAATTGCTCTGGCCAGTGTTTCGAGAACTATATTGAATAGAAGTGGTGATAGGGGGCATCCCTGTCTTGTTCCAGATTTTAGAGGGAATGCCTTCAATTTTTCTTCATTCAGAATGATGCTAGCCTGAGGCTTGGCATAGATAGCTTTTACAATGTAGAGGTAAGTTCCTGTTATCCCTATTTTTTCTAATGTTTTGAACATAAAGGGATGCTGTACTTTGCCAAATGCTTTTTCTGCGTCTATCAAGATGATCATATGGTTCTTATCTTTAAGCCTATTGATGTGGTGAATAACATTTATTGATTTCCGTATATTGAACCATCCTTGCATCCCAGGGATGAATCCTACTTGATCATGGTGCACAATTTTTTTGATATGCCTACTAAAGCAATTTTAATTTGTACATTTTAAGTAGAGATTTCCTCTGGGGGGGAAAAAAAAGTCTTCCACAGTTTTTTAAACTTTTGAAATCTGCTATAACCTAGTCTCAGATCTTGGGTACTGTTGCTTTGATGGGCATCCATCTCAGCAAAGACATTAAAATATGGCCTAACCATTGCTATCTGCCCCACAGATTGGAGAAAACACCAAGCACTGACTTAGGCAGGGCTTTCCCAGAACAACTATGCAGCTAGGAGGACAAACTCAACTCACCAATTCTATAACAACAAACAAACAAAAAATGCCACAGAGTTCTATATGCACCAAAATATCTCCTCCATTGGTCAGATATGGCAATGACTAGGTATCTATCCAAATAGCCTGGGGGTCTAAGAATCAGATACTCCAGAGGCTACAACCACAGCAGAACAGTACTGCATTTAGGGAATCAGAAGACTGGGAGTCAAACCAGTCTGAACTGAAACTAATTAGTTATTCATTTCTCTGCACCTGTGTTTGCCCATCATGGGAATGGAGATGAGAATTCTTATTTCACATCTTTAACAGGCTTTAAGTAAATGTCTTCTGAATAGGTGGGTGGATATGTAGATTGATGGACAGAGAGGCAGGTGGATGGAAGAATAGTCTTGTTGGGAGGGGGAGGTTTTAGTGATGAAGATCTATAGGGACTTGGGAAGTAATGGAAATTTTTACTACTTCAATACTGGCTGATGTTATGCGAGGAAAACCATAAACTTCTCTCTTTTTTTTCTAACTCCATAGCAAACGAGGCCAGAAAAGTCTATTTTAATTTTTTTCTGTGCTAGTACAAATTTTCAGTTAAAAGATGAATGAGGGGCTGGAGCTGTATCTCAGTGTCTGAGTGCTTTGCCTAATGTGTGAAAAACTGGCTTCAATCCTTAGCATCACATAAAAATAAACAAAACAAGAGCATTATATGCATGTACAACTACAAAAACTTTTTAAAAAGATGAATAAGTTCTGAAGATATAATGTGTAGCAGAGAAACTATAGTTAATAATAATGCATTGTATACTTGAAATTTGCTGAGAGAGTAGATCTTAAGTGTTCTGACCCCAGGAAAAAAGAAAGAGAGAGAGAGAGAGAGAGAGAGAGAGAGAGGTAACTATAAGTTACCTTTATATAGAGTGATAGATATGTTAATTAGCTTGATTGTGATAATCACTATATATATATAAAAATAATATACACCTTAAATATATACAGTATTATTTGTCAATTATACCTCCATAAAGCTGTAGGAGAAAACAAAGAAAAAACAAATAACAAAAAGAAAATCCATCATTAGTGACACACAAAATGCTTCTGACACTTTCCCTTCCTGCTTCCATGTTGAAGGACCCTCATGGTTACATTGACCCATTCAGATAATGCAGGATAGCCTCCCATGTCAAAGTTTATAATCACTTTCTTGAAAATTCCCCTTTGTCATGATTACATGACAGAGATTTGGAGGTAGAAGTCTAGGGTGGGGCTTGTTTTCTCCCTCACTGTAGGATGGTTTTGATTTTACTGGAAACACCACAAGGTAGTTTAGAAATTCTCGATCCTGGGCTCCAACAAATTCTGCTTAGATTGTCTGCAAACTGATATAGCTCAGATCAGTTATTAGTCTCTGCTAATGGCCAATGGCTAATTTCTGCTTGGATTTTCTCCATTTATGGCCACTGACATCACACAGCAGAGCCTGGTATTCCAAAACAAAGAACTTTAGTGCTATATATACATAGTGTTATGGTTTGGATGTGAAGTTTCCTCCCAAAGCTCACGTGTGAGACAGTGCAAGAAGAGGAGAAATGATTCGGTTGTGAGAGTCTTAACCCAATCAGTGAATTAATTCCCTGATAGGGATTAACTGAGTGATAGCGTGTGGCTGGAGGATATAGGAATTAGGGTGGGGCTTTGAGATATATATTTGTATCTGGAAAGTGGAGTCTCTGTTTCCTGATCACAGTGATGTGAGCTACTGCCCTCCACCACCCTCTCCCTCCATGATATTCAGCCTCACCTCAAGCCCCAAGGAATGTAGCCAGCCTTCTATGAACTAAGACCTTTGAAACTGTGAGCCCTCAAATAAACTTTTCCTGCTTTAAAGGTGTTCTGGTCATATCTTATTTAGTTACAGCAGAAAAAAAAAACAGAATAAAACATAACTAGTTGCCTCCATTCTGCACCTAGGGATGGTGTCCACTCAGTTGCAACTCAACCAGGTCCACGGTCCAGGTCCAAAGTCAAGTCTATCCTTGAATAAGGGAGTATCATCCTCTTTTTGCTAAAACACTCAGTTTATCATTCCAGGGATTCAAAGTTCCAGCATCCTGATGCGGCGAGCTCCAGCCCCAGCGGCATCCCAGCCGATGAGGTTAGACATTCAGACATGACTTGGTCCTTGGTTGCAGATACCTCTGACACAGAGATGAGACTCTCTGCCATGATAAAAGAAAAGCCCCTTCCTTCACTATCCCATTTAATTTTCAAACATTGCTGAGAATTAGAATGGTATTTAGCTAAAATCTCAAAGAAGCCATCAATAGCGGTGTTATAATTGTATTTTAAAATATTATTAGCTTGTAGAATAAAAAAGAAGAAAAGGAAATTATATCACGTATAAAAAAGAAAGAGCCCATATATTTTTGTCTTTTATTTTAATTTGTTAACCTCTTTGTTCAGCTGCTAGAATATTAAGGGGGAACACTACATTAGAAAACATTGACCCTAGTGATTTAACATTAAAGTTTCTGGCTGTTAGTATTTAGAAAAACAAGAACCTGTGATTTTACTTCCTCTTCCTTAAGTTCTGAAAAAAAATAACATCACATGGCTGTAGGTGACAATTTTTCTAATGTTGACATATCTATGGTATAAAGGGAAATCTTTGACCCATAAGAAGTTAAAATAACCGTCTCATTGTTTGATTGGTTTTGAGGAATTTTGAAAATAGAGGGGGAAAAAAACAATTTATCACCAGGAATTGGTAAGGATTTTTGTCATGTTTGCTTAAAGTCTTTTCTGATATAAAAGAATAAATAATATATAAAGTTGAATTCCAAACATCATTATTCTGGGTCTATTTTCCACTGTTACCTCCCAAAGACAGTATCTATAATAATTTTACTGACTTTCTTCGGGGACTACTTCTTTATCTACCAACCAAGGTCAGTCCTGCCCAAGCTGAATTGTGTGGCCAGGACCTCAAGTCCCAGAAAATGAAGAAAATGTTATTGCTCTGGTTAAAAGTCATCCTGTGGGCTGGGGTTTTGGCTCAGTGGTAGAGTGCTTGCCTGGCATGCATGAGGCACTGGGTTTGATCCCTAGCCCCACGTAAAATTAAACAAATAGATAAAGGTATTGTGTCCATCTACAACTAAATATATATATTTATATATGTAAAGTCATCTTGCGCTGCTGAGTCTTTTGCCTCTTGTCCCATTCCGGCCACTGATCTGGGGAGATGCATTATATGTGTGCCAAGAATAGACATTTTCACAGGTTGGCTAACTCTACAGTTCTCTGCTCTCTCAAAGTAAATGGACTTCCCCAGTGGAAGATACTTTGAGTTAGTCTTGCGTATTTCAAGAGACACAATTGTACAAAGAACTAGCCTGGAGAGTTCCAAAGGCTCATGATGTGCATATCATGGTTTGCAAACCTAGTGACTGCTGAGATCAGGCTGGTGACCAAAATGAGGGAAGCAGTTACAGGAAACTGTGGAGGCTTTTCAGAGTTCCAGCAAATTGTTGCACTGGGAAATCAGGCTTTTCACAGAAAGCCAGAAATTTGAATCGTTGAAGGCAAGATCAATCTAGTATTCACATGGTTGTTTCAAAGTTCAAAACTACAAAAAAGCTTAAACTGTAATATAGAAAACATTTTCATCCCCTTCACCTAGGTTCATCCAAAATTATAACAATTTTGCCACATTATATGTGTGTACATAAATTATTTCCTAGACCATTTCAAGGTAAATTGTGCAAATCATGACAGTTCATTCTTAGTATTTCCAGCATGCATCTCTTACGAGTATTCTCCCACTTAACCTGAGTATTATTAGCAAACCTGCAAAACATTAACAACTTATCATTTAACTGCCCATATTGAAAGTTCTCTGATGGTCTCCAAACTATTTTCTAATCTTTATTTGTTCAAGCCAGGATTAAATCAAGATTAACATATTGTATTTGATTATTATGTATCTTTGGAATCTTTTGATCTAGATAATTTCTCCATCTTTTATATTTTCAAAGCTATTTTTATTGGTTGGTGGTGAATATGATTTACATGAACATGAATGTGTTCTTATGTATGAATGTATGTGCTCTTTCTCTCTCTCTCTCTCTCTCTCTCTCTCTCTCTCTCTCTCTCATACACAAACACACACACACAAACACACACACACACACACAGCAATAAAAGCAGGTATACAGGTCAGGCTTATGTAGTGGGTTGTATTCTCTTTTGTATCAAAAGTTAATGTGGATTTTGATCCATATTGGTGTGTTCTCTTATCAGGCATTGAAAGATAAAAGATAGAAAATTCTTTCTTTCACTGATATTTAAGGAAGACCTGAGCACCTGACCTCATACTCTATTTTAAGGATGACAGAAGAAAGACACTTCTGGGAGTGAGGTAGTTATAAATGAAGCTTGCTGGACTCCACCCTAAACCTACTGAATCCAAACTTTGCACTTTAAAAATCACCACCTGTTATTCTTATGAACACTAAAGTTTGAGGACTATTCTTTTAAAGAATTACAGACAAACTAAGAACAGGACAACTTCTAATGGAACCAAGATGTAAATATCCTAACACATGATGCAGTCAGTATTCTAAGAGGCAAGAGGGAGGATCAGAGGAGACTTTGGTGAGGGAGGTGATTAACCAGGGAAAGAAGGAGGGGAAGAATGAGCCAACATGAGAGAAGAAGCAATACCCTCTGCACCTGGACAGGTGGTAAGGGCTTATAAAGGAAAGCCTTCAGGCCAAGTTAAGGAGTTGGACTATTATTTTTCTTTCTGAAGAGCTGAAGAGCTAACAAATGGCTTTAAAGCAAACATGATCCAGTTGATCAAAGAAAGATCATAATGACAGTCCTGCCAAGGGAAGATTCGAAGCAGAACATTGAGATGGAAATGTCCGATATGATCACCTATTAGGAGAGCAGTAGCGAGAGTCTCAGAAGTAAGCACTGAAAGACCCATGAAAAGTCATGCAGCTGGGGCAGAACAGGACAAGGAGAGACAGGCTTTGGCTCAGACAGGGACCTTAGTACACATTGCATGCTGAACAAAGGAACTTGCTAACAAAATCAAATGGGTGGAACCAACTTGTAGGGAACACTGTGGTTTTGGCCAGAGACACCCTTGTGTCCTTTGCCCATTTCTAGTCTCATAATTTTTTTCTCTCTTTTCACCAGTGGCCTGGTGGGTTCAAGAGAATTCACTGGGCCTAGGGAGAAATGATTAGAAACCTTATGCTTTAAGAAATTCATTTTTAATTTTCTATTTTTGTTTATATTTTATAGTAGATAACATACTCCTGAGATAATACATGTGTGTATTTGTTAAAAGAAAAACTTTGGGAAAAATAAATTATTTGAGCAAGAAATGAATCAGCAATTAGGTAGCAACCAGAACCAGAAGAGGTTCGGAGAGCTCACTGGAGCAGTGTGGGACAGCCTGCACAGGCTACACTGGGAAGAAGGACCCAATCTGCTGGACTGGTCAGAGTGGTCAGACCAGTTAGACTGGAAAATCCCTAGTGAGAAGTTGATTGACAGTTGCTGAGTGCCAAAGTCCCAGTTTTGTTTCATTGTTTACATTGAGCTTTGGTTTGCCAGCATAGGACCTATTACACCTCCAGAGCCATCTCATGGTAATTTGGTCTTGCAATTATATTTGCTTATCTTGGGGTTCATTAATAAATATTCACATATTAAGATGTACACTCATATATTAAAATCTTTGATAGCTATTTTCCTGGATGACAAAAGATCAGGAAAAGAAGGACCAAGAAAGAAGGGGGAAGCAGGTACAGTTCTTTTTCCCCTACATGTCCAAGATTGCTGACTCCTTTCATAAGTATTTTTTCCCCTGATAAAACCCCATCTGGCAAAACCTCCTGGAAGTTATTCAAATCCCTTATGCCTTTTCCTAATGAGAATGTATTTCTAGATGCTCAGAGGCAAAAAACTCCTTGACATTGACCAGATAACTTCTTGTTTTTCTGAATAGCAAAATAAGGAACAAGTTGGGGAAGGAACAAGGACATTGAGATCAGAAGGAGGCAGGGCAGAGGAAAATAGAAAAAAGCCACCTTTTCTTTTTCTTTTTCTTTTTTTACATATTAAATAGGAGCCAGTCCTGCACCATGATGGTGAAATGTTTCTCTATATGTGCATGAGTTTTGAGGTGAGGAAGAAAAAGTAGCTGCTAAAGTCAGGAAAAATAAGCAGAACGCTCTTTCTTTTATCCTCCTCTAAATAATCCATTCTCATTTTAATTACCCATGTGTCTGGGCACAGAGTGGTTTCTGACAGTGGACAGTGAGCTCACTTGAGGAATGTACACCTTTGATGGACTGTGATCAAGATGCAATTGGCTTAAAGACAAAGCTCTTGACAAACAGATGTCATCAGGGCGATGTGAGCTTTCCAAAGGGCATGGATTAATTTGAACTTCATCTGCTACTCATTAATCTTGGCAGTGGCAAAGGCTTGGTTCCACTGCCAAATCCACTCCCTTGCTGAACGAGCAGAGGTAGAGCCCTCCCCAATTTGTCTTCAGGTCCCTGGAGTAAAGCAAACCCTCAGGACTGTGTTGAAGCCTGACCCAAAGCCAGATCATTTTCATTCCCAAAATCATGCGTGGTTATTTACTTATAATAAATAAGTATATTTATTTATAATAAATAAACTTCCTTTTTTTCTGAGGAAGTTACTGTAGTCTTCAATGGCAAAGCAGAGCTGGCATGGCCATTGAAAACAGATGAACTCTTCTTGAAAGACAACTAGGGTAGACATCAATTTCATGTTGCTTACTCCTTTGAGAACAGAATATCAACTTCATCATTTTTTTTAAGTTATGGGGGAGTGTTATCATTGCTAAAGTGAGAACATAACATTAACCTTTTAAACGTAATAATTAAATATTGTACTTACAAAAATTTGTACTTACAAAATATTGTACTTACTTTCTGTTTTTAGCAATGAAATGAGTACAATATTTAGAGAACAGAGAAGGAAGTATAAGAGGCAATATGATAAACAGGTCAACTCCTCAAAGTAGACGTTTTGCTGATCAGTTGGTATAGGGTAGAGATGAGGGTGGAATAAGATAGGGATGTGGGAGAACCCAGTAATGCAATAAAGATAGAAACCCTGGCACTCTAAGTAGGTCCTTGATGCCTGGAGTGGCAAGCTTAGGGTGATGCCTGAGAGTAAATTGGCTCCCCCATCTACCCTACACCCCCACCCACTCCCTAATTATCCTACATAGTGTTTTATTTCCTTGTGTTGTACAATAGAGCAGCTCAGGGTGGGGGAATAAAAGGCTAGTATTCATGTCCACAAAGAATGAACTATTCATTTAGATGTCCATCATTTGCTTAGAATTTCTCTTATGTGGGGGAGGGGAAGCCCTGAACATTTAATAAAACATCCTCAAGCTCTGAAGTGTTAGTTACAATTCTATAGCAGATGGAAGGCCTGTTATTTTATTTAAGAAAACTTTGAGGGATTTTATTTTATTTTATTGCTTAGGTCTCCCTATAATGTATAAAAGCCTTTAGTGAGGAATAGCCACAAAAATAATAAAAACCTCATATTCAAATAGTAACCCAATTTTACATTATCGTTTTCTTTAGAAACATAATGCAAGCAATTCTTTCCAACTTTGCCTTCAATTAACACCATCTAAAGCATGTACAGAAAAATATGCCCCTTGCATTTTGTATTCTTTCCTCTAAATGAAGAGGGAACATACTAGTGCTGCTACATGGTGTCCTGAAAATCTACATGGTTAGAAGACATTCTCTCTTTGCTGCATCTGACCATTCTCAGAATGTGGACATCCTGGGAAGTGTCAATATCACTCTGAAGGGACATACAGTTATGGTGAAAGGTCCCAGAGCAACCCTGCGAAAGGACTTTAATCAAAACAGTGTAGATCCCAGTTTCCTTGGGAAGAAAAAGAGGCAGATGGTGGGGAAATAGAAACTGGCTACATTCTCAGCGCTATCCATCATCACCTACCATGGTGAGCAGGGTGCTAGCTGGGCTTCCATTAGAAGACAAGGTCTGGGTGGGCTGGGGAATGGAGCTCAGTGGTAGAATGCTTGCCTATGCTGCCTGAGACCCTGGGTTTGAGACCCAGCATGACAAACACACACACAAAGAGGAGATCCCTGTATGCTTATTTCCCCCATCTATGTCAGCATTCAGGTCTCCTGTTAAAATCTGAAATTTCTTGATTAAAAAAAAATCTATGGAGTATACATGAGGCCAGGTGTAGCTTGTTCAGTATCTCAAGTCCAGAAAGATGAGTTAATCCTTGAATAAAATAACATTGAACTTGCTTTGCATTCTGGTGCACTAATTCATCAAACCATATAGGCTTTTTTTTTTAAAGCACATCAGAAAATTTGGGGGGGAGATACGTTGGTCTTTGAAAATGGAACAGATAAGTAAACTGATGAATAAGCTCTAAGAGTTATGCAGCTACAGCAATAAGATCCTAGTAAGACAACTTTCTGATTTTTTAATGATGTAATAAAAATATATATTGAAAAACATGTTTTTGTTGGCTCAGAACATAGGTTGCACATATTTTGTCATATAGTAACAAATTTACACTGAAAATATTTTTTTTCTCTCATCGATTATAAGCCACATAACATACAGTGCCAAGGTAGAATCAAATGAGTTATCATCATAGTATGTTATTATTGGTGTGAAACAATAATAGATTTGCCACATTGTTTACTTTATGAGTAAATTTTTTTATGAAAATTGGGACAATTGAGTACTTATTAACATGTAAATGTGTGTTCTTCCATGTATTTCAGGAATATGTCCTCATATTATTAAACTCATGTCATTTTAGTTGATTAAATATCCAACCCTATTCCTCTAAATTAAATTTTGGACTTCTTATTATAACCAAGAAACTTTTTATTAAATCTTCAAAACTTTTCAGGCACTGTTACTAAGCATAGCTACCATTTGTATCAAACAAAACTTTCAAAATTTTAAATTGAAACTTTCTAAACATATCTACTTTTTTCCCGCCATTTTAGAAAGCAAAAGTTTTAAATGTATATACCTTAACATGCAGGTGATAAGAGACATAAATCGATATCTTCCCTTTCCTAGGACAATTGTGTAAAAAAGCAACAGCTCCACAAACCAGCAAGTTACAGTCATCTTGTAATAAATTAATTCATTCACAACTTATATAACATGCCTTCTGTAAGCCAGTCAATGTACTAGAAACCAGGAATCAAATATACTATTGTGCTCACTCCCAAGGAGCTCTAGTGGGAAAAGACAGATACAACTCTGAAAATTAAAAGAGTGCAGAAAGCTGGTGGAAGGATGCCTGACCCAGGTTTATGGGACTGAATTCAGAAGGAGGTGAAACCTACACAGGGCTTTGAAACATGAGTAGGAGTTAAAACAGTGCAAGAGAAGAGAGGAAGGGGAATTCCATGAAGGCAGGCCATGTTCTTTGTTTTGGTAGATTGTTTTATTTTGTTTTGGGCTTTGGAGGAAGGTTGGTGGAGGGGGGAAGAAATAGACAATTGTAAACTCCAACAAGGACTCATTCATGGCCTGAGATCAAGTGTCCTGTGTTGGGTAAAGTCTTCCTCTTCTGCCTCTGCACTACAGCAATTCCTTCCTCATATTTTTTGGCCCTTTATTGATACTTTGAGTTTCTCACTCATCACAGTGTGACATGGTAACTTAGACATTCTAGTCTCATTGGTGGTTATACTACAGGTTTGTTTGCAGTAAAAGAGGCCCAGGAAAGACTGAGTTTTAAAAGTTAATCTTCTCTTCCTTCTTGTGTTCTCTCCCTCAGAGCTATACAGCAAAAAGACACAGTAGGATTACTCCCAGTTCCAGGGCCCAGTCTCTTTATATCTTCTGGCTCTGCCATTCCTAGGGTATTGCCCTGGTCATCGGTGGCCCAGAATGGCCCAGGTACCCACAGCAAGCCAACCAACGGGGGTGGGGGGCAGCATGATGAGCTCTACTGCAGAGCACCACCAAGAAGCTACATAAACCACTTCTGCTTAGAGCCCACTGACCAACACTTACTCACGTCGCCACATCTGATGGCTAGAGAAAATGCCTTAGATAGTTGTGTGCCTACTGAAAAGCAGAGCCTTCTTAGGATAGAACAAGTCTCAGCAACCTTCTTCTGCAAAGGGCTAGATAGTAAATAGTTCAGGCTGTGTACAGTCCTGTCAAGACATCATCTCCTCCTCCTCTTTTCCCTTCTCCTTCCTCTTATTTATTTATAGTCCTTTGAAAATATAAAAGCCCTCTTTTTCTTAATAATAGGACAGATTTGGAAGGTGTGCTATAGTTCATGACCTCTATTGTGCATGAAGGGAAAGTCATGGTGGGAGGATAGTGGACTTTTTCTCTGACCTAACTTCTACACGATCATAAACCACCACGAGGAAGACCCTGCCTTTACTCAACTTTCTAGTCTGAGTAAAGTTCTTGGGCCACACAGTAGGTGTTTCATGTTTATGAATGGATGGATAGGTCGATGGATGGGTGGGAAGAAGAAAGGCAGAGGAAGTTAATTTAACAACCACAATATCTTAAAATTCCACTTAGTCCCAGTGGGAATCTCTGAACACTCCATCTTCTGTAGAGTTAGAAGAAAAGTCAGAAAGGCAGCAGTAAGAAGTGAGTCCCTGGGCTCTCCAGGACATGCCCCATCCCCTCTCAGGTGATAGAGTCCAAAGCCCATTTCACCTGCAGACTGCAGACATAGTTAGAGTTCCACTTATTGGAGTGGACCTTCCTAGAGCAGAGCCCCTCTCCTTGACCACCACTGCAAATGACAGCCCTGGGTGTGCAGGGCAGTTATGGGACCCAGGGCTTTACAGATTGCTCCCCCTTGAATACCATGGTGGCAGGCAGGAGGGCCTTACTTTTTGTCCATTTAAATATCACATGCTTGTCGGGAATGTCAGCAGGAGCATGAAGGCTGAATAGACAATTTTTAGTTTCCTCTTTCTCCTCCTTGCTCAATATCCTGAGGCCCTAATAGAACATTTCTCTGGTCTGTCAGCCTGGCAAGGAGGGGTGGGGTGGTTCACTCAACCATCCCTTTGGGAAAACCCCTGCCAGGCTTCAAAATTGCCAATGCTCTTGGATTCTGCATGGAGAGCAAATGCAGCAGGCAAAAGTGAGGGGAACCCAGGCCTTTGCCTCGCGAAGACCCATTAAATGAGGCCACCCTACCACCTTCTTCTGCAGGAATCAGGTAACAGCTATGCCCAGGTTTCTTCTTTCAAAGAAATGTGCTAAGTTATACTGCAAGAAAAGATACCACCAGCCGGCTGCGGTGGCACATGCCTGTAATCCCAGCGGCTCTGGAGGCTGAGGCAGGAGGATTGCAAGTTCAAAGCCAGCCTGAGCAAAAGTGAGGTGCTAAGCAACTCAGTGAAACCCTGTATCTAAATAAAATACAAAATAGGGCTAAGGATGTGGCTCAGTGTTCAAGTGCCCCTGAGTTCAATCCCAGTACCATAAAAAAGAATAAAGAAAGAAAAGAGAGCACCTTCAAAATTTGGCAGCACAGGTTCTTCTGACTGAATAACTAAAAAGAAAGGCATATTCTGTTGCAAAAAAGCAGAAGAGATGGTCACCAGAAACTAAGACTCAGCCTCCTTGTAGCCAGAAGGGTGATAGGCACATAGCCATGGGGCCAGGAGCATGCCTGTCACTTGCTCCTTCGTAACTGGAGAGGGCTTCTCTTGCACTGCAACCTGCGGTGCCGTTGGTGTTAAATGATGTAACAAAACCAGAGATGTGGCCCTATTCCTGCAGAGCTGGGCACACATGATTTAATTCACCCTGGCTCCTAACAAATGTGTACTCATCCTTTTGATGAGGAAAAACTACTTTCAATTGTCCCCAAACCTTAAGATCTGCCAGGGTTGGAGATTCATGTGAGTTTTCTATACAAACCAGGAAAAGAAGCCTCACTGCCTGGAACCCTGCCTTCTTAGAGCTGAGCCTGGCAAACCAGATCAATGCTGACGAACAACTGCAAGTCAGCCACAGAAGCCTTTCAGAGCCACCAATAACTCCACATTTTGTTTGTAGATTTTGGTTCTCTTGTATGTATTGCTGCTGATTCATGAGGTCTTTTCTTTCTTTTTTTTTTTTTTTAACAAGATTAATAGGGAAGTAACTAAAAACGAACGGGCCTCTGACTCTGCCTTCTATGTGCTGTGTGACTCTGAGAGAGGTTTATATCATCTCTGTGTCTGAGTTTTCTCATCCTAAAAATGGGTATAAGAATAGTACTGACCTCATAGTTGTTGTGAGGATAAACTTTTGGACTCTTAATATGTATTGCTATGTAGCACTGATTAGTCATATTTGCTATTTGAAATATTTTTGTCATTAGATTCAGATTATTTTTGTGTAGAAAAATAGATGAGTATATCGCCCCAAAGACAAAGGCTTGGTGGTGTTTATGCTCAGAGACTGCCTGAGGAGGCTTTATCAATATCAAAACATGTGCATATAACAAGGTGAGACACAAATTCCAAATAGTCTGACACCCCAAGAAAATAATGACATATGATAGAGGAGAAGGACAGGTTTTTTTTTTTCCTTTTTAAATGAAGTAGGATTTTTTATTAGCTTTATTTTGTTTATTTCGTTTTTCTTTCTTTCTTTTTTTTTTTTTTTTTTTTAATTTGGTGCTGGGGATCAAACCCAGTGCCACACGCATGCTAGCCAAGCTTTCTACCACTGAGCCACAACCTCAGTCCAGGACATGTCCCCCCCCCAATAAAACCACATCTTCAAAAATATGTCATTAAAGGGCACCGTTTATAGCCTTGGGAATTGTGGCATTTTCCAAGGTCTCCCTGGAGAAGCTGTTCTGCTATGTCAGGAAGGAAAGGCTGGGAAGGATTCTACTTCCCTTGGGAAATCATCTCAAAGGTTCAAGCCCATGCTGGTCATTTGTCATTTCCATCCATTTATTTCATGACCACTGGGCTCCAACTCCCCCCAGTTCCCACTGCGATATGCTGACCTGACCCTGGACTATCTGGAAAATGCCAGTCTTGAAACTGACAGCCGGCTTGCAGAGCAGTCACACTGACATCTAGTGGCCTGAAGGCTAAGCACAGATGATGCTCAGAAGCTTTTACCAGATTTGAACATCATGTTTTCCGCCATTTGTATCACCTGATAACCAGAGGGAGGCAGGGGTGAGAAAGTGTGCGTCTGAGATGTGGCAGGGCTGCCTCTGAGGGAAGGTAGAGTGAACTGAGGCTCCACCAGGCTCCAGCTGGGGGCTTGAGTGAATGGACACACTGCTCCACATCTTGGTTTCTTTATCTGTAAAACAGGTAACAGGAATTTGTTTGCTGATTTGTTAGGAGGGGATGGCACAGGTGATAGGACCTGGACCGGAAGGCAGCCCACAGTGTCCTTGGATCTTGACGTGACTATGTTTGAGATCAGGTCTTTGTGTAGCTGACAGGTATGTCACCAGTCTGCCAGCACAGGAAGTGGGGAGCCCACTGGATGAGCAAGTAGAAAACCCTGACCTTGTCCTAGCATGTGGCTTTAGACAGATCACCTATCCTGTTTCTTTCCTGTAAAATGAAGGGCTTAAATTCACTGATGTTGAGGTTTTTTTCTTTCTCCAACACTGTGACTCTAATGTAAGGTTTCCAGTTAAAATGGGCCTGTCTGTGTGGCCCATTTTTATCCCCCTTCTTTTTACCACAGCCCAGGGCTCAGCCTGTCCCAGGCATTTATTATATAACAACCAGCTGATGGAAAGTGGAGGTTGGAATAGCCTCTGCATTGACTGCTAGGAACAGATGGAGTGCATAGCTGGTCAGGGATGCAAATCCAATGGGAAGTCCTGGAAACCAAAGAATATTCCTCCATCAGAAGCTGGACTAGAATTTTGCTGATAAATTTGAAGAGTTCAGGGCTTGTCCCATTTTTCACCTATGCAAACTAGCCTCTGTTCACAGGTAGGAAAACCATTTAGGTCTATTCAGGATATGCCTTGTTAATCATGTCATTGAGACTTAGTCTCAGGTGTTGGTGGAACATCACCTGATCTTCCTTCCAAGGATAGGTTAAAAGCCACTAGAGCTCACCTGCTGCCTGTGACTAATCCCTTGCTTTATCTTTCTGATAACCCCAGCTGGGATGTCACCACGGAGAGGGGCAGCAAATGGTGGCCCAGCAAAGGTAATCATGAAATGAACCTTCTGCCCTTCTTCCTAAACTTCATCAGTGTAGGCATCTGGACATTCCTAGAACTCCAGCACAAAGGCATTTGGGGATTCCATGAAGGGTAGGTGTTAGTTTCCTGTGACTGCTGCCACAAAGTACCACAAACTGAGTGACTTCCAACGACAGAAGTGCATTCTCTTCTGAGTCTCAAGTTAAGCTGTCTGTAGGGCTCAGTCTGAAGGCCCCTAAAGGCTCCACAGGAGAATCCACTTCTCATTTCATCCAGCTTCCAGTAGTCCCAGGCGTTTCTTGGCTTCTGGCTTTATCACACCAATCTTCATTTCTTTCTTCAAATATCCTCTCTTCTGAACTTTGGAGGGACACTTCTCATTGAATGTAGTGCCTTCTGGATTTAGTGCTGTGAGGATGACATCATGGCATGTTCCTTAATTTTATCTGTAAAGATCCCTTATCTAAATAAGGTCACATTCACGGTTTCTGCGACACGGTATATCTTTCGGGGGTAATGCTATCATGCAAACTACCACAGTGGATGTGGAAGACGGGCCAAATTTATAAAGACAAGCAACTAACAGCTGTACCTCAATCCTATCCACTCATAGGAGCCCAGGGCACAACCAGAGGGGCCCCAGTTCTTAACATGGAATTTTCACAATTTTGGCAGGAGCCCATCAGTAAAGGTGATCAGAAGAGAGCAGGGGGGATCCAGAATCCTAGTGGCTTTTAATCACTTTTGCATCTGAATATACCACAGGATGCCACGCCCTCCCCTCTCGACCCCAGCCTGGCTGGGCTGGTGAAGCCTCAGAAAGAAACCCTCAGAGGAGCAGAGGAGTATGGATTAGAGCACATGGTGCATCCAGCCTGGAGAAGAGAACTCCCAGGTTGATGCTACTAAACACTGTGCCTCTTGTCTTACAGAATGCTTTCACTGTCTCCAACTCAAAGAAGAAACCCAAATTATTTATTTACCTTATCAATTAAAAATATAGCTTTAGGACTGAAGATGTAGCTCAGAGGTAGAGCACATATCTCACATGAGTGAGGCCCTGGGTTTAATTCCTGGCGCATTCTCATGCATGCGCACGTGCACATGCACATACAAACATACTTTACAGTTGTACTTAGGCATCTCAAATTTTTTAAAAAATTATTTTTATTCAAGTTAGGTATCCGACATTGATCCATTGCTAAATTAATTAAGTGGTCTTTTTAATACTCCTCCAAACACTGGTTTTTAATATCTTTACTAAATTTTTGTATTGTGATGAATATACATAAAATAAGATTTACCATTTTAGCCATTTTTTAAGTGTACAATTCTGTGATGTTAAGGGCATTCACATTATTGAGCAACCATCACATTATCCATCTTGGGAACTTATTCATCTTCCCTGAAATGAAACTCTGTACCCTTTAAACACTAACGCCCTGTTCCCTCTTTCCCCTGGCAGCTACCATGATACTTCCTGTCTTTAGGAATTTGGCCACTGGAGGTAACATATAAGTGGAATTCACACAATATATGTCCTTTTAAACTGGCTTATTTTACTTAGTATAATGTGCTCAAAGTTCATGTTATAGTATATGCCAAAAAGACCTTCCTTTTTAATCCTCTATAATATTCCAATTATAAAGTGCGAATATCCACACTTTGTTAATCCATTCATCCATCAACAACGGCTTGAGTTGTTTCTACCTTTTGGCTATTATGAAAAATTCTGCTCAAATACTTCTTGAGTCCCTGTTTTCATTTCTTTTGGATATACAGCCATAAGTGGAATTTCTGGAACACATGTTAATTCTGTTTAATTTTTTGAAAATCTCCATACTGTTTTCCACAGCAACTGCACCATTGTATATTCTTGTCAGCAGTGCACAACGATTGAATTTCTCTGATTTCTCACCAACATCTGTTATTTTCTATTTTTTTTATAATTGTCATCTTAATGGATGCAGTTTAAGTTTTTAATTGAAAGAAAATCTATTTAAAATTAATATGACTTATTGCAATAGTTTCATCCCTTCAAAAAATCATTTAGTCACTAAATATCAAAAAACAGGAAGAAGTTTGCTGTGTTTTGCTTTTTATTTCTATTCTTTGAATTAACCATGTTTTAACATTTTTTCACATTATCCTGACAGGAGTTATGTAGAAATGTATTGCCATCAATTTGTTTTTTGCTATGGAAAATCTTAAATCTCTCTCTCCTGTCGTATCTGTTTTGCACCCTTCTTCAACATCCTTAAGTAATAAGTTTGAAGCTGACGTCAAATGGACAATAAACACCATCCCATGCAGACAATGGATAAAGCAAGATATACCCCAGACCCCTGAACCCACAGTGGGATAACTCATTTTACTGACTCTAGTGGGCAGCTATTTGGAGCCAGTTTGTGCTAAAAGAGACCTAATTGTAGTCATCTCCCTGAACATCCCATCCCTATGTGGAATGCACACAGAGACCCATCACTTAAAAGAGCAAGCAGAATAGTTTGTCTCAGTTGTTTTCCCCTTCTACTTTGCCCATGAAATTGCAAGTCAGTCAGGATGTTTTGGTCTTGAGTCCTATATCTTCTATGTCTCATTGCTCATCTCAGATTTGCCATGATCACAGCCATAAGTAGAACAAAAGTTATCATTTCCTTTGCAATGGTTAAGGCTTTTTGGACAGGTTAATAACTAGGGCTAAGTGGAAAACTTTTTGAACCAGAATAAGAAACTAAAATATTTTGCATATCGGGTGAGAGTTTAAACTCAAATAATAACTACACAAAAGAGTAATGAAATTCATATCTATGTCACATTAAAGTAGGCACAAAATTTAGAACCAGAACCCCGAGCTGGTTCTCATCTCTGCCACTTGCTAGCACTTACATGTCTCATTATGCCATTCCATAATAATAAGAATTAACCAGGCATTGAGAGAACCAGACGAATATGGTGTTTGTACTATAAAATGTGATGATTAGTTCTAATGATGGAATTAGTAATACGTGTAAAATACCAAAATCTAGAATCTTTTTGCTGATTATGTAATGAGTGTAAATAAGGAGTATATGTAGAATTTGGGAAGAAAAAATATTAAGATGATCTGTATCCCCAGAATAAGTGATTTTATTAAAGCACAGAGTGTAGACTAGATAGTGGCAAAGTAAAACATATTATAGCATATAAGCACGGAGTGTCCAGATCACTCAGAAGATGAATGGGTGGATAAGTGAGAGCTCAGAACTACTGAAATCATGAAGCACCCTGTAAAGATGAGGGATCCTTGCAACAGAAGGTGGCTTGATGCTAAGAGTAGGATGCACGCCATGAAAAGCTTGCAATGAAGAACATCCCAATTATAATGAGAAATGGTGCAAAGTGAAGAGCCCCCTGGGGACAGAGGTGAGGAAAGTTGTTCAGAGTCTTGCTACTGTGCAAGAGGTGTGAAGTGTTTGCATCTCTTAATCATGAATTCTAAATCCTGCATGTCTTTTCTTCAGAGTTCAAGAAGGGAATGAGTTGGTGGGGCAGGGTGGGGTGGGGTGTGGTCAGAGAGAAGAGGGAGGAGGCCTGCACTGATATCTTCTAAAGACTGAGATTCAAAATTGCATCCATTTCTGTTTGTGAAATCTTCCATATTCTCCATTTCATGTCTAGTTTTCATTTTGTTTGTTTAAAAAGGTTAGAATTAATATTTTGTTGTCATTTCTAATCAGATGGCAATTGGGTATATACCTCCCATACTTGCAACAGTGGGTGGCTTGGTGCTAAGAGTAGGATGTATACCTATTCTTTATACTTCCTACTTTTATACTTACATAGCATAATTTAAGCTTCCTACTTTTCATAAATTAAGAAAAAATACAAGTTTTAAACAGGTAACGGCTGGTTAAGTTTTTCAGAAAACACAATTAGACGAATTCATTAATGGCGTCTTCAAGCTTTTCCTTATTAGCTCCAGAAAACTCACCTACCTTTTGACCCATTTTTAAAAACTGGAAGGTGGGCATGCATTTGACTTCACGCTCCTTAGCAACACTCTGACAGTCGTCCCTATCTATTCCGAGGAACAACACATTGGAATACTTTTCAGAGAGGGAATGAAAGAAAGGCTTGATGATTTTGCAAGGCTAGTTTTCGCAAATCAAACTCTGGATCCTTCACCGAAGATCAGCTGCCACCTGTCTTGGTTTTCTTGTGGAAGCCTTCCTCTTCTAAGCAGTTCTCTTCACAGAGATCTTTTCACACGCTGAGAAGGAAGTCTCTAGAAAACCCCATAGATGGCCTCATCCCTCCACCCCCACCCACTCCATGTAAACCATGAACTTTCAGTTTCTGACCTTTGTCGGTGAAGAAAAGCATCCAGGCCCAGGAATGTGTGTGTGTGTGTGTGTGTGTGTGTGTGTGTGTGTGTATGTGTGTGTGTGTGTGTGAGAGAGAGAGAGAGAGAGAGTCAGATATGGATGCTGATGAGAGAAAAGGAGTATAATATTTCTATTTTATTTTTCCATATCAGAAAGTATCTTTCTCAGTCATCAAAAATTTTTATTTTGAAATTATTTATTTGAACAGGGTCTAGCTAAGTTGCCCAGTCTGGCCTCAAATTCACTATTCTCCTGCCTCAGCCTCCTGTGTAGCTGAGATTATAGGTGTGCCCCATCCTACCCAGATCAAACTACATATTTTTGGCAAAATAAAGTTTCTTTTGCTGGTTTATGCTATTTGTATATGAAAATAGAACAACTACAAGAAATGGTAGCTAAAATTAAAGCCTCTGAATTAAGATAGAAATTCAGGAAAAATTAAGAATTTATACTGTTTTATAGAGTGTACATTAAACATTAATGTAAGAACCAAATTAGCCACTAACAAGATATCTGTGAAAGTACTTTTTCATCATCCACAAATTCATTAGTCAAATGTTAATTCTTCAGAGACCATCTTCTAATTTGGTATATTCAGTTAATGCAGGCTAAAGGAACTTAAGAAATCCTAAGCAAATATAAGCTAAATTTGCTGTTAAAAAAAAAAACACTTAAGATGGAATAACTAACATAAATAGTTTTGGAACTTTCTGTCACCCCAAACTAGTTATATCCTACACTATATTCTCCACATCCTAACACCACTCAATTTGCATCAAAAAATAAATTAAAAACTAATAGG
Source organism: Spermophilus citellus (assembly GCF_964194105.1). Lineage (NCBI taxonomy): Eukaryota > Metazoa > Chordata > Mammalia > Rodentia > Sciuridae > Spermophilus > Spermophilus citellus. The sequence continues at coordinate 270,780,262 of NC_138182.1, read as the reverse complement.
ATGACCGACTTTAGAAAAATACAAAAAAATCATTTAATTTCCTCATCTGTTTATGTTGAAGCCATTGAAGGTCTTACCAAAGTCATGCCAAAATTGTATTTGCACAGGAACTATTTAGTAGGATAGCAAGGAAGAGAAGGTCTGAAGTTTTTAATTTGTAGAAGGATTGTCAAACTCCTGCTCTCTAAAGACAGAGTATACCCAAAAATCCATATACTTTGAGAATAAAAGGCAACACTTTTTGAGAGGTGGCCGGTAGCCATAGAAGCTTTACAACTTGTTCCATTTTCTTGTTTCCTCTACTTCAATTCACTCCAGAAGAGAGAACTCAGCTGAACAAGGAAATTGGCCAGCACAGCAGGTGCCTGGGATAGCATCCATCATTGCTATAAGTCACAGGGTTTTTGTGAAGGCACCTAGGTTGTTGGCCTAATGAGAAAGGGCCAAGCATACACAGCACCCAAAGAGACCCCATACACGCCGGGTATGTTGTTCTGACCGTATTACACCTCGCATTGCAAGCCATTGGGACAGAACATGGCTGGCTATTGCTGTTGCTGAGTTGCATCTTGACCTTCAAAAGTCTCAGAGAGCTGTCACAATCAGGGCTGTCACTGCTGCTTCCGCCACCAGCTCCTCCTACCCATGCCCGGCATCTGCAGCAGCCTGCTCCTGCCCCAAGAACTCAATTTGTGGTGAGAGACAAGTTCCCACATCCTGTTGAAAGAGGCCTGGTGCTGCCTCCAGTTTCAGAGGCTCAGCCTACTGGACCCCATCACAGCCCATTCACAAGTAAACGGAGGTCCTATCAGAGATCGGTAAGAGTGGGTTATGAGTAAGGAGTTAACACAGAAGCTGAGGAATCGTTCTCAACTACAAGCTATGTGATCCACCGTAGTCCATCAGCCAGTAGGTTTAATGCTTTTGACGGGGAGCAATGTGCCAGGCCTTAAGGGAATGGTTGCGGGACAGTGTGGTTGTTGAAGAGGGGAAAATAAAACCAGATTCCTGATTGTACATCTCCCTAGGGAAACTGTCCACTTGAAGTATGTCAAATATAATTTAGTAACATAAATATTTAGATAGTGTTAATAGGAATGAAAAAGTTCACTTTTTTTTTTTTTTTTTTTTTTTTTTTTTTTTTTTTTTTTTACTATCTGTAATTAGAGCTTGTCCATTATCATATTTGTGAAGGGTTTTGTCTCTGGTACTACATTTTCAATTAGCTTCCATTAACCCTAACTTTACACGTGGAAGCAATGAGAATCGTTTCGTTGTATAATTTCTGACAATAATAAATTTTAACATTTATCTTAAGATTTTAAAAATTCCCTTTTTCAAATTTGCCAGATATAATACATCAAGTCCCTTTAAGGAGAAGAGACAAATCCTCACTGTGTGTGTTTTTGCACATGCAGCCATGAGTGTGTGTTGAGAAGAGGTGTAGGACGTACTGGCAGGGATCAAAACTATTATTTTCTTTCATCTAGGCTTATGAAAGAGTAAGGCTGAATACGATTGTTGTATGAAAGTTTGAGCTTCTTGGGTCTATTATATATTTTCACCAGCTTGCTTCCTGCCTCAAAGACAGAAGTTTCTCCAGCTTAAGGAAAAATGTTGTATCTTCTCAGTCTTTTTTTTATGCCTACTGGCCAGGCCTTGGCAAATGAGTCCTAGGACTGAGCAACATAATCATCACCCCCATGGAAACTGGAGCAATGCCACCTTAACCTGCTTCCTCCTCTCTTCCCTCCACTCTGGCTATAGTCCCTGAAGGCTTGGATAGCACTAGGACTGGCTTCCTAGAACTTTTTTTTTTAATTCATGAGCCCCCTCACAACCTCATATTGCCCTGTGATGCCCCCGTGCCTCGGACCCTGATGTGGGTAACAGTGACAGTGTCAGGAGTGAATTATGTTCAATGAGAATAACCAGCAACTCAGACCCAATAAGTCCTGGGTAAAAACATTATTTCAACATGATAATAACAAAGAAAACCCACACATGGTAAAAATGTATCAGTGATTTTTCTGAAGAACTAATTTGGGTTAACTGTTATTATTCATGTATAGCCTCTCTCATGATAAAATCATTATGTGCAATCAAGTGAAGGCACTTTATTATCTTCTTCTATGGGCTCTAACCTAGGAAGAGTAACCACATCCATAGGAGCCATTCATTTTCTTCTTACTTTGATTGCAAAAGTGGCACAAACCCATCTAAGGAGGTAAAAATCTGGCTTCCAAATTATTTTAGATTCATTAATTACCCACAGTTTGTGAGTCTTTCACTTCTCTTGTGCTCTAAAACACCTAGTAAAGATGAGACTTGGAAAGTCAATTAACCTTAAAACCATCTTTAGTTGCAACCTTTTGATACTGTTTAGTTTCTATACAATTATCTGTAGGGGTTAGAGGTAGTATGTCATAAAAAATTAAAAACAGACTTTCTGGTAAGGTATTTTCAAGAATTCAAAAGCAACAGAACTCTCTCAGGGTTTCTCAACCTTGGCACTGTCAACATTTTGGACTGTGATATCTTGTGGCGGACAGTCCTGTGCACCTTTCCTGTGAAAGGGAATACCAAGCAGCATCCTGGCCTCTACTGGTGAGATGCCAATGGCAATCCCCTCCCCCACACTCAGGCATTTCAATCAAAAATGCCTCCAGACATTGGCAAGCATATCCTGGGGAAAAAATTGTCCCCCACTTGAGAGACACTTTATTAGTTTAATATACAAGTCCTTTAAAAGCCGAATACCTAAAAAAAAAATTAAGAAACCCATTCCTAATTAGAGTGATGACATGTTTTTGGTTTTCTATGTGAAACTATACCTATGAACTGGCTACAAAAATAAATGTTTTGGGGATGTATTCCATTTCTTGGAGTCTGTCTTCCATGCAGTCTCAACCTTTGTTTAACTTGGTTGACTGCCTCCATGCAGAGTGCTAAAGGCAACAAGATTTTTCTGGAATTATGGACTGTGAACTGGAAATGCAAAAGATACAAGGAAAACATTGTTTTTTTTAATAGCTTTCTTCCTGGGGCTGTAGCAAATGTATAAGTTTATACCAGTGAGAATACATAATTCTTTTAAAAAGGAAAATTCATGTGAGCTAAAAAAATTGATTTTCTGAACAAATTTTCTACAATTATATCTTATAATTAGTTTTATTAATTTTATATAAATATAGATAAATATATGTGAGTAGTTTGGGCTAAGCATCATAGAGAGATTCAACAAGAGGAAGCAATGATGAATTGTTTCAAGTGACTTTGGAAAAATTACAAGGTTTTGAGATGAAATGTTTTTTTTTAATCTAAAATATTGTCAATACTGAGTCCTCTGAATTACAAACTATCTATTCCTATGAATAAGTAGAAGCCAAATATTTAAATCATTAAAAATTTAAAAGGTCCTGCAAATAATATACACCAGTATGGGCAAGTTGGCAAGGGGAAAAGTGGAGTTAATATCGAAAATATTTAACAGCTTGAATTTCACAGATACCAAACAATCGGAATGGTTGCTGATCCTACATCTAGCTATACTAGTGTATGTCAACTGAATACTAACCCTGGAAGAAAGGAAAATGCAGAGCAGGGGTTGCCATCTGTGTACAAAGCAGGAGCAGGAAAGATGTATGTGTGTAAGGAAGTATGTATTTAAATATATAAACATATCTGCATCAGCATCATTTATCAACATGTATAAAAAATTTTGACAGTGGTTGTCTTTAGAGAGGAGAACTGAGGAAGGTCACCATATAGTTTACTGTTGAAAGCTGGTCAATTTTGAGAGAAAAGGAGACCATTACTATCACTCCAGAACAATAGGAGTAAACTTGTACAGTTGTGAGTAAGTCTGGGCATAAATCACCCCATTACTGATAGCCAGCTTTGGGAGTTGGAGATGATGTACCTTTTTTTTTCTTTTTCTTTAAATAAAAAGACTCATAGGGAATGAATGAATATTCAATCTGCAATAAAATTGGAATGGGAGAATGTCACTTTTTTGTCATTTTTGCCTTTCCATCATTATCTAAGGTAAAAAAATAAATTTGGCTATTCTTGTTATTCTTGTTAAGGGTAAATATGGTTATTGAAAATCTTGTCTAATAAACTTATTAACAGAGATAATGATCAAGCAACCTCTGAAACTAAGAAGTCAATATTTGTAATTAAATAGAGTTCGAGCTGTTGATTTGCTAGACATCTTAGTAAGCTTGGGTGGTCTTTACTGTTGCTTCAAGGGGTCCCGTGTAGGAACTTGTTGCTCATTGTTTCCTCATCTTTCAAAGTCCAGTTCTAGAGTATGGGTAAACTAAACTCAAATATCATTACTCTTAATATGTTATTCAGGAGTATATTTTTTCTAGTTACATTGGTTTAAAAGTAGTACATAACATTAATGTTAGTAAATTCAGAATCTGATCAGTTGGGGAAAAAATATGTCATGTAACTAGTGAATTAGAAACAGCTGCAGAGGACTTCAGACCTTAGCACAAGAAGCATAAAGAAATATCAAATATAGGGGCTGAGGTGCAACTCCGTTGTAGAGTGTTTTGCATTCAGAAGGTCCTAGGTTCAATCCTCTGCATACACACACACACACACACACACACACACACACACACACACAAAGTACCAAGTTAAAAAAAAATGTGCTTCCCACCTGGAAAGAAGTCTGTCTCTAAGGAAACTTTCCTTGATTACATAGCTTTATTCTCTATTTTAAAATTTATATTCTAAATCTATCACTTATACTAGATTCATTCTACATTTGTAACAAGAGGATGCAGCAGTCTACTTTAAGAGCATAGTTAAGTCCCCAACACCCAAATCCTCCCTAGTTGTGCTATCTTCCTGCTGTTGAATCATTTGACGTATATTGCATGTAATTCTTGACCTAAGAAATTTATAGGCATTAGCTCATTTAATCCTTAAGAAAATGATCAAAATAAAATCCTGTGAGAAACAGGGTAATCATCCTCATTTAAGAGAGGAAGGAAACAGCCTCAGAGAGGGGGAGTAACTTGCTAGATCACATGGCTGCTCAATGGCAAGGTCAAGGTTTGAACCCAAGCTGATAATTGCAGAGCTGTACTTTTAACAGGGACACTGCACTGTGTCCTGGCTCAGGGTTGGCAGCCAAGAGACTTAAGTTCCAGTTCCAAATCTGTGACTTCCATATTTTCTAAATTAAAAATAGGACATGGAAATTGGCAATGGGTTAGGGTATTTCTTGGGTTTTCCCCATGAAATCCAAGATGTGAAGTTGCCACAAGAAAGGAGGATCCTACTTCTTCACCAATGAAGCAAGAGAGGGATAATTAAGGCTTCATTTGTTTTATAAAAGTAGAAAACCCTCCTATGTGCCAATGCTGTTCAAAGTACTTTACACATATGAAACTGTAATTTTTATAAGTCCTATGAATAGCATTATCATTCTCATTATGGTGGTAAGCAAACTAATTTATGTTCCTTGTTCAAGGTTAAGCAGCCAGTGAGATGCCAACTGAGGCCAGTGGTTCCTGAGTTGATGCTCTTAAGGAGCCTGCTGCAGCCACTTTTTACAAATGTAGAATGAATCTGGTATAAATGACAGGTTTAGAATATAAATTTTTAAATTTTTTTAATTTGGTACTGTGTGTGTGTGTGTGTGTGTGTGTGTGTGTATGCAGAGGATTGAATCTAGGACCTTCTGAATGCAAAACACACACTCTACCACTAAGTTGCACCCCAGCCCCTATATTTGATATTTCTTTATGCTTCTTGTGCTAAGGTTCAAAGTCCTCTGCAGTTGTGATATCTCTGGAAGTTCAAGGAAACACCCAACACACAAATTTTCCTCAACACCCAAATCCTCCCTAGTTGTCCTATCTTCCTTCCATTGAGCTTTGGGGATTGCTTGAAGAGCTAAGGAAAGCATGAGTCTAGAAAAGTTGTAAAGGGAGGTAAGTTAGAAGACAAGAAGATCTTAGCAACTCAGATACGGGGTAATAAATTGAAGGTACAAAATTCAAACTGGAAGTTGCTACTCTTATAAGTCTTCTCCACCTGCCTAAGTCCTTCACTTCCCCTCCACAAACATACATGCACTGCAATCTGGTAAGGAAACAAACTGCTGCAGTTATTTCTTGCCAAATCACAAGCATTCATCTGATGCCAATATCCATTCCCCAAACATCAATTAGAATCCTGAGTGTGTCAAGCCCTAGGTATTGTGGGGAAAAGAAATGAATGAGATAATTTCTGGGCTTAGGAGCCCTAGACAGACCTGAGTTTGCCTGCCTATAATTCCTTAAATGTGTTACTTTGCAGTTCTAATAATGACAGTTCCATTTTTTGAGCCCATATTGGGGATCAGAGAAGCAGTTTATAAATTCCATCTCTAAAGTACATGACAATTTTGGCAGCTATGCGATATTATCCCCATTTTATATATGATGCAACTGAGATCCCACTAATAAACTAAGATCAAATGAAGTTCCCATTCTCTTTCGATGGCATCCTCCTGCAGTTTCAGTCTCAATTTTCTTTCCTGTGAAATGGAGTTGAATGATGTCATTCTGCTAAACCTGCTGTAAAAATAAGGAGAATATATAATCAGGTTTAAGCCCTTACATGCTACATGGTGATTCTTACTATTAGAGGAAACAGACAGAGTTGTGTACAGAATCTGAAGTGCATTATGAATTACAAGGACGGAGCAAACTTTCTCACCTGAGCAGAGTCTGATTTTGTGGTATTTGCATGGAGCCTTGAAAGACGAAATGTGTTTGGTGTGTGGCAACAGGTGGTGAAGGGGGTGGGGTGAGAAGTAGAAAAACATTTTCTGGGTGAAATTTAAAGCATAAAAAAAGAGATTGTCATGGCCAAAGTGGATCTTTGTGATTTTTTTTTAGAAGCTTCAAATTTTCAAACATTTCTAAAGTAGCTAGAAAATTTGAACTGTTACCTGGTAAGAAGGAAAAATCATACCATTGACTCTCCCAGATTACATGGGATTATATTCACAGAGCAAGGTGGGTATTTTCTCTCTTTGCTAAGTAATACCTAGACCAGAAGGGCAGAGATTATGTAGCAGGACTTCAGAGAAGGAGTGATAAATGTCAGTGTAGAAGAGATACAAATGGAGAAAAAAAGATCTGGAAATGAGGCTTCTGAGTCAGTGCAAACTGTGTCCTCGTTCCCTTTACCTGTGTGCCTCCAGACCAAGTCCCCTAGACAGAGCTAGTTCTAAAAGTAAGCACATTCTGCTGCTGGTCTGGATACAGCTGAAATATCAGCACTTAAGATTTATTAATACTTAGCAAATCCTGTTCTATTACTCTACAAGGAGTGTTCTGCCACATCTCCCTAACAGCAAAAGAACTTAAATGTGGATAGGAACAAGAAAACTGTTGTAAACCACAGAGATGCTAAACCTTGCCATACTGTTTAAAGCGTGTAGCCTGAATTTACAACTCAGAGTCTTTGGTAGAAACTTAAAAGCTTACTTTCATTTTTTAAAAGTAGTTTCCACCTAAGAGTCTCAATTATAAAATATGGAAGAATTTGTCAGTATATATTTGAAATTTAAAAAAAAAAACAGTAGATAAGTATCAAGTCAGCGTAAATCAAACAAAATGGTTAGAAAAATGGTGAGAGAAAAAAGATAAGTTGTTACTTAAGTAAACGTGAGCAAGTCACTCTGAGACAACCAAAAAAAGTATATGCACAACAATAGTCCTCCCCTTTCAAGAAACTCTCATAACTTATTTTGCCATAGAGGAACTTAAATGTTACAATATCTTGCTAACCAATCAGCAATGCTGCTGGCCTCAAACCAGGAAGCCCTTTAATGTATAGTATTTTAAACTGTGCAAGTGAGACTTCTGGCTATCAGCTAGTTTTTGTTCCCTATGCTTGTAGGATGGAAAAGCAGATGTGAAGTCCCTCATGGCGAAGTTTAACACAGGGAGCAACCCGACAGAGGAGGTCTCCGTCAACAGCAGGCCCTTCAAAGTCACAGGGCAAAACTCCCCTTCAGGAATACAAGCGAGAAAGAACTTGTTCAACAACCAAGAAAATGCCAGCCCTCTCACAGGACCCGGCAATGTACCTAAGTTTGGGACTCCCAAGCCACCACTGGCAGTGAAACCCACTTTTGAGGAAAAGCCTGACAAGGAACCCAAACCCCCATTTTTAAAGCCTACTGGAGTGGGCCAAAGATTCGGAACACCGGCAAACTCAGCCACCAGAGACCTTGAAGCAAAAGTGGGATTTCTGAAGCCTGTAGGCCCCAAGCCCATCAATGTGCCCAAAGAAGATTCTAAACCTGTATTTCCTCGGTCTCCTGGAAACAAGCCTTCCCTTCATGGCGGGAACCAAGACCTAGACTTGAAGACACCAGGCCCAAAGCCGGGACCCACTCCTCCAGCTCAGGACAATGAACAGAGGCAAGTGTTCCCAAAGCTGGCGGGCACTAAAGGCAAGTTCGTGTCAGTATCACAAGATCATGACCCCAAGGCCCTGTTCCCCAAGCCTGCCTTTGGCCAGAAGCCATCCCTGAGTGCGGAGGACTCCCATGAGGATGAGAGCCCCACAAGAAACCTGTCTGCCCAGAAAGGACCCTCACCGTCCCTAGGAGCCAAATCCAAGAGCGGCCCTTTAAAACCCCCCAGGGAAGACCCTGAAAATAAAGGCCATGGGGGTGACACTTCAAGTTCACCGTTTCCTGGAGTGGTCCTGAAACCCACTGCCAGTAGAGGAAGCCCAGGGCTCTCCAAAAATGGTGAAGAGAAAAAAGAAGATAGGAAGATAGATGCTTCTAAGAACATTTTCTTAAGCAAAGTGAACCAAGAGGAGTCAGGGGCATCTCCCGCCAAGTTCCCTAAGGCACCTTCCAGGGTGACAGTGGGGGGGCCATGGGGCCAAAGTCAAGAGAAGGAAAAGGAAGAGAAGAACTCAACAACTCCAAAGCAGAAGCCATTGCCTCCCCTGTCAGTTTTGGGTCCACCTCCACAAAAACCCAGCAGACCACCAAATGTGGACCTGACCAGATTCCAAAAAACTGCTTCTGCAAACAGTGAGTTATTTTCTTGTTTGCTAATCAGTATGGTTTGTTCACAGCAAAGGGTATTTTTCAGTTCCCAGGGAAACATTTCTAACAAGAAATGATTTCATAACTGGTACTTGTGTATATGGGATGAATTTTCTTTTCCATTTTATCTTTTCTGTTTTGTGAAAGGTCTGAGAAAGTTGAAGTCTGAGTTCTATGTAAGCATTCTATTAAAAAAAATACCTTGGTGGGCTAGGTTTTGGGGGGAGAATATGGGAGGAGGAAGGAAGTACGTCCATATGATTGGTAAGTGAATTTGCTTAATGATAATTATTGCATTTACTTCCTTATTTGGGTTTCATTTCAGTAAAGAGACTGAGGTATGTTACCTTTATGACCGCAAAGGAGCTAGACAGAAAGTGAGCAAACTTCTAAGTCAGAAGTTCTCAAAGGGGACAATTTTGACAATCAGTGGACATTTGGCAATATCTGGTGGCAAATTTTACTGTAACAACTGGAGAGTGCTACTGGTTTCTAGATGGTAGAGGACAGGGGTGTTGCTAAGCATCCTGCTGTGCACAGGACAGCCCTTGATACAAAGAATTATCCAGACCAAAGTGTGAATATTGCAGAGATTGAGAAACTCTTATCCAAATCATTTCCAAATATCTACACCATTATTCATGTTTAAATAAGAGAGGAATAGGACTCTTAGGAACTGGCCCTGTGTGTTTCCTATTTTAGCTGGTTATTTTTCCAATATAAAGCTTTCTGAAACTTTCTGATTCATAAAGTAGTACAAAGCTAGAAAATTATACTGCATTATTCTCCTTCTGGGTGACTAGTTTAGTTTTCTTCCAGAGATATCACTGCAGTATAATGGCATGTGGTATAATTTGATACTGAACGACTTGGCAAAGATTTTCAACCCTTCATCATAATGAGGAAAGCTTGTGCCTGGGATGATTCATGTTTTTGGTGAATGATATACAGCTGTTGTTTATTGTAAGGGGGTTGGTAAAAGGATGCTTACAGAGACCATACCACTATTAGTCATATTTTTCTCCTAACAAAACTATGGTCTAATTAAAGCAGTTCTAGGCCTAACAGTTGTTTTTCTTTTTCTTTTTTTTGGGGGGGGGTGGGGGATGGGGAAGTTACTGGATATTGAACTAAGGGGCACTCAGCCACATCCCCAGCCCTATTTTGTATGTTATTTAGAGACAGGGTCTCACTGAGTTGCTTAGCACCTCACTGTTGCTGAGGCTGGCTTTGAACTCACCATCCTTCTGTCTTGGCCTCCCATGTGGCTGGGATGATAGGTGTTCACCACCAGGCCCAGCTCTAACAGTTGGTTTTCATTGTTGCACTGTGGAACCTTTGTGTATCACCTACCTGAGATCAGCATATTCCTTGTTGGTAAACAGATAAATGATCAAATTCTCCATTAAGAAACCAAGTTTGGAAGGCCAGGCATGTTGGCACATGCCTATAATCCCAGCAACTCAGGAGGCTGAGGCAGGAGGATCACAAGTTCAAAGCCTGCCTCACTGATTAGTGAGACACTTAACAACTCAGCAAGACCCTGTCTCTAAATAAATACAAAAAGGGGTTGGGGATGTTGCTCAGTGGTTAAACACCCCTAGAGTCAAATCCCCAGAATGAGAGAGAGAGAGAGAGAGAGAGAGAAACCAAGTTTGGAATGACCCTGTGATTATCCATCCATCTTCTAGAAAGATTCAACCCTGTTACACATGGTGTCTCCTCATTTGTCACCTTGTTCTGATGCTGATTTGTAACTCAGAGCTCTTACTGTTGTGAGAACCTCTAAATGATTCTTATTTCCCTACCTTATTTCTTCTATGCCTCAAATAAAAACTTAACTATCATAACATTCATTTTATGCTTCTGAGTTTATGCCAGGGATATAGTTCTTATATTAAGCAGAAATTTGGGGGCATTTTCTTGCATGCCCCCGCCATCTGTGTTCCCACTTCTCTTCTGGTGGTAACACCTGGTGCTAACATGTGGCTCAGTATCATGCTTTTGGATAAGTTTCTCAAAATGCTAGGGAGGACCTCTTTCTGGCCCCCACCAACCTAGCAAGCTCAGCATTGAGTGATTCTCAGTGTAGTGGAAGGACAGGGGACCCAGGCAGAACTGCCAAATAGACAGTGTTACCCTTGTCCTCTTCCTCCTCCCCTTCCTGGTCCTCTTTCTATCCTGGCCTCCCTCTCTGTTATCCAGATGCACAAGAAGTAATGTTTACTTTAGATACTGTCATCGATGAAACCTTTCCTCAAGATACATTGTGCTCCCAAAGGTAGCCTGTTCCCTCTTCTATCTCTCCCACAAATCAAAACTCAATCTCTCTCAATGTCAACTGACCTCAACTTGGTGTCAGGATAAAGCAATCTGATTCATAACTTCAAATTCTGAATAATGTCCTTTTAAGGCATTTACATCATTTTTTTATTAAAGTATCTAACTTGTTTTACATTTTTGAAACAGAAACTACATTCTGGCTCAAAAACGCATGAAAGAAAATTCACCTTGAGCCCTGGTCTGCCATTTGCTGGGTATTCCCAGCCCTTGTCCTGTAGAAACTACTCTTCTTCATTTGTACATGTTCATCCAAAGTTTCTTTATATCTTTTCACATCTTGAAAAGGAGTAAAAAATTATTCTTTAGAGATGCATAATATTCCAGTAAATGGATGACTGGCTTAATTGATTTAACAATTTGCATAGTTTCTGTACATTTCCTGTTGAAAACAATGCTGCAGGAAAATAAGCTGGTGCACATGTAATAAAATATGCATTTATTTTATGAACACAGAAAATTTATTAATCATCAGGTCTATGGATTCCTGATCCTGCTGCTGCTGCTTTTCCTAAACTATACTATAAATATGAGATAATTTAGTATTATATCTAGGAAGGTATAAAATATACCATAATTAGAAAGTACATGTTCATGTTATATAATATCCAGGTAGCAAGATAAACAGTTGGAGAAGAATTAAAAATTTTTGTAGCAAAACAAAGAATACTGAGAGTCTATTCTTTATCATTCTAGAGTACATTAGTGGCAAATTAGTAAGTATATATGTATACAAATATGTGGTATATTTTATGTATAAATCTTTAGGTAGGGAAGATAGTTTAAGAGTTCAACAAGTGTAAGTATCTCTTTCATTTCACAAGTTGGGGTTGAGGACAGCAGATGTGACTTACCAAAAATCATACATCCAAGATTAAAATTCAGGTCCTCAGATTCCAAGTTCATATTTTATCACATACCTTCCTGCCTCTATATCCTGTGACTTACCCAAAATCATACATCCAAGATTGAAATTCAGCTCCTCAGATTCCAAGTTCATATTTTATCACATACCTTCCTGCCTCTATATACTCCATATACTACATGTTTATTATTGTGTGTATGCATATTATTTATATTAAATATTTACATATGTAATTACAAACATAATTTTAAATCAAAGGACTCTTAAAGTTATCTGTTTTAATGCTGATAATATCCCATGAAATAAATAGAGCAATTTTTTGTTTCTGTTTTTGCAGTGCTGGGAATTGAACCCAGTTACTAATCTATGCTAGGCTAGTGCTCAACCACTGAGCTACATACTCAGATGTTAGAGCAGCTTTATTTAATTCATGTTAAGCCAAGATATAGTGTCTGGATTATCAATTTTTAATAATATTAATAGGTTGGGGACTAATAATAGAGTTAATAAATATTAAATAAGATTGTGTTTAAAGTGCTTAACAGTATCTGGCATATAGTAATAGCAAAATGAGTAGGCACTGTCAATACTTTTATTATTTTCAGTTGCATTGATATTTGATTGCAAGGTCTATCACATAATTTAATTTTATATTATAAAGATGATTCTAGATATTATAAACTGCATTTTATATGCTTTTGTTTATGATATGTAAATTTCTTAGTGATTTATGTAAAATGTTGATGAAGATTAAGTAATCTTTGCTGAAAGAAAGGTTTGCCACCAGAATTCCCTAGAATGTTTTCACTCAGAAGCCCTCTTCCCAGACTAAAGGTGGTATAGAGCAACAGATGCAATTCAGATAAATGGCTCCAGTTAACAGTCACCCCAAGATTTGCTGCCTCCTGCAAACTGAGTCCAAGGGAAGGCGTCTACTCCAGCCAGAAGGGGAGAAAAACAGCAAACCCAGCACTGATAGTTGTTATCCTGAAATTGGTACCATATTTTCTTTCCCATTACCTATCTATCAGCTTGGAAGAAAAAGAAATTTGTCCAAGTTGCTGTGAATCATTATCAGCCCCAGCTGCTTAAATTGGCAGCTTCTGGGGAAGATGTTTCTGGGCATGCTGCCACAGACCCTAAAGTTTTCTGACATTGGAGTTTTTATTTCAACTCTAACAAATGTGTGCCCTAAATACACCTTGCTAGACATGAATTTTCATATCACAGGGTTTCAGGATAAATTATTTTCTGCCTGGTATAATTAGAAAATTTGCCCATTTGCTTACAAAAAGATGGAAAAGAAAGGAGATGATATGCTTTATAAAAAAATGAGATTCTATTGCCAAATGTTTGTCCACTAATTTTTTTTTTAATCCACAAGATTTAATAAATACCTATTGGAGCAAAAATAGAGATTTACTCCAAGATTTTTGTTGTGTTTAGAGGTAATTATGAGTGTATTTAAATTAACTAAAGCTTCTTCTAATTATCATTATACAATATAGGCTTTGAAAACTTTATTTTCATATCTTTCTGCCTCATTTCTTCTTTTTCAGGTTAATATCCAGTTTCTTAAACCTTTTCCCAGATGTACTTTCATCTTTCACCATCTGTCCAATATATTAGCTATTAAAATAATAATCATTTATTGAAGACTAGTCATACACCAGATATACACTCCTCCCTTTTTATTTCTCCCAAGCTATTAAATAAAATTTTGTGAGGAAACTGAAACTTAAGAGACGTTGTAGTGTAACTAACCATGGATGATCCTCACATCCCTCCGACTCCATGGACTCTGTCCTCACTGCTTACCCCAGCCCATGCTGAGATTCCTCTCCTGAAATATAGGACAGCAGGAGATGATCAAACACACACAATTATGCATAAAAGCTCCTTGTTTTCTGGCTGGGGTTGTGGCTCAGCGGTAGAGCACTCAGCTAGCACGTGCGAGGCTTTGGGTTCAATCCTCAGCACCACATAAAAATAAATAAATAAAGGTATTGTGTCCATCTACAACTAAAAAATAAATATAAAAAAGGCTCTTTGTTCTACTTCCTTTCTCTGACTTCTGATTGAAATATTTATTATTATTATTATTATAAATACCACTATAAACTTCATTAAAATGAAAAGAAATTTGCTTATCATTCTCTCATTTGGAGCACAGAAATAATACAATTTTTTGTCAATATCTTAGTTTTGTCCTCTACAAAAGTCTATTTACCCAGAAGGCAGTTGCTCCCAGATTTTCAGTGTAAAATTTTAATGCTAAAGTAATAACTTCAACAAATTGAATAACCCTTGCCAGTAGACAAGCATTCAATGGAGACAAGAACTTGAATAGAGCTTTGACACACAATGAATGATATACAGAGCATCTTTCTTGCAGATCCATTTAGCTCACTCACTTGTAAACTGTAAGCTTAACTCTAACACTTTGCTTCCTGAACATGGAGTTAATAACTTTTTTCCAAGAACCATTTAAGATTATGAAAACCTAAACTTCTTAAAAAAAACCTCCAAGATATCAAAATGTTCTCTGAACTCACTTTTCCTTTGGCTCTGTCTGGTTCCCAAGCCAGTGATCAGGGTCTTCTTCCCAATAACCCACATGATGACCCACAAACAAGGTTTGAATTCATAAGAACCCAGGGACAGACTGTTGGTTTGCATGTAGGAGCTAGTAAAGACCTGGGAAATATTCGGTTCAATCCTTTTTCTAGTCTTGTTCTTGATACTGGAGAAAAACCAAGACCAATTTTTCTATATGTCAACTGTACAAATGATCTGTTAAGTACCTTGAGAGATACAGAGATAAGGCCAGGGCCCCAGAGAGCATTAACAAGGGGCTACAAGAATAGCATGCCCCCTCTCCACCTGTGTATGTGTCATTTCAACTAATCCAACTACAGCAACTTGACATCAAAATAAGCTTGTGGTGGCCTGGGTTGTAGCTCAGCAAGGTACTGGGTTCAATCCAACCCCCAAAAAAGAAATAAATAAAATAAAAATCTTAGGCTATTATACCAGCATGTGGCAGAAACTTCTAGAAGGTGATGGAATTAGGCTATTTCTAGGAGTGGGTAAGATTTTCCTTCACAGATCCTGAAGCTATCACCTTTGTTTGTACCTTCATTCTTCTTTTATATGTACTATTTTATATGTAGCCTGACCTTATTAGATTATGAAAACCTATCTTCAAAGCCCATATTGAAAACCTTAATGTCAGCGTGTGGCAGTATTTTCCAAGTATTGCTTCTAGCCATTACAGGAAAAAGTGATTCTATGCTCAAATACCTTTTAGAAATTTGGTGATAAGTGGTTTTCTTTATAGTGGGATTTCTCCAAGAATTAATGTACCACTGTGTGGTTGGAATCTAAGAACAGGGACATGAAGAGCGGAGATCAGGACTTTGTTTTAACGCCTCCCAGACTAGACTACTTCAGGACACTGAACACTGGAGGCAGAGCCCTCCAGCACACACACTGGAATTGGACGTCACTGTGCAGTGTGGTTCAGATGGAGCTTGCCACAAGGCCCTCACCATGTAATTCTAGACTCTCATTCTCCAGTGGGCCTGGCATGTACATTGTGTCTAGTGTGCACTCTTAACTTTTAGCTCTAACCCAAGCCCAGTTTGTTTCGTTTGCCTTTCTTGATCCCTGGGAGAGCATTTTTCCATAACACCTCTAGGTCTTCCATTTCAGGTTGAAATTTTTGGGAGCCACTTATCGTTAACCAGTTGGCAGTTCTCCTGGGTTTAATCCAAGAAGAGAAATGGCTCGGAAAGACTCTACTCTTGAACCACTCAAGTCCCTGGTTGGATCTTACATGCTTTCCCTATGTCAGTCTTCTCTAAATTCGAAAGTTATCTCTTCTGCTTCTCTAAGATGAGTGTACTCCTCAGTCTAAACCCTATTCTCTTGAACAAACTGTTCACTGTTGTTTCACATCCCAGTAACAACAACAACAACATCCCTTGGACTTTTATTTTTATATGTGCAATTTCCTTATCATTTTGATAAGCAATCGACATGGTCTCTATTTTGAAATGCTGGCATTTAATTCAACTGTGGAGAAGTGTGGGGCCAACCTCAATTTCCCCTTTTGAAAATGATTTGCTTTTCTGCCTGGATTCTCAGAGAAATGTTTGTCTTTAAGGTTCAGAAACAGCCACAATATGTCTGTGTCGATCATTCTGTCGTCATGACAGATGATGTTCCTCTTTGTTCTCAGGCTCTCGGGATTTTCTGTTCCATATGCATTAGGATCGCACTATTTCTTTTGATCTGGTACATGGATGACAAGCGCTTCTTCAAACTCTAATCCAATGTGATAAATTTATCTTCCCCTCAGAACTGCCTTTGAGTTCTGAGTGTTGCTCTGAATGCACTATCCTGTAGAGTGGATGAGAGCTGTACTGGTCTGCTGTGAAGTCGTCAGTGGGAACCTGGATTTCTGTGCTCCACACCAAGGCATGGCCAGCCTCGGTAGCTGACCTCCTTTCTGCTTCTGGTGTGATGTTGTTGGGGATACTTAGGGCTTTTATTCTTGTGGATTTCCATTAACCTCCCCCTAGCTGCTCCCTCACCCCAGGTCCCATTCTCCAACCTGGGGCATAATAGAGAGAATTCACAGTTTGGTCTAGAATCACTGTCTTCCCCCCAGTAATAATTCTGGGCCTAGGGAGCAGGTGGGGATCTTAGCTTGCCTCCTCTAGCCCTAGAACCTTCTATTTCTTTTCTTATCCATATTTTTTTCCAGTTTATACATGAGGTTATTTTCTCTTTCTGTAGTGATTTTGGGATATTTATCTTGTTTTGTTTTCACTATTTTTATTGGGGAATTTGAAGAAGGACATCCTGCACATCCCCTCCCTCATTATTTAATGCCAGCTAAATACTTTTATAATTATAATCTAAGGATCGGCAACATTTCCTAAAAGAAATTCACCCCTTCAAAAGGCAGGCAGCAAGAGGGCAAAAAGGAAACTAACACAGACTGAGTGCCTACCATGTGCCTTCCTTCATTCCAACTGTACTCACTGGTCAAGGACATTTAGATGACTACCTCAACCCTTCCCTGTGTCTCCTACTCTGAGGCATGTTGTGGGCACATGGGCAAAGGTGAAGTAGGGGCCAGGATCCAGCTATCTGATGAGCACTGGACTCTGGTATTAGGGTCTGACCTTGGCTAGCCTGCAAAGGCCCTGGGAACAATCCTAGTTCAAGCCTGTATGGGCCAGTTTATATTTGGTGTAGGATGCAAATAGAGTGTTGTATAGAGTGGAACCCCATGGTGCATGCCTGTAATCCCAGCTACTTGAAAGGCCAAGAGAGGAAGATCTTGAATTCAAGGCCCTCCTGGATAATTTAATGAGACACTGCCTCAAAAACTTAGAAAATAAGAAGAAATACTGGATAGGAAAATGAGACAGGAAAAGAAGGGAGTTACCAGGGCGCCTGGCTTGTGGGGAAAGCAAATTTCTTCTCTTTAGAGCCCTGGCCATTTTGTCATTAAATTATCCCTTGGAAGCCAGGTGGAGAAGCACTTGCTGTGATCCCAGCCACCCTGGAGGCTAAGGCAGGAGAATCACAAGTCAGAGGCCACCCTGGAGAACTTGGTGAGACTATCTCAAAATGAAAAATAAAAAGGACTGGGGGTACAGCTCCGTGGTAGAGCATCACTGGGTTCAATTCCCAGTACTGGAAAGGCAGGGAGCAAAAGTCCCCGGGGCATATTTAAATTCTTAGTTCTTTGCATGGTACTCAATTTGACCTTCAAAATTTCTGCTCAGACACTAGCTATTCTCCTAATATTAATTTTAGTTCATCAAAAATCCACATTTACCAATTAACTTACAGAGAAAATTTCCTTACAGTGAGATCCATCCTGTTCATAAGAGAAACTATCACTTTCCTTAGCTCCAAGAACAGAAATTTTATAAAACACAGTTTCAGGGACACGTGCCACAATTTTCCTTGGTTTAAGAACTGTTCCCATGGTCAGGAGGGTAAAATTAATAAAGTTTAAGCAGCTTAAAAGATTCATGGAAATAATGCCCCCAAAAGTTGGCATTATATCAACTTTAGTAGCATTTGTACAATATCAAGGATATGAC
The DNA here is from genome assembly GCF_964194105.1 of Spermophilus citellus. Lineage (NCBI taxonomy): Eukaryota > Metazoa > Chordata > Mammalia > Rodentia > Sciuridae > Spermophilus > Spermophilus citellus. The sequence goes on along the minus strand of NC_138182.1, from coordinate 270,761,841 downwards.
CCTTTGTAACATAAATAAATGGTTTTATGATGGCTGATTTACCTTCCAAGTGTGAAATGTACCATGAGACAATTTTTAGTGCACATCATATTTGATCAAAATTGTATAATTCTCAAAATAGTAAAAGCATTAAAATAAAATTATACCTTGCATAAGAAAGAAGAATGAAACAAAAATTTAATGATCAAATACAAATGCACATAAATACAATAACAAAATACAAAACTCTTCCTGATTTACCTTCAGTTGCTCTTGCACAAGTCAAATTTAAACACTGGCTATGAAGATTGGACAAATGTCCACATTTTGATCCCATCTACTCACTGGGCAGCTGAGGCCTTCCTTCTTACAATCTACTGAAGTCATTTTCAAGCCAAGTCAAACAAAACTCCTTTTTTCAAGAATTACATTTCTAGAATATGTATGTGGCTTTATAGGCTCCTTTGTCTTTGCCTTGATCAAAACTATTTCTGATATGATGGATTCCTATGCTAAAAACCCGTCTTTGTGCATTTTTTTTTTAATTTTTAAAACAAAAGGATACTGACTTCTCTAAAGAATAACTCCACTATTGGAAGAACAAAATTATCCCTTGGGAACAGAAACCCAGCTACCTGTTTTAATAAAAGTACCTGGAAATTTCCTAGATTTTTAGAGAAGGCAAAATAATGATAATTATGGCATAGCTCTAAAATCCCAGGGGAACTATTTATAAACAAAATTATTCTTTCCTTCAGCATATGATAAATAATGAAGAGAAATAGATCCAAACATTGGAGAGTTTAACTACTACAATATCCACTAGTAAATAGATGATAAAAAAAATATTTTCTCTTCTATTTTAATTGCCAAAAAAGAAAAAAAGGTCATACTTCATTCTGTCTGGCATATCAAAGGTTTAAAAAAAAAATCTAGATCACCTAATAGAAATAGATACTATCAAGAAAAAGTAACTGAAGATATGACATCTGGTTGTAGAAAAAAAAAATGTGAACCAAAAACCATATGAGGTTTTTCTTTCCCCAAAGAAAGGAGCTGCATTGTCGATTCAGCTGTTTGTATTCATGACAACAGTTGGCATCTCTGCAGCTGTGCCACTGCACACCACAACGGCTTTTTCAGCGTTGGTCTTAGCAACTGAGCATGTGTTTTTCTATGGGGTGGAATTAGGTCTGTGAAGGTAAGGAAAGGTACACACTACCCTTCTCATCTCTGTTCTTGGTTTCTTCAAATTCTCAACAATAAGATAGTCATCTGGTTTAAACACTCTGTGGGACAATATGACTAGTATGACCAGGTACTAAAAAGGAATCTATCCAAAAAAAAAAAAAAAAGCAAACAGCAAAGTCAGTAAATATCACAGACATCCAAACCAAATTTAATATTTGTTCAACTTATTCTGGAATAAAAGGTGTTCAACTATTAATAGGAAAGGAGAGAAACCTGGATTAGTGCCAAAAACAGTTTGCCTTAACGTCTTTACTGTCCTATAGTACCTCCTAGTTCTCTTGAAAATTGTCACCTGGAAGAAGCTGAGATGCCCCAAGTGCCCTCAGCTATTGAGATCTGGGCTGTGGCTTCTCCAGGTCTTCTGCTTCTCCCTGCCCTCCAGACTTCAGCTTCAGGTTTACCTCAAGTGAACTAGAAGGCCAACAACAACAACAACACACACACACACATAAACACAACCATGATTTTGCTCCTCGTTCATATTTCCAAAAATAGTTTTGTGTAGAAGGCAAGTCTGCAAGATATATTTCAATCATTCATGCTTCTATAAATAGAAAGACTTCTGCGCCTGATGTGAGAGGTTTAGCAAGCAGGAAACCTTGCCCCTTGATAGAAATGGGTTTATTTGATTTCTCTGAAGCATTAAATTCTTAGTCCTCATGGGGAGAAATGAATTGTGTTCTGGCTGAGTGGCATGAAACTAACCCACCAGGTGACTACCATGGGGATTTTGCTTTCTCAATAAACCCTAAGTGACTATCTCAAGTTCCTCCTGTTGGAGTAGAATGTTAGCAAGTGAGGCAGCCAGTGCCACTAACCTTAGCAAATAACACTTCTTGAGACCACCACAAACATCTCTCTCTTCCGTTTACCTTTCTTCCTCTTTCTCTCCTTCCAAGATGTAATTCCTTTAAAAAAATCTTTTTTATTTATTCTACCATCATCACAAATCTCCTTTATTTTGGGCTAGTGAATCCCACTGCCCACTGGTTACTGATTTTTGCACTACAAAGAAACAGGTCACTAAGTTCTGTACTACCAAGAAAACACAGAGAATTGCAAGTGTCAATGTGATTTGGACATATAAAAGCTAAAACAGGAAATACAAAAGTTGTGTTATTGTGCTCCTTAAAATCAATACAAAGTCAATTCTAGAGACCACCCCATATTTTACAGAAAAAAAATCTAATGCTGTGTGCGGGAGATCAATGAACAAGCAAGTGTCTCGATTTCTCAAGGTCACTTCCAGCTTCCGTCTCCCACCTCTTCTAGATTGGATGGGTTTGGGGACTGTTTCCCTGCCCCTGTGCTACCTCGCACTATTACCCAATCATGGTCTCAGCAATTTTCTTTTCTTGTCACTGTAGACCACTTATTGAAAGCAATTGTCCACAGGACAGATTTCAAGAAGGTTTCAGAAGCCAGAGGAGTTTATGTTGTATTGAGGCTGGAAGCTCAAAGGGGAATACTAGCAACTTTTGCTCTTCAAAGGCGGCTAATTATTTTGCAGTTCAGTCACCTGACTCTCCCTTATGGCTCATTCACTTATTTCTTTGGTGCATTTTTTTCTCAGAATAGTTCAGCTGACTCTAGCTATAACCTTTAAACTCTGCATTGTCTTTCTTGCATATAAACAGAAGTTTCTTATCCAAAGCTCTTCTCAGAAGGAGAAGGTGGGATGTGATGGCCAGGAGAGAAGTGATTTTTATTTTACATTGCTATTGATAGTCTCTATTTACTAGAAATGAACTGCAGATGAACCGAACATATGGAGGCAAATATATGTCCCAATAAAGCAGGAACTGAGTTATCCCAAATTAATGTTTCAGGTAATTTTATCTTTTTATCTATTCTCAAAAGCCTAATAACTAGAGATCTTTAAAAAATAAGAATGCTGGAAAGACTTTCCTCTACCAGACCCGGGATTTGAAAATTTTGAGGGTTTTTTCCTGAGTTAAAATGTGCCAAGAATACCCCAGCCAACCAATGTCTCTTACACGTATTCCTAATCATTGTGAGCATTACATGGGTCTTTAAGGAGAAAGGTGGCCAAATTGGATTGAGGTTCTGACCAATGGTGTGTGTCTAAAGGAGTAGAAAAATTTCAAAATTGAAACTTAGTTCTTCAAAGACTTTCAAACTTCAAGTTGCATTAAGAATGTTACCAAAACTCCTAGTTCAAGATTTCTGGGCTGGAACCTAGGAATTGAACGAGTTATCAAGCTTCTCAGATGATTATAATGCAATTGTTCCTGGATCACATTTAAAAAATAGTGTCATCAACAGTGAGAGGACGGAGGTGAGAGGATGGGGAGAGGAAAAGTTTCTAAGCTATGGGTATTTTTCTCAGCACAAAAGAAATGACAAAATACAACTGAGACAGGATACCAGAAGTTAGGGATTACATCAAAACATGCAAATGAGTGACTAATCTGTTTAAGCAAGCAGGTAGTACCCCATGCTAGGTCTTCAACATTTGCTTGCTTAGGGAAAGTGCAAAGGTGCTATTCAAATATCTAACATCTAGGGTGGCATAGCTCTGACCAATACTTGTCTGAACACCAGTGTCCTGAAGGTCCTTTGTTGTGTTGGGCATTAACCCTTTGGTTACTGGATTATAAAGAGGTCCAGGCATCCCTGAGGGATGTTTGCAACCCTTGTGGGGCTGCAGCACTCCACTGTTTGAAAAATTGGCAATTAAATTGTAGACACCAACTGACTGCCAGCCTGGAGGAGCAGAGCAGCATGCCGCCACAGAACACCTGTAATCAAGGACTCTTGTTACTTTCCTGGTCTTTCCTCTCTTCCCTTTTCTGTTCTCTAGCCCTTATCTTTTTTTCTCCTTCTTCCCTGCCTGAAATTGACCTGAAAGTTTTTTCTGCACAATGTTTTTCCCATGGCCCATATAATTTCTATTAATTAAATTTAAAAAATATATTTAGCACTACTGGTGGTATTCAAGACAAAGAAGAAAATGGAAGTGAAAGATAAAGAGCCTTTGAAAAATCTCAACAACTAACTACACGTCACTGTAAGGGCTACTGCTATATTGATAGAGGCCATAGTGACAGCAGAGCCCAGAACCCTGCCCAAGGAGACCCCGCTTTTTCCTTGGGCAGGTCTCCACCCACCCAAATTGGCCAGGGAGGCTAGGGGATGAGAGAAACTAAGATCACTGGGGTGTTTTATGCATCAGATCTGATTGGTGCCCCAACTAGACTTGCTCAGTCATTCTACTATCTATTTAGATAACTCATCGTTTGGTAACAATATTCATCTTATTATCTAGTGAATTTTAGCCTACTAAGTACCTAATAGTTAAAATAGGCTTATGTTCATATTATATTTAAAAGAAATTAGGCCACTGCAAAAGAAAGCCAGGCAGTTGTTCTAAAACAAAGGATGAGTTCTCTTATAATACATTTTTATTCAGATCTTCAAAGATGTATGAATTTAAAGAAAGGCACTCTCATATTTTGAGGTTGTAGACAGATCTTTGTGTTTGCTAACCTAATGATAAAAGGAAGGGATGGCTGTGGCACTGATAAAAAATTGTTTTTTCCCCAAAACTTGTCACTGTATTTTTGTAAGCTGGAAACATTTTTTTTTAGCTTGCTGTGAAGTTGATAGAAGAATTTTCAGACAGTGCCATGAACACTTAGTGATCTACGATAAGTGAGGCACAGAAGACAGGAGCACTTTTTTTTTTTTTAATTTTGAAAAACGCAGGAGCTTTCACAATTGTTTTTCATCGAGGAGAGACAAGAGCAGATTCTTTATTGCCAGAGGCACCTGGGTTCAGTACAAGATGGGTGACTTGCTGTGGTTTCCCATGGAAGGTTCTTCCCTTTTGAAGTCTCAGTTTCCTCATCTGTTAATGGAGATAAGAAGTCTCTATGTTATAGAGTTATTGCAATGATTAAAAGGACATTTAGGACAAGTGTTTAGCACAGTTCCTGGTACACCATAAAGATTCAAATCAATGACAGAAATTTAATCATATTTTTAGGGGAGAAAAACAGATAAAGTTCAAATACAGACCCCAATTGCAAAATAGATGAACAATAGATAGTAGTCATCAGCAGCTGCTATAGCTATCAATCAGTTCTAGTAAACATATCATCCAGTTGTGGAAGATGTTAAATCACATTGTTTCATTTAAATGCAACATAAAAAATGTTTTATTGGACGGGCGACGAGGCTCCTTCGAGCGCTTGCGGCAGGGAAGATGGTGGGCCCAGAACAGCGCCATAGCCGCCAGTGTGGGGCGCTCTTCATCGGCTACTGCATCTACTTCGACGGCAAAAGGTGGAATGACCCCACCTTCAAGAAGAGGCTTCGGGAACGAAGAAATAAACAGAAGCTTGCCAAGGAGAGAGCTGGGCTTTCCAAGTTACCGGACCTTAAAGATGCTGAAGCTGTTCAGAAGTTCTTCCTTGAAGAAATACAACTTGGTGAAGAGCTGCTAGCTGAAGGTGATATGAGAAAGGTGTGGACCAGCTGACAAATGCAATTGCTGTTTGTGGACAGCCACAGCAGTTGCTGCAAGTGTTACAGCAAACTCTTCCACCACCAGTGTTCCAGATGCTTCTGACTAAGCTCCCAACAATTAGAGAACTGTGAGTGCTCAGAGCTTGGCTGAAGATGATGTGAAATGAGACACAAACGTCAACATAATAAAATCTCAGATAAAAAATGTTAAAAATTGTTAACTTGGAAGATGAGCAGCTCTGGGGGAATAAGGGCAAATGTGTTTGTTATAGACTGTCCTACATTGAAGTCTACCCAAGTTATTGTTTGCTTTGTGTAGATCCATTCATTTGTTTTATTTATTTTTCCCAGTGAAAAGTGTATTTTGATAGAGCTTTTCATTTTATAAATACACTATAAATTACCAAAATATCACAGATTTTATGTATTCCTAAGACATGAAGTTAAAGTGTATGCATGGCCTAGGTTTCTTGGGATAAAAAACAGCCAGTTCTCAGTTTTAAAAGTTAGGCAAAAAAGTGTGAAGAGTGCACATTTTTTAAGCTAGTACATTTTACTATAAATCAGAAAATTGGGTAGAAACTTTATTGTTTGTGAAAATGAAGCATTAAATCTTTGAGAGGTGTGCTACTGTGCTGTGTTAACTTTACCTCCTCCCTGTGTATCGGTCCTAAAATCTTTTATTTAAATCAGTGGGCTTCTGTGTTCTGGGTATTATATCCTTATTTTAAGTATATGGGGTTGCAGGTGGCAACAGGAGTTAGAACTCTGTGCATCTGGTGTCGCCACATGAGCTTTGCCAGTACGTGTCTGCTCACTTTCCTCATTCATAGAAGGAGAGACTGGTCTGCTGATCCCTCAAGGGTCCTTTTCAGTTTGCAATTCACCTGAGAGTATTTGTGCAGCCAGGCCTTGCATTTTTTTTAAATATTCTGAATTTTGCATGCTTGCCTGAATTAGTATTTCTGAATTGATCTTTTCTAAATGGTATGACTGTCTTCGTTTTCACTGAGACTAAATAGTTTTGTCACTATTGTGTAAATTAATCTGAAACTTAACCTTTTAAGTAACTGGGATGATCTGCTTGTAAGATGATTCCATCTTTGCTTTTATCTTCAGTGTACCTCCTTAATTCTTCAGCTTGATTGTCTTGTGTGGTGAATGAAGTGTGATCTTGTGACTAAAGATTTGGGAAGATTGGGGCTGGTGGGACCTTTTATTTTCAAATAGTGGCATATTATCTGAGTCATGGACTCCATTTCAGAACTGAGGATAAATAAAGATCCTTGGTACTTAATGGCAAAAAAAAAAATTTATTATCATATCGGCTTGATCTTCTTATGTGCAGTATCTTTTTGCATCTCCCCTGCCCCATATCTCTGTTTCCTTTGATATCAGTTCTTCTATTTGTTAACTTCAGAGTTCTCTTTTCTTGTGTTGCCTATTTAGTACTTGGAGATTCTTGGTTTTGTGTGCAGGTTTGTAGGTGGATTCAATGAGATTGTCTGCCATTTCTAGTTTTTCAGCTGGGTTGGGGGAAAAGCCAATTTAGTGAAACCAGAGATTGGTGAGGGGCTTGGGTGGCTCATCTTCAACATAGTTGCTCCCCTTTGCTCCTGGACATTGCAGGCAGCAGAGCTCTACTCATCTTCACCCTCCCAAGGGCTCAGTCAATATGCTCAGTATTTATTTCTATTGTGTGGCACTCAAAGACCCAGCTGCCTCTGCTCAAGTGATCACCCAAGGCCACTTCTGGCTCCCAGAATTCTCTATCCCTGAATGTGGAGCACTCTCAGGGTGGCTCCCACTTTGATGGTCCTCTCTCCTGTGCTCTCTTGAGCTTTTGTTTCCTTTTTGATCTGATCTCTCTTCAAACCTGCCTTTTATGGATCCCTCAGGGTTTCTGGCCTTCTGTGGGTTTACTTTCTTTTTTTCCCAGTGAAATTATGTTTCCTTTTATGTTGTTTCGGTCAGTTACATTTTCTATCCTTTCTAGAAGTTGAGGGTGAGCACAGCTTGCGATGGCAGCAGCTTAGCCTATCATCTTGACCAGGATTAATCAGGTATCTCAAGGGTAAACCATTAGTAGAACATTTAACTGTTGTGAAGCATTAACAGCAGGGAAATACTTAATGAGTTACATTAAAAGAATCAATGAAGTTTGGGTTTGAACAATGGGAAAGAGTGAAAATTTTTTGACAGGATATGTACACCAACGTAAAGTTTCCACCTAGTAATGATAAATAAAACAATCATCCAAAAGGAAGCCAATTTTGTATCTGGAGTCTTCACTGAAACTATATTACAGGAAAAACTGACTTTGCTTAATGAGTGGCTTTTCTAATCCTCTAGAACTTCTAAGATCTAAAGGAAGAGCTTTGAGAAACGTGTCCTTCAAAGGTCATAAATTAATTATTTGGAATTTTTAAAGTTAAATAGTATCCAGCAAAGGATTTTGACTTAGACTCCAGACTTACAAATACTAATCTTATGTAAGTTGAAATCAAAGTTAACTAATGTGGGTCTAACTTGTTTTTTTTAATATTTATTTTTTAGGTGTAGTCAGTTGGACACAATACTTATTTTATTTTACTTATTTATTTTTATGTGGTGCTAAGGATCCAACCCAGGGGCCTGGCACATGCTAGGTGAGCACTCGACCGCTGAGCTACAACCCCAGCCTCTGTTTTTTATTTATAGTACTTTACACTTAAAGGAAAAATGAATATATAGTAGTGTTCAAAGATGTCCAAGGGATAGAGATTAATTAATACTTCACAGTAAAATGCATATACTTTGTGTACAGTTTTTAAAGTAGGTCAAAACAGGTTCTTTATCAACTTTTGTTTTTGAGAGAAGCACTAGTTTTAAAACATATATACATCAAGTATTTTTCTATTATACTATTAAAAAGAAATTTGGGGGGAAAGGGTCAATCAACAAAAAATACAATTACTGAAGAGATTTTTTGTTTAAGTCACACCAGCAAATTAATGGAAGTTACTTCAGCATCTTGATTCAACAAAGAATTTTAAAATACAAGTATTGTTTTCAATGGCAGAAACACATTTAGTAACATATTCTAGGAATAAAAAATTAGTCTTTCCTTCAACAGACCAATCATCCAATGTAGGAATTCTTAGGGAATTTTCTAGAAAAGGCAAGAAAGTTAATCTTTTTTATAGTCTGTGTCACCCAACAGTTAAAGATTTTCATGTCTAAGCTCATCAAATAACCTATATAACTGTTTTTAAAATTTCATATTATAATATTTTTAAATGGTTTAAACAGTCAACAATATTATTGTTCTGTTAAGATAAATATACCTCTTTGTAGGGAAAAAAAATCAAACACATTTTTTTGGTTACAGTAATTGAATTGCTTATTATGTTAAGTTTAATTCTATCCTAAGCACAATATTGCAAAATGTTTTATACTTCATTGATAAGTTGGTTGAATTATAATTCACCTCAGAAACTTGGACCACTGTCTGCTTTAGATAGTTTGTTTTGAAAAATATAATTACATTTTCTGGTGTGGTCATAGAATTCACCTAGAAAACCAATTTTTAATAATTTAGCATTCTTCCTCAAAATCAAAAATTGCCTTTTCTTTTAAGGTATTAAATAGGACTGGGTTTGCCCATCAGCTCAAAATATCTTACCTGATACATTTTCTAACATTTCCTTTGGACCCATGGCTCCTCGAGGCAACATTTCTCCCAGTGTGGACTGTGAACCATCTTTATTAGTCTCCTACCCCCACTTCATCCCCACCTCCTCCCCTCCCTGAATGAGAGCTCCTTTGCTAGGGATCTCCGTAACTTCCCCCAGAGGTTCATCAGAACATGTATGATTAAAATTTTTTAAATCCAATTAGCCCTTCTTTAAATGGCAAGTGCTTTTTTTATTTTTATAATATCCAGAACAGCTTGTTTTCTATAAACTTATTTGCCTGAGGAACATGTTGGACAGAGTAGGAATGAAAGGGTAATGAAACCAAGGAAAAGTCATCCCGAAAGCCAGGAAGTTGGTATGAATCATTGTAGAACATCTTGTTGTAGGTTCTGTGCTGCCTTAAGTGCTAGGAGAGCTGATGTTTGGCAGTCTATTTTCAAAGAAGTATTGCAGATTCACTGGACAGTATGCAATCTCCCATTGTGCTAGGAATTCCTCCAATTCTTCTGCAGGAGGTGAGTGCCCTGAGGATAGGTGCAACAAGTGCAGTGCATATCCCTGCTTGTTACAATTGTGACTCAAGACATTTTGCATGCAGTCACTCCTAGACTAAGGTCTAAATGTACCTAAAAACAAAACCAAGACCAAGACCACAACAGGAGGCATAGAGACCTCTGAGGACAAGCTCCGTCAACTTTGCTTGCTTATACCTGCTGCTTGTTTCCATTTTCCTAAGGAGACGATTCTGCCCTCAACAACTACTGGGGATGATAAGATGTTCCTGAAACAACTGACAAAATTAGTAATTCTCCTTAATTAACACTTTATGTTAAACAAAGATAGACCTTAGGCATAAATAAAAATTTGTATTGCTCAGAAGCACCTGTATAGTGGCTCTGGGAGCTTTCTCAAATCTTGTATAACCACATTGCCATGGTAGATGATATTTGAAAACCCCCTACAGACATGCACATTAATGCTATCTGTACTTGCCACCTGCATTCCATTCATACCATCATTATTTAAGGAACAGTAGGAAGTAGAGTGCAGTTGCAATGAAAAGAAAATAAAAACAGCACAAGATGATTCTGGAGAGGTAGGCAGAGGGCAACTTTAATAAGCCATGTTAAGAACCTGGACTTTAACCTAATCGTGAGGGTGAGCTGATCAGACTTGGTTTTAGAGAAGAATTGCTCTAGCAACAGTACACGTATTTAGGATACCAGTGTGTGATTTTAGTCATGCAAGATAAGTTCTAGAGTTCTGCTGATCAATATCATGCCTAAAGTCAACCATACTGTCTCATATTCTTACTGTCAAGGGGGTATATTTCATGCTAAATCTTATTCCACAATAAAAAATAAGTAGGAGGCCAAAAGAAGGAATAACTCAGGTTAAGGTTTGAACTAGGGAGGTGTCATTAGAGATGGAAAAATACAATGAATTTGAGAGATGCTTATGTTAGAAATTGGTGGATTGATCACGTGGATGAGAATGAGGAGATTTCAAGGGTGACTCCCAAGATTCTGATTTGAGCAATGATTATAGGTTTTGAGAAAATAACCAGGATTCAGAGAGAATTGAGATTTTTATTTTTCATTCTGGGGAGTCTTTGAGATGCCCTTAAGATGTCAAATAGGCAGCGAATGGAAGGGTCTGAAGCTCATAGGAGGTTCAATTCTCTCTGCACATGGTTGATATTCTAGCCTGCCTGTTGGGACCCAAAGCTTTTCTGAGTTTTTGTACTTCTATCTGTCTGAAACAATATTATCTAGAGTTGTGCAGCCAACATGGTGTCTACCTGCTACACTGATTATGTAAATTTAAATTAACCAAACAAAATTTTAAATCAGCTTCTCAGTCATACTAGCCAACTTTTAAAAGTTCAATAGCCACATGTGGCTAATGGCTGTAGCATAGAGTGCACAAATATTGAGCATTTCCATCATCCCAGAACCTTCTATTAGACATCACTGATATAATGACCTCTTACTACCTCAATTCCTACATCTCTAAACTGAATAAACATTTCCCATAATATCATATGTATTACATTTTGTATAGTGTTAGCTATTTCTGCAGCCAAACCCCTGTGTATTGTGAGTTCCATGCAAATAAGGACCGTACCCTACTCATCCCCAAGGTTTTCCTCAGGCCCACCAAAACACCCTTGCACTAATTGCATGGCAAGCTTGGTTGAATGAATGGGCATGTGACAGAATGAGTGAGACAATACTTAAATTTCTGTTCCAGAAATATATGGAAAAATACACACACACACACACACACACACACACACACACACCAGGGATTGAACCCAATGGTGCTTAACCACTGAGCCACATCCCCAGCCCTTTTTTGTATTTAATTAGAGACAGGGTTTCAATGAGTTACTTAGGGCCTTGCCAAGTTGCTGAGGCTGGCTTTGAACTCGTGATCCTCCTGCCTCAGCCTCCCAAGCTGCTGGGATTACAGCACAAGCCACCATGCCCAACATGTATTCTCTTAGATTTATACTGACCTAATAGTTAACAAAAACTGAAAATGTAGAGTAATATAGTTCAACTATGGCAGCTTCAGTAAAAGGATTTTTTACAAAATTATAACAAAGATTAGAAGCAGAAAAGGTAGGAAGCATACAGGACCCTTCAAGTTGCCCTCTATCCCTATTGTGCTTGGTTTTAGCTAGCCCAGCTTCAGTGGGAAATGCCTAATACGTTTCGCCACTTTGTGGCAACAGTAGCAGTAAGAGCAACCGCAGTTATTATGTCTCTGTTTCCATCCCTTCTTCCCCTAAACAGCCAAGACTGGGCTGGATAACCATAGTGATGGTGAGAGTTCTGCCCTCATGGTCGTCCTGAGCTAGTCAATTTCCCAGTAGGGGCTTCCCTGAGAGTCCTGCCAGCACTCAACTGCACAGGCTCATCACAGTATTGCTTCAAGGGATCCCTCCTAACACATAAGGATGAGAGGAATGGGATAGGAATGAAGTGCCGGGGAAGGGCACTGGCACAGTGAGGCCAAAGAGGCACAGTTCCAGTAGAAACACCCTCCTCTCATTTCTTCCAGCAGCAATTTACCTGTTTATGCACTAAGAAGGAGGAAACTGTAGGTGATGAATAATTATTTTGGACATGGCAATCCACTGAAGAATAGTAGAGTTATGTTTAGCAACAAATAAGTATTAAGTACCAACCAGGTGCTTAGGTACTGAGCTAGACCCTAGGGAGCCAACAGAGATAGGACAGTGGGTCTGTACTCTCCTGTAGTGTACCATCTAATGGGATCCATGGACAAACAAATGAACACTTAACTATCATGTCATAAGTGTTAACATAAGAAGAATACCAGGCTCTCCCTGCTTGAAGACTTAAAGTCTAGGTGAGTTGGGGAGGGGAGGTTCCCTGTTGGAAATGACACGTAAACTGAGTCCTGAAGATACCAAGCAAGCAAGGGAAGAGGTTGTGGAGAGGAACTGGGGGAGCTGACATCACTTGCAAATGCCTGGGTAACAATGAGAGCTTGGCAGTGCCCTGCAGTGAACTCTTCAGTAACTTAGAGGCTTGGCAGGAGAAGCAGTGAGTCTTGAGAAGTAAAAAGTTTCTAAAAAAGATAAACCCTATTATGTATGTATTCCCTGGCTCCTAGAAATGGAAAAGAAGATCACGTCTTCTTTACTTTTTTTCTACTGTTTCCCATGTTTCTTGCTCCCACATTGGAATCCTGACCAAGTCAGCTACCCCATGGGAGAGTATACTCAGTCGAATGAGCAAGTTTTAGAAGCAGATTATCTGGGTTCGAATCCCAGCTCTACCCTGAGTAGCTGACAGATGTGGGGTAAGTTAAGAATTTGCGAATTAAAAAAAATTTAAAAAAAGAAAAAATAAAAATAAAAAAAAGAATTTCAAATGAAATTTCAAATTTCATGAAATCATGATTTGGAAGAGATTTTTTAAAAATCATTTTTTTTCTACTCTCACATTCTATGGTAATAAAAGTGAGATCAGGAGAATAACTGTTAGCTCCTTGTGATCACATGGTTGGTTTACGGTGTAATAAGCCTTCTGACTTCTCCACCCTAATTTCTACTACACAATTTGAGGTGTTTCTTGGAAGAGATCATCAATTTTAAATTAATTCTAAACAGGGCTCAGAAGAACACCATGGGCTTAATTGCAATCACATTATTATGATTTAAGCAAAAATAAAAAGATAAGCAAGAATTTTTTGAGAGACATATTCCAGAATATATGGCAGAGAAGAAGTCAGTGAGCTTACAGTTAAATACAGTTTTGCAAAATGCGTGCAGGATGTATTGTCTCACTTCTCGTCATAGCTCCTTGAAGCAAGTAGACAGGACAGATCTCTTTTCACTCCTGTATAAATGAAGACTTCCTTAAGGCTCAAAGTGGGTGGGTGACTTGAACCAGGTAATTCCACTGTAAGTGTCAGAGTCAACGATCAACATCTAGTTTGTCAAACCTTGTCAAAGTTGATTTCACTGCACAATTCTGTCCACAAAATAATTAATTTTGACCCATTCTTTTAATTACTGTACAGGTGTACCTGTTCTTGCATTAGGAGTGTACTTGTCCTTTACTAGATCAATTAATAGACACTGAGTCTCTCTGTCCACATATGTTTTAATGCTTAATTTGGCCTAGTCTTGTGCATTCTAATTCATGTTCATGAAAGCCACTTAGTATCAACATGCCATGTTATTGTAGGATTCAGGTTCATCTCAGCACTGATTTGTGTGCTCTTGTGATTTGGGCAACACGTTAATAGGCTCCTCATGCTTCTGTGTCCTTGTTCATGAAACAGGAATAATAACATTGCTTCATAGTTCATTTGACAATAAAATTACTAATGACAAAAAAAAAAGAATTTGCATCAGTTCCCCTGCAAATGAGAACAATAGTGCTGTCCATCTCACAAAGTTGTTGAGAGAGTAAATAAACATTTCCATAGCAGAACTCTTAGAACAGTGCCTGACATATTAAGCACTCTACAAAGGTTATTTGTTTTTACTATGGGATTGAAAAAAAATGCTATTCTAGCTAGTGTGAGAATAGCATTTACCTTACATTTATATGAAAGGGACACTGCATATGAACTATTCTGTGACCCATGCTCTGAAATCCAGGCTAGGATTAAGATTTTAAAGCTTAGCAAATTTTCTGTATGTTCTTTAGATGAGTTGTTTCACAAAATAAAAGAATCATTAAATTATGGGAAAATTATCAGAAAACAATTGCAATACTTTTGAAGATTTGGAAGGAAGAAACCTGTTGTTATACACCTACTAGTAATTGCCCAGGTAACATCTCTTTTAAAAAAGTTTTAAATGAACATCAGTTATTATTAGAAACAGAGCAGCAGAGCTCCTGTATATTTTTTTTAATTTTCATGTAGTTAAAATAAATACATAAAAACCTAAGCATTGCTCCCATTTTTGTTCTATATTTGGAAAATCTATCACTCCTTTTCTTCTTTTGTCCCCACATCATATCACAGTCTGTTATGGTTCTCTCCATTTTGCAATGAAGATGGTGAAGTTCAGAGGTTAAATAATTTACTCGGTTATGTCACAAGTAAGAAATACAGCCAAAATTGAACTCTAGGCCTTTTTAAAACTTTTTTTTTTTTGGCAAGGGATACCTGAAATTGCGCTCTACCACTGAGCTCTCCCCACAATCCAACCCCAGGCCTTTTGACTGTAGAGTCTGAGTTTCTTTTTTTATCTGAGCTTTATAAAAACCTTATTCCCCCTAAATTACTCAAAACACTATAAAGCAACAGCACACATGCAATTAATTTTTGGTTCTTAACTCAGTATTTCCTGTCTATTAAGAATTTTGCAGGTCTGGGTATGGTGTTGCACACCTGTAATCACAGTGACTCAGGAGGCTGAGGCAGGGGGATCATAGGTTCAAGTTCACCCTCAGTAATTTAGTGAGGCCCTATCCCAAATAAAAAGGAAAAAGGGCTGGTGATATAGTGTTCCTGGGTTCAATCCCCAGTACCAAAAAAAAAAAAAAAAAAAAGCAGGGGTTAGGGAAGTTCTTCAAAAGATTTATGCACACAAATGTGACAGAAGGAAAAGTGATTCGAATATATTTGGAAGATTCTGGGTTAAGAAAAGTTAAATTAGTTTTTTTATTCTAATTTGTTATGTATGACACCAGAATGCATTGCAAATCATATTACACATAGAGCACAATTTTTCATATCTTGGGTTATACACAAAATAGAGTCACACCATTCATGTCTTCATACATATACTTAGGGTAATGATATCCATCTCATTCCACCATCTTTCCTACCCCCATTCCCCCATCCCCTCCCTACCCTTTGCTCTATATAATGTTCATCTAATCCATCCATGTTCCCCCACACACACAACCCCATTATTAATCAGCATCCTTTTATCAGAGAAAATATTCGGCACTTGTTGTTTTGTGATTGGCTAACTTCGCTTAGCATTATATTATCTGCCGCAGTCTTGGCTGGGCACAGAATCACGAGCCACCACACAGCTTTGTAGATTCAAACAGCAATTCTTTATTCCCGAACTCACGCCGGCCTCCACACACGTTCTGGGGCAATCCCAGTTCTTCTGCCACCCAATTCACCTACTCCACGAGGCTTATTTCCCAAAATGCTCTCTGAATCTCACGAGAGTTCAACAGGAGCTTAGGCAGCAGGAACGCCCTAATTCCAGCAGCAATAATCCTCAACATCGAACTTCCCTAAAATCCAAGGTCTTAAACTGGGAACGCCTTAAACTTGTCTTAAACCGGGAACGCCCTAAACCCAAGGATTGGGATACTTCCTCAAACTGCAGGATACACCCTAATCCTGGATCCACCCTCGTCCTTGGGCAGGGTCACCTAACATGCAATGTCAACAGCGAAATTAACATGGGGTACGCTGGCAAGGAAATTTCCTACTTGGTAATGGCCCTCAGCAATTATCCAACTCCCTCCATTTACCTGCAAATGCCATGATTTTATTCTCTTTTAATGCTGAATAGTATTCCATTGTGTATATATACCCCATTTTCATTATCCATTCATCAACTGAAGGGCATCTAGGTTTGTTCCACAGTTGAGCTATTGTGAATTGTGTTGCTATAAACATTGATGTGGGTGTGTCCCTGTAGTATGCTGTTTTTAAGTCCTTTGTGTATAGACCAAGGAGTGGAATAGCTGGGTCAAATGGTGGATCCACTTTTATTATAAAGTCTTTAGATACTAATGAGTACTGTGAATATGAAAGCTATTTTCAAATCCTATTTGACCACAGAACATTTTTTTTTTCTCTCAACATATCTCAGTAGAACCAGAATTCTCAGGAACTAACCTTAGGGGAAAAGGTACATGAGATAAATGCAAAATAACTAATAATACTTACATTTCAAATGTTCAAGGGAAAAATATTTCACATTTACTAACAAAGTTGTTTTACTGTACAGAGCAGAGATGCATAAAAAGGAACTTGAAGTTATTGTTGTAAATCTCAATTTGCTTGAGATGGGGAAGCTGAGTGAGAACAGCTTTGCAAAAAATATGTCGCCAGTAAAGTAGGAAGTGGGTATTCTTGCAGCTTCTAACAGCTTCAGCAACTTTTGTTGTTCAGAGCTGGAGCTGCAAGATACTTTATCTCGTGAAGCTCACACATGCACTTACAACATCAAGGACATAAAAGACCCAGTGAAAACCATGTTGTATTTTGATGCTGCCCTTTTATATATAAAATTTGAAGTTCAAAATCTTGAAGTAAAGTAATTGCAAAGTTTGAAAAATGCACTGGGAAAGAATAGTCTTGCATCCTAAATGACTTCTGAATTCCACAAAAACAGCAATTTGAAAACTAAAAAAGACATAGAGAATCTAATCAACCCTCCATTATTAAATTGGACAATGCTATTGGGTTCAATATCAAGAGATTCAATTCTAGACCATACTGTATGGTCTTCAGGAGATCTTGGACAAGTAACTTCTTTGACTATCTTCTCATTTGGGGACCACCCCCAAGGTGACTTCTGTCTCCTAAGATCTATGAATTAAAAAGAACAGGTAGGTTACAGACCTCCTTGGTTTGTTAATTCCCCCAAGGAAATAGGGGCCTCCTGGGGTAACAAAAGCACAATAGTAAAAAGGCAGCAACAAAAACAATCAACTTTGGAGGTTAGCCACAGCCCTCAGGAAACCAGATAGGTGTCTTGCCTCCCACCTGCAAGGCCCTGTGTAATGTTACTAAATTCAAGATGGTCTGAAATAGTAAGTACAGACTGTAAACGCTGGAAATAATGACAGCCATCAAAAATTGATATTCCACTGTTGCTAGGGCAAAGGTTCCTTAGACAGGCTACATCTTTCAAAGTCAGAAACACCACATATGCCAGCACAAGGATCCTGCCTTCCTCCCACGGGTGCATAATGCCTGATTGAAGTTGAAACCACCCAGTCTCTGGAAAAGAGGCTGGCTTCTTGCTTTTCTGACTTCACTCCTGCCTCTCATTACCCATGCATCATTTCTTTTAGCTGCTTGCATCATCTTGATGAAATTGGGCTTGGGAAGCCAAACCAAAAGACTAACACCTGAAATGACTTGAATCAGAAAACCAGGAAGTTGTGTTGCTATTTTTGATTTAACCTTAACGAAAAGCCTCATTTTCGAAAAACTTTATGTTCTAATTGTTGTTTCTTTTCCCACATTTTATGACTGTGTTGAGAAATGGTTTGTTTCATCTAAACACTGGCACTTTTAAAGTAAAGCCGCTTGTGATAATCAGTGCCAAATGAAGACGGGTAATACTATCGTCCGAAGTTGTAGGTTCTCAAATGTTCACTTATTTTAAAGTTTAGATTTGCTTTTGTGAATGTTGATCATAGTACTCGAGTAGCAAGTGCTCTTAGCAGATATAAAAATGACTTGGGATTCTTTGAAGACAATTGTGAAGAGTCCACTGTAGGCAGCAGGCTGAGTTCTTGTAGAAGTAATGGGGTATTTGAAGAAGACTCATCTGTCCTCTGTAACTGCCCCTGGAGCATTTCACGCCTCTGGATCTCACACAAAAAATGAGTTATGCAGTGTCCTAAAATGCCATTGGCACTGTAGGACTCAATATTCCTCATGGGTCAGAGCTCTCTTTTATAGGAATTTGAGGGACCCCGAACTTCTTGCCATTAAAAAGCCAGTAGCACTCACACCCAATGTGACAACTAAAAAACAATCTCTTTGCTTCTATAGCCACAAACCAGGTACTTCTTTAGGAGCTGGTACTACCCTATTCCCATTTGGAACCACTAGCAGGTGAATTTTTTCTTTATTTATTTTTATGTGGTACTGAGGATCGAATCCAGTGCCTCATACATGTGAGGCTGACGCTCTACCACTGAGCTACAGCCCCAGCCCTAGCAGGCAAATTCTGCGATTCATTCTGGCCAGTATTCTTAAAGGAGTGACCAATAAGAACCCTGGGGAGTTAAGGTGCCTGAAGACTGAAATATTTTCAAAACATCAGACACAGCAGAAACTTGCATGTGAAAGTTACACAAATAGTTGAGTCTGTTATGATATCATAGAACAGCAATTCTACGTTATTTTATAGCAACTTTTCTCTTATAATCCCCAGAAGAAGTCAGGGACTTCCCCCAGTGAGACCAAAAGGACCACCCCCAGCTAGTTACAACTATTAGACACCTACACACTCCAGCTTGTGTAAGTCACTCCCCTCTCAGGTCCAAGTCAACTCAATTCAACCCACTCACTACTCAGATCAGTGTCCTCAAGCAATCAACACGGGTCTTCTGATAGATGTCCAATCCAGTTGCTATTGCCACACCCTCACCCCCAGCAATTGGATCCCTTCTTTGAAATTTTCTTGGATTCTCTATAAATAAGGCTGAACAGTCAATGTAGCATACTCCTGAGTGGCTCTCCGTTCTGTTCTTCTTAAGTCATATCCCCTTCTCCTTCCGCACCTGAGAAATTTGATTAGCAGCAATTCTTCTCCTTTTTGGAAAATTAGCTATCCATCTTGCTGTTTGCCAGAATCATCCCAGTGATCACATGTACACATACAAACACACACAGCCACAGCCATAACTATTGGTAAACCTTAAGGCATTCCTCTTCACACACATTAAAAAAAAAAAACCTAGGAATATGTTTTGCTATAGGGGAAGAGTTCTGCCTGTGTATTTGCAGAACTCAGTTAATGAGTATCTAGTCTGCTTAGTCTCAGTCCCTTCTTAGCTGCTTCTTTCACTATTGAGATGTTGAGAAAATTTACAAAGAGAAGATGTTTAGCTTTTCTCTTTCTGTGGTTTTGAAACAAACTAAGAGAGAGTTTTTTTTTTTAATTTTTTGTAGTTGTAGATGGACAGAATGCCTTTATTTTATTTATTTATATGTGGTGCTGAGGATTGAACCCAGTGCCTCACTCATACAGCCCCAGCCCAAGAGTTATTTTTTTTTATTTCATGTCTTTGTAGAAATTCAGACTTAAATAAGGAAAACAGAACTTTCACCTTGGATCTCATGATTTTAAGCTTTGTATCTTTGAGTGAATTATTAAACTTACCTGGACCTTGGATTTCTTACCATTGGCAATCATAAAGGATGTTCTCAAGGGTTATCTTAAGCCTCACAGATTTTCTACTTATGTATTTATTACAAAGTCCAATACAGAGGTTACGAAGATGGCTTCATAAAAAGTCAAGGAATACCTGCTGAGTGTGGTGGTATGTGCCTGTAATCTCAGTGGTCAAGGAGGCTCAAGAGACTCAGGAGGATCACGAGTTCAAAGCCAGCCTCAGCAACTTAGTGAGGCCCTAAGCAACTCACTGACATCCTGTCTCGAAATGGTGATGTGGCTCAGTGGTTAAGCGCTCCTGGGTTTGATCCCCAGAACCCCCCCCCCAAAAAAAGTCAGCATGTTTATTTATGCTAACTATGAAAAACACTAGGAAAGTACATCTAGAGGTTCTTTCAGTCCTAGGGTTTTGTGATTCTATCTTCAAACACAAAGATTCTAACTCTTCAGTCTTTTGTTTCTTTTTTTTTTTTTAGTTCCACAACTTTTATTTTATTTTTTTTATTGGTTGTTCACAACATTACAAAGCTCTTGACAAATCATATTTCATACATTAGAATCAAGTGGGTTATGAACTCCCATTTTTATCCCAAATACAGATTGCAGAATCACATCGGTTACACATCACATTTTTACATACTGCCATATTAGTGACTGTTGCATTCTGCTACCTTTCCTATCCTCTACTATCCCCCCTCCCCTCCCCTCCCATCTTCTCTCTCTACCCCATCTACTGTAATTCATTTCCCTCCATGTTTGTTATCCCATTCCCCTCATAACCTCTTATATGTAATTTTGTATAACAATGAGGGTCTCCCTCCATTTCCATGTGATTTCCCTTTTTTTCTCCCTTTCCCTCCCGCCTCATGTCTCTGTTTAATGTTAATCTTTTCTTCCTGCTCTTCCTCCCTGTTCTGTTCTTAGTTGCTCTCATTATATCAAAGAAGACATTTGGTATTTGTTTTTTAGGGATTGGCTAGCTTTACTAAGCATAATCTGCTCTAGTGCCATCCATTTCCCTGCAAATTCCGTGATTTTGTCATTTTTTAGTGCTGCGTAATACTCCATGGTGTATACATGCCACATTTTTTTTATCCATTCATCTATTGAAGGGCATCTGGGTAGATTCCACAGTCTAGCAATTGTGAATTGTGCTGCTATGAACATCGATGTGGCAGTATCCCTGTAGTGTGCTCTTTTAAGGTTTTCAGGAAATAGTCCGAGAAGGGCAATAGCTGGGTCAAATGGTGGTTCCATTCCCAGCTTTCCCAGGAATCTCCATATTGCTTTCCAAATTGGCCGCACCCGTTTGCAGTCCCACCAGCAGTGTACAAGAGTGCCCTTTTCCCCACATCCTCGCCAGCACTCCTTGTTGTTTGACTTCATCATGGCTGCCAATCTTACTGGGGTGAGGTGGTATCTTAGGGTGGTTTTGATTTGCATTTCCTTGACTGCTAGAGATGGTGAGCATTTTTTCATGTACTTATTGATTGATTGTATGTCCTCCTCTGTGAAGTGTTTGTTCATGTCCTTGGCCCATTTGTTGATTGGGTTGTTTGTTTTCTTATTGTCTAATTTTTTGAGTTCTTTGTATACTCTGGATATTAGGGCTCTATCTGAAGTGTGAGGAGTAAAAATTTGTTCCCAGGATGTAGGCTCCCTATTTACCTCTCTTATTGTTTCTCTTGCTGAGAAAAAACTTTTCAGTTTAAGAAAGTCCCATTTGTTGATTCTTGTTACTAACTCTTGTGCTATGGGTGTCCTATTAAGGAATTTTGAGCCCGTCCCCACAATCTGTAGATCGGAGCCAACTTTTTCTTCTATCAGACAGAGAGTCTCTGATTTGATATCTAGCTCCTTTATCCACTTTGAGTTGACTTTTGTGAATGGCAAGAGGAGGGGATTCAGTTTCATTTTGTTGCATATGGATTTCCAGTTTTCCCAACACCATTTGTTGAAGATGCTATCCTTTCTCCATTGCATGTTTTTAGCTCCTTTATCAAATATAAGATAGTTGTAGCTTTGTGGATTAGTCTCTGTGTCCTCTATTCTGTACCATTGGTCCACCCGCCTGTTCTGGTACCAGTACCATGCTGTTTTTATTACTGTTGCTCTGTAATATAGTTTGAAATCTGGTATCGCTATACCACCTGATTCACACTTCCTGCTTAGAATTGTTTTTGCTATTCTGGGTCTTTTATTTTTCCATATGAATTTCACGATTGCTTTATCTATTTCTACAAGAAATGCCATTGGGATTTTGATTGGCATTGCATTAAACCTATAGAGAACTTTTGGTAATATCGCCATTTTGATGATGTTAGTTCTGCCTATCCATGAACAGGGTATATTTTTCCATCTTCTAAGATCCTCTTCTATTTCTTTCTTTAGGGTTCTGTAGTTTTCATTGTATAGGTCTTTCACCTCTTTTGTTAGGTTGATTCCCAAGTATTTTATTTTTTTTTGAGGATATTGTGAATGGAGTGTTTTTCCTCATTTCCGTTTCAGAAGTTTTGTCGCTGATATACAGAAATGCCTTTGATTTATGTGTGTTGATTTTATATCCTGCCACTTTGCTGAATTCATTTATTAGTTCTAGTAGTTTTTTTGTAGACCCTTTTGGGTCTTCTAGGTATAGAATCATGTCATCTGCAAATAGTGATAATTTAAGTTCTTCTTTTCCTATTTTTATGCCTTTAATTTCTTTCGTCTGTCTAATTGCTCTGGCCAGTGTTTTGAGAACTATATTGAATAGAAGTGGTGAGAGAGGGCATCCCTGTCTTGTTCCAGATTTTAGAGGGAATGCCTTCAATTTTTCTCCATTCAGAATGATGCTAGCCTGAGGCTTAGCATAGATAGCTTTTACAATGTCAAGGTAAGTTCCTGCTATCCCTAGTTTTTCTAGAGTTTTGAACATAAAGGGATGCTGTACTTTGTCAAATGCTTTTTCTGCGTCTATCGAGATGATCATATGGTTCTTATCTTTAAGTCTATTGATGTGGTGAATAACATTTATTGATTTCTGTATATTGAACCATCCTTTCATCCCAGGGATGAATCCTACTTGATCATGGTGCACAATTTTTTTGATGTGCCTTTGTATCCGATTCGCCAGAATTTTATTGAGGATTTTTGCATCTAGGTTCATTAGAGATATTGGTCTGTAGTTTTCTTTCTTTGAGGTGTCTTTGTCTGGTTTCGGAATCAAGGTGATGTTGGCCTCATAGAATGAATTTGGAAGAGCTCCCTCTTTTTCTATTTCCTGAAATAACTTGAAAAGTATTGGTATTAATTCTTCTTTAAAGGTTTTATAGAACTCCACTGTATACCCATCTGGAACTGGGCTTTTCTTGGTTGGAAGTCTTTTGATTGCTTCTTCTATTTCATCTATTGATATTGGTCTGTTTAAGTTGTGAGTTTCCTCCTGACTCAGTCTGGGCAAATCATATGACTTAAGGAATTTATCGATGTCTTCACTATCTTCTATTTTATTGGAATATAGGTTTTCAAAATAATTTCTAATTGTTTTCTGTATTTCTGAAGCGTCTGTTGTAATATTGCCTTTTTCATCCCGTATGTTAGAAATTTGAGTTCTCTCTCTTCTTCTCTTCGTTAGCATGGCTAAAGGTCTGTCGATCTTATTTATTTTTTCAAAGAACCAACTTTTTGTTTTGTTAATTTTTTCAATAGTTTCTTTTGTTTCAATTTCATTGATTTCTGCTCTGATTTTAATTAATTCTTGCCTTCTGCTACATTTGCTATTGTTTTGATTTTCCTTTTCTAGGGCTTTGAGATGAAGTGTGAGCTCATTTATTTGTTGGTTTTTCCTTTTTTCGAGGAATGACCTCCAGGCGATGAATTTCCCTCTTAAAACTGCTTTCATTGTGTCCCATAGATTCCGATATGTTGTGTCTGTATTTTCATTTATCTCTAAGAATTTTTTTATTTCCTCCTTTATGTCTTCTGTAACCCATTGATCATTCAGTAACGTATTGTTCATTGTCCATGTGATGTAGGATTTTTCCTTCCTTCTTTAATCATTGATTTCCAGTTTCATTCCATTATGATCTGATAAAGTGCATGGTATTATCTCTACTCCTTTATATTTACTGAGGGTTGCCCTATGGCATAATATATGATCTATTTTTGAGAAGGTTCCATGTGCTGCTGAGAAAAAAGTATATCCACTTGATGATGGTTGATATATTCTATATATGTCAGTTAAGTCTAGGTTATTGATTGTGATATTGAGGTCAATAGTTTCTTTATTCAACTTTTGTTTGGAGGATCTGTCCAATGGTGAGAGAGGTTTGTTGAAGTCACCCATGATTATTGTGTTGTGGTCTATTTGATTCTTGAACTTGAGGAGAGTTTGATTTATGAACGTCGCAGCGCCATTATTTGGTGCATAAATATTGATAATTGTTATGTCTTGTTGGTGAATGGTTCCTTTTAACAGTATATAATGTCCTTCCTTATCCCTTTTGATTAACTTAGTCTTGAAGTCAATTTTATTCGATATGAGAATGGCCACCCCTGCTTGCTTACGAGGAGCATGTGCGTGGTATATTTTTTCCCAACCTTTTACCTTGAGCCTGTGTATGTCTTTTCCAATCAGATGTGTCTCCTGGAGGCAGCATATTGTTGGATTTGTTTTTTTAATCCATGTTACCAGCCTATGTCGCTTTTTTGAAGAGTTTAAGCCATTAACGTTTAGAGTTACTATTGATATATGGTTTGTACTTCCTGCCATGTTTGATTATTTAACTCTTTTTTTTTCCTAATTTAGTTTGTTTCTCCATGATTAGCTTTCCCCCGTCCTCTGTCTTTACCGAGGCACTTCCTGCTGATGGCTTTGGTTATCGTTTTCCATTTCTTCCTCGTGTAGAGTTTTGCTCAAGACGCTTTGCAATGCTGGTTTTCTGGCTACAAATTCTTTTAGCTTTTGTTTATCATGAAAGATTTTTATTTCGTTGTCGTATCTGAAGCTTAATTTTGCTGGATACAGAATTCTTGGTTGGCATCCATTGTCTTTCAGTGTTTGAAATACGTTGTTCCAGGATCTTCTCGCTTTCAGCGTCTGTGATGAAAAATCCGTTGTCAACCTTATTGGTTTACCCCTAAATGTAATCTGCCTCTTTTCTCTTGTAGTTGTTAATATTTTCTCTTTGTTCTGTATATTGGATAGCTTCATAACAATGCGTCTTGGCATTGGTCTACTGTGATTTTGTGTGCTCGGTGTCCTGTATGCATCTACAATTTGTATATCTGTTTCCTTTTTTATTTCTGGAAAGTTTTCTGTAATTATTTCCTTCAGCAAGTTACTCATTCCCTTGGCATGAATCTCTGTGCCTTCCTCTACCAGTCTATCTGAGTTGGCTAGACTCTTTTCAAGATGATATATTTTGTCTTCATTATCTGACGTTCTGGCTTCTACTTGCTCCACTCTGTTAGTGATACTCTCGATTGAGTTTTTAATTTGGTTTATCGTTTCCTTCATTTCTAGAATTATTGTTTGATTTTTTTTTATAATCTCTATCTCCTGATAAAGATGCTTAACTTCTTCTTTTATCTGTTTATGTAATTCATTTTCAATGTGATCTTTAAGGTTCCTTTCCATCTGTCTAAGGTGTTCCTTGAGTTCTTTATATGGCCATTTTTCTGATGACTCCAGGTCCTCCTGAATATTTAGGCTGTCTTTCATTGTTTGTACTCCTTTTCTTCCTTGCTTTTTTATGCTCATGATACTTCTTGTTCTGTTTGACTGCTGAGTTACTATTTACTCTTATAAATTTATTTGATGCTTGGGAGGAGAGGTATTAGAAGGGAAGAGAAGAAGTGACTAAAGAGAGTGAGTGTAGGCAGGTAGAATTCAAGAGAGGGGGAATAAGAAAATTGAAAAGAAATGAAAGACAAAAGAAAAAAGTGAAAAGAAAGAAAGAAAAAACGAAAAAATAAAAATTTAAAACAAACAAAAAAGTTATAATGATAATAAAAAATGGAAATTGAAGTTTAAAAAATAGTAATAATAATAATAGAATAAAAAGAATTAAAAAAATTGAAACCATTAATAAGAAAGTTAAAGAACAACAACAACATCAACTACAAAAAGTGAGAATAAAAAAAAATAAAAAATACTAATAATAATCATTAAAAAAAATCATTAATAATAATAAATGCAGTCATAGAGCTCGATTAATTTCTCTTCCAGTTAGTGGAGCTATGCCCACTGGGCCAGGCTTCTCCTCGTGATAGGTGGGAACCAATCACTGTGCCTCAGCTCTTCTTCCCAGACTGTGCGGGTCTCCAGTCCTGAGTGCCTAGGTCCTTCTCTTGTGGTTCCTCAATCCAGGCCCCACTCACCTGTGACGCTTACCACATTACTGGCTACACGCCGGGTCTGCTGCTCCTGGGAGCCCTGTTTTCACGGATGCCTGGGCACACCCTTTCTGTTTGCCTCCCTCGGACCCTAAGTTTGTAGGGCTTGGGGCTGAGGACCCCCAGTGAATTTGTTTGCCCTCAGGTAGCAACTCCCCTGGTAGCTGGTGCAAGGGACCTCTGTTGTCAGCCCTGGTGGGAGCGATAGCCGGAGGTTCTGTGCCGCTAGTCCCACGTCACTCCTGATTCCCTGGGTCTGGCTATGGTGCTCAGTTGGCTTTTACCTCTGTGAGATCAGGTGGGCCGACTAGTTATTTCAGCAGGATCGTTAGTGCTGAGTCACGAGAAGCAGGCGATCCGGGGCTTAAATGCAGCAGATTCGTGCTCAGTGTGTGTTTTCTGAGGGGCCCAAAGTGTACGCCCTAGCTCCACGTCAGCTCAGCATTGCCTAGTGATCCTGAGCAAATAGGCTTTAGATAATTTACAGCTCCCTATGCCCTCGCAGTTGAAGAGGTCAGAGACTTGATCTCTCCGCGCCTGCCGCCATGTTAGACCTCCTCAATGATATTCATGTTACCCTTACAGTTTCCTGGCATAAGCAAGATCTTGGGGTTATACAAACTGCTGCTTCTGTTTCCAGTCCAGTTTTCTAGAACTGAAACCCTGCTGCCGTCGCCTCCACCTCTGGGCCGCGCTCTTGGGCGCCGCACTTGTCCGCGATCTTAGCAGCGCCGCCGCAGCCTCTGCTGCTCCTCGGCCCAGTACCTAGCACCCAGGGCCCAAGCGGCTGTTGCCGCGCCTCTCCAGCCCCCTCCTCCGTAGCACGGGTCCCCTCGCAGGGGGATGCCGAACGACCCCAGAGCAGGCTCTGCCCCAAGGTGCAGCAGGGAACAGGCGACCGAGGCACTTGAGGCCGTGGTCCAGCCTTCGGAGGACAGGGCTCGGCACGCAGCCCAGTTCCAGTCTCTAGATGCGGCAGCTGGACCGTGTAGACAGGGCCATCAAGACAGCATGCCGAAAGCAAATGGTGGCTCCCGCGGAGTGGATTTTCAGCCCCGAAACCCCAGCCCAGCCAACAATTTCAATCCACTAACTCTCCCTGTATAGACAATATTCAAAAAAAAAAAAAAAAAAGGGCGGGGTGTACTGAGCTTTCTTTGCCTCAGGTACTTACAATTCACTGCTGATTACCCATTCAGCTTCTCTGCCGGGAGCGAAGTGAAAGAGGAAGCAGATGGGCGCAAAGCGCCCACGGCTCTGAGCAGGAAAGCGTCCGGGAGCCAAGTGTCTCTTTTTCAATCTCTTTGTTTTTTCTGCTGCTTGGCCGGGTGGTCCACTGCAGATTAATGGTGAAAGGAGCTCTAACAAGCTGCGCGAAGTCTCGATTAAAGCTGCTGCTCTGAGCACCAGGCTCCGCACTTCAGCAACCCCCGTACGCAGCGGCCATCTTCCAGTCTTTTGTTTCTTAAATGATACAGGGTAGGTGGTCAAAAAGTGATTCTGCTTCATGAAGCAATCCCACTCTGCCTGGTTCTGTTCCCCTTCTACATACAAAAGGCACGTCTACATGAACGCCGTGACACTTGGTCTTCTCTTCCCCAGTCTTTGAATCCACCATGTCACAAAGTCATTTTCTGATCTTCCCCTTTGACTTCATCTCCCTTCTTCACCCATCCAATTACCAGTGGGGTGGGGCTGTGGTATCCTAGTGGGACATTCCCACCTCATAGTCCCCAAGTTCTCCTACTTCAACTGGGGATGGCTCATAGATGCAGAAAGGGCAAGTGATGACCAGAAGGGATTCTCAGAGGATGACGTCCTAACAGAAAGTGTCAGAAAGTAGTTGATACCATATTTTTGAGGTTGAAAATAAGTTGTTTTCAAAACTGAAGAGACAGGTAACAGAACATTTCGACAACAAGTTACACACTTAAGTAGGGCAAAGATTTCTCAAAGTTACTTATCTCTCCACAGCTTTATACATATTTGCACACATCTTTGAATAAGACAACAGGTTCCCATCATTTATTCTACAGAAGAGGTTCTCAAACTTTGGTACATGCATCAGAATCACCAAGAGAGCCTGTCAAAGCAAAGATTGCTGACTCCTCCCAAGGTTTGCAATTCAGTGGGTCTGAGATGAGGCCTGAGAATTTGCATCTCTAACAAGTTCTCAGGCATCACTGATGCTGTCAATATTGGGTCTACAATTTAAAAATGACAGTCCTATACAATTAAAGAATAAAATGGAAAATGCTGTCTCAAGATAATTTTTAATAATTTTAAGTAGTGTACGTAAAACATGTATTTATACCTTAATCTAAACCTTTACCAAAGTTAGTAATGTCACTACTAGTTGGCTTAACATTCACCATTTCATTAAAAAGAACAGGACAGATTCAATGTTTCTCACAGTGTGGTCCCTAGGTCACAACACACAAGATCTCCCTGGGATTTTAAGCAAGAACACAGACTGCTGAGCCTCATCCAAGAGCATCTGAACCAGAATCTCTGAGGATGGGTTGTTAAAATCTCTTCATTAAATATGTACCTAAGTGATTTTTACTTACCACAAATTTTGCAAATTCTTTCCATAGATTTAGCTTCAATAATCTACCTAATATTTATTATCATTCAATCTTTGTTGTTTGGAGAGTAGCAGTCCCCAAGAGGGTTTGACCCCTCATATTCTTTCTACTAGAAGACCATTTATTTATTCATGTATCCGTTCAACAAATATTAGTGAGTCACTACTATGTTTTTATGCCTGGGAATACAGCAATGAGAATAACATGAGTGGTTTTAGTCTAAGAGAGCTTACAGTCTAGTTGGAAGAGCAGATAGTATAAAGGTAAATGAATAAGCAGATTCAGGGAATGCTGAATACTGCTAACAATATAAAGACAAAACAATCAGAATAATGCAATCAAGTGACTGAGGAGATGGCAGATGGAGGTAAACCTAGTTTAGGTTAGATCGTCCTAGTGAGCAAAGACCTCTCCCGGAAGGTATTTAATCAGACACATAAATGGTAAGAGGGTCCAATGATACAATGATGTGGGAGAGGAATGTTCCAACAGAGAGCAACGAATACAACACGGCTCAGCAAAATTCAATCATTATAAAGAGACAGAAAGACCCTGGGTGAGTGGAATACCCTAGATGAAGGAGGAATGATTTAAGAGGAGACTAGAACAGTAGCCAACTACCACATTGCACAGATCTCCAAGGTCATAGTTTGAAATTTGTTATAGGAAGCCATTGAAATTGGAGGCATCGTGAAAGGGAGTGTTACCATTGGTTTGCATTTTAGGGCCCTCTTTGCTGTATGGAGCATAAAATGTAGGCAAATAAGAATGAAGCCAGAAGCCTGGTTAGAAGGCTATTGTAATAGTCAAGGTAAGAAATGATGGGGTTTGGCCCAGAGTGGTAAAGTGGAGAGGAAAGAAGTGGATGAATTTGGAATGTGTTTCAGAGGTAGCATTGATAAGAATTTCTCCATGGAGTGGAAATAAAGAACAAGAAAAACAAGAGGAATTAATATAAATGATTATTAAATACTTACTATGTGTTACTTTCACCAATTGACTGTTAACGTTTTGACTTCACATGAGATTAGATGTCCAATGGTATGTGGCATCATATGACCATGATTTTCACTTTAATTTTTATGATACAATGGCAAGATTTAAGAATTTAACTTAGAAACTGTGAAACTAGGTCTTATTTGACATTCGAGGTTAGAGTCACTAACTAAAGTATTGAGATGAGTTGAATGAGGTGGCCATATCTTTATGTGCAGTTGATAAACTTGAGTGAGCTGTAGGCAAAGTTTATTTTAACCTAAGTTCTTTGAAACTTCTCAGTGATCTCCAAATTTTCTACACAAAATTTTGAGTTGTGCTTTCATTCCAGTAAAAAATCTAAAAAAAAAATTTAATAAAAACATACATTTATATTGTCATTAAAGTACATCTTTAATTGTCTCAGGTTTATAAAATAAGAACAAGTAAAGGCCAAACACCATCACGGTGAACTATAAAAACAAAGATTTCAAAGTATTTGAAAAAAAGAAATAGTGAGAGGGTTGGGCTACAGCATGAAATGATACGACAGCAATGCTGAATTCAAATTTCCCTGCTAATGGAGCCTCAATCAAAAAGAAGATGTGAATAAGGATTCATAAACAACAACAACAACAACAACAAAAAATAGGTTTACTCGACATTTAAACATATTCTACTAATTGCTCTGGTTTATTCGTATCATAAGAAAATGAGCAAATTCACATCTAGTTTGACTAAGTTTTCGTTCCCTGAAGAGTCTGTATCAAGAGAAGGAAAATCATGTACATTGTGAGCTTCTGATGGGCACTGTTGTAACTAATGTGATCGTCATACCATGATTGTAGAGTAGGATTTTTGTCATTTTACAGATTGAAATGACGCTTAGAAAGGTTAAATGATTAGGTTGTTGAAATTGAAAAAATGATTTAAAATGTCCTGTGAGAGAAAGAACATCAGGAGACAGGTCTTTAGCAAGTCTACACTGCAGAAACTTCACTGGAGGACATTTTGAAAGAAACTAAAGGAATATAAAATATGCAAATCCCTCATCTCAGCAATTCTACTTTTAGATGTCTGTTCTGTAAAACTACCTCCACATTTATACAGAGAGGCCTATAAGTGGATACTCACTGTAGCATTGCTAGTAGTCAATGGAGGGAAGGCTCAAAATACCACAAAATATCCCCATCACTGAATACTCCGGCACAGTTACCAAGAATGAGAGAGGCCCAATATACACCACACAGTGTTCCATACACAGAGTTCTGTACTTTAAAAAAAAATCAGGTATATCTATACATACATACACAGGTTATAAAATACATAGAAAAATGTCCGTGAAGGTAGCAATGGTTGCCTCTCTGAGGGGAAGACAAGGGGCAAGGAGAGGTCATGCAGTCTACTTTATCAATATTGTAAAGCTCATTCCAGAAATGAGTCCTATGTTTTTTGTGCAATAAAAATACTTACCCTATTTTTTGTTTGTTTGTTTGGTTGGTTGGTTGGTTTTGTTTTTAAAGAAAAGAAGGGAAGGAGAGAGACTGACCTCCAATAGGACCTTGGTCATCCACCAGATCATCTGATTTCAAAACTTGTGCTCTTTCCACTGAATCATCCTGTTCTGTCTAGCTTTTATGTTTTCTCTCCCATGTTGTATCTTCTTTATCTTTCTCTTCTCTAAGTATTGATTTGCAATCTTGTGGTTTTATGCTGTCTTTTGACTCAGGGGTCTTCCTTTCTTCTATACAGTTGACCCTTCCAAAACAGCATGAACTACAATAGTCATTGTCTGTTACAGACAGCACTGGAACTGAATAGCCTCTCTGCATTCAGTCTGTCTACACAGTGTGCCTCTTACAGTACAGTGGGCGCTGCTCACTTTATCTATCTCCCTTTGGAGTTTTGCTGAAAATACTTGCTCCATCATGTCAGGAAAGCTCTGCCTTCTTTTGTTGGTGATTCTGGTCCTTTCCCCAGTGCATCATGACTCTTCGCCTGGCCTGGTGGTCGGCTTTAAAACCCTATCAGACTTATTTGAGTTTTTAGCAGAAAAAGACTGACTTCCTGGATGAACTAATCTGATCAGGCAAGTTTCCTTAATAAGTGTTTTCTTTTTTTTTCTTATTGTTGGTAGTTCAAAACATTACATAGTTCTTAATATATCATATTTCACAGTTTGATTCAAGTGGGTTATGAACTCCCATTTTTACCCCGCATACAGATTGCTATATCACATCAGTTACACTTCCATTGATTTACATATTGCCATTCTAGTGACTGATGTATTCTGCTGTCTATCCTATTCTCTACTATCCCCCTTCCCCTCCCCTCCCCTCCCCTCCCCTTTTCTCTCTCTACCCCCTCTACTGTAAATCATTTCTTCCACTTGTATTATTTTTCTCTTACCCCTCCTTTCCTCTTATATGTAATTATGTATAACCCTGAGGATCACCTTCCATTTCCATGTGATTTCCCTTCTCACTCCCTTTCCCTCCCACCTCTCATCCCTGTTTAATGTTAATCTTCTTCTCAAGCTCTTCGTCCCTACCCTGACCTTGGTTACTCCCCTTATATCAAAGCAGTCATTTGGCATTTGTTTTTTAAGGATTGGCTAGCTTCACTTAGCATAGTCTGCTCTAATGCCATCCATTTCCCTCCAAATTCTATGATTTTGTCATTTTTTAAAGCAGAGTAATACTCCATTGTGTATAAATGCCACATTTTTTTATCCATTCATCTATTGAAGGGCATCTAGGTTGGTTCCACAATCTTGCTATCGTGAATTGTGCTGCTATGAACATTGATGTAGCAGTGTCCCTGTAGCATGCTCTTATTAGGTCTTTAGGGAATAGACCGAGAAGGGGAATAGCTGGGTCAAATGGTGGTTCCATTCCCAGCTTTCCAAGAAATCTCCATACTGCTTTCCAAATTGGCTGCACCAATTTGCAGTCCCACCAACAATGAACAAGTGTACCCTTTTCCCCGCATCCTCTCCAGCACTTGTTGTTGTTGGACTTCATAATGGCTGCCAATCTTACTGGAGTGAGATGGTATCTTAGGGTGGTTTTGATTTGCATTTCTCTGACTTCTAGCGATGGTGAGCATTTTTTCATGTACTTATTGATTGATTGTATGTCCTCCTCTGAGAAGTGTCTGTTCAGGTCCTTGGCCCATTTGTTGATTGGGTTATTTGTTATCTTATTGTCTAATTTTTTGAGTTCTTTGTATACTCTGGATATTAGGGCTCTATCTGAAGTGTGTGGAGTAAAGATTTGTTCCCAGGATGTAGGCTCCCTGTTTATCTCTCTTATTGTTTCTTTTGCTGAGAAAAAACTTTTTAGTTTGAGTAAGTCCCATTTGTTGATTCTAGTTGTTAACTCTTGCGCTATGGGTGTCCTGTTGAGGAATTTGGGGCCCGACCCCACAGTATGTAGATCATAGCCAACTTTTTCTTCAATCAGATGCCGTGTCTCTGATTTAATATAAAGCTCCTTGCTCCCTCTTTCTTTATTTAAAAAAATATGTCAAAGCTAATCCCATTGAAGTAGAGAATGGAAGAGTGGTTACCAGAAGCTAAGGAACATGTGGAACACAGGTGATGGGAAGAGATGGGTTAATGGATACAAAAGACACAGATGGATAGAAGGAATAAGCTCTGGGGTGCTATTACACAAAAAGGGTGACTGTAGTTAAAATATTGTATCTCATAAATAAAAAACAGAGAAGTCTGAATGTTTTCCTCACAAAGAAATGATTGAGATGAGAGATAACCTAAATATCTTCAGTTCATCATTATATAATGCATATAGGCACCAAAATATTATACTGTACCCCATAAATAAGTACAATCAATATCTATCAGTTTAAAATAAAAGTTTAGAAATTGTGTCTTGTGGGGCTGGGGTTGTAGCTCAGTGGTAGAGTGATTGCTTAGCACACATGAGGCAGTAGGTTGGATTCCCGGCACCACATTAAAAAAAAAAATGTGTCTTGTATAGATTAATACAAAGTATTGATTTAAGTATCCTAATCTGAGAATCCAATATTCCAAGTGCTCCAAAATCTGAAACTTTTTGAGCTCCATGAGAAACCACAAGCAAAAATTCCACACTTGACTTCATGTGACCGGTCACAGTCAAAATGAAGATGCACTCAGAATATTGTATGAAATTGCCTTCAGTCTATGTGAATAAGGTGAACATGAAACATAAGTGAATTTCATGTTTACACTTGGGTCCTGTCCTCAAAATATTTCATTATCTA
The DNA here is from genome assembly GCF_964194105.1 of Spermophilus citellus. Taxonomy (NCBI): domain Eukaryota; kingdom Metazoa; phylum Chordata; class Mammalia; order Rodentia; family Sciuridae; genus Spermophilus; species Spermophilus citellus. Next base: position 270,727,630 of record NC_138182.1, on the reverse strand, counting down.
TAAATGAATATTCTGAAATCTGAAAATACTGCTGGTCCCAGGTATTTTCAATAAGAGATACTGATCCTGAATAGCCCAAAGGTGTGCTTGCAGGGTGTACAGTTCTTATTCATATATTTGGCTCATTTATTTAGTTTAGTAGTTGTCAACATTTAAAAATTGGAAGATATCATAGCTAAATCTGGACATTCTTCACATTTTTCCAATGCTCTGGAGCCCAGTAGTAGCCACCCCATTGAGACAGGGCATTAATCTCATGTTCACCACAGGTGTGCACCCCTAATATGCTGGACAAGCATATGTCTGGTTTGGATCCTGCAAGAGTCAAGTTTACAGTTGTTGGGGAAGTCTGCCTTCCACTTTCCCCTACTCCTTGAGGCTGGGGTAGTGTCTCTGCTACATGAATGTTTGCTCCCTCTCTGCTCACAGATGTCATATTTCTGGGTTATGTTGATATTACTTTTAAAATGTTCTCTAAGGATTTCTCCATTTTGATTTATCCAGAACATGTCACTGTTCCCTCAACAAATAAAGCAGCTAATCCAAGGAGAGTTCTAAAATTTGAGTTTCAGTGCTTTCTTTCTGCTGTTATGCATTATGAGAATACTTTTAAAATGACTTTTAGCATTAAAAGAAAGTGCGTGCAGTTATTGTCTTCTGACCAGATATTTATCTTTTTAGAGCAGAGAAGAGGTACCCTGAAAGGTCTGAGCATCTGAAAAAGAACTTTTGTCACATACTGAATTTATTTTCCTTTTTGAAGTATTTAAATATTCAGCATTCTTAAAAGGTTAAACATAAAGTGTTTAATATTTAACATTCCTTTTAAAAGGGAAAAATTCAAAAGTTAGCAATCTATTGGCAAATTATTGTCTAACTGGAATTTCATGTTATTTTATGAGTGTAAAAAAATCATTTATAAAGGCAATTTATGTTTCATGGTTACACATAATTGAACTGCCAAGAAACTTATTGAGGAAAATTTTAAGAATCAAAAACAAAAAACAATATTCAGAGACATTGCATGATAAAGTTAGATCTGAGATATACAGTTTAAGCAGGCAATCAAAGCCTTTATTTACTTATCTTCTTCTCATTGATCATCAGATTTGCTTTGATCTCAACCTCTTTCCCTCCATCCTAGTTTCTGCTTCGATTATCTAAGCAAACACTGATGTTTCAGTATTACTTTTCTTTCCATTTTGACAGACTATTCTAGGCTGCCCAAAATTTTCTTAGCCAGTTTTCAATGCAAAAGCTTTCTTACTAATATCATTAACTTGATTTGTTTTCAACTCAGTTGGTTTTCAAAATTTCCCATCCACCATGGTTTATAAATCCTTTGAAGATAAGAACAAAATACTTTGAATTCAGACAAAAAAAGAATTTGGTAAAAATAGGTTTTCTAAGTCAGTGACCTGGGAGTTTCAAGTCCTCATCCTTGAAGGGTGCCGTGAATTCTCTGAAAATTTTTAAAATACTTTAGCATACATAACAATATCTATTTATATTCCTGTATTATATACAATATTCTATTCTAGATCAAATACCAATCATAAAAGAGGCAATAATCATTCCCAGCAACTTATCTAAACAAGTTACTATACTTCTAATATTCTTTATAAAGGAAACATGCACTTACACAAGTATAATATCTTATGGGCATATGAAAAGTTCCTCAGCCTCACATATAAATATGCAAATTAAATCACAATATTATTTAGCATTTTTTGTACCCTTTAGCACATATTATAATATACAATGTTAGTAAGGGAGTGGCAAAACAGATAATATCCTCCTATGGTATGGTAGAAGTACCAGTTCACATAAATTGGTAAAATCTCACTAAATAACATTTATTTACCAAAAATTTATCTATCAAGATGTTATGATGCCCAGTTCTTTTGACTTTGCCACTCCACTTTCTATGAATTTATCCTATAGATATATTTATGATTATGATCAGAGACATAAACACAAGAATAATTTTATAATTGTAATTATCTAATCTAAACATATAAAAAAAATAAGAAACAACCTGTCATTCCTCAGAAGGTTGTAATTATAACCATGGAGTTACTTAGAAGTTTTTCTCACAGGAGAGATAATGGAATGAGATGAACATCATTACTGTAGGTCCTTGTATGACTGCACATACGGTGCGATGCTACATCATGTGCAACCAGAGAAATGAAAAGTTGTGCTACAATTGTGTACAATGAATCAAAAATGCATTCTGCTGTCATGTATACCTAATTAAAATAAATTAATTAATTTAAAAATAAATCAAACAAAAAGAAGTTCTCCTCTTGCACATAACCAAGACAAATGAAAACGTATATCCACATTAAGAGTTGTACATTAGGGCTGGAGATGTGGCCCGGGTTCGATCCTCCGAACCACATACAAACAAAGATGTTGTGTCCGCCAAAAACTAAAAAAATAAATATTAAAATTCTCTCCCTTTCTCTCTCTCTTAAAAAAAATTTTAAAAAAGTGTTGTACATTAATGTTCATAGAGGTATTCTTTCCTACAGATACAAATTGGAAACACAGGTACATTAACTAATGAATGAATAAATGTGATAGATCCACACAATGGAATATAATTCAGCCATAGAAAACAATAAAGTACTGCTATCTGCTACATGATTGAACTGCAAAAATGAACTAAGTGAAAAGAGAAACTGCCACAAATATCATATAATACCCTTGATATCAATGTCCAGAACAGAGAAATCTGTAGAGGCCAAAAGTGAACTAGTGGTTGTCCAGTAGTATCCTTCCCACCAAACTGTTCATATTCTCAGGCTGAAAATTACTTCTGGTATGTTTAGTTTTCAAAAAATATAAAAGTAGTATATTTAGTTGTTTTGGTACATATTGGGGTTGGATTTAGGGAGTTGGAATTAAACTTCTTGTTCTTAATTCTAAGATTTCCTAAAAGAACCAGGATTGAGGATAACTGGTTTGGAGAAAAGGTATTTTGAAGGTTTTGTTTTTGTTTTTGTTTTTGTTTTTGTTTACAGCAAAGGTGGATAGATAGCAATATGTCAATGACACAGCTGATCAAGTTGTAACTAAGAAAAATGGGACCATTTACTGAGAGCTACAGTGGGTCAAGTCCTTCTGCAAAGTGGGTTATTGATCATTTCACAGATGAGAAAATGAAGTTTGAGGGAGCAAAGCAACTTATCAAAGTCCCTATGTTGAGTAATAAAAAATAGAAGATTAATGTAAAAGTGGTGGAGTCTGAATTCAAATCCAAGCCTCTCTATCCCAGAATCTTTTCATGCTTCACTCTGCCATGAGACCACCCAATGACAATACAGAAGTGACAAATATAGACTTTCATATCAAGAAGTTTGGCTGTCAGGGGTAGAAGCAATGCCAGTGGTCCCTAGAGGAGGATAAGGGTAGGAAACACTGTTATTTTTCTCCAGTACAGTACATCATACTATGGTTACTGAAAGTGCATCTTAAAAAATGAAGCTACAGCCCATGCCAGGTACAGTAACATACACCTGTAATCCCAGCAATTTAGGAGGCTAAGGCAAGAGGATCGCAAGTTCAGGGCCAGGCTTAGCAACTTGATGAAAGCTTTCCTAAAAATTAAAAAAAAAAAATTAAAAAGGGGTTAAGGATGTAGCTCGGTGGTGGAGCATCCTGGGTCCAACTCCCAGTACTGGGGGATTGGGAAGAAGATGAAGCACACAGTTCAAAGCACACAGTAGTTGCCTAACAGGTGTTTCCTCCTTGATGCCAGTGCAAGAGTTCTTTAATAGAGCAGACTGTGTAAGGAAGCAGGCACTGATGGGAACCAAGAACATTATTAATATTGGCAAGTAGGAATGATATTTTCCCAGAGAACTGGGAACAAAGGAAATCAGGAAGAGAAGATCCAAGGAAAATTTAAGTCAGAATAAAGAACAAGTGGGGCTGGTCAGTTGGAGGGCTCCCGCGTTCTTAGCAAAATAGAAGGTAAAGTTAGAAGGATAGGGTCTGAAAATGTGGGGAGGTTGGAAGCAGCCATGATCATAAAAGCATTAAGATCTCAGACTTGGTCTTGAGAAAGCTAAGTTCAGCTAGGTGTGAATGGACGTGCATGATCCTACAACTGTAAGAGTTTCCACTAAGTGTCCACCTGCATTGTTTTACAAAATACTTAGGGCAAAGTTTCCCAATCCAGAATCTGGAAGTGTCATATGGATTTTCTTCCTGTTTGGATGCACAATGCTACTTGCCTAGCCAGCCCCAGAGAAGATAAAATTCTATATGCCAAGTTTACTATTGAATTGGCAACTTGGCATATAGAATTTTATCTTCTCTAGGGCTGGCTAGGCAAGTAGCATTGCGCATCCAAACAGGAAGAAAATCCATATAGTTCAATAGTTAAATTCTAGAGCAGATATTTTATAATTTCCCAATAAGTAAAATGAGAAAATTATGTAAATTACTTTCAGATTTGTTAAGTCAGGATAACCTAGAAATGATTTTGTGCCACCTTTGTGCCACTCCTTATCTTTGGGTGACCATCTTTTATGTTTACATAATGCTTTAGGCTTTTGAAGATAATTTCACATTTATTAATTCATTTAATCCTTTGTGAAGTATTTGGGTTCACATTATTCCCATTTGACAGATGGAGAAAATAAATTATATGGAGGGTAACTGATTTTCCAAAGATAAATAACTCTCTGTTGATGGAACTGATAGCAAAAATCAGAGTTTTCTAATGTGCAGTCCGATTCTAAGACATCCCAATGGTATCAAAATAAAAATGGCTAGTTTAGAGTCAGGTTTTCGTGGCAGCTGGGAGCAATATGGTGGCATGTCTTTGGTTTTTGTAAAGGAATAGATTATAAAGGAACTTGAGAAGTAGGTCTCTAGATGTTCCTTTGATCTCTCTGGACATGAAGGAGACAACTGACTTTTTAGTCTAACATCACAAAAATCATAGTCCATGAGGTAGAATTCCTGAGTCCTCCTAGCTCTTTTGTTGCAAGAGTATTGTGATAATATCTAGAACCAGTATTTTGATTAGCAGAAAAAAATCTAAAATTCAAAGCTTGTGAAATAGTACAATTTCCATTCCCTATGAATATACTATTATCCTTCTGTTGTTTTCTCCACGCATCTCTACTCTTTTCTTCCCATTCCTTCTTTCCTTACCTTCAATTCTGTTTTTCTGTTTATAGGATTTTTAGATCCAGACAAAAATATCACAACTTAAGGTATCCTGTATTTCTGTGGACTGAAGTCACCATTCAGGGCAGGGCCAGATAACCTCCTGGGCACCCTGTGACTCATGGATGGCCTCATTTCCTCCTGGCAAAGGGACCTGGGGTTCCACCCATATGGATATGCCTGACCAGGGGCACGTGACCTATGCAAGGTTTCTTCTGAACTTTCAAAATGAAAAGGGATGGAAATATGGAGTGGAGTTTGTTAACTTCCTAGATTCTTGAAAGTTGTTTTTGTGTGGTAGAAGGTTTTGCAATTTCTCTCCCCTTTATTCCAATCCTCATTTCTTCTATAACCAGTACGAACTGGTCCCTCCTACAGACACAGCCAATTCTCTCTCTATCTCTCTCTTTTTTTTTTTTTTTTTGACATTAGTGGTTCAAGTTCTCTTTTGATGTTTTAGCAAAATGCCCATTATTTCCTTCTTAAAAACATGAACTTCTTTCAAAATGCCTAGAGCACAGAGTTCCTTCGTTTCTCTCGGATGAGAGTGGGTAGTGGGTTGCAAATGTACCTGATTGATCCAATTTGCTGAGTCATCCTATCTATGAGACTAGTGTGCCATGTATAACTAAACAACAACAACAACAACAACAAAAATACCCATATGAACCATCCACAGGGATCTATATCTACGTGTGAGCCTGTCATTCTTGGAGGAAGGAATTCCAAATAGTTTTTTCCAGTTTCTGTATTTTAAAAACCATAAGCAATCTCTGCAAGATTTGGGGGACAAGTTCTATTTATACATCAGAATATTAGGTGTTCTATCTCAAATTTCACATCTCTGAGTCTTGAAAACATCAAAAACCTAAACTCCTTGTTCTTTCCCCTTAAGTCATACCTTTTAAATCCCCCCCCCTTTTTTTGTTTGTTTTTGTTTTTGTCTTTACTTCAAATTCCTCAATTCCTGTTCTGCAGGGTTGGTTTGTATTTTCCCAGCCAACCCACATCAGTCATCATGTCTGGGAATCCATTTCCTCCTACCTCCTACATGACTGACTATATTCCTGCTACCTGGTTTCCAAAGTCAAATTCTGAAGCACCACAAATTTAGCATCCAAAATACCATATATATGAACTTTATAGTCTCTAAAGTCAGATCTACCCTGTATTAAACTGAAAACACTCTTATAAAATCATACTAAGAAGAAAGATACAAATTAAAAAGTTGGCCTTATACCCAGATCTTAGGAAAGTTTGGTAATGTGTCTATTTGAACTTACCAATAATTTCCATTGTATTACTTCTGAAGCAGAAAATAGCAGAAGGGGCATAGACATCATAAGAAACTGACTCTGTTGCTTACCAACTCTCTAATCTTGGAGCTTTCCTAACTAGCAAATGGATACTAGGTAATAACATATACCCCCTGGGGTTGTTATAAGGAAAAAATAAGATTACATATGTAAAATGCCAAATATGTCCCCTGCTAAAATTAAGTGACTTATTGATGTTATTTAATGTCATTACTCTTCATGTTTTTCTAAATATTTATTGTTTCTATTCACTTCTCATTATTGTTCTATAGTTCATCATCCCTCTTCCTTTCATGTGAAAAAAACCACATTTTAATTTTTGAGAATCTTTATTTTATTAATTGTGTTTTTTTTATTTTTTATTTTGTTCTAATTAATCACACAAGACAGAATACATTTTGATACATTGTACACAAATTTGGACTGTGTTTTATTAAGCATTATAAAGTACACATGAAGATTTTATAGTTAATCATTTTACTTTAGGATAAGTCTATCTATGTGGAGATTTTTTTCCTCCAGAAACTCAGATGCTTTTCCTTAGAATTATTTTGTATACATGCAAATTTATTCCTTGTAGAATTTGAAAGTGACCAGAGATTTTGCAAAGCAAAATGTTTCAGTGGTACATACCGGTATAACACAGGAAGACTTTAACATGTGTTCACTCAAACTTGATGAGGAACAGGACACTTAAACAGTTAGCTCAGTGTTTCATTAAGTCTTTTAAATTATCTTTAACAAATTTCAAAGATAGCTTATATTCCCAATCCCACCAGTCCCTCTTCATCTCTGAGTCCTGCCCTCTTCTGACTTCACTCCACTTTCAGGAAAGCCCCATCCTAGTGGTAGCAAGATGGCTGCCAACAATCAAAAACTACCTTTTTATTCCAAGGCCAATAGAAAAGTAATCACACCCCTTCCTGGGTTGCTCAGATCACCATAACCAAGGGAAGGAGAATAGATCCAGATAAGCAGAACAGCAAGGGTCCACCACAGATGCCTCATCAAGAAATCTCATAAGCCTATGTAAAGGCAGAAAAGTCCACAGGTTTCCATGTAAGTGCACTTCCAATGTTGCCAGTTCAAAGGACTCACCATTCTCCAAACTAAGTCTATAACTTCTCACCTCCAGGTCCCAGTGTGCTCTCATATTGTGACCCCTCCTGCTTGTCATAATCTTTTCCATGAAAAGGTAGGTCACAGATGGCTAATAAACATTTTTCTTTCATTTGGAAAATAACTTATTAACATCCATTCATACAGGCTTGTGTTCTTCTTAAATCTACTGAACCACATTATTTATAAAATACAATAATGAGATGCCTTCTCTCTGTCAAATTTACTAAAACTTTTGGTGCTTACTCTATGAAAAAAAGAAGCATTTCAAATAATTAAGTACAGTCACGTGCTGCATAATGACATTTCATTAAACAACAAACTACATATGCAACAGAGGTCCCATAGGATTTTTAGGATACAAGTGCATCCTCAGGTAATAAGCAATTTGAGAATGTCCCTTATATATATTCCAACTGGTAGATCCCTATTTTCTCTTCAAAGACTTTTAAGAGAGTTTTTATTGGTTATTATTTTTCTTAATGTATGAGCAGGCAAAAACAGGAAACAAAACATCCAGATTGTATTCTGTTCATCCATATGAGAAAAAGATTAATACCCTTAGAAAGGAGAGTTTATGAACCACTAAGGAAAGGGAAATGCTATTTAAAAGATAGGCACATGATTTAAATAGATAATGTATTTTAAAAGAAATGTGGTTAGAAACATGGAGAAAATACATTAGTGCTCAAAGGCATGTAAAATTAAAACAAATTTTTTTAAGATAGCACTACTTTTTTTCTCGAAAAAAAAAATCACCCCAAAACAAGGAAGCTAAAAGAAACAAAGTCCATATTTAGGGAAACTAGAAAACATGCATAATTTTAAAGCCAAAGAAATCATAAAGTGAATGGAGGAAAAACAAAGAGAAAGAGGATCAAAGCAAAAGAGAAAATAAAAGTAATTCTACTCACTGTTTAGCCAATAGAACCTAGGAATTTATAGGTGCCAGCAAAGGTACACTGGCAAATATTTAACAACACATTATCAGAAAAAACTGTGTGTGTGTGTGTGTGTGTGTGTGTGTGTGAGAGAGAGAGAGAGAGAGAGAGAGAGAGAGATGTATGTATACATAGGTGTAATAAATGTTACTGCTGTAAGAATGTATAGCGATTATTATCAAATAACAATAAAATAAGCAACATTCTTTGTTGAAAATTCCATATACCCAATTCTTATATCTGGTAGCTAATCTGTGGTTGCAACTAATAAATGAGTGTAGCTCCAACCTGAATGCTGATTGATATTTTCATTTATATTAACAAGTGAACAAATTTGAGATAATAAAAATATATATATCAAAACTTCACTCATTTGTCAGTAATATGTGCTCTGGGATAATACCTATCAGCTGTAAATATTTTTGCCAAATTCTTGCCCAATTTTTATATTATTCACAATGTAATCACTACAGAAATGACACACTTAAATCTAATCTGCATTGTCAGCATTTTCTCCATCACGTACTCAACCTTAACAATCAACACAAGGGGAGGGGGGAGAGTAGAGGATAGGAAAGGCAGAAGAATACAACAGACACTAGTATGGCAATATGTAAATCAGTGGAAGTGTAACTGATGTGACTCTGCAATCTGTATATGGGGTAAAAATGGGAGTTCATAACCCACTTGAATCAAAGTGTGAAATATGATATATCAAGAACTATGTAATGTTTTGAACAACCAATAAAAAAAATTAAAAAAAAAAAAACAATCAACACAAAGATGAGTCCAGATCTGCAGTGTTTCCAATTTCCCCCAAGATAAACACTCTTACCATGTCCAAGTTCAGTCTATCATAGGTCATGGAATTAAGAGTTGGAAAGAAATGCCAGTAGTTTACCATTAGATAATCTTTACACCAATTATAGCACTTTTCACCAAAATGTATATGATATATATCATCTTTTATTTATCTATTTGTTGTCTATCACCTCAAATCCATAAAAGCATAATTTTTGTGTTTTATCTCTTCTGTGTTCCTAGTACGTAAGATACAGCTTGACACACAGTAGACTTTCATTAAATATTTATCGAGTGAAAAAGGAAACACTGAGATTATTATCTGCAAGAACCTGTTCTGTGTATTTTACATTTGTTAGATCATAAGTCGTCACAGAACTCTATGAGGTGACACATTTTTTACTATGGAAAATATTTTTACCTTCTTGTTTTAACTTCATTTTTTTATCAAAATGGCACATGCTCAATAATTGGCATTATTTCCAGAAAATAAGTAGTGGACTCAGTTTAAATTCAGGTTATCTGGCTCCACAGTGTTCATTGCAGCTCTTTCTCTTAGTACAGCAGAGCCATGATGCTGGCAAAGAGAAATTCTAGGGTGAGTGCTCTGCTGTAGAACTTAAAAGCAACCAGGTCAGATTACAGCGGTGGACAGGGACACCATGCACTGGAACTGATAAATTACCTGACAGGTTTAATTCTGCAAAACATGATTCTGAGGCACTTTACAGGACCATTGAGAATTATGGGAAGAATGCCAAAGGCAACGATTGAAAATGATAAAAATGTGGCAATTATTAATTCCAGGAAAACAGTAAGTTGAATGAGAAAAAAAATGGAATCATAGTATTCCCTTTGGCTCAGCAAAAACTAACATTTACAAAATTATGAGAATGAAAACAATGAAGTCAGTTTTCATCAAAAAGAGTAATGGCTTGCTAATTGAAAGGAGGAGGAGAAGAGAGGGAAAACCTACCTCTACCAAATAGAACATGCAATAGTAGAGTGTTGAGTTACACAAATGCAAAAGAAATTAGCTCCAGTAGGAAGAGCAAAACTTTGTTTTTGTTATATGTTATTTGGCATTGACTTGCCAGTTATTGAGCCTGTGCCATTTTGGTAAAAAATGAAATTAAAACAAGAAGGTAAAAATATTTTCCCTAGTATATTGTCAAAGGTTCAAAACATGATAATGCTACGGTTGACAAACACATAACAGGCCCTCATATACTAACTGATGAAGCTCTCTGTTGATATTTGTTTGGAAAATGACTTGATATTTTGTCTCAAATACTTTAAAAATTATCTTTGACCATGCATTTCTACTTATGGAAATTTGTCCAAAGAAAAAAAAATTTAAAGAGATGTACAAAGATAGCCAATTTTTTATTACAGCAAAAAGGAAAAAAAATAATATAACTATGAAATATTTGGGCCCTGTGTTGATTTTTTTTAAGTTGAAATGTAAAATTTGCATGTGTTTATATGTACAAGGATGATAATTCATTACATATGTACAATGTGTAAGGATGAAATCAGGGTAATAAGTACTTCCATCTCCTCAAACATTAATTATTTTTCTGTGTTTGGAACTTTCATACTCTCGAAGTTATTTTGAAACACATCATAAGAATGTTGTAATCAGTAGTTACCGCACTGTGTAGAGAAAAACAGAACTGATTTCTCATCTCTCAGTGCTTTCTTTTCTCACAGTGTTTTGCATGCTTGATCTAACTTCTTTCCATTCCCTTTCCCTTCTGCCGTTTTCAGCTGCTAGTGATCACTGTATCATTCCATTCTTTTATGAGACAGACATTTTAGTTTCCATGAATGAATAAGAAGAGTTATATTTTTAATCATGGTGTCTATGTAAAGAAAAACTGTACAATTCTTAAAAATTACATTGTGATTATATTAACCTGGAAAGAAACTTACTAATATTGAGGAAACAGAGTAAAAACTGGTAGTAAAATAGAAAAATGGTCTCCTATTTTGCTCCTCTCCCAGAAAAGCATAAATGTTCATAAAAATATTCTAAAATGTATGTAACTCAATAGTTATTGCTAGGTGATGGTATTTTTGGTGATACACATCTATTTAATTTTGTTAATGTTTACATTATAACTTATATAATGTATATGACTTACTTGTGAGATGATTTAATAGATCTTAATGTTTAAAAACTACTCCTAAAGCACAACATAACTTATTAAAGAGGTTGTCAAAAACAAAAATGTATTACCTAAGAGAGCAGATCCAAAAACTAAATCTCTTTGGTCTAAAATAATGAAAAATAACCTGTATTTGTAACATCATGAAAAATGTGGTATAAAATTGATGCAGAGTTGTTCACAAAATCCAAAACAAAATCACACACACACAAAAAAAATACATCCAAATAAGTTCAGAAAAGATAAGAGAAATTTTTCGAATAGTGGGAATTGATTCTAAGAAATTTTCTTTTGAAATATAACATCTAAAATGTCATGTCATGTCCCATTAAAATATTAGGTTCTTTAAAACACTCATTCAACTTGGGATGCATTTCTGACATGGCTATATTCAGGATTCTCATTTCTGCATACTTGGAATAATGGCCAGTTTTTAAATATTTTAAATATTTGTCTTAACTCATGATATTGTATTCTTTGCTTTCTAGGTACCAGCAAAGGTCAGCCATCTTACTCAACAACTACCCTGCCACCAACTCCACCATCCCATCCAGCCAGCCAACCACCATTGCCAGCATCTCACCCAGCACAGCCACCAGTCCCAAACCTACCTCCCAGAAATATTAAACCTTCCTTTGACCTCAAGTAAGCAAAAGATAATCTTGCCATTTCTTCACCAATGTCTTGCCATAGGTTTTCAAAGTATGCTTGGCTGAGAGCTAAGGGCTCCATGTTAAAATTTGGGGGTAGCATGGGTGGGCCATGGGCAGAAAGAAGAGCTTGCTGAGCAGGTAGCTCTCATACATCCATACCCTTTTAAGACTGAGCAGCTCTTGTTTTTCTGTCTCTTGTTGAGTTTCCCCTTAAAAATTCATTTGAAGAAACTTTCAACTGCCTTTAGCAAGTTCTGAAGATTTCTGAGATCAGCATACCACCACCATCTCCTCTAACACCACCATCTCAGCCACTATAATCATCACCACCATGAACACCATCTTTTATGATAGCTTATGATGTCCTAGCTTTTTTACACAAGTAATTTCTACAGCTGTATCAAGTTGGTAGTATTATCAGTTCATAGATGAGGGCCAAGTAACTTCTCCAAGATTACATGAATAGAAATAGTAGAAATTTGAACCACTGTCAGTCTGAGGACAAAGTAAATGTATGTTTAAACCACTAAGATAATTAACTTCTATTAAAATTTTTAATGAGGTTTTTCTCATGTTTCAGAATTTTTGGTAGAGTGTTTAAAACCTTGAAAACTTTTCTTCTCTTCTACTTGCATTTAGACAGTTTAGAAGTGTTAACTCTATGGGTTGTTATGCCTGAGCTCTGTACCTGTAATTTACCAGTCACTGATTGAGGAAACAACAAGTGAAAGATTGGAACAGAATGAAATGTTGTTTGAAAAAAGAAATTTAAAACATCAAAAGCAAGCTCATCGTATATAGTAAAACATGCTATATCTTTCCTTTTCTCTTCGAGAAAATTGTTTCATGTTATTTGCCGCAAATAAGTAATGTCCCACATACACAGTTTTCCTTTACCTCAATATTCTTACCAGATTGATAGAATTTACAGTGAAATAATTTGCTACCCACAATCCATGTTATAGAAATGGCTAATAATAGTATCAGATTGAAAGTTTTTCTTTGATGTTTCATGATTCCAGTTGAGCCAGTATTAAAAACATATTTGTTATGGGTAGCCACTACTATTTTTCACCTTAGTGTGCTTTATAGAGGTTTAAAGATAGTAAGTAAAGATGTTGGAGCAGCATGGTAATTATTCTCTTATCTATGGCCTGCTTTACATTTTTACTTTAACTGTACACCTGGGCATTTGTTTATGAATGCTAATTTAAATACGCTACTACCCACTGAGATCTAGCTAACAAATAAGAGTATAAGATATCTGCCTACTAACATGTAAAGGTTAAATAAATATTATTTTAACAAAAATAACAGTCAACACATGTTCTTATATATACCTGATTTATACATAAATTATTTTCCTTTCATATATGTGTGTGTGTGTGTGTGTATATATATATATATATATATATATATATATATATATATATATATATATAAAACCATGTTTATTTTTCCTCATTTTTTTCTATTCACAAATTTAACCCATTAGATTTCTATTTTAGTTACTCTGGATTTTATTGTGCGACCCTGTCGCAGCTTCTGGCTTCAGTAAGATTTCTGAATGCAGTGTAAATCTAGTGAGGAATTTTAATAAGTGATGTGAGCATGACTTCCTGAAAATTAATAAGGCATGGACCCTGGTAATTATTTGATTGAAGAAATTAAGGAAAAATTGAGGAAGATCATTTAACACTATTCCTACTATTTCAGGAGTCCCTCAAACCACCCATATATTTTGGTAATTCACTGAAAAGGCTTGCAGAACTCAACCTACAGTAGCACTGAGATTTCTTTGCTGTAAAGAAGGGAAGACAGAGGCATCATCTGGAAGTATCCAAGCACAGGCTTTCAAAGTTCTCTCCTTGCAGGCCTGGGAGGGCTACAGTAAGAACACTCCTTGCTCCAGCTATGCAACTGCAATGCCCATCTCATAGTGCTTCCCAGGGAAGCCCACTAGAGTTGGTTCCCGAAGTTTCTACTTGGGGCTGATTACATAAGCACTTTCTACAAAGCAACCACCAAACTAGCAGAATCCTAGAAGGAAAGCAGGTGTTCACTACAAGTCTCATTATTTCCGTAGTCTACATGCAGGAAAGCATTCGTCCCCATTAGACAACTCTTCAGATCAGTGTACAGGACTCTATAGAAGCTGAGCTCCCATATGTAAACTTTGGGAAAACCTTGGTAGCAGACTGTCCTAAAATATAGCAAATCCAGGCCTGCTATAGTGACTCTTCTCTGCAAACCTACTCCCTAGAATTCATCATGATAAGAAATAAGCTGTGGGAGAAAGAAAGATTTCAAAACGTCTTATAACATGGGCTATTATTTCTTTAGAATTCTGGTCAATTTTTCTGCTTTGAGAGAAATTCTGACAAATAAAGGAAAGTTGAGAAGGGCCTGCCACTCGGCCAGGCTCAGATTCTTACCCATAATATTATTTTCATCAGAGATTAGCAAATACACTAATAATAGTAAACTTGACCTTATTTTAATTTCTATCTTATTAAGGACTCCTGTTAGAATGTGATTCATCTAACAGTTGCCAACTTCTCAAAATGCATCCTCTTTGAACAAAAATGGAGAGAAAAAAGAGATTTAGATGTTCCTTTGCCTGGACAATCTGTATTTGGAGTCTCTGAAAGTGAATTATAATATGGAGAAAAGAGAAGATGTGAAAGCTAAAGACACCTATAAGATAATGTTCTTTTCAAAAGAAAAAATGTCAAAAATGTTAAGCTGTCATTAGGCAGCTCAAGTAAATTCCACAATGAGGAAATATCTAAGTTTAGAAAAATCCCCCAAGGAAGGGGAAGCTAGATAAATACATAGAGAAAACGAAACCAAAATGGGTCTCAATATTCAGGCTCAAAAGCTTATAATTCACATGAAGGGGAAATTTATGGGTAAAGTAGAAATGTGGAAGGTATGGGTGATTCTGGGCCTCCTGTCACCCTTCCAAATGTCTGCATGAGTCCCCAAGTACCCTGCCAGCCTGTAAATGTTCCTCCCTTTCTAATCAAAGGTCACTATCAGGTGAAGATTGGATAGTTTTTTTGTTTGTTTATTTTTGTTTTTTTAACATTCATTTGACAAATTTTTTTTTTTAGTCACTCCATTGTGGTTTTGGAATCAGAAACCATCAGTGGACAAAGCAAGTAGCTCTCCCTTTATAAAGCACAGGGGAAGAGAAAAAGGAACAAAAATCATAAACAGGTAACAACAGATTACTGTAACAGGAAGTGTCAAGTGCTGTGGGAGAAAATGAAGCAGGGTTAGGTGGTAGAGTGTGAAAGGTGTTGGGGACAGCAACTGCAACTTTAAACGGAGAAGTGAAGCAGCTAGAGAAACAAAGGTGCCAAGGAAGAAAGGGAGTCAGGCATGACACCGTCTGGGGAGAGACTCTTCAAGGCAGAGAGAGCAGCTGGAAAAAGGCCTAAGATGTTCAGGGACTAGGGAGGAGGTAACCACCTGAAGTAGAGAGAGCGAGGGAAGGAGTATTAGGAAAAGAGTTAGCTTGTGTAGGGTCTTGGATAGAGATTGAGTGAAATGAAACCCTGAGGCGTGAGCAGAGCAGTGACCACGTTTTATCAATATCACCTTCAATATCACAATATCACCTTGTGCTGAGAAGAGACAGTGGGTGGGGAGATGTCAAAGCAGTGAAACCAATTAGACAAATACTGCAGAAGCTCAGGCAAGATACGGAGGTGATTCCAGTCAGGACAGCAGCAGTGGAGGCAGTGGTGAGAGATATCCAGACTCTGGATGTATTTTGAAGGTAAAAACAACAGAATTTAGGTTGGGGTATGAAAATAAAAATGGAGGATCAAGAAGGATTCCAAGGTTTTTGGCCTGAGCAACTGTAAGGATGAACTGAAATGGGAAGGCTGCAGGGGAATAGGTTTGGGGGCAGGGAAGATAGGAGATCATGGTTATGTGAAGTTTAAGGTCATCGCTCAAGATTCAAGTGGAAATGTTGAGGAGGTAACTGGGTCTAACAAGTGGTAAGTTTCAGAGAAAGTCCTGGGTTAAAGATATAGATTTGAGAGGCCCCGGAAACATCTTCTACACTTAGAGTCATGAGGTTGGTTAAGATAAGGAAAGAGGGTAAAGAGCAAAAACAAGAAGTAAGACCTTGGCACTCCAACTCCAGGAGGCCTGGGAAAAGAAGGGGCAAAGGAGAGAAAAAGGGAAAAACCAAAATAGTAGGTGCCCTGGAAGCCAAGTAAAGGGAGCACCTTGGGAGGAGGCTGCGAGCAAGCGTTTCAGAGGCTACTGAAGGCCCAACAAGGGAGGGTGGGAAGGTCAAGGAATGAAATGGCAGGTGGGTTGGGCTTGCAAGTCTGACCAAGTAGCTTTAAAAGAGGAGGATATGGGAGGAACTGGAAAGAGCCCATAGAGATAGCTCTTTAAGGATAAAAGAAAATCAAAGAATGGGACAATAATTGGTGGGAGAACCTGAATCAAGAGCATTTTCTTAAATATAGAAATAGTAGCAATTTTGTATGCTGACGGGAAAGATCCAGTAAAGAGGAAAACATGATAATGTAGCGGGGAACAATTCCTAGAATCAAAGACTAAAGTAACTTCAACCTAAGGAGGGATTGGCTTTCCCCAAAACCAAATGACTGATAAGGTTATAGTTCTCCCTGGGGTGTACAGTAGAATTTCTAACTGGGATCAAGGCAGGAATTGCAAGAGATAGGAGGCCTCTATCTATCCCCTGCAGCCTGTTCTGTCGCTTCTGAAGCTGTTCCCAGAAGAAACTCGTATTATGTCACGTGGGTTAGAATATCTTGAACGTGTAAAAGACTGAAGGCTGGTAAGAATCAGAAAATCATAAATAACTGAAAATTAAGTAGCTGAGGCCAAAGTTATATGTATTTTAACTTGTATCATTTCCCCACCTAGTGGTCAGAATACAGTTCATCTACATTTTCTGCTATTTTACTTTTTAAAGAACCGAAATGGATCCAAAGACCACGTTTATCATTATCCAGTTTCAAATCAGCATCTTTCAATGGGACACATGTCTTGGTATCATTTTGTAAACGAATTATAATTTTAACAGCCTAACTAATTCTTCCGATGAAGACTGAACCAATGGTTGAGTGTTTTGGCACACAAAACAAATTACATATTATTAATAATAATGAGACAGGAAAAGTGTGGTGATGAGAAATAATAAATGATAGGAAGTGACCAGAGTGAGAGAAGGAAAAGGTAAATAGCTCCTCCCCTCAGACTATTCAAAGTTAGTTGAAGGGGTTGTTTGGGGTAAGAATTTACCATTGCAACCTTTCAAGTAATCAGAAATGCTTAGAATTTTCCACAACCTGAGACTTTCCATCTCAGTTGACCACCGCCAGATAGTCTTACCTAACTCCACTTGGAAAATATTTGTCTTAGGCAAGTCAAAGTTTTAAAATTCCTTGTGGGTTAAGTGTGAGGAAAGCATATTCCAGAGGAAAGGTCACAGGATTGTATTCCTGATAAGGACAGGTATGGAACAAAGTTGTATGCACCACTTAGATTTCCTCTTCCTTCCTTTAAAAAAAAATACCTGGTAATTAAAAGCTAAATTCATGAATAGCAAATAAGGTCTAAAGATCAACAGCTTTACATCTTTAAATGTCAGGAAATAGACCTCTAATTGCTTTCTAAAAATGATAGTCATGATAATAAATTAACTTCACTTTTCCTTTTATTTTGATGCCATAGCATCAAAACAAAGAACTTTGGTGAAAGGGCTTCTTGAATAGACTTATTATCACATCTGATAAGTTTCCTTTTCTTCTCCTCTGCCCCTCCCTCTACTGGGTTTTCATGTCTTTGGTTGTGACTAGTTCCATTGTTTTTCTTACTCTCTATGTGCAGCTTTTCTCAATGCCTGGAATACTTTGAACAATTGGAGACAGTTTGGTTTGGGTTTATTCAAATTGGTGTCAGTTTGGTCTGGGTTTATTCAGGACATTTGCACCTGTTTCTCTTATCTTTTCCCCTTTATTCCTGCTGCTATTTCTATTGTGGCCATTGTTTCATATTTATTGAATATTTTAATGTTATTCATATTATAAACTCAAGCCTATATAAAATGGCAGAGATGTTGGATCCATGAATCAATGTGTGTAAGCAAACATCTATGGGTAATAAATGCTTTGCATAAATGTACAGGCACGCACATATGAATATGCTACACAAATACCCTTCATTTTGCAAGGATTTGTTATTAATTCAGGTGTTTTAGGAAGTAAGTCCAGTGGTATTTTCTATTCAATATCCTTTTTCACTGATAATAATTCACTTTAGTAATAAAAGTCTCTTGGTGTTACTATTACGTCATTATTTCATAAAAATCCAAGTTCTACTATGACAGGATTTCTTTTAATAGCTTTCTAAAAATGATAATCATAATAATAAATTAAGCACCAAAGTGACAACCCCTTTCTTCAAGGGCATTGCAGTCTGATAGTGAGAAGAGAAGGCCGTAAGCAATTGTTATATAATTTCAAAATAATCCAAGATAGTCATGTTAAAGGATGGGTGGATGACACATGGAGGGAGCAATTAATGGGCTTTGGGGAGCTGGGGGTCACTCTGCAGAGGCTGTGTTCAGGATACACAGCACAGGAGGGCCACAACAGCACATGAGGAGAAGAGAGGATTATTTCAGAGAAAGGAAGCTGGGCTAATCAAGGAGAAATGAAACCAGAGAGTGTCCATAGGGGGCACAAGTTCAGTATTAATAAATGAGAAGCTGATATAAGAGCAAATATGAGAAATAAAACTGTGAAAGAACAGAATCCATTGCACAGAACCTGCACACCAGGAAAAGTACTATAGGCTCCATTCTGTAGAATGCCAGTGTGTCTTGATCTCTTTTTACCTAATATTCGATTCATTAAAGTTAATGATTCAGAGTCCTAGTTTATCTTAAGTACTTTAGTTTACATTATATAACTTGTATTCTATTTGCACATCTAGTAATTTTTATATAAAGAATTCTTTACAGGAGTATCTTTGATTAATATTTGGACAGCTCAAATGGATCAGACTAAACTCTTTCAATTGTTCTGTTTATAAATTTAATTATTAAACTCCCTTAGAAGTTTCACATTACATGTATAAATACAACATATTAAATTCCTTTTATAAGCATTTCAAACATCTGAGAGACAAATTTAATTTAATGATTTAATGATCCCACTAATGATCAAATTTAATGATTCCACCAAACAAAACCCTCCCCATAACTCATAAATCTATTAAATAAAACTATATCCAGTTCTCTTTAATATTTCAATAACATTTGCAAATAAATTATTCTTATACTTTTTAAAATTATTCTTATACTTTTTTATTATACAAATTTTAAGCATACAAAAGGCAGAGATAATAATATAATAAGTCCCCAGGTTTCCATCACTGACTTTGGTGATTATGAACACATGCTCAGTCTCGATTCATTCATACTCTCACCCCCTTTCTTCCTCTTATATTTTTCTAAACTATCAACCAGCATCATATAATTTTATCCATAATGTTTTAGTAGCTTCCATACATATCCCTAAAAATAGACTCTGTGTATTAATATAAAATATCAAGTCAGTGCTGAAATTTCCAATTGTCTCTTAACATCGTGTTCATGTGTGTTTTCAGTTTGAACAGAATCCAAAATCTACATATATTTGTTAGCTTCTATGTTTATACTTCTCTTTAAGACATAGGTTTATCCTCCATGTCCTTTTTTAATTCCTTGCAATTTATTTGTTGAGAAAGCCAAGTAGTTTGTGAATACTGTAATTACCCATAGTCTAGTTTTTGCTGATTGCCTCTCTATAATGTAGTTTAATGTTCCTCTTTCTTCTGTATTTCTAGTAGATTGACAGTTGGATGTAGAGGTGACCTCATGAATTTTTTTTATTGTTTTATTATTTATTTTAGTTATTTTGGCAGGACTTGTCCCTGGATTTTGGCATAATCTTTCATCAGGAGCTCATAACATACACTTGATTCTCCTTTTGGTATGTGAACAACAATTGGTACTCAATATCTGGAGTCCTTAATCAATACCTGGAGTCAACTAGAATTTAAAAAACCTAAACCACAATTCTCAAACTGAACATTGTCTAATATAACAACTCTTCAATATGACAAATGCTCAAAATATTGATGATACATATTGTCTTAATGATTATAAAACTTACTCCACATCATTTTTTTTTATTGTGAGATAAGCCTACTCAGTCATTTCTGTATTTAATTCTGAATCCTCCAAGGACTAAAAAGACTTACAAAATGAAAAAGGTGTCTTGTCAAAAATTGATGAATTTGGCCTTCACACGTATCTAAAAACAAATCTAAGCAAATATAAGTTTAATTATTAATTCATAAACGCCACCACCTCAAGTAGAAACTCAGACACATACAGCCTTAGGGACTCTTCCTGAGCCACACCCAAAGTGGACAGGAGTTAGTTCGAGGAGGAATTAGTTCTGGTGGCCTACAGCATAATACAGTAACTATGGTCTACAACAATCTATGTCCTATTTCAAAATATCTAAAAGAGTTAAAAGTTTCCCAGCACAGTGAAATGACTAATGTTTGAGAAGATGAAAAAGCTAATTACTCTTGACTCAATCATTCACACACTACATACAAGTATAAAATTATCCTAACATACCCCAAAAATATGTGCAGATGTTATGTTAGTAAAAATATGTGCAGATG
Source organism: Spermophilus citellus (assembly GCF_964194105.1). Taxonomy (NCBI): domain Eukaryota; kingdom Metazoa; phylum Chordata; class Mammalia; order Rodentia; family Sciuridae; genus Spermophilus; species Spermophilus citellus. The sequence goes on along the minus strand of NC_138182.1, from coordinate 270,706,703 downwards.
TTATGTTAGTAAAAATATGTGCTAATTTGGAAAAAGAAGTCCATCATAAGAGGTCCCATATTATATGATTTCATTTTTAGAAAATGTCCAAAATAGGCAAATCCATAGAGACAGAAAGTAGATTTCATGGTTGCCATATGCTGGGGAAAAGGGCAGGAAGTGACTGAATAATGAGCATAGAATTTCCAGTTGGGGTGATGAAACACAATTTAGGCTAGAGAGTGAAATGGTTATGCAATGTGGAGAAGGTACTGAATGTCCCTGAATTATACACTTTAAAATGGCTACAATGGTGATTTCTATGTTATGTATGTTTTATCACAAACAATAATCAAACAAAAACTATAAAAAGAAACACGGAATAAAGTACAGAAGTGGAGATATTGAGAATAAGAGAGCTCCATCGAAGTGTTTAAATATATCCCCTTGGGAAGAAGGACAGACAGATACCAAACCATGTAATCATTAGGTGCTCATTTTTCTTATGCCGATTTCACACTCTGCCTTTATATCCCCAAAGTTCCAAAAAAGAAAAAATAAAACCCACGAAAAATGTTTAAATTAAAAGAAAAATTCTTGTGAAGCCACAAACACGAATCCTTTTTATGGTCAGTGATAAGGTGTTTCCAGCACACACTCTTCAAATGGGATTAGTTTTGCAAACAGCATTGGGTCCAAGTAACACTCTTTCCTAATTCTCAAAACCGTGTGAGTATTGAGCCTGAAAGTGATGCAACCATGTTTTTGTTTGTGTTAGAATGACCACTTTAGCAAAAATTAGAGAAGAAAATGTCAGTGTGGGGAAGAGGAGGAACGATTCTGATGGCTACAATACTCGCCAGGTGCCTACTGCAAGAGGCCATAACCAGAATGTAATCCTGTTCTCAACATCTAGCAGGAGAGAAGCAAGAGATAGAAGAAGAAAGGGAATTATAGGAGATATTAAATACAGAGAACTGACAGAATTTGATGATTAATGTGAGGCTAAAGAAAAGTGAGAGATACAGGATGACCTAAAGCTTGCTTGGAATTGTGGTTCATTCATTAAGACAAGAACAGCAAGAACAGGTGTAGGTTGGCATGGAAAAGGGAAACCTGTTTCTGAGTTAATATAAAATGGGCTGAAACTCAAAAAGAGGTGTGGACTAGGGATTCCAACATGGAAATTACCAACATTAAGATAAGACGTGAAGCTGTGGTAGTATATGAAACCATTCAGGGACGATTGTAGAGTGGGGTGGAGGTGGGCAGGCGACAGGGAGAAAAAAAGCCAGAACACAAAGGCAAAAGAATATCATCACTTAGAGAGGAAGTTAAAAGAAAACAAATCTACAAAGGAAATTGTGGGATAGTGGCCAGAGAGACAAGTGAGCCAGGAGATAGTTCTTACAGAAACAAACAAAGGCCAGTCCTTGTCAAGGGTTACAAAACAAAAGAGTCTGGCTAAGCAGTGTATACTGGATTTGGTAAGTAAGATTTTTTAAAGTTGTTTTAGTGTGAAGAAGTACAATAGAAGACAGATTGTGGTCAATGGAGAAATGATCAGGAAGAAAGGAAGTAGAGTCGACATTTTGTAGCTTGACTTGGAAAAATAGGATTATCTTGTGGTAATGTAGAGGATTCAGAAAAGCAGAGATGTGATAGCTCTTTTTTTAATGGAAGAGAGTAATATGGAATAAGGTAGAAGACAATGACTCAGTTATTTAGAGATGGGGAGCAAAGGAAGGAAAAGAATATAAATATCATTTCAGCACATGGAATAAAGGGGATAGTAACTGAGAATCAGATAGGATTCAGAACAGAGCCGAAGAGAAGGACTTTGTAGGGAGAAGGTAAGAGCAGATATAACTGCAGATGAGTTTTTGGGTTAAGGGAATAAGTTTACTTTCTTAAGAGAATTCATATCTAATTATTGCTATTTTGTCAGTGAAGTAAGAAATAAGGTCATTTGATTATAGGGGAGAGGGTAGGAATAGCAGATTTGAAGACAGTAGTGAAGGTTTTTAACAAGTATTGAGAAGGATGGTGCAAAAGAAGGTTATAGAATAGCACTGAGGCTAGAGTTGAGACTGGATGCCAATTATGTGTAAGTGCGGAGTCAATAAGACCAGTGATTTTTTTTCAGCTGTGCTCATCAATCTGAGAAAAGGAGTAGAAAATGAGATGGGGAGGTGGCTCCATAAAACATTAGGAATTTGGGGGGTCCAGGTATTGATAAGGATATTAAGAGCAGCTGGAGTCAAGCGGAGGAAGCACGTTGGAGTCTAAACCACAACCATGGAAGTAAAGCCAAGTGGTTTCCATCTAAAGAGGAAGGAGTTGGGGATTGAAACCAATTAATCCTCTTAGGGCATATATGCCAAAGAACCAATCCAAAGCCTTGAAAATCCCAGAACTGATCAGTTGGTATACTGCATATTTAATGGACAATATGATCACTCCCCTGAAGCAATGATTAACTCTGTGTCCACTATGAGTGGACAATGCTGTACTTGAGCTTCTCAATTCCCCATTTTCTTGCCACAGCAGCTACATATAGAATAGGCTAAGTCTCTTCTAGTGTGTCTGAAGTTTTCAATCAGGGCAAGTATAAAAGAGGAAAGAATAATTCAGACAATAATTCTTGTTCTCTTCTCCATGGTAAGGTGAGCATCTACTTGTTCCATTTTCATGCTTTCTTCTTCTTTTTTTTTTCAGAAACCCTGTAAATGAAGAAAATCAAGATGGTGTCATGTACTCTGATGGTAAGGGGCAGAAAAATATCTGTTACCTCAGTACAGAAATTTGAATTAATCATTCTCATAGCGTCATTGATGAGTTATTACCACTATTATTCCAGGCAAGATCCCTCTCTTGATCTACTTATTTATTTCCTTATATCCCATTATTCACTCCCTTTCTGCCCCTTGCCTGCCATAGACAAATATCCTAGTATACTTGATGCATGTGTTTGTACAAGGGAGAGTTTCCCATCTTCTGAGGTCTTCTTTAATTTCTTTCCTTAGCATTCTGTAGTTTTCGTTGTAGAGATCTTTCACCTCTTTTGTTGATTCCCAAGTATTTTATGTATTTATTTATTTATTTATTTATTTATTTTTGCGGCTATTATAAATGGAGTAATTTTCCTCTTTTCCCTTTCAGAGGATTTGTCACTGATATACAGAAGTGCCTCTGATTTATGGGTGTTGATTTTATATCCTGCTACTTTGCTGAATTGATTTACTAGTTCTAGAAGTTTTCTAGTGGAATGTTTTGGCTCTTCTAGGTATAGAATCATATCATTGGCAAATAGTGCTAATTTGAGTTCTTCTTTTCCTATTCGTATCCCTTTAATTTCTTTCATCTGTCTAATTGCTCTGTCCAGTGTTTCAAAAACTATGTTAAATAGAAGTGGTGAAAGAGGGCATCCCTGGCTCGTTTGAGTTTTTAGAGGGAATGCTTTCAATTTTTCTCCATTTAGAATGATGTTGGCCTGGAGCTTAGCATAGATAGCTTTTACGATGTTGAGATATGTTCCTGTTATCCCTAGTTTTTCTAGTGTTTTGAACATGAAGCAGTGCTATATCTTGTCAAATGCTTTTTCTGCAACTATTGCAATGATCGATGGTTCTTATCTTTGAGTCAATTGATGTGATGAATTACGTTTATTGATTTCTGTATGTTGAACCAACCTTGCATCCCTGGGATGACCCCACTTGATCGTGGTGCTGCATGTGGCATTTTTGTGAAGCTTTCCAATGTTTTCTCAGTCTTATATATACAAAATTACATCTCATCTAAATTTCAATATTTTCATTCATATTAATTTTCTTCATAATTTTCTTTCTTACTCTTGAGCTTGAGTGTTTCTTTAACTTACCTTTGTGGTTCCCTCTTTGATAAGTTGCCAGATTTTATCCTTTGACCATTTTTTCTGGAGTTTTATCTTTTTCAGTTCACCTTTGGTGGTTCCTTTATGTTGTAGATATTGGTTTCATGTCAATTTCAAACACTGGGAATATTTTTTCCCAGTTCTGTTTGCTGTCTCTTAACTTAGTCCATGCTGTCCTTCCTGGGACATAAATTTCGATATAATCAAATTCATTATTTTTTGTTTTACATTATGTGGTTTTTAAGTTTTGTTTAAAAAGTCTTCCTTTCTAGGAAATAAAACTGTTTTCTATTTTCTGTGAACTTCATCCGTTGTATTTAGGTCTTTAACATCTTCACTGCTCCCACCCTTTGACCCTTTGAGAATTCAGTAGGAATCTAGATTTGCTGCTTCATATCTGGAGCTGGTTTTCTAATTACCATACTCGAAACAATCCATCCTTTTCTCATTAATTTAAAGTGTCACCATTATACTCTGTCAACTCTAAATGTGTATATGGCTGTGTCTATGTAAATTGTATCTGTTATTGAACTCTCTGGTCTGTTCCATTGGTTTATTTGTCTGATCTTATACCAACACTTCACTATTTGTACTAAAATGCTCTTAGTATTACCAACTTATTGCTCTTAATGTTACATTATGTCTTGGTATTGGGAATAGTGGATATTATACAAAACTCTCAAGGAGCAAAATATTTTAAAAATCTAATGAACTTGATGTATTTGATACATTAAAGAAAAACCCTAGGGAACAAATGTGTCAAAAGTGTGAAGTAATTTGTGATTTTTTAAAAATAATGCTTTGTTTTACGTGAGTCCATAGAACCAAATGAGTCTGCCTTACTTATAAGGAATAAATGATGTTATAATTTTTTGGCTTTTGCATTATTTTATGAAAGCAAATAAAATTATTTCATAATTCAATTACAGTTATGAAAAAAGCCATAGTAAGGATCTAAGACATTCTATTTTGTGCTTTATATCTCTGTTAATGCATGAATTCTGAAAGATTATGAACTGTTTCAAGTATTATCAGATTATATCAGAAAATCGCATATTAAAGTGCTTCTTAATAACAATGTATTAAATTTGTTTTTTTCAAATCCCTTAGGTACTGGAACTCTAGATGAGGTCAGATTTTATTAATTTTCTGTTTATATTGTACTGTTATCATTAGAATATTTAATATTATTATTTGCTTATAAACAAAATGAAAATTTTTATGAGCAGTGATTTTTTTTCTATTTATAATCCTCGTTCAAAATGCTTGAGACATTAAAAAACAATCAGTACATGTAGTGTTGTGGTGCTGAACATAAACATGTCTATCTACACATCTCAATGATACAGCAAGATAAAAAAATGAAATCCTTTTGTGCTTGCTTTCCTAATCTCTCAAGATTAAAAAAAAATTAAGTAAGCCAAACTTACTTATGTTTAAATTGCATAAATTTGCAAAATCTTGCTTAACAAAATATTTGATCAATGAAATATGTTCATGTTACCTTTTTGAAGAATTGAAATTAATCATTATCTATGTCTTTCTTGACAGGAACAAGAAAGTGAAGGAGAAACATATGAAGACATGTATGAACTATATTTTCTACCATAATAGTTTTCTTCTAAGATGAATATGTTTTGTAAGAGGGAGTGTGGGTATATACCAACACCAGGGGGACAAGTTCATTTTGTTCAAATGATTGGCATGTAATGATAATTTCCATACAAAGAACTTAAATTTCCTTATTTCTCTAAGGATTCTATAGAGGACTCTATTAACAAGTGATTGTGTGAAAGGCTGTAGACCTGCAGACTACTAGAAAGACCACAGGCAGGGAATCAGACATAGGAATCTGTATTTCTTGATTTCTGTGTGTCCTTGAGCAAATGAATTAATATATGTATTATGCCTTCTTCATCTAGGCACTGGTGGCCTGTGAGAAGCAGTTAGCACAGTACCCACATGCCAAAGTTTCATCTTGCTGGAAAGATGTTAAAAATGGCTCCAAAATGGGTTTCCAGGGTAAAAGTAAACATGAATGTGTTTTTAATCATATGTTGAGCCCAGCTATCTTAATTTTCTTTACCTAGTTCTTATTCAACCAATTTTGTCCGAAGTTTCTGAATCGAGGGGTACATGTGCACCTGTGAATGCATGCTCATGAAAGACAGAGGAAGATTAATAATTTTGTTCCTCCAACATGCAGCAAAGACAGGGTCTTTCTAATCAGTTTCTTCCACTTGCTGCCACAAGTTGTAAATGGGAAGCAGAGCCCCTAGAAGATAGTCTCAGCTGTATGCCTCCTACTGATTTTAAAAACAATTTTGCACATCCAGGATTTTGACCTTCATCTACACTTCAGAGAGCATTTTATCTTTTGTGGAGAAACCTCTCTAGATAGTGAGCCCTGACCCATTGACACCTGCTGATGGGAAAACAACCTAAAATTTGTGTTCACAGAGAAACATCCAGAGAAAGAGACAAGAAACGGGAAAAGGAGGAAAAGAAGAGATTAGAACTAGAGAGAAAGGAACAGAAAGAGAAAGAAAAGAAAGAACAAGAATTAAAGAAGAAATTTAAAGTAAGAACTTAATTGCTGATGGGTGAAAGAGTAACATCCTTTTGTCAATTTCACATGGCTGGGACATCATTCTTGAAAACTTATAGTGGGTGAATTACTTCATCACTGTTTTGAAAAAGTGTCTTCATGACATACTTTTTTGGTCTCATACATTATCTTACCCATGCACTAAATAATGTAATATGATGAAATACAATAAAATCCAATTTGGGGGTTTGTAATCAGTGGGTCCTTAGGAGATCTTACATTGATTAAGTAAATGAATATTTCATTACTAACTCAACTTGGCTTTCCCCATTATACATTTCCTATTAGCCTATTTAGGCCAAAAGTATAGGATCACACACATAGATGTTCTGGTGGCATCCTATATAATGGTGCAAAGGACACAAATGCCTCCTGGTTGAAGCAAACTATCTCAGAATGACATTTTTTTTCAGCTGTTCTAGTTGCTGGTATCTGGACTTGACTTACTTCTTTTTTCCCTGAGTACAGGAGATTGAGTCCAGGGGTGTTCTGCCATTAAGTTATACCCACAGCTTCATTGCCATGCTGACCTCAAACTTACAATTCACCTGCTGCAGCCTCCTGAGTACCTGGAATTACAGGTGCACACCCCCACACCCAGCTCTGACTGAGATTTTTGCCTTTATTTTAAGCCAGTGTACATGCAGACACCTGATACCTGCTGTTTCTCATCCCTGTTGGTCTATCTCAATTTCTAATCTCTGTCTTCTCTGATCTCTGATATTTGTGTGACTTCTATTACAACCATCACAAAACACTACTCTCACAAGCTGTCCTTTCTTGACTATACCATCTTTGTTAACATAGCCCATCTGATCTGGGTCTGGCATCTCAAGTATATTTAGGGCAATTATCTGAATTTAAAAAATTATTTTCATAAATTCATATCAGGTTTGCTTTAAATATTTACTCTTATGAAGCATTTAATATATGATTGGAATTAAAACAACTTGATTTGCATAGAATTTCCTAGTAGGTTTATTCATTAAATTATAGATTCAACTGCATGATGCAGAAAACACAACATAGAGTCAACAGATGTGGATTCAAAAACCACCTGCACATATGAGCTATATGACCTTGGGCTTACTACTTCTCTAAGACTCAGATTTTTTTCTTTTAATTTTTATTCTGTGAAGCAAGAATAAATAGTACTTTTACAGAAAGTTTGTTATATAATTAACTAAAAAGTCACAAAAGTCACTGAATCTATTATATGCTCTTATTAAATTTTTGAAAAGCTGACTTACAATAAGTAAGTTCTGAGTGGAGTTTGAATATAAAAATGTTTTACTCAGAATGCATGGCTACCAGTGTTTATATTTTACAAGTAAAGAAAATTAACTTCTTGAGAGAAAGAAATTATATAATTTTTTTTCATTTTTGCAGTACTGGGGATTTAACCCAGGCAAGCATTCTACCTCTGAGCTCTATCCTCAGAATGTTATTTTAATTTTATTTTGAGAGAGAGTCTAGATAAGATGCTGAGGCTGGCCTTGAACTTGCAATCCTCCTGCCTCAGCTTCCCAGGTAGTTGGGATTATAGGCATGTACCACCAAACCCAGCTGTATGTTACACTTTTTATGAACATATTACTCATTGTTTTCAAGGAATTATGTGAGGTCTTTTGCTTCTTTTGGAAAAATAAATTTTACATTATTCACTTATTCATTCAAAGAATATTTTTGAGTAAGAAAAATAGAGTGCCATGCTGCTATGAATTCAAAAAGTTTGTCAAAACTGACTTTAGGAGATATATTTCTTCCATAAGATATTAATAGATGCTTAGTTTTTAAAAAAGTTAGATAAGTCTGAGAACTGAGCCTGTCTAATATCATGGCATACTCTAATTAAAGGTTTTAAAATTTCTTAGTGGTATATAATTAATACCATGGCATTGTAAATTCAATAAAATAAGGTATAGCATCTTCAAAATTCACAATGCATATTTACATATCAAAAGATCCAAGAAACCTATTTAAGATTAGGAAATTAGGAGTTTAGAATTCATGATCTAAATTAGATTATTCCCAGGGCTGGAGATGTAGCTCCATGGTAGAGCACTGGCTTAGCATGCCCAAGGCCCTGAGTCCAGTCAATTTCTTGGATCTATTGAACCAAATCAATTTTTTGGATTATGAATAAAGAAAGAGAGAGAAGGAAGGAAGGGATAGGTAGAGGGAGGGAGGAAAAGAAAAAGAGAAACAATAATTACACAATGCAAAGAGGAAAAACACTTCACCAAAAAACCACCAGCATATCCCATAAAAAACACAAAGCTCTCAGCATAGAGTTGTATTTAAATGATATTCCATTATGAGGAGTTGCCTTTGCAAGCCTCCTGCAGTTCCTATGGACTACAGATCCCTGCCACTCTCTCCTGGCCCCCAAACACTGATTCACCTGTTCTTTGCTGGTTCTGTGTGGCCTCTGTGAGTTTTCCCTAATGCCCCTATCAGAACATTCACCAGGAAAGACATTTACCCTACATTTCTGTTAAAGTGTTGATATAGGCAGGTTAGCTAATTGTGGGCTTATCTATCTTTCCAAACTGCATTCTTTAAGTTTTTCTGATAGCAAGGAAACCTGTTTTTTGTTTGTTTGTTTGTTTGTTTGTTTGTTTCTCTCTCACTGTAGCTAACGGGCCCTATTCAAGTCATTCATCTAGCAAAAGCTTGCTGTGATGTCAAAGGAGGAAAGAATGAACTGAGTTTCAAGCAAGGAGAAGAGATTGAAATAATCCGTATCACAGACAACCCTGAAGGAAAATGGTTGGGCCGAACAGCAAGGGGGTCATGTGAGTGTACATTTCCCTGTGGCTTTGAAGGGTTTTTTTGTTTTTGTTTTTATTTTTTCATCAGTCAAAATTAAATGTTCATATTCTTCCAGAACTACTACCATCAAGTTAGGAGTTACTGGGTTGTCAAAGGTGGGAAAATCTAAAATGGCAAGAATGGACCCATTTTCACATCATTTATATTCTTAGTGGGAACCAATGTAAAGTTGCATATTATTCTAGGGAGGTCAGAGGTCAGTAGTTTCTTCATTCAGGTGACAGTTGGGGGAAATGTTTCATGTGACTCATTTTCAAATCTTTAAAATACACCCTAGACTTACCCCAAAACACAACAGGATGAACCTTTGACAGAATACAGTAAAATGTGTCCACCTGGGAAGTGTATAATTCAGAATTGAAAGCAGGTAAATAAAGGGAAATTTTAAAGAACAAATGTGCAACAGATATTTTATTCACAATTTTAAAATATGTAAGTGGTAGTTGCCTAAACCTAAGTCTTTTCCTTTTTGGTAGATGGCTATATTAAAACAACTGCTGTAGAAATTGACTATGATTCTTTGAGACGGAAGAAATCCTCTCTCAGTGCTCTATCGTCAAAGCCTGTTGAAGACGACCAAGAAGTATATGATGACGTTGCAGAGCAGGATACTAGCACCAGGTATGTGCCAGCACACACTGTAAGACAGACCAGATTGTCTCCTTGTTGGAGATTATGTTTCAAAACCCTAGACTCTTACCTTCTGTATTTCCTAATGTTCTCTATCACTAAATCGCCACTTGTACAAACCCAATGTCCTTGTAAGGTCACTGGAAACTAAATAGTCTTCTGTTCTACTTTTTGGTCTTAAAATATAGTGGGCCACTTGCCAGAGCATGTCAAATGTGTTGCCATTGCAAAACATTGTTTTGTAGTATTCGTTAGTATCTTATCTTAGTTATGCTCCTAAAGCAAATAGGATTTGGTAAAACATAAAGAAAAAAAAAAAAAAGTTAGCCCTTTTTTTACTCTGAAATCTAAGACTAAATACATTATTATTTGAAAATATAACAGTAAAAATGTTTTTTTAAAAAATTTTTAGTTGTAGTTGCACACAACACCTTTATTTTATTTATTTATTTTTATGTGGTGCTAAGGATCAAACCCAGGGCCTTGCATGTGCTAGGTGAGCGCTGTACCGCTGAGCCACAACCCCAGCCCCAGGAAAAATGGTTTTTATGACAACAGTTTTTTGTTTGTTTGTTTGTTTGTTGGTACTAGGGATTGAACCCAGGGGTGCCTAAATACTGAGCCAAATTCCCAACCTTTATATATATATTATTTAGAAACAGGATCTCACTGAGTTGCTGAGGGTCTCAATAAGATGCTGAAGCTGGCTTTGAACTTGCAATCTTCTGCCTCAGCCTCCCAAGCTACTGGGATTACAGGTGTGATCCAGCTTGCCTCACCAACAATTTACTCTTTAAATGTCAAATTTCAGTTCCCTATGATCCCTGGATATCAACTAAGGATAAATTTGTATATATATATATATACAAATACACACAGATGACTGAACCCAGGGGTGTTTAACCACTGAGCAATTTCATTGAACCTTTTTTGTATTTTATTTAAAGACAGGGTCTCACTGAGTTGCTTAGAGCCTTGATAAACTGCTGAGGCTGGCCTTGAACTCAAGATCCTCCTGCCTCAGCCTCCTGAGCTGCTGGGATTATAGGCATGTGCTACTGTGCCTGGCCTCTAAGGGTACAATTTTCTATTGGCCATATGCTCCACTCAGTTAGGGTGATCTCCCCTCCAATAATAACAGGAATGCCTTCTTAGAACAAGACACTGTTTCTGGAAGAAGTTGGAGAAGAAATTGGCTCTTTTCCCTCATTCCTCTGTATTAATCAGCTTTGCATTGCTATAATTAAATACCTGGGGCAATTAACTTATGAAGGGGAAAGTTTTATTTAATCACAGTTCTGGATGTTCCAGTCCCAAATCAAGCAGTCCCATTGCTTTGGGCCTCTGGCAAAGATGCCAGATAGTAATGACAGGCAGTATATGTCAGAGAAAACTGCTCACATTACAAAGCAGGAAGTAGGGGGTGAAGGAGAAAGAACCGAGGTGCATAATTCCCTTCAGGGGCCTGCCCACATGACCTATGAAACTTCCATCAGGCCTCAACTCTTACAAGTCCATAGCACTCCTGGTACCCACATTCTAGGGACCAAATCTTTGACACATGGGCCTTTGGAGAAGGAAAACTATCCAAATTCAAACCAGGAACCCTTTCTTCCCTTCTTTCCTTCCTCAGTCTTCAATTTCCTTCTCTCTACATCCTTCCTCCTCCCTCTGTCCTGGATCTGATCTTTCTCTGTCCTTTCTTCTGTACTTTTTTATCCCTTTTCTTCTTCCATTTCTTTTTTCCTCCAATATCTTCTGTTTCCTTTAAAAGACAGAATGCCCTCAAGTTGAAGGGAAAGTAGTGGAAAAATTTCCAGCCTAAATAAGAATCCTCATTTTTCTATGCCCACCTTATGAAATCAATAAATCTCAATTAATGTCTCAGAAAAACCCACAATTTTTTACCTGAGTAAAACTGTGTATGCATGTTTCATGACTCAAATTGAAAAGGAGAAATTTTTAAAAGTATCAATAAATGGTAAAAGCACCAAGTTAGTAACATACTTATAAAGCATATGAAGAATTAAATTTCCTTCTTATGATCCTTTACCTTATATAATCATTCTTTCTCATTTTGTTGCTTTGAGGTAGTTTTGTCTTTCTAAATTATAGCTCCTAGGCCTTCTCACCATTTTATAACCATAAATTACACAAAATACACATGCAAAGCATGCACTACAGTCTGCAGATCATACACTGGCCTTCATAATAAGAAGCACATTGACCTTGTTTGGGCATCAGATGAAGTTCCCAATGGTTAACATTCTTCAATTTACATAATTTTCTGGACATGAATATGTCAAATATTTATCAATTCATATGCAGTATTTTTATCTTATTTGCTTTTTAAAAAATGCATTTCTTTTGGAGGGCTTTAAAGAACCCCATTTGCAATAAGTACACATTTTCACTGGTATGTGAACTCAAGAAAAATAAATCAATCAATAGAAAAGGAATAATGTTCCTAAAAGCATAATTCAGCCATAATAGGAGAACATATCCCAAAACTATTCCTACTTTTTTATCCAGTTCATACATATCTTCATTCTAAACAACATGCTCTAGTTAGTAAACATGGAGCAGAAAAGTGTTCTATTTAATAAAAGGATAGGTTGGTGTACAGTTTTAATGTTTGATCTCTTAATTATAACCCCACAATGTTTACTAGCAGTTACCCCTCCCCATGCATATTTAATAAGAAAATTGAAGAAGAAACTCTTTCTACACATGGGTTATTTTTGAAACTACAGCTGCTGCTAGCCGAGTTCTCATAACAGAACAGGCTTTGTCCTTAGCAGAAAAGGGGAAGATGCTGAGTGTAGCTGGCAGCTTGCTGGAGCAAGAATAAGGAGAGAAGTCACCATCATCATGAGGCCCTTCGCCCTCCTCCCAGGTCTGCCATCTCCCTATACCCTCTACCTGCTGCTTCCTGATTTCCTCAGGGCGAGAAGATGGCTGTGTACTTCAGACTCTGAGAGCAGGCACAAGACTTGAAAGCACAGGCTCTGACAGCTGTCCTTCCCTCTGTCTTCTCAACTACAGCGGTTTCTGTAATGCCTGTAAAGGAAAGGCAATTGGGGATGGACGTAGCACTCTTCTATCACACAGCAAATCCATGAATTTCTCTCTTCCCCTCTCTTTTTCTCTCACTCGCTCTCCTTCACCTGTCAAGTGTTTTATATTCTAAACAGGTCATTTTAGGAAGTTGAAGAATTGCTCTAGAGGGAAATAAGCAGGTGGCAGCTTTTCTCCTTGCTTATGATAACCCCACTCTTTAGAAACTGAGTATGAGAATCTCTGAGATGAAGCATACCAGAATGCAAACTGATTCTAACTGCTGGCTTCATGCTCTGAGGAAAGTGTCGGAGAAAATAGATGTAAAAATGGTTCAAGAGCAAGTAGAGAGTATACTTTAACTTCTTTAAATAGTTTCTTATGTATATAGTACAATGATTATAGCATGTTTTCCTATAAAGTTCCATTAGCAACAGTATGTTTTACTTCTAATTGACCCAAGATCTGCATCAGATCAATTTCCTCAATTGACTGTTAACATTAAGAAATCAGGGATGGGGGGAGGGGTCACGGAGGTAGGAAAGATGGTAGAATTACATCAATGGTGTAATTCTATTTCGTGTACAACCAGAGAAGCGGAAATTCTGCTCCATTTATGTACAATGAATCCAAGAGCTTTCTACTGTCATGTATAACTGATTAGAATTATTTTAAAATTTTTTAAAAAAGAAATCAGATATGAGCATATAATTTTCCTCTGTGGTTGTGACACCAAACTGATATCGGTTGCTGGCAAATTATCCAAAGGTCAAAAGTGAGGGGTGTAGGGAGCACAAGTAGGTGTAGAAGTGGGTTTGGTCAAGTCATTTAAATTCTTAGAGCCTCAGCTTCTTTCTTGCAAATAGGGTATTGATTGAACAGATGACTTCTGAGTTTTTTCCAGTTCTCACAGTCTACATTGTCCTTGCTTTCAAATAACTCATACCAGAGTGGGAGATACAGGCAAGAAAACATATCATTATAAACACTAAAATAGATAAAGTATAGAATGTTAGGAAGTGAATAATTTAATAAATAGAGATAATCTGGATTTAGAGAGTCATGGGCCATGCCATAAAAATTCCCCATGAAGGTTTCGGTGTTTTAAATCTTCTTTCTTTAAATAAAGGTGTTTAATGTTATTTGGCTAAAAGTAAAATGCTGTGATTCTAAGATATTGAAAGATCCTTGAATTTAGCTCAATGATAATTCCTCTGTATGACTTCCAGAATAGTACTTTCAGGGTATTTTTTTTTAGTCAATCTGTGGAATTATGCAATAATGTATAATTTGAAAATTGCCTCATAGAAAAATGTTAAAAGCAAACAGAGGGGATGAGGATATAGCTCATTTGGTAGAGAGCTTGCCTCACTTGCACAAGGCCCTGGGTTCAGTCTTCAGCATCACCAAAAAAAAAAAAAAAAACCAGAATCATGGAATTGAATATAAAATGTAGTACTGTGACTCACTTGGTTCTTGGGTTTTGTTTGTCTTGCTAGATTGTCTTGTTATGCACCTGTTATCACAAGAAACATTTTTTTTTTTGCTCTTCATATCACATCTTGGTGACTTTTAAATGGAATGTTATTTATCTTTTGTATAACTGCTCAATGTATATTATTTATTATAATATATTATTTGCTTCCTGAGAGCTAAATAACTCATGTATTAATTTCATATTTCTGTTTTTTTTTCACATAACTACAGTCATAGTGGAAGTGGAGGTAAGACACACACTTTTTGTCAATGTTTACAAGTTTCTTTACAACATTTTTAGTATGTTAATGAAAAACTATTTAGTTTGCCAATATAGAAGAAGATCTTAATGTAGAGAAAGAACACTGGCCTGAGAGTTAATGATCTGGATGCTAGTCATGGTCACCAAGTGACTCTGAACAACTCACTTTTTTCTTTCAAATTTGTTGTGAATTCCAGCTTGACACCACTTTCAGTGTATTCAAGGTGGTCTTGGTTTGTGCCAACTGTCCAAGCAGTTACTAAAAGCAGGCCACTTTATGTGTAAAAATATGCTTGCTTAGAGAACAGCTTATATGGTTGTATGACTGCGGCTCCTAAAAGACCCCTGAATTTCTTAGTAACAAAACAGGGCTCAAGTTTTCATACAAAAAGTTAAATTTCAAGTTCATTGTACCTTTTCTTGTACCTAGAACATGTTTGGTGAAACTTTATTAAGTAAATGTTTATCAAATATCAAGATTCTTAAAGAGTATACTATAACAAATGAGTCAAGAAAGAGCTTAAATTTAACATACAAGCATTAAAATATCATCTTTCTTATCCTCCTGTTTTGTAACCCACCAACATTTACAGATTCACCTTTCAATCTGTTGGATTCTCTTCACTTACATCTTGATCCGTATTATTTTCTGAAAGTCTGCTCACTATTAACTAAATGTTTTTCTCATTGACTTGATTCTCTACCATGAATACCTCCCTTACTCAGTTTTTCTTTTTCTCATGTTTATTCTTCCACATCACTTTCATCTCAAGTTCAGAGCACCTTATTTTATCTCTCCTTCTTCACTGTCATTTCTGCCCCCCCAATTTTTATGAAATGATAAACAAAACAATGAAGTTACCTACTATCTATATAGAGTGGGAAATTAAGGAGGTTTTTTAGTTGATTGGTTTGTCTTTTTAAGTGGTTTATATAGAAGAGAAATAATTTCTCCAGTTAAATAAGAAAAATTTATTATCAAAATATGATTGATCTGTATGTGACCATATTATAAAATTAACAGATTTCCTCCCTAATCCAAATGAAGGGTTCCCACCACCACCACTAGATGATGACATTTATGATGGAGTAGAAGAGGAAGAGTCTAATGATGGGTAAGAATAATCAGTGGGTTGCCTTTTTGCAAGATATTATATACATATGGAAATTTAGTTTTAATTTCCAATTAAGATAAAAAGCAGAAAGCAGTGTTCTTTATTTCATTCCCCAAAATGATTTGAGGGTTTAATCAAAAAGAATTGTAATTGAATCACACTTCTAATAAAGATGGTAGATTGTTTGGAACAATCTCAACAACGATGGCAAAAGAAATAAAACAGGTACAAATTATAAGTGGTGTAGATTTTTTTACACTTTTTCCAATTGTTTATTTATTAAATTGATCATTTATTTTTATAATGCTATCTGAAGTGTTTATCAATTACATGGCTATATTTGTATAAGAACATAATTGTAAACAACCCAAGTAAATTTAGATTATTTGCTACCAATGGCAGAACCAATATTTATTAGTTAATATTTTAGCTTGTGTAATAAACATCTTAATATTTGTGATAATTTATGGGAATAATAATATTTTAGTTTAATAATAAATTTTCTCTTGCCATTTTTAAATAGCATATTACAGTTTAAGATCAATTAATTTCTTAGTTTTAATTATATATAAAGCTAAATCAATGTTTTAAACTTAATTCTGACTTAACTTTATATTTTAAGAATCAAGATATATCACTAAATAGAAAATATGACCAACCTAGTAGAAACAATATTCAAACACAAGATCTATAGGCTTAATAGCACCACCTCATTGATTACAGGTTTACTTGCTACCTGACAGTGTAATTATAACACATCTAGATATCCACACAATGTTTTCATGGTCTGCTGGTTATCTCATTCTAATTAATGCCTGCATGCTCCAAAGCTCCACACTACAGGTGGAAGAGAAGAGTAGCACGTGGTCCTGGGGGATTTTGAAGATGATAAAGGGAAAAAGTGACAAAAAGAAAAGTATACGAGAGAAACGTAAAGTCTCTGAGTCAGACAATGATGAAGGTTCATCGTAAGAGTCGACCAACTGAACTCAGTGCACAATAACTACACTAATTTTAATTGAATTAAAAGCTACTAATATTCTATAACTAATAATCAAATCCTGATAGGCTTAAACCATCTTGATGTTATTGGCCATTAATTATCTTAGACTCACATATGGTGTCATGCTTAAACTCACAAATTAATTACATAAGGGAAGCCCAAGTATTCAGAAATCATCATTTACTTCAAAGACAATTTACTTTTTTCACAAACACACACAACACACAGCACATAAACCCTCCTATGCTCACACACACATGAATACACCATTTAGTGGGGCTTTTTTTTAAGTTATAACTTTCCATCTAAAAGCTTGTAATTCCAATTCCAGCACTGCAAATAGTAAAATATGTTGTATTTTATATTGACAAATCTTCAAATTTTCATTTATCTGTTAAAAATGAATTTGCTAAAATTAAAGGGCACAATTTAGAATTTCTTTTCATTAAATATAATATTTAAAGTCTTTGTAACTCTGTTCCACAACAGCGATATATTAGTTCTATTTGAATTATATTCCTCCTATACTAAAATTATCTAAATATCTCAAGTTTGCCTAAATGAAGCCTAAGGCATGCATTTTCTTTTTCCATCCAAAAATAACCCTTTAGTATAAATCCTTACATATGAATTTGAAGGTTCATGTTCCCCGGCACAAGAAAGTCTGATATGTACTTAATGTATTCACCACATTTCACTAGAGGTAAAGTTATTAATTCCATATAAAATTACCAATTTTAAACCTTTTATGAAACACCAAAAGACCTCAGTCAATAAACAGTGCACTCGAAATTTTAAGAAAACATTAGAATAAATCTTTGAACAGCATTACTCATATGTAATTTTTACTTAGAAATAAAATAACCGATTTTTTTCTGCTTCCATTCCACCCAATTCTGACTTTGGATTATTTTAATTAATGATACCTCACAATCTCATAAGTCATTTCTATCCTATACACTATTCTTTCAAAGATTTGTGTGTTTGTGTTTGTGTTTCTGTGTATTTAGAATCCACAGTTCAGGAAGAAATAAAAGCAAAGCTGTTTTTCTGTTGCAACTAAACACCACCTAATTCTGATTTCAGATCACTTCTATTAATAAGCTCTCACTCTTTAGTTTGAGTGGATGTTCCTCTCTTATTCACTATTCTCCTGCTTTGAGGGAATATAATACGCATTTGGGGAAATATGGTCATATTCCTATGACCTTTGTTGATTTTTTACTCTGCATTTTTCTTCTTTAATTCTATTCAACAGTTTTGGACCAGTGATATGTATGTCACAAATGACTCCAAAATATGAAGTCTATTTAATTTATTCTGATGCAATAATATGTACAAACCTCAGAACAATTTGAAAATGTTGTTCAATGACTGTGGGCATTTATATATTTTATGTCAATTGACTGTCTTGATTTTTTACTTTTTTTGGCCAACACTGGGGTACAAAACAAAGTCTTGCTAAATTTCAAATTGATGCACAGATACTAGAACTCTGGAACAATGGAGGATAAGAAAGGAATGATGGTCAACAGATTAATTAACCTTTTTAAACCTCTGGGCTATTGCCTGTTCACTCTTCTTTCATATAAAGAAATCATTTTTTCTAGGTTCATATTATACTTATTATATTTGTGTTTTCATTTTCTTTCCAGTTTCCCTTCTCCTCCTAAGCAATTGGGTAAGTAACAAAAACTAATTATATATTTTATATCTTTATTTCTTGCACATGGGGTAGTGGGAAACATTGGATGCAGTTACAGTATCTGCATTAAAGTCCTGACTTTGAATATAATAAATTATGTGACCTTACGCAAGCAACTTCACCTTGGGTGGCCACGGCTGCTCAACAATAAAATGAGAAAATGACAAACCTCAACGTTTTAAAACAAATCTTCCAGAAAACACTGTGGAGTTGGGGATAAGTAGAAGAGATGAAAATCAATGTCCTCCATGTCTCTCTGCCCCATTTCAGTCCACACTTGATATATAGGATTCTCGAATATAAAAGCATGCCAGTTTATATGCCATAGAGGCCTTTTTGAATCTAATTTCTTTGAATTTTTATACATAATTTATATTATATTTGGAAAATTTAAAGTTAAGCCATTTTTTCTTTGTGCAGTTTTAGTCAAGTTTATCTTTTGATCTGCTGAGACAGTTCTTTCAAAGTTTTAAATTTACCTTGAACAAAATAAATCTAGATCAGCAAGTAGAACGGAAGTATTTACAGGACAGACAGGCATAGACATAGATCCATAAATAGAATGATACATATTACTGAAGTGCTCCAAACCCTGCAGAATATGGATTTCAATTTCCATTTCCTATTGCTGGTGGCCAATAATGTTGATTTCTTTCTCAGCAGTTTGTTACTCCTGTCATTCATTCCACTACTGGATATTTAGATAATTACAGTCACTGCACCATGAGTTGTTTTTTTTTCAGATAATGGTAGCTATAATCATAGAATCATGATCATTGTTTTTTCTTTATTCTTTTTTTTGAGGAAAATTTAATACACACAACTTAGAAGATAAGAACCTCCCCATTTTGAGTAACAAACAATGCTTGTAAGAGAAAAGTCCTCAGACTCCAGGAAATCTTCTGGCTTTTATTTTTGAAGCAATCTTTATATTAAAGACATCAATGAATACTCTATCAAAATTTAAGTGAATAGTGTTTTAGTCTTTGATCTTCTGTCTTTTATTAGACGTGGGAGAAGAAGTATATGATGATGTGGATGCTTCAGATTTCCCTGCTCCACCAGCAGAAGTGAGGTAATAAAAATGCTTTCCTTATAATGAAGGATTGAGAATGAGATTGTTCTAGAAAATTCAACTGGAATAAAATCCTGATGGGATGTGTGTCTACTGTGTGCCATCTCGTGGATCAGCTCTTGCTAAACTTGTGTTCCCTTCTGCTCTCAGCTCTAACTCTCTGCCAGGTCTATGAGCCAATTGTCCCCATCCTCCTTCTCCCCAGTTACCTTCTGCCCCCCCCTTTTCCTTCCCCATACCCTGATTCTGCAGTTCTGCTAATTGTCTCCTGATTAACCTCACTGACTTGGTAACTCACTGATGTCTGCATTCATGTGCTCATTCATTCACTGGGAAATATATTTGAGATTCTTATCATAAACCATTTCAATAATTCATCTCTCCTTATTTTTACTCTTATCCCAAAATGAAATTTGCCTTTAATATACTCCTTACCTTATATCTCAGCCCTCACCCTTCTGTTCAAGCCACTTCTATCCTCCATCAGAGAGCTTCCTTTATGAAGGAGAAAAAAAAAAGAGAAAAAAATTTTTTAAGGATTTTAAGGAATATCTATTTTTCCCCCCCACAAAAGCATCAGAGTCTCAAAAGTTCCACTTAAAATAAGAGGGGAAAAAAAAAGTCGACAGTGAATAGTGACCTTCTCCAGCTTAACTGAGGTTTCAATTTAATTTTATGTAAAAATTGTTTGAGCCAGGTTCAGTGGTACACGCCTGTCATCCCAGCAACTCAGGGGAAGCTGAGGCAGGAGGATCACGAGTTCAAAGCCAGCCTCAGCAAAAGCAAGGTGCTAAGCAACTCAGTGAGACCCTGTCTCTAAATAAAATAGAAAATAAAATAGAGCTGGGGATGTGGCTCAGTGGTCAAGTGCCCCTGAGTTCAATTCCCAGTACCCTGCCCCTCCAAAATTGTTTGAAAATCTGTTAAAATCAGTTAATACAAAAAGAGTACCTTTTGAAAATTATTTTGGGATAGAACATTACATGGTAGGATACTTCCAGATTTTCAACCAAATATGTGAGATGATCTGATAATACTGTGTATAAAAAACAAGAATGCCCTGTTATACTAAAAGAAAGACAAATAAAAAGTTGGTGGCGCTAGGGTTGTGGCTCAGTGGTAGAGCACTTGTCTAGCATGTGTGAGGCCCTGGGTTCCATTCTCAGCACCACATACAAATAAATAAATTAATAAAAATAAAGGTTCATCCACAACCAAATATATATTTGGTATACTTGGTTAATCAAAGAACAGAAGTGACATAAGTGGGTCCAAGAAGTACTATTTTTCTGAGCTGTCCTTAAGAATACATGAAAAATCTCTTAAGTCTTTTTTTATGAACATTGTTGAACCAATTTTACTGAACTAGAGCAGCATCAACATCAAAGAATCTGAAGGCAAAATATACTGTCATTCATATGTGAAGATCAAGTTCCAGAGGCAAAACAAACAAGATGAAACAAAAATCATTCTCCTTCTTTCAGTTCTCCATGAAAGGAAAACCTAACTTTCAGTAACACATTCAAGTTTTAATATTCCTCACCATGGGGAAGTTCTTTCTATGTGTGATAGATTTTAATGCATTTTTCTGTTGTGCATTACTACAGAAGTGCCACCACATTCCAAAAACCAGCTCTCCAGGAACCCAGAATCACATACTGGTACTTTTCTTAGAGCAAAACAAACTCCAGCTGATTAAACATTATCTGATACGGACTGTTTTCCTACCCTTTGCTTATTTTCAGAATTTAAAACAATTTTATATTTTTTAAACATATTAGTCTATTTTTAAATAAGTTATTTTCAAAGTTAGCTTGTGGGGCATTTTTGCATTCAGGTAGATTCTATGGCCCCGGAGAGCTAATCTGGACCAGCGGCTCCACTAGTGCCTAGTCTCCCAAGAGGCAGTGCACATACAGGACAGATGCAGAACCAGAGAAAGGGTATGTGCTTCTTCTTTCACAGTGAATAAACTAAATGCTAAGCATCAAAAATTTAGAATCAAACATTTTAAATAAATCACTTACCAATAATCTTTATCTTAGATCATCTAAATAAAAATTAATATCAGTATTTAAACCATTTCACTAGTCACTAATACGTAAAACATTTTAGCCCTTTCCCTATCATCCATATTTACCCAGCAAATAGATTTCAACCTAGATTAAAGTTAGTGTCACTTGGGGAGCTTTTAAAATATGTGTGTTAGTATATAGACCCCATTCAGGTTAATTAAATTAGAATTTAAGATTAATTTAAGCAAATATAAATTAAATTAGAATTTCTAGGAACTGGGCAAGGGCATTATTATGTTTTTAAAGCTTCCCAGATCATCCTGTGTGTGGCTGGTCTGGAAGAGCACTGTCTTAGGCTTATTCACCTCTATTGTGGTAACTGGCTTTAGTCCAGTTGGTATGAATGAGCTATAGTGACTATCAATGCTCAGGCCTTAGAGTTCTTTTTATTTTTAATATCAAATCCATCAATTGATCAAAACACTTAGAATGTGTCTTTCTTTTATACAAACACACATTCAAATAGACAATTTAATAAAGTGGTTAAATTAAAGACAGAATATTAACCATATTATTTAATATAGTATACAAAGTCTTCATTTTACCTAAGCATTTTTCATTAACCAACATTTCCTGCCTCCCACTTGGGTGCCATTTTGTTTTGTTTTGTTTTTCTTTTTATTTATTGTTTGTGATACTGGATAACAAACCAGGGGCCTCATGAATACTAGGCAAGCATTCTACCACTGAACAATATCCTGTGCTATATATCCCTCTTTCTCCATTTTGAGTATATACAAAAATATAAACATACAGATAAACTTTATAAACCATAAAAATGAGTTTTTTAAAAAGCATCTTTTTTTTAAGCTGTTTCTGTGACATTAGCCAAGTCAATCAGTTACCTAGGAAGGATTTTAAAATACAGGGAATTAAATTTGCACTTCTCTAATTGCTAGAGATGTTGAAAATTTTATATATATATTTGTTTACCACTCATATTTCTTCTTTTTATTTTTTTTCAGTTGCAGATGGACACAATATCTTTATTTATTTATTTTTATGTGGTGCTGAGGATCGAACCTAGTGCCTTACACTTGTGAGGCAGGCACTCTACCACTGAGCTACAGCTCCAGTCCTCACACTTCTTCTTTTGAGAGGGGTCTGTTCAGTTCCTTTGCCCATTTATTGATTGGGTTATTTGGATTTTTGGTGTTAAGCATTTTTTTGTGTATCCTGGAAATTAATGCCTTATCTGAGGTGCAGGTGGCAAAGATTTTCTCCCATTCTTCAGGTTCTTTCTTTGTGCTCTTTATTGTTTTCTTTGCTGTGAAGAAGATTTTTAGTTTGATGCCATCCCATTTATTGATTTTTAATTTTATTTCTTGTATTTTAGTAGTCCTGATAAGAAAGTCAGTTTCTGAGCCAGTATGTTGAAGTGTTGGACCTATATTTTCTTCTAGGATATGCAGGATTACTGTTCTAATTCCTAGGTCTTTGATCCACTTAGAGTTGATCTTTGTTCAGAATGAGAGATGGAGGTTAACTTTCATTCTACATATAAATTTCTAGTTTTCCCAGCACCATTTGTTGAAGAGGCTATCTTTTCTATAGTGTGTGCTTGGGGCACCTTTGTCTACTATGGGGTAACTGTTTGTACAACTATCAAGAATATAAGTAACAACAAATGTTGATGAGGATGTGGGTGAAAGGGAACACAAATAAATTGTTGGTAGGACTGCAAATTGATGTAACACCTCTGGAAAAAAGTACATAGATTCCTGAAAAAACTAGAAATGGGACCACCATTCAGTCCAGTTATCCCATTCCTCAGCATATATCCAAAGGATTTAAAATCAGCATACTACAGTGACGCAGCCACATCAATGTCTATAGCAGCTCAATTCATAATAGCTAAGCTATGGAGCCAAGCTAGGTGCCCTTCAACCAATAAATGGATAAAGAAAACGTGGTATATATACACAATGGAATATTACTCAGCCATAAAGAAGAATTACTTTATGACATTTGCCAGTAAATGGATGGATCTGGAGACTATCATGCCAAGTGAAATAAGCCAGTCTTAAAAAAACAAAAGTCAAATGTTTTTGAGAATATGAGGAAACTAAACCACAATAAAGACGTGGGTAAGGGAAGAATACAAGTTTAGAAGATTAGACAAAGGAGAACAAAAGGAAGGGAGGAAGAATAGGAATAGAAAAGACAGTAAAATAAATCTAACATAATTTTTTATGAAAATACCTAAGTAAATCCTACCAGTAAGCCCAACCACAATAATAAGGTCCTAATTAGAATAAGATATATTTCATGCTTGTATAATTTTATCAAAATGTATTTTACTGTCATATGTAACTAAGAAGAACAAATTCAAAAAATAAAATCAAATATAGGGGATTCAAATACAGGTCAAGTCACATGAAACCACAATACAACCATGTCTCAGGCATTACTCAGTGTTTTCTATGGTTTCATATAATAGAGAACCTCTCACTTCCATTCTGCCTTGTGATCTGTGTTCTCTGGAAGAAACCCTTCTACATTATGAAATGTCATTCTTTATTGTAAGAGATGGTACTGAGTTTCCAAGAAATGATTAATTAAAAGCAGTATCGAACAAGATTTTAATGTTATAAATTAAATCTCTATTGTAGTCTATTATTTTTATATTCTTTAATCAAAATGTTGTTTTATGTCTGTTGCCACCCCAGTCAAGGACTCAATATTGGAAAACCCAAGACAGAAGAAAAAGACCTGAAGAAGCTAAAAAAGCAGGGAAAAGAAGAAAAAGACCTCAGAAAAAAATTTAAAGTACGTCATTTTTAATAGTATATACAAAATTCAAAGTACTAATGAAAAAAATTCAGTAATTTTAAACACCAAAATACACACTTAAATAGTGTGGTTTCAGTATTACAGTTATCTATCATTACTCCTTTATTTTCTACAAAATTAATTTTGAATTTAAATTTATTCCTATAATAAATGAAGCAAGTTGTCCTATGAGAACAGTATATGTGCTTATATATGTTAAATTTCTTTGTCCTTTGAACCTTGATAAAAAGGTTATCTAAAAATACTTCTTATAAGAAATTGATGAGGTTATGAGTGACTTCCCCCAGCAAAGTTATCACTAATGTTCTTTATATTGTCTTTTGAAAACACTGAACTATTCAGTAAATACTTTCTTAATAAATTTGTCAGTAAATAAATTACTGTAACAGTACACATCAACCAATAACTCAAATGTGTTTATTTTCCAGTATGATGGTGAAATTAGAGTTTTATATTCGACTAAAGTTTCAGCCTCCTTAACCTCTAAAAAATGGGGAACTAGAGATCTGCAGATAAAACCTGGAGAATCTCTTGACGTTATACAAAACACAGATGATACAAAAGTTCTCTGCAGGAATGAAGAAGGAAAATGTAAGTCGTTGCTTATGCTGTACATATATAGCATTCCAGAACTTAGCAGCCAAACAAGCATCAGTGATCACCCAATATTTACTAATTTGTTTTGCTCTATGATTTTGTCATTTGTAAAAAAATATCAAGAAATTGGAGAGTTTCCTGTCCTAAAATAAATGTATTTTATTTCAATCTTTTCATTTACCTCTTAGCATATCTATATCTATACCTATATCTATCTATCTATCTATATCTATATCTATATGTATCCTGATGCCAAATTAGTACTTCTCTAAATATGCCTAGGGACGATGCATCAGAAAAACCTTGTGTGTATATTAAAACAGCAGTTGCCTGGACCCTTGACTTGCCAAATCATAAGCTGTGGGAATCTGATGCAATCTGGGATCATAATTTCTTCCCTTGCTTGTTCATATGTACATTAAAGTAAGACCCACTGTGCTAATGGAGTGAGTTGGCTCTTGCTCTGACCCAGTTTTGAAATTTTATAGCATATTTCACATCTAGAATTTATAGTTTTTCTATCTTGCAAATTCACTTGTTTTCATTTCCTGTTTGGATGCACTTAATGCAATATACTGTTCCAAATAGAAGACAGTCCCTGTCCTCTTTGATTTTGTCACTACTAAATTGATATGTGGAAATATTTTTGTCAAAATTGTTGATGGAAGCTTATTTTAAATCCATGGAGAAGTAATTCAAAAGTAAATTTTCTATATTTGAAATTGGATAACCAGCATGGCTGCCCCATGTTAGCTCAGTCTGTCTGCATGGAAACATGGACTCCCGGGTTAATTTTAATAGGGGGAAAGTGACTCAGGGACAGGAACAGAAATGGATCTCAAGAACAAAACAGTGAATCAAGTGTGGGAAGAGGATTAAAGTTACCATGGAGGAAATGTGGTTAACTTTTCAAAGGAAATATGGAATATGGGTACAAAAGATAAAGGGCAAGAACCTGTAATCTTTAGATTTGAAGTTCACTGGAGACAATGTGGAAACAAAGCCACTGGAGACCAAAATATCTATTCAGACTGACATTTGTGGGAATCAACCCTAAGAAATAGCCTTAAATGCAGGGGACAATATACCTATATGCAGTAAGATGTCATAAAAATATTTAAAAATTCAAAATTTCAAAATAATTGTGATATAAAATATACCAAATTGAATATTTAAAATGATGATTTTGATAATAATGATGTGATGAATATCTCATGACATAATAGGATAAATAAGAAGCCCACTTAATGTGAGTTAGGATTTATAATCATGTTTTTAAAAATCACACAAATACAAAGAAACTAAACTAAAAGAAATCATATCAATATGTTAATAGTGGTCAGTTAGGATGATGAGTCTAAAAGATATGTTATATTTCTTCTACTTTCCAAATTATTTCACGTTTTTTCACAAAAGAATTGTCCTTGATATGTCATGTGGAACTCTTTCCATGGCACAAGCTTGACACATCTTGCCTTTGGTATGGTGAAAGAAATTCTTGACACGACATTCTAAAAACTCCTGTCCTGAGCAACACATCCCATCTGAAGCCATGCTTCTCCAGCTGAAAAGTATATTCCCACTATTTGGATTTGTTGAAAATGTAGATTCTAATTCAGTAGGTTTGAAGAGAGGTCTAGCATTCTGCATTTTAAGAAGCAGATGATTAATGATGATGGTCTACACTGAGTTAAAAGGACATAGTTGACTTCATCAGCAGACATATGAATAGAACTCTACTGTAGGAATAAATACAGTATCAGTAATAGAGGCAGAAAAAAGACTCCTGTTTTCCTAGGAACCAGTGGACTGTAAGAATGAGCCATTCAAAGACAATTTTACGGTTTACTATCATTTCCTATTTGAACATCAATAGTCTAAGTACTGTTATGAATACTGAAGGGGCTCTTGTCCTCTCACAATTTACCATCTCTGAAAACTGAGTGAAACTCAAGAGGCTGAGGCAGGAGGATTGCAAGTTCCAAGCCAGGTTCACTGCTTAGCAAGACCTTCAGGAACTTAGTGAAATTTGTCTCAAAATAAAAAAGGGCTGAGGATGTGACTCAATGCTAAAGTGCCCCTGGGGTAAGTTCCCAGTGGCAAAACAACAACAACCAAAAGCAAAAACAAACATAACAGGAACAAAAACCTGACAGTGTAAGCATGCAAACATGTCATAAACTTCTGGTAGATTATAGTCAACAATTTCATGTAACTCTCATCTTTTTTTTTTCTTTTCTTGATAGAGTACCAATGTGCAATTTCTAAGCTCATTGAATAACTACTTCTTAGGTATTTGGGGTGGGAGCATCTATCATCTGGCACATGTACACTTGTTTTTTTGTTTGTTTGTTTGGTTTTTAGGAGGTACTGAGTTCACTTGATCAATGAGCCACATCCCCAGCCACATTTTGTATTTTTATTTAGAGACAGGGTTTCCTTCAGTTGCTTAGCGCCTCACTTTTTGCTGAGGCTGGCTTTGAATTTGAGATCCTCCTGCCTCAGCCTCCTGAGCCACTGAGATTACAGGTGTGCGCCACCTGTTGTTTTTTTATGTAAATAATTTCTTTTTTTTTCTGTTTTTCAGTAGGTGGCCTTTTTTTTAATCTTTTTTTTTTATTGGTTGTTCACAACATTACAAAGCTCTTGACATATCATATTTCATACATTAGATTGAAGTGGGTTATGAACCCCCAATTTTACCCCAAATATAATTTCTTTGAGCTGAATTTTGTATTCCTTTGACTTCCCGGTTTCTGAGGTGACTCTGGGAAACACCAGTAGGCAAAAGTGAAGCCAGGAAAGGAAGGTAGCCCCTAAACCTTGTAATCAGAAAAATTATCACTTGGATAATGAGAACTTAATGATGCTGGGGATCTCTGAGCATCAGTGTATCTCACCCCGTGGGAAACAAATTGGGGTATATATGTACCAGTCAGTTGAAGCTTATTCCTGCCAGGTAGGGAGTCATTTTGGGTGTTGAGCAATCTAACAAAGAGTTCTATAAGCCAGAAAAAAAGTCCTTGGTAAAAAATCGTTTCCAGTACAATGTCCTGTTGAAATTTGGACAATAGCTACTCAAAGTGCCAGTAGTTGAGGGTGAAGAAGGAGTGACAGAAGTAGTTACTACTACCTTTCAGATGAAGTGTTATTCCAAAATTTAATTATTGCATCTGCTTAATTTCATTTTTATTTTTTCAAGCACCATGCTTTCCCCTAATTTTCATAAACCTTCTGTTAATTCCTTCCTTGGACTGGATCCTTGATCATTCTTAATTTTATTCAATTTCTTTTATTCTTTTTTGCAGTATTGGGGATGAAACCCAGGGCCTCATCCATAGGAGGCAAGCACTCTCCCAATGAGTTTCATTCTCAGCCAATTTTGCTTATTTTTAATCCATTCTTCACACACTTCTACAGGACTTAGAATGATTGATGTATAGATTTAACCATCCCTCACCTACATAATTGCAATAGCCTTTCAAATGATATGTTCATCTTTACCCTTATTCAATCTTCTCACCA
Organism: Spermophilus citellus; assembly: GCF_964194105.1. Classification (NCBI taxonomy): domain Eukaryota; kingdom Metazoa; phylum Chordata; class Mammalia; order Rodentia; family Sciuridae; genus Spermophilus; species Spermophilus citellus. The sequence goes on along the minus strand of NC_138182.1, from coordinate 270,678,076 downwards.
CACTGCTAACCAAATATTATTTTTCAAAACACAAACTTCAGACTAGCTTATAAAACCCTTTGTGATCTAGCCTCACCCTGAATGCTATTTCCCATCTATAATTGACACCCCAGAAATATCCACTACATTCTTGTCATTCCCTGAATAAATTATGCTGGTTCATCCCACTATTAAATTTTATTTGATCTGGAATGCCCATAATTGTCTATTAAAAATAACTCGGTTGTCATCTAAAATTAGAAGCACCTCCCACCCTACTCCCAGACACATTTAATATCTCCCCATCATAATTAATATCTCCCAACTCCACCCTGAGACTACTTTTGCTACTGCAATTGTCATTATTATTTTACCAGTCTAAGACTCTGAATCTAAGAGTAGCTTCAATGGCATATTCTTGACATTGCTTGCTAACCCTTGGTGCAGTGCCCTTCACTTTGAGTGGAACATGCTAGATTGAATGTAACAATTGGGGAATTGGGTAACCAGATGAAAGTCTGGCATGTGAACACTCACAAGAAGAAATCTGCTGAATAGTTTAACTGGTTAGCAGACAGGAGTTCTCTGTCTTAGCCTTAGTAGCACGGTTAGTTTATTGAAGTTCACTGAGGAGCCTCCACATCTTTCTGTTCCTTGTTCTTCACATCTTCTGAAAAGTAGCAAAGGTATCTGCAATCCAGCACCATGGGGACACTTTTCCTAACCCTTCATTCTTCTGTAATGCATTGAAACAAAAAAAGCAACCTAAGGTTAGTAGCAATAGAAATCACAGATTAAAGTATGAACAACAATCCCTTACCATTTAAAATAGAAACGAGACACTTTTATAGACATTATTACATTTGATCAAGTTTCACCCACTGACTTGAAGAAGTGTGAACTGTGTAGGTGTTGGGATCTTAAATGTATATATTTCTGGCACATTCCCAAATGTTTAAAATTTCTAGCTAATACATGTGCTTATTCTAGAACTCAATGTCTCATAAGCTCTAAGTTTTCCCACCTCCTGTCACTAGAGAAAAATTCCCTACAGAAAGTATGAAATGAGACAGGAACTGAGTTATCTGTGGCCACAATGTTCTTCATTTCAAATAAAGAGAGATTTTAAAGGTGCTTAAGACCTTCACAAATCCTACCAACCTATCATTTAAGAAAATTGTTTTTTTCCATTTTAAGACAACACATGCTCACTGAGGAAAATTTTTTTTTTAAAGAGAGAGAGAGAGAGAGAGAGAGAGAGAGAGAGAGAGAGAATTCCAATATTTATTTTTCAGTTTTCAGCAGACACAACATCTTTGTTGGTATGTGGTGCTGAGGATCGAACCCGGGCCGCACACATGCCAGGCGAGCGCGCTACCGCTTGAGCCACATCCCCTGCCCACTGAGGAAAATTTTTAAAATCATAAAAAAAAAAATTACTCTGACATTCTCAGAACTAGCTACTCCGTAGGCTGAGGCAGAAGGACCACTTGAGCCCAAGGTTCAAGCCAACCTGGAAAAGATGGCAAAACATGTCTCAAAATAAATAAACAAGATAATTTTTTAAAAAGTCAGTCTAATATAAGCCCCAGAAACTAAAAATAGAGATAGAAAAGAAAGGGAGAACATTCTTATAAAATCAATAGAATTTCATTTTGACATTATACATCACATTTTTTTTGTTTTTGTTTTGGGGTTTGTTTTTTTTTCCCTTTTTTTCCTTCCTATCATGGGCATTTTCCCTTGAAGTTGGACATTGTTTCATTTGTCTGGGTAAATCTGTTAAAATGATTTTATTGTTTTTAAACAGCCTTTAAGACCAAATTGAGTAAATTTAATTTTATTTCTGAACATATAGCAAATGAAATAATGAGGAAGTAATGCATTGTCATGTTGATTAAGTAAGAAAGTGAAAATATTAGAATAAAGATTATTTCTGTTTTTCCCAAGACCATTTTCTATTTCCTTGGTAATTTTCTATTCACAATATCCTTCTAAGAGGTGAGTCGCCAATCCTGAGAGATATCTGCACCAGAGCAAGCAAACATTTGGGGTGGAAATTAACTGGCATGTGGTGGGGGATGGGTGTTTCTTCTACCCAAACATTCATGTCAAGCCATTATGTTCCGTTTCATGAATGTGAGGTTTCTGAATAATAATTGTACTTGATGTGCTATATCCCTGGTATATCAGCACTCACAGCACAGCAGCCATTCCACATGGAATAGAACCATGACGAAATTTGTTTTCTGTATTTTTCTACTAACATTCCCTGTGATCAATGCAAACATCTTATGTGAGCCAAAGAGAACACTCTCCTACTGGGAAAAAAATAATTTCTAGGAACTATAATAGAGAGATTACATTAAAATTCATGGAAATCACTTATTTTGACATTGTCACAGACGATGGTTTTAATAGAATGAAGTTTTAGCAGAGATTCTTAAAAGGTAATAGAAAAACTTATGCTATATTAAAAGCCATTAATCCTGTAAGATGCTGTATAATATAGGTGATTTTACAGCTAGTGAGCCCTAAATTATTACATCGTCAGGGAACTAAAACACAGCAGCATTGTACCATCCTACACTCCATTTCCATGCTATATTTTTATTAAATAATATTCACAATCATTGATGCCTGTGCTTATTCTCTCTCCTTCTCTCTCTCTCTCTCTCTCTCTCTCACACACACACACACACACACACACACACACACACAACAAAGACAACAATAGAATTATCAATGAAAGAGAAATTGTTTCATAGAACTTTCAGCAGGGAAGATATAAGAGGAAATATATTGGTGGTTTCAGAACCTAAGTGAATATATGTTTTTATAATTATTTCTTAATGTTTACAATTTTTCTTGAAGTTGAAGTAATCGGACTGCATATCATTAATTACTAATGTTTTAAAAGGCAATATTTTATCCAGACCTGCAAAATTTTAGCATATTGAGTTTTCCTAAAGGTATAGGAAAAAATTAATATCTAAAAATGGTGATTACATTTTTTTCTGCTTTGAACTTTATTCTCATAATCTTGTACAGGTTTAGTCTTCTTGTTGTTGAGTGCTTTGTTTTCTGATTTGTTCTGGGTTTTGTTTTTTGTAGTACTGGGGATTGAACACAGGGTTTTTGCCTTGGCTAGGCAAATGCTGTACTACTGAGCTATTATCACTTTGACATATGCTATGTTACTTCCACACTACAAAATTGGACAGATAACTTTGATTTCTTTTCTTTTTCCAAATGTTATGCTTTAAAACAATTTTCATTAGAAATTAGTGAACTTTTTGATAAAATATTTTGGTGGAGTTTTTTACCCTGTAATACTTAAAGGGATAACTTCAAGGATACAATAAATTTCAGGCACTAACATAAAGAAAACAATTCCAAATTAATTAGATGTCAGCAGATATTCTCAGGATAAATATTCCAATCTTTTCCTTAGGAAGATTTTGCAAAATAAAGGGCAAATATAAAGTCTCATCATCTCAAACAAAAAGAAAACAAAATCTTAGTTTTCTTGCATAAAATATGGTTTAGCCAGGCATAGTGGTGCACACCTGTAATCCTAGCAACTCTGGAGAGTAAGGCAGGAGGATCAAAAGTTAAAGGTGAGCCTCAGCAATTTAGAGAGGCCCTGTCTCAAAATGGAAAAAAAAAATTTAAGGGACTGAGGATGTGGCTTAGTAATTAAGCACCCCTGGGTTCAAACCTGGTACCAAAATAAATAAGTTAATTAAGTTAAATATGGTTATTTAACTTAGGGTATTAATGAAATTCCTGAAATGTATTCTTATAATAGCACTTTTGTTCCAAAGAAGTAAAATACTAGCATTCTCAAATGGCAAAAGCAGAACAAGTAGCTCTTTCATATCATGTATGAAAGCTATTTTATTTGTATTTTATTTATTTATTTTTATTAGTTCATCATAGTTCTATATAATATTGGGGTTCATTTCAACATAATCATTCAAGCATGGAATATAATTTGCCCCCCTTCAGTCCCTAGTATTCCCATTTTCCTTTCTTCTTCCCTTCCTCTTTTCCTCTTCCTCTATTCTACTGGTCTTCCTCCTATTTATTTATAGTTTTTTAAATTAGTGACAAAGTTTTAAATTTTAAAATTTTTTTAAAAATTTTTATTAAAAAACTATAAATACAGTATATGTAGTGTGTATATATATATATATATATACACAAAGATGAAATTCCTTGTGACATATATGTATATAGCATAGTTTTATTGATTTAATTTCACCATTTCTCTCTTCCTGTCTCTCCCCGCTCCTCCTCAGTCCCCTTCCTCTGCTCCACTGATATCTATTCTGTTTTGTGCTATCTCCCCCTTATTTTGGTCTAGCTTCTGCATATGAGAGAAAACATTTGACTCTTGACTTTCTGAGCCTGGTTTATTTCACTTAGCATAATTTTCTCCATTCCATCCCTTTACCAGCAAATGCTGTAATTTCATTCTTCTTTATGGCTGAGTAAAACTCCACGTGTATATCTACCACATTCTCTTTATCCGTTCCTCTGTTGACAGACATCTGGGCTGGTTCCATAACTTGGCTATTGTGACCTGCACTGCTAAACATTTATGAGTCTATGTCATTATTGTATGCTGATTTTTGTTCTTTTGTACCAAGAAGTGGGATAGCTGGGTCATATGGTGGTTCCATTCCTAGTTTTTTGAGGGATCTCCATGAGTATGAGAGCTATTTTACTACCATTAAGGCCTCCCCCAGTCCACCCAAAGAGCCATTACCTGACTGGCATCTGAAAAGGGAGTTGAACACAGTTCTGAGTTTGCTCTTTATAAGCTTTGAAATCTAAGTCTTAGTTCTGGTAAAATTTTCAAAATTTGTATATACATGATTTCTGTAATCTATGCTTACTAAATTCTTTCTAAAATATGGGAGTAACACCTTGAAGAAATAAATTTGATGGAAACATTTACTTTGATTTGTCATATCTTAGAGGAATTTTTTTAATTTAAAAGGGAAATGGAGGAAAAAATTATAAATGGAGGAGAAAAGAGATCTGTAGAAGAGAGAAAAAAGAGGAAAGGAAGAAAAGTAGACATGAATAAGAAAAATTGATCATATTCAGAGACATAACATTATTCAATATATTATGATAACCATTTGCTTGTATGACAATTTCTTAAAATGGGTATTAAAGATTCTTCAAACCTGTACCTGTAAATAAAATTTATTTTCTCTTTTCTTCATAGATGGTTATGTCCTTCGGAGTCATCTGGCAGACAAGTAAGGCCATTTTTTTTCTATCATATTTTTAAAAAGCATCTTGTTATTTAATTTAAGAGCAATTTCTAATATAATTTAAATAATATAACCTACTAGGCTATCAGAAATAAATTTAAAACAATATATTATACTAATATTAATATGGTGGTATCTATAATAAGGTTTTTATAAAGTGCCACTTATAAATAAGCAGAAAGCCCCTCTCATTAATGATTAAACAGTTCATAGTTTTACATACTCACTGGGATTTCTACTTAGAAAATAGAAAAGACAGATCAAAACCACTCTTTTATTAATACTTTGCATTTTACTTACTGATTAATATAGTGGTTGAATTTAATTAACTAGAGACCAAATAGTATCTATATAATAAATACAAATATCTCCTGTTAGCAGTTTATAGTTCAGCTTCTGACTGAGAATTTTTCTACACTCACACCAGGCATAGTAAACTGTTATGTTGCCTTTATTGGAAGCATGCTAGAAAGAAGAGAATAGTCAATGATTCTTCTATCTTTATGAATTAGATGTTGTCACAGTCTGCCACAGTTTGGTACTGGTGTGCCATTGGAGTCCTCCAAACTATTTTAAGATTCTGCTCTAAGAAACACAGTGCAAGAAATGAACTCCATTATTAGATTAGGTCTTTACCAATACAAATATTTATGGAATTCAGCATAATAAAAAATCAAGGAGGATTCACAAACTATTTATCCATATACAATCCGACACCCATTAGAAAGAGACAAATCAATGTAAGGCAGCTATCAGAAAACTAGCAGAGTCAAAACAAAAAATTCATAATATCATTTTTTCCCATTACAACTTTAATAACAGTGGTGGGCATGGGGGAATTTTCTATAGCTTTTATTATAAAAGATAAATTTTTATGGAAATAATGTATGACAAGGAGGACATGTTCATCACTGATTATTACAGGATGATTAAGAGACAATATAGATGCCTGTAATCCCAGCTACTAGGCAGCCTGAGGCAAGAGGATCAAAAGTTCAATGCCAGCCTGGGAAACTTAGCCAGACCCTGTCTCAAAAGAAAAGAAAATGCTGGGATGTAGCTCAGAGGTGTAACACTTGCCCTCCATGTGAGTCCTTGGGGTCAATCCCCAACAGTGCAAAGAAAAAAGAGGGAGAAGAAAGAGAATGTAGAGCGTATACTGTCTAATTATTGGTTCACCACGTAATGAACACTTAATAAATGAATGACAGGAAAATCTGTTCTCTTTTCATTTGCATGAGATTTCTATTAGCCAAACCCTCCCTCATTCTCAGAGAAAGGATCCAAACAGAAGACATAGGGAACTTATAGCATCTGTCGTAGTTGGCAGCAATTTGAAGGGCTGTTGCTGCTTCTATGATAAAGCACAGAGAGAGGACAGGAACTGGGAATGGGTCTGGTCTAAGTGACATAGCAACCTCACATTTGTGAAACTTGAAACTGTATCCTGTATTTCAAGATTATGATCCTATTTATAATGCCTTCTATTTTTATTATTTATAGATCACTCTCATTAGATTATCAGCTTCTTAAAATCAAAGCCTGTGTCTCATTCATATTTATGCCTCCTGCTACTTAGAAAGGACTCAATCTGTTTGTTGAATAAAATAAAATATTTCACAGAGATCCAGGACCAGGCTAAATCCAAAATGTATAAAAGAAGCCAAAGTTACTATGATAGATGCTGTCTATAATGAAAAGTAATTTTTATATAATTATATAACATAAGAATCCCCATAATAACCATATCTTGACTACTTATTCCCTAGTTAATAGTTATATATTTTAAAATTGATATTTACAAGTTATACTTAGAAATGTAAAAATAATACAGCTATTTCCTTTGTCGAAGATTATTGCATTTTATCCAATGTTTGAAATCTAAGCAGAATTATGAATTTGTTACTAATGGTTATAAAAATTTGTTACATTTTTGATCAAGGCTCCCAATGGAGGACTGTGCCCTGACTGTTCCATTGGCTCAGTTCGACCACATTTCTTAGGGAGCACAGCTGTGTGCCCATGATAAGGGCTGAAGATGGGCAGACAGGGCAGATTCTGTGTGTTCCTAGGACTGTTTCACTTTATTCTGTTTGTAGCATGAAGCAGGATTGAATAAAGCCAAGAAAGAAGAAATACAGAGGAATATGAAGTTTCTTGCTACTTACAAACGCATAACATACAGCTTCTCACTTTTAAAAGTTTGGATTATATAAAAATCACATTATTGCTCTTTTCTTCTATATATTGCTTTAATGTTAGGAAGACATTTTCTACAAAATAAAAATTATTTTTTATATTTACAGTGATGGTGAGATCTATGACGATATTGCTGATGGTAAGTCTCAGATAGCATCCACCACAGAGAACAGTAACATGAATTTACAATTACGGTATTATCTATGCAATACTGAAAATGGTTTGTTAGACTAATTAGAGCCTTTCTGTCTAATCAGAATTTAAGCTACTTGAAAATGTGAGGAAAGGTAAATGTTCTGGTGTCATTATGAGTCTTCCTTTCACACAGAGCTGAATTTTTTTTTTTTTTAAAAAGGAACTCTTATTTGTTTTCTTTGAAAAGAGAAGTTTTATACAAATATTTGGTGAATTTTTCTTTGTACCATAAATGTTAAGATTTTCTTATCCAAATAAACATCATTTTTACTCAATGAATATGTATTTATTTCATAACAAATAGTACTAGTATGTACATGTACAAACTTCATACATTTCTAAATTGTGATTTTAAAAACTCCTCTCAGCTAAAGCGAAGCCTAGTGATAATGAGGTTGCCTTTTAGTCTTTTAAGCATATGATACTTACCAATGTTTGGTTTTTAATCTTATATTTAATTAAGTGCGAGATAAAATAATCTTGGGTCTTATTTTGATGGGGAATTTAATTCTGTCCAGAAATTTAGTTGGAATTGTATACTAAACAGTGAAAGTTACATACATGGCCTTTAGTTTAATAAGTTTTTCATAAAATGAACCCATTTTACTTTTATTTAATCCTAAACTATGAAATATGAATTATCCTTATTTCTAATCTTAGAACACTTAAGAATATGCACTTTATGTAACTGTACTTAAATTTGTGTTCTTTTTCTTTCAGGTTGCATCTATGACAATGACTAGCACTTGGTCCTGTTCATTCTGCCATATTCATTAGTTGCCAACATGAAGTCTGGATTTTAATTGGCATGTTTTATTGGGTATTGTAGAAAAACGAATGTACAAAACCACTTATTGTCATTTGTGATGAAATGCTGGATATCTTTATGAAGTTTTGAATTTAGAAAATAATCTACTTAATTAGTATCTTAAAAGATTATGTTAGTGAGATGTAAGAATTATTAAATATCCCATTTTGCTTTGTCTGCAATTGTGAATGTACTTCTTTTAGATAATAGATAAAATCTCCATGATTCCCTTTACCCTCCCCCAAAAAAAGAAGGAAAAAAGGAATATCATTGAAGAAACGACTGTCCTATCCATAAAGTAACAGAGAAGAATAAAGAATGTAAGGAAGAAACTTTTAAAACAATTCACAAGAAGGAAAACTGTTCTTTGTGTCTCTACTTATGATAGTATCATATAGTCTCTATTCAAATTGTGTATCTTTTCAAAAGCCAGAGTTAGCTCCTACACTGCTAATCAGTTAAATGTTTCCAAAAATTATAATAGAAGCAGAACTTTGGTACAAAGTTTGTCCCTATTTGTTAATTGCAAATATATGTTAATTATTTGATAAGAACTTTATGCATTCATTATGTACATCTAAGATTAAACTATAGAAGAGCCTAAAATAAGTTTTCATTTTTGCAGATTCATATGTTAACAGTTTAATTCTGTACTCTGTTTAAAGTACTATTATAGCTAGAGCAGATAGGGAAAAGACTACCCTACAGTTTTGAAGAATTGAAAGAAGGGCCTTAAAAATCACCTTCCTTTTCTGGAACCTCTTTACTAGAAATACTTTTAAAGATTTTTTTTTAATTTTATTTTCAATTACTTCTGCAGAACTTAATAAAAAATGTTTAGCCCTTTACTAGGAAGTTGGCCAACAGAAGGAGCACAAAATTAATGCACCTTAGTGTTGGACTAGGGTGCTTCCTATCCATTCATACTCATTCCCAAAGCAGATGCCCCCCAAATGTGAAGCATATTTGGGTTTCAAATGCTAAGAACACTACACACCATGACACAAAGTGCAAGACCCAACACCCAAGAAAGGAACACATAGAACTAATAGAAATCCCATTTACCTCTACGAAGGCTCTGAGTTTGTTTACAATTGAATTTTTAAAAAATTTCAGTGAGGTTTTTACAATACTAAAACACAGGTAATACATTAATGATTATCTAATCAATGAGTTTAATAAATGGATAAAGGCTTCTGAAAGACACATCTGGGGTAGGAGGGCTAATTGTAAAAGCTTGTAGTAATTGGTAGTGAAAAAAAGTGAGAAAAATTGACAGTCAAATCCTGCGGTTTACAGATGAGGGCACTGAGAGGATAAATAATGTATCCCTTATCCCCTCATGACTTATTAATAGAATAGCCAGCATTGGGATTTGCTAATTTCATATTTTAGAAGTTGTGGGGAAAAGGGCCTGAAGTCCTCAGATTAGAAACTATTCATCTCAAAATTCCCTTCAATTATGAAATATTTTAATGTTTACTTTTTTTCGGCTAGCCAGTAGATTCCCTTGTGATGAATTTCTTTTAGTACTAAATAAAATTGTATGTCAAAAGTGGTTCTTGTTTGTTACATTTGATAGGAAATATATATAATTCACTGAAAGTATATTTTCAGTAATTATTTCTGATTGAGAATACTACAAATCAAGTGCAATGTCAGTTTTTAAAATTCCAAATTAAGTTAGGAGACTATTTCAGAGTTATGATTTCTGCATCAAGAAATGGACATACATAGACCTAGAAAGATTTATGTAATAATTATCTTAATATAAAAATATATTTTAAGAATTAATTTTAATATACTAAATATGACTTCTATTATAGTTTGTGTGTATAATTTTGTTGTGCAAGAAGAGCTACAAATAAAAAAAAAATACTTCAGCTGAAAATCCTTGCTTTCTATTTCATAAAAACATGAAGGTCATTAGCCTTTCTCTCCCTTAATTTGAACTCATACCTATGGAAGAGTCTTTCTCTTAACCCATCCTCACTATTGCTACTGCAGCCTCAGAGAAGCGGGTACCATCTATCCAAGACCAAATCTTCCAACACTGCACTTGATTCTTTGCCTCCTGTTTTGTGTTAGAAATTGAGATAACCAAATGCAATTCCCTTCAACTCCCTAAAAGGTATAGCCCTCAGCCTTTACCCAAATCCAGATGCTATTCCATAAAATAAGATGTCACGCCAGAAATTCAAAGCCAGAACCTTTGATCTTATTTCTTTCTACTTCCTTTAGGGTGTTCTTCCTGCATAATTCATTTTTTTCCATTCTCCCTCTTACATCATCTCTTTCCCTCTTATGTCCCTCCCCACCAGACTTACAAATATATTAAAATCTCTCTAGGGGTAGGAGGGAAAGAAACCTTGCCTCAAATCCAAATACCTCTCCAACTGCAGCCCATTTCAAGCTTCCTTTTCTTACCTTATTGTCTTAAAATGGTGAAATACATGTGATAGTCTGAAGAACATGACTCCAAGACCTCTAGCAATGGGGGATATAATGGACCAAAGGCCTCAATGGCTGTGTTCTGAAATCCATCATCACCTTGTGCCCTAACCAGGCTTCCCATAGGCTGGTCCAGCCAATGGTTGAGTTTGGCAGGAGTACTAAGTCATGACACAGATTCCCTCGTGTGCATGCTTTAGTTTGAGGACTCCCTGAAATCCTTGCTAAACCTTCCTTACCTGCATAGCACTTTGAGAATCTTCCCAACTGTCTTGCGTTCCCTGGAGCTGACTTGCATGCCATCTATGACTCCTGAGTCTTCCCTGGCTCTTTCCCAACTTCTTTTCACACAGGTATTCCTCATTGGCCATCAGAAGAAAATCTTTGCATTTTTACCCCATCTTGATGTCTGATTTCCAGAGAATGCAAATTGAATACAGTACAGCTATTAAGTTTATAGAAATGCACGTCTTTTCAACTGAATCTGAATATGGAAAGGAACTTTATAATTCTTTTTTTTTTTTTGTAGTTGTAGATGGACAGAATGCCTTTATTTTATTTAATCCTAAGGATTGAACCCAGTGCCTCACACATGCTAAGCAAGTGCTCTGCCTCTGAGCTACAGCCCAAGTCCTGTAATTCATTTTTAATTAGTTGTAAATACTACTTTGATGCAAACCAGACGTGGGTATCCTCCACCAATGTTTATTCCTTTCTCACATTCTTATGTAATATTCAATTTTTAGCTTCCTGCAATTTGGATTCTGTTATAATTACTCTGAAGGCATTTATATGTGATGTCCTGCAAATAATTGTAACTCATAACACTCAACACTGAAATCTTCCACTTTCTGCCTTAAACTACCCCTCCTATAGATTCTCTTTCAGAGACATCTCTGTCATCTAGTCACCCATGCTCAAGCCTGGAAGTTGCTCTATTTCTGCTCTCTCATCCTCCCTGTCCAACAAAACATTAAACAGAGCTCTCAGAAAATACGAATTCTGTTTTGTTTGTTTTATATTCTTATAATTTGCATGCTATTTGAAGCCTGTTGTTTTAGTCAGCTTGTGTCACTGTGATCAAAATACCTAACAAGAACAACTTAGAACAAGATTATTTTGGATCACAGTTTCAGAGGTTCGTTCCATGGTTGGCCAACTCCATACCTCTGGGCTGAAGATAAGGGCAGAAAGAATATCATGACAAAAGGTTGTGGCAGAGGAAAGCAGTTCAGGTCATAACAGCTGAAAAGCAGAGAGCTCCACTTACCAGGGACAAAATATACGCCCTCAAAGCACTCTCCCAGTGACCTACTTCCTCTAGCCACACACTCTACCTGCCTCCAGTTACTACCCAGTTAATCCTGTCAGTAAAAATCCACTGACAATGTTGTTGTTCTTATTTACCTAGTCACTTTACCTTTGAATGTCCTTGCACTGTCTCACACATGAGTTTGGGGGGATACTCATATCTAAACCATAACACCAATTATTATATATTGATAAGAAAAGAAGAAATGAATAATGTTTCCACAAGGAGCATGTTAATCCAGCAGACTGACACTAACTTTTTCTTAATTACTCTTTCAAATGCCATATGAATTATAGTAGATTGATGACTGAGCTCTGCCTATTGGATTTATCAACATACAAGTCACTGCTGTCCTTAGAAAGATTCTCTGAGGCAATTGAAACCAAGCTAGTTGATTATGAGTTACTGTCTTTATGGTTTTCAGGGACTGGCTGAAATACTAATTATATTTATTTCTGAAAGCTCGGTCCTTATCCCTGATGCCAATCCAATAATGAGGACATGGTTTTCAGAAAAAGGAAAAAAGATTTATTGCTTTGCTAGCAAAGGAGAAATATAGGGGACTTCTATCCCAAAGGCTGTGATTCTGCCCATCGGAAGGAAAATGTGGCTTTTAAAGAGGTGACTCGAAGGCTATATTCCAGTGTCCACTGTTGGAGTTGTAATTAATTCACTTGTTAATTTGAGAGAAAATCATTTCTAAGATCTTCTGGATTCCCAAAATCTGGATTACTTTATTCCTTTGGTGGATATGTACTCAAGAACAGATGAATCTCCCTAAAATGGGGAAGAAAAGTAATCCTGTTTCCCCTGAGATTGAGAGGGTGGAGGGAATTTAGGGAGGAGCAGGGAGAGAGGAAGAGAAAGAAATGTGTCCATTATAAAAATAAGTTGCAGTGGCAGAGCACCAAGGGGTATTTTCAAAGCATAAAGTGGATCACTATTGTACTTTTGGGTTAATTTTTTACAAAAAAGTAGTGCTTTGCTGTCTTGTTTGTTGCTGTCTTAGCATGAGCACGATCCCTACCCTATGTATGCCTTGTCCAGTCACATGTCATTTGGCACTTTGGACCTCTAGACTACTCTGATGCTGAATACCCTTAACTGTCCATGCCCTACCTGATAGAGAACAAGGACTTTGGGTTACTTTCCCCAATTTTGCCCTCTTTCAGCAGGAAGCAACTTGGAGATGTCATAACCCATTTTCCCATAGAAATAGAATATAGAGATGGACAGTGGGGGAATGTAACAGTGGTCCACTTTATGCTTTGAATAGCCATTGTTGCTCTGCCACTGCAACTTATTTTTAAAATGGGCATGTTTCTTTCTCTTCCCTCTTCCTGCTTCTCCCTAATTTCTCCCCCTCCCTAATCTCAGGGAAAACAGGACTACCTTTCTTCTCCATTTTAGGCAGATTTATCTGTTCTTGAGTACACACCCACCACAGGAACAAAGTAATCCAGAATTTGGGGATGGTGCCAGAAGATCTCAGAAATGACAATCTCCCAAATTAACAAGCAAATTTCAACTCCAGCAGAGAACACTGGAATGCAGCCTCTGAGTCACCTCTTTAAAAGCCCCCTATTCTTGATAATGAGCAGAATCACAGCCTTTGGGACAGGAATCCCCTGTGTTTCTCCTTTGCTAGCAAAGCAATAATTCTTCCTTTTCTTTTTTCCTTAAAAATAAAAATGAAAAAAAAAATAAAAATGAAATTAAAAACAAGCTGGTCACAATGGTGTCCCCAATTAGACTTTCTGAAATCAGAGGCTGCGATAGAATTTGTGGTACAAGATGTTTATTAAATATCCATACTTGTGAAAGGAATTGAAGGAAGCAAGACTGAGGAAGAGAAAGAAGTTGAATTTCATGGCAGGCCTGACAAAATCTTCAGCCAATCAGTGGGGGCCTGTAGAGTAAATGCTGCCTATCAGTTATCTTCCTTCAGACCAAAATGTGGGGCCTTTTTCTCCCCTTCCTATCCACATGGGGGACACCATGGGAAGTTCTTGACTTTGTACAAGTTGGCTGCAACTGTGGCACACCCTGAAGGAGCAGACAGACAGATGGAGGCTGTCTGCAGAGCACCGTCTTCTCAGTGGCAGCAAACTGTTCTTTGATGGGGGTCTGGCAGCCCATCTCCATATGGTTGGAGAGGTGAATGGGAGGTTAGAAAACTGAGACACACATGGGCACTTATTTCTAGAAATTTTATAATAAAAATGAGGAGCATGAGATAAGTGATAGTTGAACGGGAAAATAACGTGAAGGAAGGTCTTATTTACGCTGTTTGGGGAAATTCTTTTCTAAACTCATAAAGGCCTGATCTTATTCAAAAGCTAATGAGAAGAAAGGAATTAAAAGGAATAATAAAAAATCAGAAGAGGCACAAAATAATCAAGGATCAAATTTTCTTGAGAAAGCATGAGTTTGGAAGGAATAGACTATGAATTACAATTTTTTTCTAATAAATTAATTCATACTGTATTGTGAAATACTAAGCATTATTCTGGATATATTATAAAGGCTCAAATATTACCTATTCTTTTTATGACTAATTTGGAAATTCTTGCTCATGTTACCCACATTGTCACAATCATGTTATATAAATAATTATTTTAGTGACTACTAGTTAGTGTTTTTTTTGCCTCATGTTTGAGATTATTAGATAAGCCACATAAACAAGATTCTAATCTTTGCTAAGAATCAGAATTTTCCTTCATAAAATATAGATATATTTAATTTATAGATTTGTTGTAAAAATTAATTGAAACAATGTACTTAAGCATTTGATATAGTGTCTAATACATGTTAACTATTGTTATTATCCCTCTGCTTGGTAGTTTGCTAATACACATTCTGAATTTATCAACTCAATGGAATCTTGTTGAGATTCCATTTATTTGCCTACTGATATCTGAGAAGTAATATAAAAACACACAATATTAAAAACAGTAAAGTAAATAAACTAAATGGGTCTAGTTCCTACCTATGACTATTAAGTTTACACCGTGGTCCATCTTTTTTATTCAGTATTTCTTGCAACAAGACTATCCTGGCTTTCCTAACACAGACATCTATGTTTTAATTTAATGACAATTTTCATTCTGTTTCCTTTGGGAAAATAGTATGCTATATGTCTGTTTTTCTAAAGTAGATAGAAGCATAGTCACAGTCTTCATCTTTTTCTACAAATGTGGCAAAATAACTCAACCGATACCTGTCCTCTTTGGGATTCATCTGCATTCAGTGATCCTTCTACAACTCTCTCCACAGTCTGGGTTAGAAGGATTTTCCAAACTCCAGACAGCATGTTTAACCAACTTATTTTTTAAATTAATTCTTGGTGCATATATTTATACCTAATAGTGGGGCTCATTGTGATGTATTCATACATGCACACAACATAATTTTTTCAATTTCATCCCCCAGTAACTCCTCTTTTTGCCTTCTCTACCTCCCCTTTGGTTACCTTCCTCTGTTTTACTGATTTTTATTCTAATTTCATAAGATTCTCCTCCCTGCTACCTTTTTCTCTCTAGCTTCAACATATGAGAGAAAGCACACAACCCCTGACTTTCTGAGTTTTGCTTATTCTGCTTAGGACCTGCTCTCAAGTTCCATCAATTTTCCTGCAAATAACATAATTTCATTCTTTTTATGACTGAATAAAATCCCTTGATTATATATTCCACATGTTCTTTATCCTTTTGTTGATAGAACCTAGGCTGGTTTTGTAACTTGGCTACTGTGAATTATGCTGCTATAAACATGGATATTGCAAGTAATGCTAAAGTATGCTGACTTTAATATTTTTGGATAAATACCAAGGAGTGGTGTAGCTGGATCAAATAATGGTTCCATTCCTTGCCTTTTGAGGAATATCCATACTGATTTCCATAGTGGTCACACTAATTTATAATCCTTCCAACAGTGTGTAAATGTTCTTTTCCCCCTACATCTATGCATTTTTTATTTTTGTATTCTTGGTGATTGCCATTCTCACTGAAGTGTGAAATGAAATCTCAGTATAGTTTTGATTTACATTTTCCTGATTGCTAAAGATCTTGAATATGTTTTCATATATTTGTTGGCCATTTGTATTTCTTCTTTTGAAAAGTGTTTAGGTCACTTGCCCATTTATTAATTGAGTTATTTGGTTTTTTGATAAGTTTTTTGAGTTTTTTATATGTTATGAATATTAATCCTCTATCAGAAGTATAGTTGGCAAAGATGTTCTCCTATTTTGTAGGTTATCTCTCTTCACATTCTTATTTCCTTGGCTGTGCAGAAGCCTTTTAATTTGATGCCATCCCTTTTACTTATTCTTGATATTATTTCTTGAGCTTTAGTAATCCTATTGAGAAAGTCATTGTCTATTCCTATAAGTTGGAGTATTCACCCTGTTTTCTTCCAGCAACAACCTATTAATGATTCAGTCAGAATATTGATTCAGAGTTCTTGACTGTGGCTGAGTAGCTCATTAATCAAAGTCTGCATAGAACTCCATCAACTTAAGTCACAAGTCTGCCCATATGGTAGTGGGAGTAAAGATCCCAACCCTTTGGTTTCCACAGTAAAAAAAAAAAAAAAAATCACTTAGAATTACCCTCTCAAATAAGATGGCACTCAATGTGAAAAGAATTTCTCAATACAAAATTCAAAGTGCTATCAAAGAAAGGGAATTTGATCTCCTGAGTAAAACAAGCAGGGTACATAATTTTTTTGAAGAATACCAAGATGCATTACTATGTGCTTAAATATTAAGCACATAGTAATATTTCTCACATATTTTCCTGTTTTCTTAAAACAAATTGGTTCTCTATCACTTCCTTGGGCACTTTTGATAAAAACTGGTAGAGAAATTATTTCCTCCTATAAGAAACACTCTAGTGTTTCTGATAATAATAAAATGGCAACTGATAGCTTTGGTATAGACAATAGATAATGATGGAGACTGTGACTAACTACTGAACATCCACTCTGTCTACAGGAGTGAGTTACAAAATTTGACAGATATTTTCTGTTTGGTCCTTCTCAATCCTGTTTTGTGCCTTTGGCACCAACTTTTATGGACTGTCATATGAAGGTCCCTTGACTTCTAGGTTCCGTATCCATTAGGCCCATGGGGAGCATTAGTATTCAACAGAGGGAGAGAGAGTAAAGTCTGGATATGTATTTCTCTTCAACATTTTTTCCAGAGGGATTCCCACAAGATGGCTGTGTTCTTCAGCCAAAGATCACAGCTCTGTCAAATAGTCCTCACATTTTATTGGCTTTTTGGTATACTTGGATGCTTCTCCCTCACCTCGATCCCTGTTTTACACATCCAGTCCTAGAGTGTAACTCTTTTCCTTGAGGCATTCCTGAAAACTGTCCATATGTTTGTAAACAATTTCTTTATTCAATTTCCCCAAAATTTCTTTATTTGGGTTTGCCAGTTGTTTCTCTAGGTCCTACAGATACATGATTAAACTTTGACGCAAAATGTTGCAAAGATTCTCCAGTTTTTCAACAGAAGTGCTATGGTTTGGATATGAGGTATACCCCAATGTTTCGGCCTTAATGCAGGAATGTTTGGAGGTGAAATGTTTGGATTGTGAGAGCTGTAAACTAATCAGTTCATCCTAGTTTTAATGATAACTGTGGGCAGGAGGGGGATGGCTGAAAGAGGTAGGTCGCTGGGGGCATGCCCAGGAAGGGATCTTCTTCACTGAAGTCCTGATCCTCTCCTCTCTCTCTGCTTTCTGGCCACCATGAGTGGAGCAGTGCTCTTCTATCATGATATTCTGCCTCACCTTGAGCCTAGAGTAATGAACTTGGCCGACCATGGACTAAACCTCTCAAACTGTGAACCAAAACTTTCCCTTCTCTAAATTATTCTTGTTGGATATTTTAATCATAGTGATGAAAAACTCACTAATACAAGATATTATATATCAAGGTTTATGTATAAAATTCCCAAATTTTTCTTACTGAAGGTTTAATTTTTTTAATACACTCCTCAGATTAAATAAAATATCCCTGTAGGACAGATTTGGCCCATGTGATTAGTGGGCAACCTCTGTCATTTATGATGACAAATAAATCAGACAAAGCACACATCACTCCAGCTATCCAACTTCACAAGTACCAAGGAAGCTTTTAGTATGGGTAAGTGATGGACAAAATGTATTTAGTGTGTACGATAACCAGATTAAATAGCTCTTAGTAACACCAAAGGCATTGAAAAACCTTATAGAAACACAATCATGAAAAAAGTAATATTGCACACACATCCTTGAGCATCTAGGATGTTACAAATACTGTGGCCTGAAAACAAAGAGAAGTCTAAAGTCTTACCCAACTGAGAATGATGTTCAATAACTAATGTAGGCTTTTTGTGGCCAGGTTCTTAGCAAAGTAGAGAAATCTACTCTTAGAGTAACTGAAGGGTAGGTGTCCCTACAATGAAAATTTATCAGAGATAAGTTAAAAGTAAAAATATTATGTTGGGATAGTGTGTTGTGGTACGATTCTGTAACCTCAGCTACTTGCAAGGCTGAAGCAGGAGGATCACATTTTTTAGATGTGCCTGGGTAACTTAACAAGATCTTGTCTCAAAATTAAAAAAATATATAAAGTTCTGGGGATGTATCTTACTGATAGAATGCCTCTGGGTTCAATCCCCAGTACCAAAACCAAAACCAAACAAATATCAAAAGAAAAAATGTATATTCTCAGCCTCCCCACGTCATTTAGAAGTTGTTCTGACCTGTTGGGTTCCTATCAACATTCTGAATCATTTCAGCCTCAACATCACCCAAGTAACAAAATTTATAGTGGATTAGTTAAGTGACAGTCATTGCAACTCCTATCCTTCATACAGACCCAAAAACTTGTATTTCCCCAACTACCTTTAAAACACAACATTGTTTGTCAATATTGTCAAAAGACTTAGAAATCATGTGTCAGCTGGGCACGGTGGCACACGCCCATAATCCCAGAGGCTCAGGAGGCTAAGGCAGGAGGATCAGCAGTTCAAAACCAGCCTCAGCAACTGTGAGGTGCTAAGCAATTCAGTGAGTCTCTTAATAAAATACAAAATAGGGCTGGGGATATGGCTCACTGGTTGAGTGCCCCTGAGTTCAATCCCCAGTACCAAAAAAAAAAAAAAAAAAGAAAGAAAGAAAGAAATCACTATGTTAGCTGAAGCTAGCTATTTGGCTTTCAGCTTCATCTTTGCCCCCTGGGGGTTTTCCTTCCTTTTAAATGACATCAATTATACATGTAAGGAAACATTTATTATAGTATCTCTTTTCTGTATTACTAGATACTTTATATATCAGAAGAGTCTTCAGGGTAATCTCTCCACCAAAGTGTTTGATTTGATAGTCCCAACATCTCTTGACCTTTTCAGATGCGTTTGAAACAGCATTTGACATTGTGACTCAGACTAAAAGTTTACAAATTATTATTATAGTCCACTTTATCTTATGAAATTAGTCATTGTCTAAATGATCATTCAAATTAAAAAAAAATCAGATTTCAGTCCAGCCTTTTTGGATATATTATTTTGATGTTTCTAGATCTCTTTTCTCTATTTTTTAAATTCTTTTTAAATGTATCAATGTTGCTTCAACAATATCTTAGAGAATGATTTCCATTGTTTCAAAAAAGGAAAGAAAGGAAATTTCCAATTAAATCATGCCCTGTCAGAAATATAAAAAAAAAATCCCAATTATTATCAGAAACATTACGAAGGCAGGGCTCCAACAGAAGGACATAGTAAATTGCCATTTGTGAGTTTTCTGTTCATCAAAGAATTTGTTATTTCTTTATTTACTTCAAAATGGGTTATATTCAAAAGTGGAAAAAATAGTATTCCCTTTTTAGAAGATATTTCTGCTTAACTGCACTAGTTTTATCATTGAAGTATTTTAAAAAGTCGAGCTGAGGGGCTGGGGCTGGGGCTCAGTGGTAGTGAACTTGCCTAGCATGTGTGAGGCACTGGGTTCAACTCTCAGCACCACATATAAATAGATAGATAGATAGATAGATAGATAGATAGATAGATAAAGGTCTATCAACAACTAAAAAAATAAAAATTAAGAAAAAAAAGTCTAGCTGAGCATGATGGCATGCCTGTAATCCCACCTACTCAGGAAGCTGAGGGAGGAGAATCATAAGTTCAAGTCCAGTCTGGGCAATTTAGTCTCAAAACAAAATTTTTAAAAAGGGCTGTGGATGTAACTCATTGGTAGAGTACTTGCCTGGAATGTTTGAGACCTGGTATTGCAAAGAAAAAAAAGTTGAACTGTTGTCAAGAATAAAAATCAATACAATATGAGGGGATTGCTTCAAAATATCTAATGTACATCTACCATAGAATCTGGTGTGCCACTGCTGGTTATATGCCATAAGGAAATGAAGTCAGCATACGAAAGAGATACTTGCATCCCCTATTTATTGCAGTACTTTTCACAGTAACCAGGGTAAGAAATCAGCCCAGGTGCTCACTAACAGATGTGTAAATTTAAAACAATGAAGAAAAATAAAGTATTAGATATTCTCTCTCTCTCTCTCTCTCTCTCTCTCTCTCTCTCTCTCTCTCACACACACACACACACACACACACACACACACACATACACCATACCATTTTGTTCCATTTTATTCAGTCATAAAGAAGAATAAAATCATGTCATCTGCAGGAAAATGGATAGAACTGGAGGACTTTATGTTAAGCAAAATTAACCAAACACAAAAAGATACATATCACATATTTTCTCTCAGTTGTAGAAACTGGGGAAAAAATAGAAGATTTCTAGGGAATGAGAAGGGAGTTGGGGTGCTGAGAGAGGAGGGCAAGGGAGGCTAATAGGAAAGATGGATACAATCAAAGTATGATATATAAGTGGATGAAAATATCACAGTGAAACCCATTGTGTTGTAGAATTTATGTTTGAATAATTGGAATTAAAAAAAAGTTGAGCCATAATTTCTCATAACATTGATAAGTCAACATAGAGTTAGATTTTCATAAAATCTAAGCCCCAACATCTTGCTTTGACTGAAAGTATATTAAAATCATATATACACGTGGACTACCAATACAGTATCATTCTCTGCAGTGTGAAGAATTGGCTCAATCACAACAAACTCTGTATGGTGTTATCTGAGTTTTGCATGACTGCCATAGGTTTTGTGGCATAAGTTTTTGCAGCAACATCTCTAAATTTTGTTTTCCAGCCTATCAGGCAGGCAGAGGTACCCTTATAAGAGCAGAGACATTTTCTCCTAAAAGTGATGTATCCCTCCTAACATTCAGGTGAAAATCTATGGCATTGAGCCAATGCACTCAAACTGTAGTGGGCATAATAATCACTTCTATAGTGAATATTTGATATTTTTTAATTATAAGCATCCAGTCTCTGCTTTTCTTTGCATCATGTGCTGGATTGGTCTGTCTTCAACTTGGCAGTAAAGCACCAGTCTAAAGCTGTACAAAGGAAAAGGTTAATATAGGTCTAAGACTGTAGGCTTTATAAAGTCCTGTTTGGAAAGTAGGCTTTGGGCTGGAGTTTGGACACTTGGATTCAGGGAGGCTTTCCACCTTTCTCAGAACTGACAAGAGTGGCTCAATATGCCCAGATTGTTGGTACACACAGTATGATTCATAGTGAACATTTGCTTTACTCTGGAATTTGGGTACATGCTAGACAGAATATACTATGTGACCAACCTCCAATAAAAACCTAAGTTAAGTTTCCCTGGTAAACAACATCACACATGTTGTCACAGACTGTTGCTGGGGTGATGAAGCAAGGCTACATCTCCAAATTTACTTCGCGGTACACATTCCATCCAGAGAGAAGAACGATGGAAGTAATTGGACATGCCCCTCCCTTGGAGGACATTTCCTATAAGTTTTACCCAGCCATTCATCCTACACATCCTATTGTCCAGAATTTTGTCAATGATCACCCAAGTTTCAAGAGAGGCTAGTAAAGCGAGTCTTTATTTTAGATGGCATAAACTCAGCTAAAAGGTAAAAATCTATTACTGGAAGATGGATAATTTGGCAATGGAGATAATTAACAATTCCTGTATCAGAAACTACTATACATCTCATTAGTCTAATATGATATAGGGATCATGTCTAAAGTAATAAAGTACAATTCACTAATATGATGCTTTGCACAACAGGAGAATGACAAGAAACCCTGTGCATAGATTGCTTCATTCAAAACAATACACACACCTGTATTCCCAGCTACTTGGGATGCTGAGAGAGCAGGATAATAAGTTCAAGACCAGACTGGGCAACTTAGCACATCCCTGTTTCCAAATATATTTTTAAAAGGGATGGGGATGTAGCCCAGTGGTAGAGCACTTACCTAGAATATCTGAGGCCCTGAATTCAATCATCCTCAATACCAATAAATAAATGAAAGCAAGGCTGGGATTGTGGCTCAGTGGTAGAGTGCTCCCCTAGCACGGGTGGGACCCGGGTTCGATCCTCAGCACCACATAAAAATAAAGGCATTGTGTTGTGTCCATCTACACCTAAAAAATAAATGTTAAAAAAATAAATAATAAGTAATAAATAAAGAAATAAAAGCAACATATTTAGAAAAATAAAAAAGCAAAGGATATCTAAAGCTGTGGCATAACTAATATAAAAAGGAAAAAACAATTGAAGTTTTTTTTGAAAATGAAGTTTCAATAAATCTGATTAGAATTTTATACTCATTAAAATTTGAGGGGCTGGGGTTGTGGCTCAGTGGTAGAGTGCTCACCTAGCACGTGCGAGGCCCTGGGTTCGATCCTCAGCACCATATAAAAATAAATAAATGAAATAAAAGTATAAAAAAATTTGAAGCAGAAAATATGCAATTCCTTGAATGTCATAACCAAGTTTATTTCCACTCCTTTTATGCTGAGCATTACTTGTTATTTGACCAGATAATTTCAAGTCTCTGATCACTTTTTATAGAAAATTTAAAGAATTCAATAGATACAAATAAATTAATTAAATAATTAAGAAAATCAATAATAATTTTTAAATCTCTCAAGTGTGACAGTAATTTAAATAATTATTACCATCTGTAAAATTCTGTAGGAAGGAGTTATAGGTAAACACTGGAATTAGAAATTTACAAAGCAAAGTCATAAAAGTTAATGCAGAATGTTAGACACAACTTGTGAAAACACAAAGAAGCAAAATATTCTTAGAAAAACAAACAAAGAGAACCATTTCTCTGATTCCGTATTGACCAGTTCATTGGAAAGGGTGCTGACGAAGAATGCACTGGAATTTATCCCATTTACAGTGTGCTTTTGAATGCAAAAGACTCTTATGAGACCATGTGATACGGAATCTTGAGGGAATTTCTAAAGTAAGATTGGCACCAATCATGTCATGACTTTTTTCTACTAAATTGTGCACAGAATCTTAATGTGACACTTGTTTTTAAAACTGAGCCATGGTCCTGGAACTCTCCTGATATACATACAGGTGGTATGTCTGCTCTGAAGGTCAGCAAAGACCTGAGCAAATGCCTCTTTGGAATCCTTTTGCTAGGGAATCCTAGATTACTTTCTCTTCCTTGTTTCCTGGTGTCTCTCTCTATAAGAAAATCAAGTTTTAACAACATTCACCAGAAGGGAAAACTGCCTAAACTAATAATTCAAATAGTACATTGGAACCTCCCACTGTGATGACAAGCTAGTCAATTTCTCTATTACTTTCTCTTTTGTACATTGAGACTATTTTATTGAGTACATATGCATTTATAATTTTAAGTCTTCCTTATAGTGGAGCCTCGTTTCTTTATGTTGAGACCTTTTTAAAACCCTAATAATGCTTTCTCACTTGACCTATTTTGTCTAACATACAACGTTCATTTTTCATTTCTAACTCTTTTAGTGTTTAGTAAATTAACCTAACAATTTCTGTTTTCTTCACAGGTAATTTATAATTAAGTATTCTTTACATGCAAACATATTTGAACTCACTTCCTATCTTACATCATACTTTAGTTGGTCAGGTTTTTTTTTTTTTTTTTCCCTCTCGACCCTCCTCTTTTGTGGAGATTGATTTATTTCTTTGCTGGTTTTCTTATTTATCCTCCTACACTGCCATTCACATTCAAGTTCTACATGCTGTGACTCCTCTAATGACTATCCTTGTATTTTTTTTCCTGCAAACCTCACAAGGTCAAAAGTTGATCAACTATTTAATCCTTCCCTCAAAACAGTAGAAGAGTTTTAGAACAGTTCAACTAAGATCACCTACTCCTAAAAATGAAGCTATTATTGTCTAGTATTTTGTTTCCTTTTTAATTCCTAAAACTAAAAAAAAAAGTTATTATTAGTAAATGCAGACTGATTTTGTTTAAATTTGCCTACACATTTTACCAATGTCTTTATTCACCATTCTTCCTTCTACCTCAGACTATCCTTCCAAGGCCATTTTCTTTTTGTTTTGAAATGCACATATTAAAGTTCCTCTAGTAGAACCTTGTGGTTGTAAATATTCCTATATTTTGATTATCTAGAAATATCTTTATTTTTCCATATTTGTTAAATAAGGATTTTTCAAGTGAAAATTTTTGATTGACACTTTTGTTCAGCACTTTAAAGATGCTTTTCCTCTGTCTCCTGGCATCTCTCATTTCTGCTGAGGAGAATATAATTATAATTGTATATAATTATAATTGTAGTTTCTGTGGGTTATCTGTCTTTTTTCTCTATCTGCTTTTAACATCACTTTTCCTTTGATGTTTTGTACTTTCACTACATAATTTCTGGGTGCATATTTCACTTTATTTATTCTGATTGACCTGCATTATCTCTCAAATATTTGTTAATTTATGTTTTTATAAGCCCCAGAAAACACAAGGTATAAACTCTTTAAATATGGCATATTCTTTAATTCTCAATTGTTTTTCTGAGAATCCTATTAAAGTTTGCTCAATTTTCTTATGCTATTCTTCATATATTTTTACCCCCTGCAATAAGGAATTCTTAAAAGTTTCATTGTTAAATTTAGATATACATTCCATACAGGTAAATTCATGCTGTTTAATAAATAGTTCTGTAAGTTTAATAAACATAGTCACATGACCACCGCTATGAACAAGGAGTAGAGCCTTCCATCACTCCTAAAATGACCCTGTGTCATGCTTAGCTGACTCCACTGACCAACTCCACATCCTGAAAAACACTGATGACTTTTCTGTCATTGTAGTTTCTCCCTTTCCAGAACGTCAAAAAGTAGGTTGGTAAGTAGATATCCTTTCTCTTAAGTCTGACTTCTTTCGCCTAGCATAATGCATTTGAGATGCATATATATTGTTTTATGATTTATTCACATGTTCCTTTTTAATGCTCCATGATTTTCAATAGAGTAAATATTGCAAATTATTCTATTCATTCCCCAGTCAAAAGACAATTGGGTGGTTTTTAGTTTGGGGCAATTACTAATAAAGCCACTATAAACATTTACATCCAGGTCTTTGTGGAAATGTAAGTTATGATTTCACTTTTGTAAACATCCAGGGGAGTTTGCTAGGTTGTATATAAAGCACATGTAACTTCAAAAGAAACTGGCCAACCACTTCCCAAAGCCACTAAATCATTTTGTGTCCCCACCCCAACATCAGGTCAGAGAGCTGCCCTTGTTCCACATCCTCACCAGATTTGGTATTTTCTTTTTATTTATTTTTAAAAGCCATTCAAATAGGTATGTAGTGGCAGGTTATTGTGGTTTCAATGAGAATTTTTTAAATCAACTAATCATATTGAGCAGCTTTTCAAGTGCTTATTTTCTGTGGGTATTTGTGTGTGTGTGTGTGTGTGTGTGTGTGTGTGTGTGTGTGTGTGTGAAGTATCTGTTCAAGTCTTTTTTATTCATTTAAAAAAAATTGAATGTTGAATGCTCTTTATATAGTTTGTATACAAGTGCTTTATCAGTTATGTGATTGAAAACATTTTTTTTCATAGTCTGTGGCTTGTCCTTTTATTCTCCTGAAAGAGTAGAAATTCTTCCTGTCAATGAAATCTAATCTGTCAATTTTTTCTCATAGAGGCTATGCTTTTGGTATAATATTTAAGAAATTTTCCCTCATCCAAAGCCACTATTTTCTCTTATATCTTCTTCTAGACTTTTCATAGTTTCAGTTTGTGAAAATATCATTAAGCCAACACCATAAAGATTGTTCTTTCTACAATTAATTGCCCTTGTAATTTTGTCAGAAATTAACTTTATGTATATTTTTCTAAGTTTTTGACTTCTATTACATTAATTTATGTTCATCTTTTGTCTAATATTGTCCTGTCTTCACTATGGTTTTAAAAAGAAGTTTTAAATAGTATTTGTTGATTATATTGTCCCATCTTTCATTTCTGATATGTGTAAATTTATAGCTCCTCTCTCTTTCTCCCTCTCCATCTCCTCCCACCGCCCCCACCCCCCCCCCCACATTGAGGAATTGAACCTGGGGTACTTTACTTTGTCAGTTAGGTAAAGTGGTTGATAATATTGTTTAGGTCTTCTGTACCCTTACTGATTTTTCTATTTGTTCTATTGATTATTAAGAGAGGAGAATTGGGGTTTTCTTTTCTTTTCTTTCTTTCTTTTTTTTTTTTTTTAGAGAGAGAGAATTTTAATATTTATTTATTTATTTATTTTTAAATTTTTTAGTTTTCGGTGGACACAACATCTTTGTTTGTATGTGGTGCTGAGGATCCAACCCGGTTCAGGCAAGCGCGCTACTGCTTGAGCCACACCCCCAGCCTGAGAATTGGGGTTTTCAACTGTATTTATCTGTATTGTTACTTGTTTTATCTGTTTTTGCTGATTCTATTTTTCTTTCTTTGTTTCTTTTGTTCTTTTTCTTTTCTTTTTGGTACTGGGGATTAGACCCAGGGGTGCTTTACCACATCCTCAGTTACACAGTTACATCCCTTGCCTTGTCTTTACTTTTTTATTTTGAGATAGTGTCTCACTAGGTTGCCCAGGCTGGCTCAAACTTGTGATCATCCCGCCTTAAGCCACCCAAGTTAGTGTGATTATGGGTATGACACATGGTGACTGACTTTCTTCATGTTTTTGAAATTATTTTTGTTCTTGCACACACATTTAGAATGAATACATCTCTTGGTGAATTGAGTACCACATTACAATGCAATTTCTCTTTTCACCCTTTATCATAGTCCTGAATTATACTTTATCTGATATTAATTTAGGCACATCAGCTTTCCTTTGCTTATTGTTTATGCACAAAATATTATTTCTGTTTACATTTTTATTTACATGTATTAGTTATACATTTTAATGGTGTTTGGTGTGGTATTTCAATACTTACATACAGCATGCACTGATCAAATCCAGTCTCCCTTTATTCACCCTCCCCTTAGTCCTGTTGCAACCTCTAGTAATCACTATTCTATATTCAAATCAACTTTTAAAAAACCTGTCATTATATTATATGTAAAGTAAGCTTCAGGTAGATAATAACTGTTGAATCTTGCTATCTTAAAACATTTCTGCTTTTAATATGGGAATTTATTTTTTCCCCAGCATATCAAGACATTTGGACATAAATAACCTCAAGATAATTGTAAACTGTAGGAAAATAATTGTGATAAGTTTACAGTATTTATTACCTTTGTTTTTGAATAACAACTTTACTGAGCACATACCAGAATTCCACCCTTTTAGACACATAATGCAGTGGTTCTAGTATATTCACAGAGTTGTACAACTATCATCATAATAATAAAATTTTAGAAAATTTTCATCACTCCCAAAATAAGCTCTATTCCAATTTTCCCATTCTCCTTGTTCCTGGAAATCACAAATATTTTTCACCTCTATAGATTTGCTTATTCTAGACATTTTATGTAAATGGAATTATACAATATTTGTCCTTTTGTGCCTGGCTTCTTTCACTTAGCACAATATTTTTCAGGTTCATACTTCTAATAGCATGTATCAGTAATCCACTCCTTTCTAAAGCTGAATGCTATTCCATTGTATGAAAATATTGCATTTTTTAATCTGCTCACTTATTAACACTTTTATTTTTTCAATTTTGCTCTATTAGGGATAATCCTTCTATTAACCTTGTGTACACATCTTTGTGTGGATATTTGTTTACTTTTTTCTATTTTTTGGACATATACCTAGGAGCAAAATTGCTGCTTTATATGTAAATTCTCCATTTACTTTTTGAGGAACTCCACAGAAGTTGCACCATTTTACAATCCCACCAGAAATGTATGAGGGGTCACTTTTTCTACATCATCATTGACCTGTGTCATTTTCTTTTTTCTTTAGCTTTCATAGTAGATTATGAAGTGGCATCTTATTGTGTTTTGTTTTGTGTTTTCTTAATGAATATCTTTTCAGATGCTTGTTGACCATTTACATGTCTTCCTTGGAAGAATATCTATTCAGTTACTTTGCTCACTTTGTAATTGGGTTGTCTTTTTTTATCATTGTCACATTTATTTTAAAAATATATTCTTGGGCTGGGGATGTGGCTCAAGCGGTAGCGCGCTTGCCTGGCATGCGTGCGGCCTCAGCACCACATACAAACAAAGATGTTGTGTCCACCGAAAACTAAAAAATAAATATATAAAAAAAATTCTCTCTCTCTCTTTTTAAAAAAATATATTCTGGATAAGAGTTCTTTATCAGATATGTGATCTGCAGTTATTTTCCCCATTTATTCTTATGTTTTGTAGTTTTAGCTCTTATGTTTAGGTCCATGGTTCATTTCAAATTAATGTTGTAGATCGTCTGAGGTAGGTGTCTGACTTAATTCTTCTCACATGTAGACATCCAGTTTTCTCAGACCATTTTTGAAGACCATTCTTTTCCCCATTGAATTGTATTGGCACTTACCGAAAATCATTGACCATAAGTGTTAGAGTTGATTTATGGACTCGAATTATATTCCACTGACTTAAATGTCTGTCCCTATGACAATATCACATTGTCTTAATTATTGTAGCTTTGTGGTAAGTTTTGAAATCAGGAAGTATATAGTTCATTTACTCTCAATGTAATAGTTGGTGTGAGAGGGCAGAAATTTTCCATGTGGTTGTTTGTGTAGTATACCTTCTTAACTGATCATTGTATACCTTAAACTAATATTGTACCAATTCACATGTAATGTGAGTGTCTTACAACAGTCTTATTTTGTTGTACATTTTACTTCTATAATTTAAATATACAATTCATTATAATTGCCTTTGCTTATTTATTTATTTATTCTAGTTGTAGATTGATACAATACCTTTATTTTATTTGTTTATTTTTTTATGTGTTGCCAGGGTTTGAACCCAGTGCCTCACACATGATAGGTAAGTGCACTACCACTGAGCTACAAGCGCAGCCTCTTATTGCCTTGACTTTAAATGAGAAATTACTCTTTAAAGTTATAAAGAAATGAGAAAAAAACATGTTTTTGTTTATTGATATATTAGCCATTTTCTCTGTTCTTTGTCCTTTCATGTAGATCTGAATTTCCATCTGGTATTATTTCCCTTTGGTCTGCAAAACTTCCTTTAGCATTTAATTTAGAACGCATCTGTTCATGACAAATTCTCTTCACTTTTTTAAATCTGAAAATATCTTTATTTTGCTTTCATTTTTAAAAATTGTTTTTACTAGATATAGAATTCTAGGTTGCAGCTTGCTTTCCTTTTACATTTTAAAGATGTCATTTCATTGAATTCTGGGTTGTACTGTTTCTGATTAGAAGTCCTCAGTGATCTTTATTGTAGCCCAATAGTTGCTTTGCTTTTGCTTTTCTTTTATAATTAGTTTTAAGGTTTTCCCTTTGTTTCTTTTTTTTTAATTTTATTTTTTTATTGGTTGTTCACAACATTACAAAGCTCTTGACATATCATATTTCATACATTAGATTGAAGTGGGTTATGAACCCCCAATTTTACCCCAAATGCAGATTGCAGAATCACTTCGGTTACACATCCACAATTTTACATAATGCCCTATTAGTAATTGTTGTATTCTGCTACCTTTCCTATCCCCTACTATCCCCCCTCCCCTCCCCTCCCAACTTCTCTCTCTACCCCATCTACTGTAATTCATTTCTCTCCTTGTTTATTTTCCCATTCCCCTCACAACCTCTTATATGTGATTTTGTATAGCAATGAGGGTCTCCCTTCATTTCCATGCAATTTCCCTTTTCTCTCCCTTTCCCTCCCATCTCATGTCTCTGTTTAATGTTAATCTTTTCTTCCTGCTCTTCCTCCCTGCTCTGTTCATAGTTGCTCTCATTATATCAAAGAAGACAATTGGTATTTGTTTTTTAGGGATTGGCTAGCTTCACTAAGCATAATCTGCTAGAGTGCCATCCATTTCCCTGCAAATCCTATGATTTTGTCATTTTTTATTGCTGCATAGTACTCCATTGTGTATACATGCCACTTTTTTTTATCCATTCATCTATTGAAGGGCATCTGGGTTGGTTCCACAGTCTAGCTATTGTGAATTGTGCTGCTATGAACATCGATGTGGCAGTATCCCTGTAGCATGCTCTTTTAAGGTCTTCAGGGAATAGACCGAGAAGGGCAATGGCAGGGTCAAATGGTGGTTCCATTCCCATCTTTCCCAGGAATCTCCAAACTGCTTTCCAAATTGGCCGCACCAATTTGCAGTCCCACCAGCAATGTACAAGTGTACCCTTTTCTCCACATCCTTGCCAGCACTTGTTGTTGTTTGACTTCATAATGGCTGCCAATCTTACTGGAGTGAGATGATATCTTAGGGTGGTTTTGATTTGCATTTCTCTGACTGCTAGAGATGGAGAGCATTTTTTCATGTACTTGTTGATTGATTGTTCGTCCTCCTCTGAGAAGTGTCTGTTCAGGTCCTTGGCCCATTTGTTGATTGGGTTGTTTGTTTTCTTATTGTCTAATTTTTTGAGTTCTTTGTATACTCTGGATATTAGGGCTCTATCTGAAGTGTGAGGAGTAAAAATTTGTTCCCAGGATGTAGGCTCCCTATTTGCCTCTCTTATTGTTTCTCTTGCTGAGAAAAAACTTTTTAGTTTAAGTAAGTCCCATTTGTTGATTCTTGTTATTAACTCTTGTACTATGGGTGTCCTATTAAGGAATTCGGAGCCCGACCCCACAATATGTAGATCGGAGCCAACTTTTTCTTCTATCAGACGCAGAGTCTCTGATTTGATATCAAGCTCCTTGATCCATTTTGAGTTAACTTTTGTGCATGGCAAGAGAAAGGGATTCAGTTTCATTTTGTTGCATATGGATTTCCAGTTTTCCCAACACCATTTGTTGAAGATGCTATCCTTCCTCCATTGCATGCTTTTAGGCCCTTTATCAAATATAAGATAGTTGTAACCTTGTGGATTAGTCTCTGTGTCCTCTATTCTATACCATTGGTGCACCCGCCTGTTTTGGTACCAGTACCATGCTGTTTTTGTCACTATTGCTCTGTAATATAGTTTGAAATCTGGTATCGCTATACCGCCTGATTCACACTTCCTGTTTAGAATTGCTTTTGCTATTCTGGGTCTTTTATTTTTCCATATGAATTTCATGATTGCTTTATCTATTTCTACAAGAAATGCCATTGGGATTTTGATTGGCATTGCATTAAACCTATAGAGAACTTTTGGTAATATCGCCATTTTGATGATGTTAGTTCTGCCTATCCATGAACAAGGTATATTTTTCCATCTTCTAAGATCTTCTTCTACTTCTCTCTTTAGGGTTCTGTAGTTTTCATTGTATAAATCTTTCACCTCTTTTGTTAGGTTGATTCCCAAGTATTTTATTTTTTTTTGAGGATATTGTGAATGGAGTGTTTTTCCTCATTTCCGTTTCAGAAGTTTTGTCGCTGATATACAGAAATGCCTTTGATTTATGCGTGTTGATTTTATATCCTGCCGCTTTGCTGAATTCATTTATTAGTTCTAGTAGTTTCTTTGTAGACCCTTTTGGGTCTTCTAGTTATAGAATCATGTCATCTGCAAATAGTGATAATTTAAGTTCTTCTTTTCCTATTTTTATGCCTTTAATTTCTTTTGTCTATCTAATTGCTCTGGCCAGTGTTTCGAGAACTATATTGAATAGAAGTGGTGAGAGAGGGCATCCCTGTCTTGTTCCAGATTTTAGAGGGAATGCCTTTAACTTTTGTCCATTCAGAATGATGCTAGCCTGAGGCTTAGCATAGATAGCTTTTACAATGTCAAGGTAAGTTCCTGTTATCCCTAGTTTTTCTAATGTTTTGAACATAAAGGGATGCTATACTTTGTCGAATGCTTTCTCTGCGTCTATCGAGATGATCATATGGTTCTTATCTTTAAGTCTATTGATGTGGTGAATAACATTTATTGATTTCCATATATTGAACCATCCTTGCATCCCAGGGATGAATCCTACTTGATCATGGTGCACAATTTTTTTGATGTGTTTTTGTATTCGATTCGCCAGAATTTTATTGAGGATTTTTGCATCTAGGTTCATTAGAGATATTGGTCTGTAGTTTTCTTTCTTTGAGGTGTCTTTGTCTGGTTTCGGAATCAGGGTGATGTTGGCCTCATAGAATGAATTTGGAAGAGCTCCCTCTTTTTCTATTTCCTGAAATAACTTGAAAAGTATTGGTATTAATTCTTCTTTAAAGGTTTTGTAAAACTCCGCTGTATACCCATCCGGTCCTGGGCTTTTCTTGGTTGGTAGTCTTTTGATTGCTTCTTCAATTTCATCCATTGATATTGGTCTGTTCTGCCGCAGTCTTGGCTGGGCACAGAATCACGAGCCACTGAAGCAGGAACAAAACTTTATTTTGAAAAAGCCGCTAACACTCTCCGCGCCAGCGAGTCAAAAACCGGTCCTCCCACGAGGGTGTCTGACCGGAACCGCGCGTCCCGGAACCCCCCGTCTCCTCCGACCTCCTCCGGAATTCCCTCCTACTATCCTTCCCCAACCAATGGGAACTCTCCAGCAGTCCCGTAAAGTCCCGTAACTTGAGTCCGGTAGCAGGCCAAGGTGAACAGCGGGAGTCCAGTTTGCATATGAATGTAAATTTTAACATAATCATCTCAGTGGCTAGCTGGCGTCACTTTACAACCAAAGGTGCCATACATCGTATATATGCTTGTGGCTCCTAGCATCTGCCCCCTTCTGTTTAATTAAGCAACAAGCAATGTGGCTAGGGACCGTGCCTGGTAGGTTGTCCAATTTAACATATGGTTCTTACCCGTCATGGGAGAACTGACCTTTAGGCGTCAGCTTCCTGTCTTAGGTTGAATCCACTGTAATCAGAGCAACCCGTCGCTGACTACCGGTCCAGCATTCAGCCATGCTTGTGGATAGGCCTATGCACCAGTGGGGGGGTGAGGTTCTTGCCTCACCTCTGTTGGCCCCCAAATTTAGCCTTGGTGCCAGTGGGGGGGTGAGGTTCTTTGCCTCACCTCTGTTGGCCCCCAAATTTAGACCATCACTAGTAGAAGGGAGGAGGATACAGAAATGCCACGACACCAAGCCAATTGACGGCTCCTTTGGAAAAATTGCGTCACTGGTGACACCATCAGCAAAGATATGCCAGTATTACCACAATAAACATGGGGTGAGCTGGCAAGGAAATTGCATCACTGGTGACACCATCAGCAAAAATATGCCAGCAGTACCACAATTCGGTGCACCAGATGATATTTCACAATGTATGCAACTGATATATAGTCCAGGCAAGTTCTGCAAGCAGTTCAAATTGGAGGAGTCTATCAATATGTCCATATCCTCCCAAAGTAAATCAAGTCCTTGATAGCATTACTTGTTGAGTTATATTCATTGATGCATCAGTTTATACAGTTTACTGTGATAGCTATCATAGAAGCTGTAGTTTGGTTTTATCTCAGTCTTCACTGGAATTGGGATGGAGATGGAAATTCTGGCAATGATGGTAAAGAGACATTATCCTGAACAGAATTATTAAATATAATAAAAAGAAAAGGTGAAAGTAAACAAACAGATCTGTTAAACTCCTTTAAAAACAATCCTTAACAGCCGTTTACCAAATTTAAATTAGTAAACAAACAGATCTGTTAACCATCTTTAACAACAATCATAAACAGCTGTTCACCTAATTTAAATTAAACCATATAAATCACGTGAATAAAGAAAAAATTCGGATCCATTTTTTCATGAGCGCTCCTCATATAAGAAATATGGACATACACACATACAGACATACAACACAAAAAAGAAGTGTGCACACAACATACAACACATAAGACAATAGTAAATAAAGGCCTTGTAACTATACTTAGGTGAAATCTCCATTGCAATGTTTAAAAACTCCACAGTCAAAAAAAAAAAATAAATAAATAAATAAATAAATAAATAAAAAATAAAACACAGTCAAAAAATAAAACTGATCAGAAAAACATTAACCTAGGTTTGTATGAGCTCAAAAATAAAATAGAACTTTATGATGTGGAAAAATGCAATAATAAAATAGATACTGAAAAAAAAAACCTTGGTTAATCACTGTCGCAGATGTAAGAATAGCCAAGCTGGAGCTCTGGATGTCAGCTGTTATGGATTTGAGTCAAATCATCTTCTTTTTCTGTAGAAATTGTTTTAGTTAATCTCTCTGGAATCCAAATCGGTTGCTGTTCATCCTGTGGGAAAACACAGACAGCGCCCCGATTCCAGACTATCACTGGATCCGGGCCTTTCCATTGTCCTGTTAGAATATCTTTCCAAAGTACCTTAGGCTTATGTACATTTTTGGGGTACAAATGTCTTTCCGCAGCACTAAGTCCCGATGAATCTAAATTTAAAAAGTTTAGAGTAAAAAGGGTTATTTTAAGTTTATCTTTGGGGGATATATACCCCTTTCCAATTCCCTCCTTTTGTTTTAATAAGTACATTTTAATAGTTTGATGAGCTCTTTCAACTATGCCTTGTCCTTGTGGATTGTATGGAATTCCTGTTATGTGAGTAATACCAAATGATGAGCAAAATTGTTTAAAAGAGGAGGAAGTATAACCAGGACCGTTGTCCGTTTTTAACTGTTTTGGAACGCCCACAGTGGCAAAATTTTGTAAGCAATGAGCTATAACATCTTTAGTTTTTTCTCCGGCATGAAGGGAGCCCATCAAAAATCCGGAAGAGGTATCAACTGTAACATGTAAATATTTTAATTTTCCAAATTCTGGCAAGTGTGTGACGTCCATCTGCCAAATATGGTTAGGTATTAGTCCTCTAGGATTGACTCCAAGATTAACTTGTGGTAAAAATGTCACACAATTTTGACATTGTTTTATTATATGTCTGGCCTGTTCTTTAGTTATTTTAAAACGCTTTTGTAAAGTATTAGCATTGACATGGAACCTTTTATGAAAATTTATAGCTTCTTCTATTGTGGAGAAAATATGTATGTCATGTGTAGATTTATCTGCTAGTTCATTGCCCATACTAAGGGCTCCAGGCAATCCTGTATGTGCCCTGATATGACCTATGAAGAATGGATCTTTTCGGTCCCAGATTAGACTTTGTATAGCGGAAAACAAAGAGAAAACAGTAGAGGAAGGGGAAATCCTACCAGCATCTTCAAGGGAATTAATAGCATTAACTACATACTGACTATCAGAAAATAAATTAAATACAGAATCTTTAAACATCATAAAAGCTTGTAATACTGCATTAAGCTCTACCTTTTGAGCTGATTGTTTGGGTACTAAAAATGTAAAAGTTTGATCAGGAGTAACTACTGCTGCTGTACCATTGTTTGACCCATCAGTGAATATATTTGGAGCATTTATGATAGGGGTTTTTCTTGTCATTTTTGGAAAAACTACAGGATGCTTAGACCAAAAAGACAACAAAGGATTAGATGGTAAGTGATTATCAAATGAAACACTAGTTTTACACAGGATTATTGCCCAAGTATTTAACTCATTAGCTAACTCATCAATTTGATCCATAGTATATGGAGTAATAATTTTATTGGGAGAAATCCCAAACACTCCCTTAGCTGCTTTTATTCCTTTGAGTATTAATTGTCCTACAGCCTCAGGATATCTAGTAAGAATAGTGTTAGGGGAATAAGATAAATGTATCCACAATAATGGACCTTCTTGCCAAAATACTCCTGTAGGAATATTTTTTGTTGGTAGTACAATAAATAATAAAGGCAAACTTATATCAATTCTATCCAAATGCATATTTTCCATATATGTTTCAATGATTTTTAATACTTTTCTTGCTTCAGGCGTTAACATGCGGGGTGAATTTGGATCTGATGGACCTTTTAGAATATCAAATAAAGGTCCTAACTCTCCTGTTGGTATGCCTAGAT
This sequence comes from Spermophilus citellus, assembly GCF_964194105.1. NCBI lineage: Eukaryota > Metazoa > Chordata > Mammalia > Rodentia > Sciuridae > Spermophilus > Spermophilus citellus. Next base: position 270,641,492 of record NC_138182.1, on the reverse strand, counting down.
AAGGCCTTATCCAATTTATGTCTCCCAATAACTTTTGAAAGTCATTAAGTGATTTGAGTTGATCTACTCGTATTTGAATTTTTGGTGGACGGACCATGGTTGAGGATAATAGAACTCCTAAATAATTAATTGGAAGATTTAATTGTACTTTATCTATTGCTATCTCTAGATTATAATTTTTCAATAAATTTGTAAGTGTGGCATAACATTCTAGTAATGTGTTTTTATCTTTATGTGCCAGTAACACATCATCCATATAGTGAAATATTTGTAGTTCAGGATTTTGGTTTCTAAGTGGCTGGATTGCTTTATTAACATAAATTTGACACATAGTTGGGCTGTTAGCCATCCCTTGAGGGAGTACTTTCCATTCATATCTCTGATCAGGACCTTCATGATTCAGTGCAGGGATAGTAAATGCAAAATGTGGACTATCCTCGGGATGAATTGGAATTGAAAAGAAACAATCTTTAATATCTATAACTAAAACATGCCAGGTTTTTGGTAAAGCAGACAATTGAGGAATCCCTGATTGAGCAGGTCCCATAATAACCATCTCATTATTAATGGCTCTTAAATCTTGTAATAATCTCCATTTACCAGATTTCTTTTTAATGACAAAAATGGGAGTATTATAGGGGGATACGGAAGGTTGTATATGTCCTTCCGCTAACTGTTGTCTGACCAAGTCATGGGCTACTTGTATCTTTTCTTTAGTCAAGGGCCACTGAGGAACCCACACTGGTCTTTCTGATTTCCAAGTAATTTTGATTGTCTCAGTGGCCCTTTCTGAAAACCCAATTCATGTCTATTTATTTCTTGATCTATTTGAATAGGTGCTGTCATACCTTGTTCTTGTTCTCTTAATCTTTTTTCTTTCCTAAAGCCTTGTTTAGCCCTAGTAGTGGGCGCGTTAGGATTGATGTTATTTGTTAATGTCAATCCTAATTGATCTAGGACATCTCGTCCCCATAAATTTACAGGAAGATGATCCAATACATAGGGCTGTATAGTTCCTTCACATCCTTCAGGATCCCTCCAATCTAATACCATAGCACTTCTATGGGGATTTGTTGCCACTCCTAGGCCTCGAAGCGTTTGAGTGGCTTGTTGTAATGGCCAATGTTTTGGCCATTCTTGACGAGATATTATGCTGAGGTCAGCACCTGTGTCCAGCAGCCCATTAAAGTCATGTCCTTGAATTTTTAATTTTAGCATTGGGCGAGAATCTAAATTTAAAGACAGCATAGCCCAATCTACACCTGTGGAGCCTAATCCCTTGGAACCTCTTTCTACATTACAACTGGAAAATTTATCATGCAGGCTGGGTATTATTAATAACTGTGCTATTCTATCTCCTGGTGAAATTACTGATATACCTCTTGGAGAACTAGCTATAATTTTTATTTCACCTTCATAATCGGGATCAATTACCCCAGGACTTATCATAAGTCCTTTTAGTGTAGAAGAACTGCGTCCCAATAATAAGCCTACTGTTCCTTTGGGAAGAGGTCCTTTTACTCCTGTGGGAATGATTTGAATTCCCATCTCTGGGGTTAGTACTGCTCTGGCAGAGGCGCAGATGTCCAGCCCTGCGCTCCCTCTAGTTTGTCTGATGAGGGATTTAATGGATAATGCGTCCTGGGCACTACCTTGATGGGGCTGTTGGGTTCCTCCATTGCCCCATATATTTGTGGTTTGGGGCCCCGGGGCATTGGGCCCTCTAGTCCGTTTTTTGGCAATGGAGCTTGATACCTTTCTCCACGATATCGTGGGTAAACACTTGGTCCTTGTCCGTTTTTTGATAACGGAATACCCTCTATGGTGGTTTGAGAACGGCATTCATTAGCCCAATGTCTCCCTCTACGGCATCGTGGGCAAATACCTGGTATTCTATTCCTTTGATATCCAGCTTTGTTAAACCCTCCTCTTATGGGGCAACTCCTTTTAAAATGTCCTGTTTGATTACAATTATAGCATGTTCTTGGCCTGGCATCTAAAGCCTGTTGTACTGCTGCTAAGACTTGCCCCTGTTCATTAATGTCTCTACATAATTTAATATATGTGTTTAAATCCTCATGTCTCCATGGTCTAATGACCTCTCTGCAGCAACGATTTGCTTGGTCATAAGCCAGTTGTTTTATAAATGGCATTACCTGTTCTGTATTTCCAAATATCCTAGAGGCTGACTGAATAAGTCTATCTACAAATTCAGCATAAGGTTCATTAGTTCCTTGTATTACCTTAGATAATTGACCTTGTAAGTCTCCATGCCCCTGTAAAGTTTTCCATGCCCTAACTGCATCTACAGCAATTTGTGCGTATACGCCAGGGTCATATTCAATTTGCTGTCTTTGACCTTCATATGGTCCCTTTCCCAATAGCATGTCCATATTTCTTTGAGGGTACCCAGCTTCTGCATTTCGCCTAGCTGTCTCCATGCAAAATTCCTCATTGGCAACCTTCCATAACAAATATTGTCCTCCGTTTAGCACAGATCGACACATGTTAGCCCAATCTGCTGGTGTCATGTCCAAGTTGGTAACAGATTCAACCATGCTTATTGTGAAGGGAGCTTGCGGCCCATAGGTCGTTACAGCCTCCTTTAATTGCTTTATTGTTTTGAAATCTAAAGCACGGTGAATTCGTTGCCCTCCTGCCTGCTCAAGTACAGGGCATGCTAATCTTTGGGGTCCTGCCTCAGAATTCCGTCCATCAACTACGGTAGTTGAGGGCCGCTCAGCGGTAGATGGAGCTGTTGGCTGAGTTACGCCCTCTGGTGATAGAACGGAGTTGGTAGCAACCTCCTGTTGTAATTCTCCACCTGATGGCTGCTTGTCCTCTAAGCTTGCTTTCTTTAAATTCTCCTCTGTCTGACTAGCTTGAGAGACCTTCTCTTTTGCTTGACCTAGCGTTTTTTCTACCATAGTCTGGACCTCTAACAATTTACTTAACAGTTTTTCGGTTTGTTTTTTATTGGATTCTAATCTACTATAACCTAACCCAATAAGGTAGGATAAAACAAAGCCGAAGCAGAATGAAACAAAGACGGAGCAGACAATGGTTGTATCAATTTTCTCTTTCTCAGGGCTGAATAACTTCAAACCTTGAGCCAACCATTTTTTCCAGTTCGCCTGAGAAAATTCTAGGGCTAGGGAGCTCGAAATAAAAACAAAATAAATCAAAACAAGAACACATTGTTTTCTGAGAAGGTCATCCATCCTGTCGCCTTCCCTCAGGGGCGAGCAATTTACTCACCTCTAAGCTTCAGGCGTTCCCCGCACGGGCCGCCAAATGCCGCAGTCTTGGCTGGGCACAGAATCACGAGCCACTGAAGCAGGAACAAAACTTTATTTTGAAAAAGCCGCTAACACTCTCCGCGCCAGCGAGTCAAAAACCGGTCCTCCCACGAGGGTGTCTGACCGGAACCGCGCGTCCCGGAACCCCCCGTCTCCTCCGACCTCCTCCGGAATTCCCTCCTACTATCCTTCCCCAACCAATGGGAACTCTCCAGCAGTCCCGTAAAGTCCCGTAACTTGAGTCCGGTAGCAGGCCAAGGTGAACAGCGGGAGTCCAGTTTGCATATGAATGTAAATTTTAACATAATCATCTCAGTGGCTAGCTGGCGTCACTTTACAACCAAAGGTGCCATACATCGTATATATGCTTGTGGCTCCTAGCATGTTCAAATTGTGTGTATCCTCCTGACTCAGTCTGGGCAAATCATATGACTTAAGAAATTTATCAATGTCTTCAGTATCTTCTATTTTATTGTAATATAGGTTTTCAAAATAATTTCTAATTGTCTTCTGTATTTCTGTAGCATCTGTTGTGATATTGCCTTTTTCATCCCATATGTTAGTAATTTGAGTTCTCTCTCTTCTTCTCTTCGTTAGCATGGCTAAAGGTCTGTTGATCTTATTTATTTTTTCGAAGAACCAACTTTTAGTTTTGTTAATTTTTTCAATAGTTTCTTTTGTTTCAATTTCATTGATTTCCGCTCTGATTTTAATTATTTCTCGCCTTCTGCTACATTTGCTGTTGTTTTCCTCTTCCTTTTCTAGGGCTTTGAGATGAAGTGTGAGCTCATTAGTTTGTTGGTTTTTTCTTTTTTTGAGGAATGACCACCAGGCGATGAATTTTCCTCTTAAAACTGCTTTCATTGTGTCCCATAGATTCCAATATGTTGTGTCTGTATTTTCATTTATCTCTAAGAATTTTTTGATTTCCTCCTTTATGTCTTCTGTAACCCATTGATCATTCAGTAACATATTGTTCATTTTCCATGTGATGTAGGATTTTTCCTTCCTTCTTTTATCATTGATTTCCAGTTTCATTTCATTATGATCAGATAAAATGCATGGTATTATCTCCACCCCTTTATATTTACTGAGGGTTGCCCTATGGCATAATATATGGTCTATTTTTGAGAAGGATCCATGTGCTGCTGAGAAAAAAGTACATCCATTTGATGATGGTTGATATATTCTATATATGTCAGTTAAGTCTAGGTTATTGATTGTGATATTGAGTTCTATAGTTTCTTTATTCAACTTTTGTTTGGAGGATCTGTCCAATGGTGAGAGAGGTGTGTTGAAGTCACCCATAATTATTGTGTTGTGGTCTATTTGATTCTTGAACTTGAGGAGAATTTGTTTTATGAATGTCGCAGCACCGTTATTTGGTGCATAAATATTGATAATTGTTATATCTTGTTGGTGAATGGTTCCTTTTAACAGTATATAATGTCCTTCTTTATCCCTTTTGATTAACTTAGTCTTGAAGTCGATTTTATTCGATATGAGGATGGCCACCCCTGCTTGCTTACGAGGACCGTGTGCATGGTATATTTTTTCCCATCCTTTCACCTTCAGCCTGTGTATGTATTTTCCAATCAGATGTGTCTCCTGGAGGCAGCATATTGTTGGATTTGTTTTTAATCCATGATACCAGCCTATGTTGCTTTATTGGAGAGTTTAAGCCATTAACATTCAGAGTTACTATTGATATATGGTTTGTACTTCCATCCATGTTTGATTATTTATCCTTTTTTAAAAAATTTAGTTTGTTTCTCCATGATTATCATTCCCCTCACCCTCTGTCTTTACCAAGGCACTTCCCACTGATAGTTTTGGTTATTGTTTTTCATTTCTTCCTCGTGTAGTGTTTTGCTCAAAATGCTTTGCAATGCTGGTTTTCTGGCTCAAATTCTTTTATCTTTTGTTTATCATGAAAGATTTTTATTTCGTTGTCATACCTGAAGCTTAATTTTGCTGGATACAGAATTCTTGGTTGGAATCCATTGTCTTTCAGTGTTTGAAATACATTGTTCCATGACCTTCTTGCTTTCAGTGTCTGTGATGAAAAATCCGTTGTTAACCTTATTGGTTTACCCCTGAATGTAATCTGTCTCCTTTCTCTTGTAGCTTTTAATATTTTCTCTTTGTTCTGTATATTGGATATCTTCATAACAATGTGTCTTGGCGTTGGTCTACTGTGATTTTGTGTGCTCGGTGTCCTGTATGCATCTTCAATTTGTATATCTGTTTCCTTTTTTATTTCTGGAAAGTTTTCTGTAATTATTTCATTCAGAAGGTTACTGATTCCCTTGGTTTGAATCTCTGTACCTTCTTCTATCCCGATGACTCGTAAGTTTGGTTTTTTTATGTTATCCCATAACTCTTGGATGTTTTTCTCGTGATTTTTTTCCAGCCTTTCTGAGTTGGCTAGACTCTTTTCAAGATGATATATTTTGTCTTCATTATCTGACGTTCTGGCTTCTACTTGCTCCACTCTGTTAGTGATACTCTCAATTGAGTTTTTAATTTGGTTTATTGTTTCCTTCATTTCTAGAATTATTGTTTGATTATTTTTTATAATCTCTATCTCCTGATAAAGATGCTTAACTTCTTCTTTTATCTGTTTATGTAATTCATTCTCAATGTGTTCTTTCGCTGCTTGAATTTGCTGTCTTGTATCCTCTTTAAGGTTCCATTCCATCTGTCTAAGGTGTTCCTTGAGTTCTTTATATGACCATTTTTCTGATGACTCTAGGTCCTCCTGAATATTTAGGCTGTCCTGCATTGTTTGTACTCCTTTTCTTCCTTGCTTTTTGAAGCTGCTCATGTTACTTCTTGTTCTGTTTGACTGCTGAGTTACTGTTTACTCCTATAAATTTATTAGATGCTTGGGAGGAAAGGTATTAGAAGGGAAGGGAAGAAGTCACTAAAGAGAATGAGAGTAAGCAGGTAGAATTCAAGGAAGCGGGGATAAGATAATTGAAAAGAAATTAAAAGATGAAAGAAGAAAAAAATAGGAAATAAAAAAAGAAAAAAAAATACTAAAAAAATTAAAATTAAAATTAGAAGAAAAAAAATTTAAAAAAAATTTAAAAAAACAAGAAAGAAAAATGAAAATGAAAGAAAAACCCAAATCAAAAAAAAAAAGAGAGAAAAGAAAAAAAAATTAATAAATGCAGTCTTAGAGTTTGATTAACTTCTCTTCCAGTAGGTGGCGCTGTGCCCACCAGGCCAAGTTTCTCCTGTCAATACGCGGGAACCAATCACTGTGCAGCAGCTCCTCCCAGACTGGGCGAGTCTCCAATCCTGAGTGCCTAGGGCCTCCTCTTGTGTCTATTCACTTCCCCACTTTTCCTCTAGCCAGGCCCCTCTCACAGGTGCCACTCACCACAATACTGGCTACACGCCAGGTCTGCTGCTCCCGGGAGCCCTGTTTTCATGAATGACTGGGCACACTCTCCCAGTTTGCCATTCCCTCAGACCCTAAGTTTGTAGAGCTTGGGGCTGAGAATTCTCAGCGAATTTTACTTGCCCTCCGGTAGCCATGCCCCCAGTAGCTGGTGCAAGAGACCTCAGCTGTCAGCAGTTCTGCGCCACGGGTCCCTCGCCACCTCTGATTCCCTCCGTCTGGCTATCCTGCTCACGGGAGAGCTGGGACGGGCCCTTACGGGAGAGCTGGGAGGGGCCCTTAAGGTTTCCCCGATGTGTGGAGAGGGCAGGCTAGGGAATTACACACCTGTAGCCGCAGGTTTCAATGAAGTTATCTCCTCCGCCGCAGTCTGATGAAGTCAGTTCTCTGCCATGGTGGTATCTCTTGCAAATGGCGACAGTTTGTTTCCCTTTGCCGGGTGACCAATGCAACGGGTGGGTCCTTACTATCTCTCCCAAGTCCCGTTTCAAACCTGTGGCCACTACCTATGAAGGCTCGGTAGGCATTTACCTCCGTAGGATGAGAAGGGCTGACCAGTTGTTTCAGCCGGATGGATTAGTGCTGAGTCACGGCTGTTTGTCTGCGGGAAGCAGGCGAACGGGAGCTTGAATTCAGCCGATCTGGGCTCAGTGTGTGTTCTGAGAGGCCCAGAGTGTTCGCCCCAGATCCATGTCAGCTCAGCATTGCCTAGTGATCCTGAGCAAACAGATTTAGGTTGTTTACGACTCCCTATGCCTGCACAGCTAAAGAGGTCAGAGACTTGATTTCTCTGCGCCCGCCGCCATGTTGGAATCCTCTTTGTTTGTTTTTATTTTTGTTATTTGACAGTTTTCTTATTACGTGGTTGGGATTGGTTTTCTTTATTTATCCTGCATGTGATTCATTCAGTTTTTTGGATCAGCATATTAATGTCTAAGATTAATATCAAATTTGAAAAAATTCAAACAAATGTTCCCCCCCCCTATTCTCTCTGCTCTCCTGGAACTACAATTATAAATATTTCAGATTGCTTAATTAAAAAAATATGGGACATTGAGGCCTCTATTCTAGAGCTAGTGTATCCTTCTCCCTAAGTTATCTTTTGGGGTCTTAGTGCAATATTTTTTCTAAATTGTAACCTTTTGGAGGGTCTTACTGTTTTTTTTTAAAAAATCAGTCATTTTCTTCTTTATGCTTTATATTGGTCTGTTCTCAAATGCACAGATCTTTTACTTTTTAGTCTAAGATCTATTATTATATAGTGAATTTCTCATTAATATCAGAAATATCCACATTTCCGATATTGTGTTTTTCATTTCTAAAATGTTCACTTGATTCTTTGTAGAATATATCTCTTGTGAAAGCCCCTATCTGCTCACTCATTATGTCCAACACTTCTTTTAATTCTTTGATTAATATTTGTGAAATTCTGTTGATTCCAATGCCTGTGTTTATGTGGATCTGTTTTTTTTTCTATTTTTTCTCAATAGAATGAGTAATATCTAGCAATATTTTTATTGTATGCTGGCTATTATAAATGCTATGAGAGTTTTGGGGAAAGTTTTTTTTTTTCTTTTTTTCCTTTTTCTTTTTGAAACAGGTTCTCCCTAAGTTACCTACAGCTTTGCAAAGTTGCTAAGGCTAGTTTTGAACTTACAGTCCTCCTGCCTCAGTTTCCCAAATTGCTGGGATTACAGGTATGCACCATCGTGCCTCGCTGTTGCTTTTTTTCTATGAGTTTAGTTTTTCCCCCTATCCATTAGTTAATTAATTGGCAGATCAGTATAATCTTTTTGAGGCTTGATTTTAAATTTTCTTTTAGATATGTTGAAAGTAGTCTCTATTCTAGAGCTAGTGCATCCTTCTCCCTAAGTTATCTTTTGGGGTCTTGGTACAATACTTTTTCTAAATTGTAACCTTTTGGAGGGTCTTACTGAATGTGCAGAGTTCACCAGTTTCTCTGCTTGCTGGAACTCCAATGTGTTTTAGTAATCTGTAATGTCTGGAATCATTGTTCCAGCTTGTGGGGGCTGTTTTCTGCCAGACTTCAGCAGAGTCTCACCTAATGCTTATTCATCTCAAAATTCAGCTAAATAAGCAAGAGGATCCACGTGCAGAAATCTGGAGCTCTTGCACAGATGCAGCTCCCTCATCTCTGGTATTCTTTTTTAAAATTTCAGTTGCCTCATTATCCCTGAATTAAAATTATCCTATCCTCCATCCAGTGAGACTACTGTTCTGTTTGTTTTCCACAACTTTGTGGTATATTTTGAAAAGGGTCCCCAGGCAGAAAGCCAGAGAGAATGTCAAGCTCACTTTGTTTCTTTCATCTCAAGGTCACAGTGTCACATGATTCATTGTCCAAAACTAAAAACTATCTGATATTTATCTAGATTAAAATTTGTGTTTTATGGGAAGGTAAATCCAATTTTCACTTCTCAGTTATGGATAAAATCATAAATTCTTCATTTGAAAAAAAATCATTTTACGTATAATAGCTACTTTACATTTTCTTTCTGATCATCAATATCCGAAGGCCTGGGGATACAATTCTGTCTGTTTTTATGTCTTCTGATTCTTGTTCATGGTGACTTTTCCCTACAAGTTTGATAAACTCTGGATGTAGCTGGTTTTGGATCTTGATTGGTGAAGCTCTTAGGAGTTAATAGAGTAGTGGCTAGCTTTTCTCCAGAAAGGATTTGTATTGCTACTGACAGATGCCAGGGGGCGCTCCCAAACTAGATCCATTTTGGTTACCTCCTGATCCTAAGCTAACTGCAATAGTTTGAGGTTCTACCTTTCTGCCTGTGGTTATAGCTTAGGCTTCCTATCTCAAGTATGCTAGGTAGGAGGTATCTATCTTCCTATCTCAAATATGCCCCACCTACTTGTTCACTTTTCCTCGCTGTGATTTCAGTATTCTATTTTCCTCCCCATGGCTGGGTATTGAACATAGGATCTTGGGTACATCAGGCAAGCACTCTTCCATTGAGCTACATCCTGAGCCTCTGATTTTGTTTTTATGATTTTCTGGTGGAGATGCTTTGGGAGGTTTTTACCCCCTCTCTCCCAAAGAAAAAGAAAATAAAAATAAACTGTTGTTATTTATTATGCATTTCAACAATGGAGTTGGTAGGCAACGTGGGTGGCATGATTTCTCTAAGGTGGAATCCTGAGGGAAGATTAGGAATTCTATAGCTCAGAAGAGTTCCCAACACTCCTACAGTAATTCTTTCCATTTTTGAATATGGCTATATACTATGTCCAGTTAAGTGGATTTAAGGAATATATTATTATAAAATATAATTCAGAAAATATACACATGGCTTAAAAGAATCTTCCAAAGAAACTGTGTAGATGTAACATAAATCATGAAAGTGCAAATGTAAGATTTTAAAATATGACAGATATGATCCTTCTACCCTTGATTTTAGCACTTTATTTGCTTCATTACAAGAAAAAAAAGCAATGGTCATGTAATTAGATGTCATAATACTAGCTGATTTTTTGACTAAAATTATTAGCATTATGTGAAATATGAAGTTACATGCATGTTTTACTATGTACTTATAATTCTAAGTATGTATGTTCTTTGAAATATTAGTTGGTGAAAGTATAAAGCTATCAGACTAACATATTTTTAAAATACAACATGAAGATAATTTTCTAGATATTTTCCGTGATGTCAGAAGTTACACAATATCAAACCTGTTACTTTGCAAATAAACTTTTTAGTAATAGACAAAAAGGCACATATCAGTGAGGAATATAGTGGTAATTCCTGCTATGGTGAGAAATGGACGAAAACACCAACAAATTTTGTTGGCAAAATTAAAATTCAGTACCATTGGTAAACCAAGGTAGGAAAAAAAAAGCTAAAGATTTGAATAAAAAGATATTTGAACATACAAGTTCTGCAGTGTACTTGGATGGAATCATAGATGTTTTCAAACTTATCTAAACTTATGGTGTTTGCTAACTTATGTTCTGTACTGAAATACACAAATAATTTTTACTCTGTCTCCAAACTAAAACAGTACTAAAGAACATGTATCCTTATCAGTAAATAACTTCTTTACTAAGAGCAATGCTTCATGAACATCAATGAAGCATTTCCTATAAATGAAATTTAAAAAGAGATTCAACAGAAGTTCAGAAATAGCTCCACATGTGCTAATTTTATATAAATGAGACCTGTAAAAAGCTTTTTTCACAAATTTTGAAATGAGAAGGGGTGACTATAAAAATTTTTTGCACTGTGGCATGCTTTTTTGTTTTCACCCAGTAGCATGCTACCTATCAGTCATTTTTTATATTTTATAAAAAATGAAATCTACTTTCCTTTTAAGGTAATTATAATACCAATAACTAAGAACATTATTATATTCCAAAGAAACTGTGTCAGGACAAGAACTTTTAAAAAAACAGTTGGAAATGTTTTAGTTTTGTGATTTTTTTTGAAACCAATCAAAAAAAAAATATATCACATATGTAAAACTTTCACATTTTTATATATAAACCTAAAAATCATGAAAATAAGAGTCTAACCTGCTGAAATCCTTTGGATTAATGGTTTTTGAACTAATTTTGTAACCAGTTGCTGAAAATGTCTCAATGCTGTGTTTTCTGGTTTTCTGATTGATGTTAGGGAAGATGAATACTTATAAGCAAAATCATATTTTATAAAGGTTGGTATAACTGATATATGGAATCCAAAAACCAGTGTTATACTTTAGAAACTGCAGCCAATAGAATAAGTCTCCATTATTAGGTTTAATCTTTGTGAAGTTTTAGCTCTTAAATCCCAATATCCAAATAAACCTTTTAGAACTAGACCTTTTGAATTGCTGTATGAAAAAGTGTTTAACAAGAAATATACATATATAATGAAATATATTCAGTCCTACTGCTTTTATTCATGCCATTAGTAAAGTAATAACTTTTAATGGTTTTTAGTTTATCTTTATGTCTTATGCTTTAATTAAAAAAGCATATTTGCAGTAGTGTACATGTGCAAATGTTCTTTTTCTAATAAAGAAAAGCACAATTCTGCTAGATTGGTTGGTAACAAGTAATTATAAACAAATGTTTATAACTAGGGTTTAAACTAGTCAACAAAATTTCTCTAAAATAGTTTTCCTTTAAAAATGTTACAAGCATAAAAAAATTGTTGAAACACAAAAATGAAGAAAAAGAAAAAAGAAAAAAAAATCACTCAAATTTCTATCATCCAGGCATAAACATTGTTAAAATTTTAGTGCATATCCTTCTAGATTTTATGAAAATATATAGCTTCCTCTTTTACAAATATAGGTTTGTTCTTCATTTACAACTGTATTTATGGAGGAATTTTAAACTTTACAGAATTATTTAAGTGAGATTTTTGGGACAGATTAAAATTTAAAGAAATAATTATAAGAGACTATATTCTGCAGACCTAGGATAGATCTTTATAAGCAACCCTGTGTAAGATATAATATTTGTTTAAGTCCATTGCTTGTCATCTTAATGTACTTTATCTTGATATTAAATGTGGTTTAACTACAAAGAGAAGTTACCAAGAAATAGCCTGACCAAATTTTGTGGTTTTCAATTTTTTTTAATCTACATGTGGCCTATGTAACAAGCCAAGTACCTTAAAGGGAACTAAGACTTTGGCAAGGTTTTTATTTCTGTTCAACATTATAACTGTGTCCATAGCTGATAAAATATGGTTTACAATCTAGAATTAACTGTATGCAATAGGAGAGAGAACTGAACAGAGACAGTGACTATTAATGGAATTGTTATATCTTCAAAATCAAGCAGTTGTTATTTAAAGGTGTGGTCTTGGACTCAATCTCATAATTTTTTTTTTTTTTTATCAATGACTAATACCATTAGAAGGAACATTCATTAACACAACAAACAAAACCTAGCTGGGAAATGAAAACTAAGAAGAGGAAGTCACATTTTCAATGGCAAGATTGGAAACAAAATAAAATTGAAGAAGTAGTAAGAAGTAAACAAAATGAGTAAGTCACTTGGGTGGGTTAAAATAAGCAAGGTCAAAAAAATAAGTTTCGAAAGGATGGTGGCTAGCTATTACCAAGTATCACAGATGTTAACTCTGGGGTTTTAACAAGCATCTAGCTGACAAGGATCAATAACGTAGTGCTAATGTTTTAAAAAAGCAAACACAACATTGTGAAATTTATTCCTTACCATAACATAACTACTGCTTCCTAGTTGACATTGGTATACATTAAGAACTTTTTTTTTTAAATCAGATATGCCATTCACTTGAGAGCAAATGTGAAGAACCTAATCACACAAATGAATGAAATAATAACAGAGAAAAAGGTAATTTCATTTAAGATTGAAGACAGTTTTTTCCTCCCTCCTGGAAGAGATGAAGTAATTGATTAATGGTCATTAAATAAGAACATACAATTATGAAAATAAAAGTCTATTGATTTCAAGTACATCTATTGATTTAAAGTACATCAAGTAAAATAGGCAATTATACTCAACTTTTTTGAGAGACTGAATTAGAAAATGAAGTTAAACTGTGTTAGAAAGTAGTTAATTTAGAATTGTGGGGCATGATTTTTGTTGAAAATTAGAATAATTTTAAGCATTTGATAGGATTTCCATTGAAAAATTTCTACTTTTCTTTTTTTAAAAAATATTTATTTTTTAAGTTTTTTTAGGTGGACACAATATCTTTATTTTACATTTATGTGGTGCTGAGGGTCGAACCCAGTTCCTCATGCATGCCAGGTGAGCACTCTACCTCTGAGCCACAATCCCAGCCCCCAAATTTCTACTTTTCTTTAATGGTGAAATGTGCATCTACATGGAGGCATGAAATGTGAAATTTTTAATGTCTTGGTCGGACTTCCAGTAATTGGGATAAATAATTTTCACCAAAACAAAGAGAAGCAAGTTTGTTGTTATTGAAGCCATTACTGATAAAGTTAAGAGACTTAAAAAAAATACTCTTGTTGTGTTACATCCTTAAATATAAATATAATATCACCATTGGATATCTGAATGTAGACCTGATCAGAGGGCTTAGAATATACAGACAGTAGGTTGAATCCTAAGGAAGCAATGTTCCTATTTTATCTTCTTGAAGATGCTCCTTTTCTTTTCTTTTTTAAACTTTTATTTATTTTACAAAAACATACATAAATAGCAGGACATTTAAAAGGTATAGAAAAGTAAGAGAGCAAAAAATGCAAAATGCAGTCACAACTAAAGGGAAAAATAAATTAACATTTTGATGCATGTCTTTGCCTACTTTTTTCTACTTATGTACATATAAAACATTTTATAATGTCTACTTTGTTTTACATGTATTTTAAAGTTTACGAAAACAATAAATTTGTAATCTCTTGCGTGATTTAATATCATGAACTATCAATACACTAGATCTATATCATCATTTTAAATGGCTGCCATAATTTACATAATTCCTACCTTTGGTCATATGTTTCTAATTGTTCACTACTATTAACCACTGCAGTAAGTGTCTTTAATATTGTTTGCTTCTTTGTCTCTTTCTTTCTTAAACACGAACAGCAGTAAAACAGAGAAGGAATTCAAGGCTTTCACTCATCCAACAGCTATTTACTGAACAATTATTTGTGCTGGTCTTGGCATTAACTCGGAGTAGGGAAGAAGCGGTTAAGGAAAGTTGTCCATTTTCAATAAACTTTCAGTGTCCTGGAGTGGAAAGAATTGAGTAGGCGGCGAAAAAATGCTCACCCTCTCCTTAAAGTAAATCTAGTTTAAGAGAAAGTTGCCAGGTTGGGACCCAGGTGTCCATCCACTAATTAAACAGGCTCTAGAATTAAAATCCCTACAGTTGATAAGTGTTAGTTTTCCGTATAGAAACTGCTCATCCACCACATCTATGGTGGCCACCTCTGTAGGAGCAGGACGCCCGGACACGGCCGCGGCTACCTCTCGGTCCAGGCGGAGAGGAAACCCTCTCCCGGGGCCTCCTGGCGCTGGCGCACGCGGGGAGCCCTCGGCCCCTGGGACCGCCGCGCTGCTCTCGCGGCTGCCTCACCCACAGCTCGCCTCGGATGCCAGGCGGTCAAATGCAAAACCTCCACCCAACCACTTGCACTTGGAGAAGCCTCTGGCCGAGTGAGGCTTTGTCGATCAAGGGCAAGGCTGCTTAGCACAATGGTCAGAGCGTGGGTGGAAAACAAACTTTGTTACGTGTTAACTTGGTCGCAGCAAAACGATTCTGGGAAGGGATTTAAGTGACACCCAAACCGTGCGCAGTGACTTCTATACAAATCGTTTTCATTGATGAAAAATGAAGAGCCGCCGTCTCTTCCAGGGCTTGAAAGTAAACGAGAGGCTCTGGCTGGTCGGTTTCAGCAGGTGGCCAGCCGCCCGCCCGCGTCCCGGACTCCTCGGCTCCAGCTACGTCTGGACTGGCGCTTCCGAGGCGGCTGAAGGGGAAGCATCTTCCACGATGCACACAGGCATCAATGGGATTTCCTTCGTGGGAAATGTCCCCTGCCCGTAGGCGTGTGTGCCGGGATGACCCGGCTGGTGCCGAGAGCCGCTTCGAGGTTCAGAGTGGGCGTCGCACTCCCTTCTCCACCCCCGTCCCGCGGGCACCGCCACCACCGCCCGCCGCGGCTGAGGGGCGGGGGAGATGCCGCGGGGGGCGGGCGCGGCGCGCAGGGAGGGGAAGGGGTTCTCGCGCGATTGGGCGAGGTTTCCGGTGTTGTGACTGAAACCCGTCAATATGGCGGCGATCGGCCGCGGCCGCTCTCTGAAGAACCTCCGAATACGAGGTAAGCCCGCTGCAGCCCTCACGCCCCACCAACCCCGCGCCCGCCACCCTTGGCACTTGCCTTCCCCTGGCCCTGGGTGGGGGAAGCGAGCCGGGGCGCTGGCCGGAGCCAGGGCAGCCGCCGCTGGCCTGCGAGCGAATCCTAATTGGGGCTGTGTGTCTGTTTCGCGCAGGGCGGAATGACAGCGGCGAGGAGAACGTCCCGCTGGATCTGACCCGAGGTAACGCTGGGCGCCGCGGGCGGCGGCGAGGGCGCGTTCCTGGGGAGGAGCCGGGGCCGGGGGCCGAGAGCTGGAGGCAGGGGCGGGCCCCGCACGGGACCCGCGAGGGAGCGGGGGGCAGAGCCCGAGCCCCGCCTGCCGGCCCGCGGGAGCCCAGCCCGGGCTGCCTCGCCAGACCCATCCCCCTTCCCGGTGCCCCCTTCGCTAGCTGGAGCCCTGGTCCGGGCCTCGGGTGTGGGGGAGCATGTAGCGGAACTCTGCGAGCCAGCGACCCCTTTGGGTTCCGCGGACCCCAGGGAGCGTTTACACCTATCTCGGAGCTCGTGCACCAAACCCTGGAGCGGCCGGAGGGAGGTAGAGGTTGTTGTTTGGGTTGCCGAAGGGTGTTTGAGGGAACAGCGACCACATCCTGCCTTCCCCGTCCCCCGGAGGAGATGCTTGCTGGACCTGCTTGGTTCTTACTGACTGCGTGACTTCTCTCTGCTCACCGTCCTGTGGGGACCCGCAGCATGGATAACTCAGTAGTGAAAACTGGAGCCGTTCTTTACTGCGAAGTGTATGTTTTAAGCTGTATTTCCCTCCAGCTTCCCTTTCCTGGGCCGCCGGGTTTGTAGTTGGCAAAAGACCGCCCACTCACCCTGATGCAGGTTCATTGTTTACCTTCTGCAGTGGAGATTGGGTTTGTTTACACCTTCGGAGCAGGGTAAAACCGGGTTATATTTTTAAGGCCCTAATCCAACTACTCCTTTTTCTGTCAGTCACAGTATTGGAGTTTATTCGACAGTGTCTTGCTGAAGAATTTGTGGTTGCATACAAAATTCTTTTCTCTTCCATGATAAGCAGGATTTGGTCTACTGATTCCAACGGTCATGTTTCACACCGGCTATAGCTTGGAGGGTAATCTGGTTCATTGTACAGTGTCAGTTTCTTCTTGTGATCTGTGAAACACCTTAGGAAGTTTTCTTTAAGAAGTCGTTGTAAACATTCCATGAGATCAATTTATACCCCGTGTTGTACTCAATGCAATGACTGTTATTACAGTGTTTTCATACATGGGTTCAATTGTTGAGGCTCACCTCTGTATTGAAAGCATAATGCATTCTCTAATTTGTTTTATTTTGTATATGGTAATGTAAGCTTACTGGAATATAAACAGGCCAATTTTCATTTAGCTAAAAGAGTACATTTTTGTAACTTAATACTTTATTCTGAAAGTTTGGAGACTTAGCTTTAGCTGAACCAGATCCTTTTAAAGGCAGAAGAATTTTTAAAAATGCAGTATAGTAGTGCGTTAAGTACTGGAAATGGCAACTAAGTAGATCACTAGTATCACCAGTGCATTAATTTGGAACTTCTTTCCAGCAGATTTTGAGAATTAGTATAGAAAAATGTAAAGTTTTTGATTTTTGAGCAACAATTTGAAAACTATATAACATGTATAAAAATTATATAAAATAGATTTTGTAGTAAACTTTCTTATAAAATAGCAATAATTTCTTACAGACTTGAAAATTTAGCATTTCAGTTCTCTAACAAATATAGTGTATTAGCGATCCAATTTTTATATGCAAGCATGTGTTTCAGATGGCGACCAAAAAAAAAAAAAACCCACTTATTAAGTAAACTTGAGACTAGTTTCTTCCTTAAAAACCTGTTTGGATATGGTGTTGGAAGTAAAGTATGGTTGTACATGGAGTTGAGTTTGTTGAGTTCCTATATATATAGTGATTTCTCTGGTTAGTGTCAAAATTTTGAGTTGTGTCAAAACAAGATTGATTTGATGCTTATGGTTTATTCCTATTTTACTCAAGAATACAGATAACACCAAATGTTCATTGCTTAAAATGGCTACATTTTGTGACAGTAAACACCTGATTATGACCATAGGTGTTTCCAGGATTATATAAAGACTGCAGAAAATTCTATTTCTGCTTGTCCTAACAAAATGTACTTCAGTTTTGAACAAAATATACACAGCCAACTGAAACTGATTGCAAAAGCAGGACACAACCAAGAGTGAGAGGTTACATGAGAACTGTATTCTAAATTATAAGGAAGTTTAGAATAAGAAAGTAATGTGAGTTAGGTTCATTATAGTGACACTATTGTTTAGAGAAACTGTTATTCTGACAAACATTTCATTGTTCAAAGAAGGCTTGTGGATCTAATGTGAAAGTTCATGAGGAATTTAACTGTAGTAATCATTTAGAACTGTGAGGCAGTCTGGGTTGCAGCTGAAGGGCAGCTGTTTGTGTATTGGATTACAGTATGTAAAAATATAAAGTTTGGGTAATGAAACTTTTTGTTTGATACTAAGGTTAGTGTTTGCTCTCATTCTAATTATTTTTCTGTATTTTTTGAGAAATTAATCATGTAAATAATTCAACAGAGTTCATTATAGAGATTAGGGTCATTATAATCCCCAAAGAAGCTATCAATGTATAGTGAAAAGGGAGCTAACTATAAAGTCAAATAACTCTGGGTTGTGATCTCAGCTGTGTCTCTTAACAATAACCAAGACAGTAAACATTTTTATTCTTATTAAAAGGAAAAGTAAAAGGATTAGATTATCGAAACTATAAAACTCAATAGTACTTCTAATAAATTTTATTCCAATAATTATATTTGAATACAGATTTGTTTGTGTACTGGGAATTCACTTTGAACACTGTAAGAGGGGCTTACCCAGAAATAACACTGTGTCTATTCAAGTTAGAGTTCAGTTTGAGAGTGATTTGGGACAAGTTACTTGACCTTGCTTAACCTCCGGTTTCTTTATCTTGAAAAAACGCCATTACTTCAAAGAGTTAGTAAGAATGTTAGACGTAAATGAAGTAGTTCTTAATTAAAGTTTTCAGTGTAGGATTTTATGCTCTGTGATGTTTAATATTTGTTGCCTTCCTATATTGTAAAATCAGAATTCTTTAAATCACATTAAAATATATCAAATGTTTGTTTTGATTATTATAAGTTTATTTAACAAGGAATCATAGAATTCAAGCTTATTTTTTGAGACATTCTATTGTATTGATATAGTCATTCTATTGTTTTGAATATAACAACAGAAATCAAAACTTTTATGTTAAAAGAGACTACCAAAAAATAGAGATTGCCAATGAATGAAGTCTAAATAAAGCACATTCCTTTATATGCACTTAAGATACAGTTTGAAGTGTTATTTTACAGGACCTTAGAATTTCTCTTCCTGACTTCAGAAAATTTCTTAGTAATAATGACTAGCCTTTCAGACTTCTTGAGGCCTAGGAAAGTTCTAAGGGTTTTTGGGGGTGTGGTACTGGTGTTATTGCTGTACTTATTACAGAGTACCTCAGTGAAAAATTATTGATAGATTTAATTTTGACCCAGTTTAGGAACTCCTTGTAGTGGATTTTACAGTCAACTTTCTGGTAATTGTTGCTTTCAGTTTTGTTCAGACACCTACTCTGTTTAATTTGTAAAAAATCCCCAGTATTATTCTCTGTATATTTCATGCCAAAATATATTTTGAAACCCAAATGCTTCTGTTATCCACTTCCACAGATAGCCCCCACCTCCTGCCCCCAATTCCTTCAGTAGTACATCTTTTCCTGACATTGAACTCTCACTTGAAAAGACACAGTGTTATTCCTGGGTAAGCCCCTTTTATTATAGTGTTCAAAGTAAATTCCCAGAACATAAACACATCTGTATTCAAATATAATTATTGTAATAAAATTTATTAAAAGTACTGTTGAGTTTTATAGTTTTAACTATCTAATCCCTTTACGTTTTCCTCCACTGTGAATAAAAAAAAAAATGTTTACTGACTTGGTTGTTCAGTACCTAGAAGAACAGGAAAGTCCTTTGAAATTATGTATTTTTGGATACTTTGTTTTTTGATTTCTTGTAATTTCATTTTTTAATTGCTCACTAATAGATATTGACTGAATGCCTATTATATACCAGATGCTGAATTAAGTGTTGGAGAAATAAGAATGAGGAAAGTTTTACCCCCTTGTGAAGAGTTTATTGGAATAGACATAAACAAGTGATTGGGTTATGGAACAATATTTAGTAATCAAACTGTATAAGGAATAGAAGTAGCCCAGTAGTAGCCAGAGAGAATGATTCACAATCTGGTGGGTAAAGGATCAGAGAAATCTTGAGGAGATGACTGCATAAGAAGAGATGGACAAATTGGCTCTCTAAGCAATATACCACACCTTTGGAAAGGGAAAGTCAGTAGATAGAGAAGCTGGTTAGAGGGCTACTAATTTAATATTAAGAGATACTGGAGAACTGGACCAGACTGCTGGCTACAGAAATTAAGTAGAATATGTGTTAGAGTGGAGGAATCGACTAATTTGTTTTCTTTGGATTCCAAACTGATTTTTGTTTTCCCTCTATGCTGTGTAGTGGTTTTCTTTCTTTTCCTCCCCAGTACTGGAGATTGAATACAGGGATGCTCTGCCATTGATCTTTATCCCCAGACCTTTTTTAAATTTTGAACTAGCTTTATTAAATTTCTCAGGTGGCTGTGAACTTGCAATCTTCCTGCTCCCTCCTCATTTCTGTCTCCTGAGTAGCTGGAAATACAGGTGTATATCACCACACCTGGCTATTCTTTATTAAGAAGATAGAGGCTGTTCAGTATGAATTCCATACTCTTTTTTTCTCCTATGTTTACCTTCTCTTCTCCTAAGTCAGATAATAAAGCATGTCTATTTTTGTCCAAGAGTAATTTTATGCTCTTGATACTGTTTCCTCTAAGATTCTTTATGGAACTAAGATTTTCTTTTATTTCATTTCTTCCTTTCTGTTGGTTTGTTTTTTTTCATGTTCAGTAAGCATTTATTATATCCTTCATTGGGCATGGGCTGAGGGTGGGAAATAAGAAGCAATAAAGATTATGAAATAGTTTTTTTGTTTTGTAGACACTATAGACAGAATAGTTTATTCTTATTCCACAACTTTATATCTTAACCAGTATAATTTCTTTTTACACAGAAGTTTTATTTTTTTAAGTTCCATACTGCTTTTCTTTCCACTTTCCACATTTTTTATTGGTACATTATAGTTGTGCATAATGGGATTCGTTGTTATATATTTATACGTGTGTGTACACAGTATAATGGGAATTTGGCCATTATCACTCCCCAATACTTCTCCCCTCCTTCCCCTTTCCTCTACCGATCTCCCTTTGATTTTCATGAAATTCCTATGCCCTCACCACACCTTTCTTTCTCTTTTTCCTCTCTAGCTTATACATAGGAGAGAAAATATACAACTCTTGACCTTCTTATGTCAGCTTATTTTTACTTAATGTACTCTAGTCCATACATTTTCCTACAAATGACATAATTTCATTTTTCTTCATGGCTGAATAAAACTCCATTGTATGTATATACCACATTTTCTTTCTCTAGTTATCCATTGATAGATACCTAGGTTCCATAGTTTGACTACTGTGAATTGTGCTGCTATAAACATGGATGTGCACGTGTCACTGTAGTATGATGACTTTACTTCTTCAGGATAAATACCAAGGAGTAGGATGGCTGGATCATATAGTAGTTCCATGCCTAGTCTTTTGGCAATCATCAAGAATACAAATAATAGGCCTAGGGTTGTAGCTCAGTGGTAGAGTGCTTGCCTAGCTCATGTGATGCATGGGGTTCTATCCTCAGCACCACATAAAAAATAAATAAAATAAAGATATTGTGTCCATCTGCAATTAAAAAAGAATATTTTAAAAAGAATACAAATAATAATAAATGCTTGGGAGAGGATATGAAGAAAAAGGAACATTTTTTACTCTGTTGGGATTGTAAATAAGTACAACCACCATGGAAATCAGCATGGCCATTTGTATTTCTTCTTTTTAGAAGCATTTATTTAATTCATTTGCCCATTTATTAATTGGGCTATTGGGTTTTTTTTTGGTATAAAGTTTTTTGGATTCTTTATATATTCTAGTTATTAATCTTCTCTTAAAAGAGTATCTATCAAAGATTTTTTCACATTGTGTAGGTTCTCTCTTCACATTCCTAATGTTTCCTTTGCTGTGCAGAAGGTTTTAATTTGATGCTATCCCATTTATCAACTTCTGGCATTATTTCCTGAGCTTTAGGGATCTTACTGAGAAAGTGATTGCCTATGCCTATATGTTGGAGTGTTGACCTTGTGTTTTCTTCTAGGAGTTGCATAGTTTCTGGTCTAATTTCTAGGCCTTTGCCAATTTTCAGAAGACAGTCTTTCCTACAGATTTTAGTACAAACCACTACAGTTTCATAAGCACAGGTCCCTTCCTATACTGAAAATATTTTCTAAACTGATGCTAATAATATCTTGCAAAATTCATTGGCATTAAAATTTCTATTTCAACTGTTGGTACTACTTTGCATGAATATTTTGTGCCAGGCATTAAAATGTTATTTCACCTAATCTTCAACAACTATTTGAGGAAACTCTGATCCTTATTTTTATAAGGCTCTCAAAAGCTTATATTTTATAAGTTTCTCAAAAGCTTATATTTTGAGAATATAAGCTTTGAAATATTGAAGGATTGAAACATAGAAAGCTATAATTTAGCCAGGGTCACAAGGCTAGTTAGTGACCTCTGTGTGTCTGGTAATCATCTCAAAGTCATGATGTGTAAAACTTTGTACCCCAAAGAGTACCCATCTTTCACTTTTTAGGTACCACCAACATCTAGGTTCAAGGTAGAGACTTCTCAATCTCTTAGTTATGTTCCTCCAGTTTGCCTCTGAAATAGCATCTTACTATCTCATTTGATATCTCATTTGATCCAGCATCTTATTATCACATCTTATTATCTCATTTGAGCAACAGTAAAGTCTTATAGCTGATAGAATAGCTCTTTACTTCATCTGCTGGATTATTTCCCTGTAAATCAGATTTAATCTTTTCATTCTTTTATATTAAAAGCAAAACAATAATAAAAACTACCCATACATACATGGTACAGGTTCATTTGTGCTCCCAGAATAAAGTCCAAATTCCTTAGCTCAGCATTTGAGGCCTTTTAGGATTTATTCCTATATTATTTTCTTCTATACTACCTTAACCATATTAGTCAAATATATCTGTCTCTGGATTGTTCATGTGTATAACACTCTGCCTCCCTTCATTATACACAGTGCTTCTCAAAGGGAATAGGGGAGAGTTTGCTAGCTTTTGTTTGTTTGTTTGTTTGTTTGTTTAGTTATTGATGGACCTTTATATGTGATTCTGAGAATCAATCCCAGTGCCTCACAGATGAAGCAAGCGCTGTGCCAGTGGGCCACAACCCCAGCCCAAGTTTGCTAGTTTTTTTTAATTAATTTTTTTATTTATATATGACAGCGGAAGGTATTACAATTCTTATTACACATGTAGAGCACAATTTTTCAAATTTCTGGTTGTATACAAAGTACATTCATACCAATTCGTATCTTCATACATGTACTTTGGATAAGTTTGCTAGGTTAAGCACCAACCCGACATTCCTGATCTTTCCCCTTGGAAACTGCCCCTAGAGAATAATTGCTTTAGTCAAAGAAGACTGCTATTCCTTAAATATAACGTGCAGTTTCATATTTACGTGAATTTGCATAGGTTTTGTTTTGCATTTCCAGGACTCTTAGTGTAATTCTTTAAGGGTAAGGTCACATGTCACTTGTGGGAATGTTTCTGTGGGAATTTACTGCTTCCTCTTCTACTTTTCCATATTATTATCCTTCCAGAATAGCACTTACCATTGTTTTAGGTTTTTGTCCAATTTTTTTGCCCTTCACTAGATCTTAAGCTTCTTGAGGGCAGCAATTCTGTTTTGCTAAGTTTTAACATTACCCACTGCCCCCACTAGCCTCTATTATATAACAATCACTCAAGTTTTGGGTTTGTTTTTTGCTCCCAGTGCTGGATATTGAACCCAGGACCTTCATGGATAGATGTTCTTTGACTGAGCTACCCCCCCAGCCTCTGAAGTATTTTTTGAATGGAAACAGAGATGAGAAAAGGAATAATAAATACAGTTTTAAGTAGGAGAATAGAGTAAGAGAGCACTTATTAAAGTTTGTAGTCCTGAGGAATAATGGAAATGGATAGTTCCATACTATAGAGAAGTCATTTTGGGAGGGATGATAATGAGTCCAGTTTTGTACTTTAGGTGATTAACGTTGACAGAGATGTGTAAGAGTTAGCAGCAAATACTGGACTAGGGGCTTAGTAGTAGTTTTTCTGATTTGTGATCTGACTATCGTCTGTATATTGTGTTGTGAAATGTAAATGGAAACTTTTTTTTTTTGGTGCTGGAGTTTGACTCTAGGGCCTTATAAATGCTAAGTAGGTATTCTGCTTTTGAACTGAACCCCCCTAATTGGAGAAAGAGTTTAAAATTCCAGTGTTTAAGGATAAGATAATGAAGGTTTATGTTAGAGGTAGGTATCAACAAGAAAGAGACCAACAGAAGAAAAGAAAATGATGATGATTATAATCTCTGAAGACAAGAAAAAAACTTTTTAAGTTGAAGGGGCTAAGACTGTAGTGTTGTAGTTGGTGTCTGGAGAATTCAGTTCTATTCTTCATTAATTCTGGGCTTCAGTTTTCTCACTTCAGAATGCATACTTTTTCAAAATGCATACTTTTTCAAAATGCATACTTAAAGTACTTTTCATTTTCAATCTTTGTGATTCTCATTATAATGGGATATTGGAAGATGAAAAAGAAAGCATTTATTATTTATGGCTTTGTTAAATCAGTCTTAGAAGTATTCCTTTTCTTTTCTTTTCTTTTCTTTTCTTTTTTTTTTTTTTTTTGTAAACCCTGTATTATTGAGGAATTTGGATTTGTAGTGATTTTCTTAATGTCAACCAGTTTTTTCCCTCCCCTTCAGTACTGGGGATTGAACCCAGGGCCTCAAGCATACTAGGCAAGTGCTTTTCTACTGAGCTACACCTTTGCCCTTTTTAAAATCTTATTTTAAGATAGGGTTTTTCTAGGTTGTCCAAGTTTGATCTTGTAATCCTCCTGCCTCAGCCTCCCAAGTAGCTGGCATTATAGGTGTGTGTCACCATGCTTGGCCAACCAATATTTTTTACAGGGGAGAGTGTACCAAGAATTGAACTCAGGGGCACTCAGCCACTGAGCCACATCCTCAGCCCCATTTATGTATTTTATTTAGACACAGGATCTCACTGCCTTGCTTTTGCTGAAGCTGGTTTTGAACTCATGATCCTCCTGCCTCAGCCTCCAGAGCCTCTGGGATTACAGGTGTGTGCCATCATGCTGGCACTATATATCTTTAATGAGCATATTGAGTATATTATCACACTGGATAGTGCTGTTGTGTTATGGAAGGTATGACTCTGCTATCAAGGAGCTTTTATTGTAGTTGTGATATACCCCTATCAATGCACAGTGTAGGACAGTAGTATTTGAAGTATCTTGACAATTATCTCTCTAAAGGTGTCAAAGAGCTTGGAGAATTCAGGGAAGAAAAAAACGGGAGATAGGTCAACAATGGACCAAGAGGGAAAACCTCATAAAAATGATGAAATAAGGACACCTGTAACACCTTTGCATAGAAAGGTAACATTTAAATAGGTAGAGCTCTAGGTTGGGGTTTTAAAAATCACATGTTAACTTTGAAAACAAAATTTCCTGGCATATTATTGAGTATATCTTGATAATGTTGAGAAACGTTGGTAGTAAGTTTTTTCCTTTTATCTCTTAACTATTAAAGATTGATATTTTAAATTTAAGCTTTTCTGACCTTTGAAGATAGTTGCTGGACTGGATTGAGAAATGCTTATATTTCAAACCATAGAATAAATTATTTTTTATTCTATAATTTTGTAGTACATATCTTTCCCCTTCATTAATATTGCTAATATAGGGCGTTATTCATGTTCAAGAGGCTCTATAAATTTATCAAACTTCTTTCTAAATGTATGGTCTGTAAATAGAGACTATAATGGGATGGGTAGTGTTTTTGTTATTTTCTACACTAAAATGACTTATTTTCTGATCTCAAAATTTAAATGTGGCCACACAGTGAGATAGAATATTTGAAATGAAGATCATAAAAAATGGAGAATATTTCATTGCCAAATCCAGACACCCTACCAAGCCCTCTAGTGATTTGAGTAAATGATAAGTAATGTTTGGGGTAATTATTTCTATATTAGGAAAACAAAAAATACTTGAATTGCCACTTGCAGGAGTTTTAATAATCTTGCTCTGAATCTAGTATAATTTCACAAGTTTCTCATAATGAAGAAGGTGAAGAGAAACAGAAACTGTAAACAAAGAAGATTGCCAAGTAATTTATGTACTAAGAAGAAACAGCTTGCCAGATAATAAGTATATTTAACTGTTTTAGATGTGTGCACATACATATTTTTATCAGTAGTTTCATATTTCTGGAAATCACATCTTAAAATGGTAGTGCTAATTATTTCCATGCTCATCCCTCATATACTAAAACTTTTTGATTGCCCTGTTTTTTTCCCACTCATAATTCTATAATGCACTCCCTAATACTCACCACACTACTGTTTACCACCTCCCTCCCCATGGGGGAGAGAAAGCAAAAAAGAGAGAGGAAAAGTAGGAAGGAAGAGAAAGAGAAAGAAGGGAGAGTGAGAAGAACTTAGAGAGTTAGAGGTGGATGGAGGGGCTGGAGGGGAAAGGAGGGAGAAAAGAAGAAAACAGAGAAGGTAAAACGCTTTAAGAATAGTTTTACAGGGAGAAAGACTGTAAAAATGTGGTTGGAAACACATTTTCAGATGCTGTGAAATCTTAACATTAGCCTCTATGGTATTTTTTGTGTTTGTCACCAAATGAGAAGTGGAATGTTGTGGAACTTTAAGTTATAGATAAGAAGTTTGTAATCATATCCATCTCATATTATAGTTGTATAAAATAATGATGGTGGGATGTTTGAGTACTATTTCCTTCCGTATTTAGAATCACGTGATTTTATTACCTATACTACAGTTTCTAGTGTTATTTTTAATAACATAACTTGGTGTAATGCAAATCACATTAATTCTTATGTAATATAAGATTTCATATGTCCTATAATTATTACATAAAAATTTATAGCTATTTTTAATGAATTTCAGATTACAATACCATTAAAAGTTTACATCACTTCAGATGCTTTAAAAAGAACTCTAACATTGTCTTTTTCCTTTTTCATAGCAGAATTCAGTAAATATACAAATTCTCTTATTTTCCATAGCAAAATGGAAAAAGTTATTTTAAAAAATATTGGTAGTTTTTCAAAGAGAAATAAAAAGGAGATGAATAAGAGATTGGGGTAAACTGAGCTGTTGCCTGTGTTATTGTTTCTTCTAATAGTTATTTTTTTATTAGACTTGACTTTTTAGTCCTACAAAGCATTTTTCACAAATATCAGTAATTGTTTCTATATTGTAAGAGTTCTACAGAGAAATAATGTGATTTAAAAAAAAATCTGCTGTTTTTATTTATTTACTAATTTTATTTTTTTGAGGTTCTAAGGATTGAATCCAGGGTCACTTTACCATTGCGCCCTTAGTCCTTTTTATATTTTAGTTGGAGACAGTGTCTCACAAAGTTGCTTAGAGCCTCTCAAAAATTACTGAGGCTAGCCTTGAAGTTGTGATCCCTCTTACCTTAGCCACCTGAGTCGCTCGAATTACCAGCATGAGTCGCTGGAATTACCAGCATGAGTCGCTGGAATTACCAGCACGTACCACCATGCCTGGCTGTATCTTTAAACATTCTCCAGGCTAGTCACTAAATATTTATTGAATACTGGGTATGTATCTGGCATTGTTCAAGTTGCTAAATGTTGAAGACATGGTCTTTTATTATGAGAAAAAGCAGCAGTGGACCATATTGTGTGCTGGGAACTCTGTTAAAAAGCATTACTTAAATTATCTGATTTAATCTTTCTGCTTATCTAGAAGATATGTATTAACATATCCGTGTAATTGATGAAGAAAATGGGGCAATGCCTAACTTTTAATACCTATATTCCTTACTCCAAAGGAAATATAGGATTAAAGTAGAGAAAGGTGACATTCAGATGCCTTTTATTGTTTTTGATGCTAAAACCAATGTACTTAACCCTTTAAGGTCTTTCTCCAAACAGAAGATAAATCACACTACTGGAAGAATATAATTTCAAACTCTGAGGAAGCAAATTATTAAGTGAACTCAAAAGTGTACATTTTAACTATTTTGGATGAAATTATTTCTAGACTTATTGCATATTTCCCTCTTAAAAGAAATATACCAGCTCTATTTTAACTTTTCCTCTTCTGCTTAGGTCAATATTGTAAATATCAATTTTTGTGTTTGGGAGTGGGGGGAGGCTAACATATTACTATCCTCTGTAACATACAGTTAATTTTTTGATTTTTATGTGCTGCTGCATTGCTTTCGACAGTCACTCTGTTATAACTATTGTTTCTATGTTTAGACAGATTAACGGAAGAAAAGGCGTACAAATTTAATACATGTACAGGGGCATCAAAAGACAGTGATTACCCAATGAGATATAGAAGCTTATATACTTCTTGGAAGAGAGAAGTGGGGGATGTAAACAGTTTTAGAGGAAGAGTAAATAATTTTTAGGGGAGCTGAATGGGCCTAAAAGAATAGACACTAGCCTGGGACATAGTTTGGGCTTTCGGTGTGGTGTCAGTGGTATTCTTCCTTCCTGCCTTATAATATATATATATATATATATCAGTCCTGTGCATCCCCGTCTTCTTGATGAGATCTGAAGGAGGAATTTTCAGCATTTGCATATATTCTGGAAAATCAGTCTTTAAGGTAAGAGAATTTCAGAGAAAGTTCTTCCTTGTATTTGCTACTCTCCAGATCCTTTCATCTCCATTGGAGATAAGATTTAGGAGTGAAAGATGTTTGTAAAATAGATATATTTTAGTTTTGACACATAGCTATGAATAAATAGATACTAGGGTTCTTATTTGTATTGTCAGTAAAAGCAAGAGATGAGAGAAAAGAGAGATTAATGTGCCTGGGAAAAAATAATAGGAACTGGGGCATTGTATAAGTTTTGAATGGGTAGAAATAATCAAGAGGAACTAGGGCATGAATAAAGACATGAATCATTTATTGAGAGAAGAACAATAAAGATACAGAATTTTAGTATTTATTGGATTTATAGGATAGGGCTATTATTGAAACCGAAGAATAAATGTTATATTAAAATTTTTGTTGAAAAATAACTTGCCCCAAAGTGTTCGTCCTAGGAACAGTTCTGTGAACTTTGGCAAATTGAACACATGAATAATCCGAATTCATATCAAGAAACATAATACTGCAATACCGTAGAAATTTCTATTCTGTGTCTCCTCCTAGTCACTGTTTTCTCCTACCAAGGAAGACACTATCCTGACTTTAACGTGGAAGACTAGCCTATTTTTGAACTTCATGTTTATACTCATATAATGTACACTCCTGTGTGTCTGGTTTCATTCACCCAGTGTTATTTTGTATATATAATTAAAGTTAATCCTAGTCTTTTTATGTGTCAGGGATGGCATGATGTGGATGGATTTTTTTTTTTTTTTCCTTTTGGCTAGGCCAGTGGATAAATTTTTTGGGAAAAAAAAGTGTTCTCTGTTTATCTTTTGCCTCTTCTGCCTGGGCTTTTGATTAAATAGGTTTTAGCTAGTTAACACATCTTGATAGGTGAGGGTTTCCATCCCTTACCCCCTCCCCAAATGACTGCTTAAAGAAAAGTACAGGATCAGATTATCTAGAAAGCAGAAAAAATTAGAATTCTAATCCAGTAAGTTTTGTGATATCCCGATTAAATTATTGGTAGAATGATTACCAAAGTTGATTTAGTATTTAGAAAAAGGAAATATAATAAACATTATTTGGTCCTGAGTTCAATAGTACGCTCATGTGGATATATCAGTATGTGTTAATGTGGTAGTTTAATAACATATAATTGTAATTGTAAAATAAAGATGCTTCTCCTTGAAAGCACATACATACATATGGTTAAATGTCTTATATGATTCATTTTTTTAAACATTTATTTTTTAGTTGTAGGTGGACACAGTACTTTTATTTTCTAATTGTTATGTGGTGCTGAGTATCAAACCCAGTTCCTGATGTGTGCTAGGCAAGCGCTCTACCTCTGAGTCACAACCCCAGCCCTGATTCTCTTTTTTAAGAACTCAAAAAGAACCATTTTAACTGTCTAATCTCACATCATGAGGAAATCATAATGTCACTGATTTTTCCAGTAGACCTTTATGAGACTGAGTGTCTCAAATCTTGTTGATAGTTATAAACTCTCTGTGAGATTGTTTCTTTTTTTTGATCTTGTTTCTCTCAGTTTCGCTCACTGGTTTCTGTTTCTCTTTTGCTCTTTTCTAATTTTCTGGTGATTCTAACAGAAAATGCTATAGAGATGAATTGTTTTCTTTTGCTATGTTTGATATTCCTAATATAAAATAAATTTCAGTTGTTTATATAATAAATCCTTTATTGTTTTTTTCTTTTTTTCCTGGAAAGTTGGTGATGTGAGAGTTGGCAATAAAAGATTCCACTGCCTATCCCTTGGTAGGCCTGTCTCCAAGAATTAGAATTGAGTATTTAATAGGAAATTGAATGAATTGAAAACAATTCAGCAACACATTTAGCATAGACTTCTAGAATAAAGAAAAATTTACTTATTTCATTGTGCAAAAGCAATAGAGTAAATGTGAAAAATGAAACAAATAGCTATATTGCAGGTAAAAGTTTCTGATGGAGTACATTTTCTAAATGCTGATAATTACGACACAAGTATTAATTTTAAGTATTTAAAATGTTTGAAATTTTTATGCATACACTTTTTAGAAGTATGGAAAATGATGGAGTTCAGAATTTCTTGAAAAGGGGAACATTTTATAACCTTGAAAGATCCTTGCTGTTTCTGGTCTGGACTAGTTCATTGAGCAGATTTATTAAATAGACTATGGATTATTAGCTATCAAGACAATAATTGCTCTTGGTGATAAATGCTAAGTGACTGTTTCTATTAAGAATGACACAGTTCAGTAAATATTTTTAACCAGGATTATATTATTTTGAGATTATATTACTACTTTTGTATATATTAGAACATTATTTTTTTCCCCAAACAGTTTTAAGTGACTTCGTAAAAGAGAGCCAACTGTCACCACAGGCATAACTTGGTTTAAAATGATATTTTGAAAACAACACATTAACAAAATATGGAATATTTATCAATTGATTTTTTTAGCAGATATTCCTTAAATTACATGCTTATACTTCTAAGCAAATATTGTTTACAACATTTTAAAAAGTCTTCTGAAGATTACTAATACTTATTTTTATTTAAATTACTGGTTGGATTGTTCTTTGAAGATGAAGTTTAGAGAATGGTTAAATATAAATTGGGCTCAAATCTGGGAAATCACTAATTTACTAATTTACTCATTAATTTAAAAAGAATACATGGATCACCTATTCTGTTCTTAGCAGTGTATAAAATATTGGAATGTTGTGTGTGCAAGACCAATAATTTTTATTTTAAGCAAACTACCACTCTATGTAATAACTTTCATTGTGGCCCAGTCACTGGCTTCCTCTACAACTGTTTTCATTTCTTGACTCTTTCCTTTCTTACTGTTTGGAGAAATAACTTCCATGCTGATTATTCCTAATCATATTTTCTTTGCAGAGTCTTTTTACCTCTGTTATAGTCTATCTGGAATATTCTTCCTGGAGTATTTGTATGATTCTTTTTCCCTCATTTCATTTAACTTTGTTCAAATGTCATCTTATAAAGTGAACTTTCTCCAGTCATTCTGTTCAAAGGAGTCCCCATCTCCATCACTTTCCATTCTTTTATATTGCTGTCTTTGATTTTTTTTGATGGTATTGGAGATTGAACCCAGGGCCGTGCACATATAGGCAAATGCTCTCCCAACTGGGCTATACACACAACCCTTATATTGCTGTTTGTTTCACAGCCCTTGTTGTTACATTATAGTATATAGTTATTGTCTCCCTAGAGGTTTTGTGAACGTAAATACTTTGTTTTGTTCATTATTCTGTCAGTGGCTAGAATAGCTCTGGCATACTGTATGTGCTGAATAAATGTTTTTTGACGGAATAGACTATCAAATTCGCATTTAGCTTGAGAGCTTCCGACCAATTTTGCATTGCTATTCAACATTTTAAGGATGTAGGTAAGTATATCAAACTTAATGTTTCAAACTTTCTAATTATCTTATTCTAAAAACCTTTCCCTATTTCCCATCTAGGTTAAGAACAATTCTTTAATTAGGTCAAATCAGACACCCATGAGACATCTTAACCTCTTTCGTTGTCCTTATTCCACACGTCAAATTTGCAACCAGATGGTAATGATTTTATCTTTGAAATTCTTGTAAAAATCTGCTTTTCCACTTCCATTGGCATACCTTTGTCCAGGCCCTCATTACTTTGCTGAATGATTGCATGGCCTTCATAACTACTCTCCCTGTTCGAGTTCTGTCCTTTCCCATTCTACTCTTTCTTCTGTACCCAATAGGTTTCCAAAAGATCAATCAATCATACCTTTTCCAGCTGGGTTGAACATCTTCTTTTGGAACATTATATGTTACCTTTTTTATAATATGCTGTAATTTGTTGACATGTCTGCCTTTCTCAATCATAGTTGACAGATATTGAGCTCTGATAGTTTTATGTACTGATGATTCTGTGGTGGAAAAGATTGTATCTTTGCTCTTGAGAAGCTTATATTCTAGTAGGAGAACAGAGACTGTAACGTGAACACAGAATTTAGGTACTAATAATAGATATACTAAATATAAAATTGGGTACGGTGAAGGAGAATTTACTGATGGTTGTGTATGGGGGTTTCAGAGAAAACTTCTTTGAGGCTTAGTATTTAGTTGATACTGAACTAATGGGGAGGATTATGTGAAGATAATGGGGGACAAGTCTTCCAAGTCGAAGGAATAGCTAGTACAAATGCTTAGACATAGGACAGAATCAGTAAGGCTGGTACATGATAAATCAGAGGGAGAATGGTAAGAATATGAGATTATAAGAGAGGTAGACAAGTAATAGTTTGTAGAAAATGGTACAATTGTAGAGGGAAGTCATATGATCTGATTGAGCAAGATTGATCTGTGGAGAATACACTATAGCCCTTGGAGCAGGCTCTGCATGGCATGCGTTACTAAATGAATATTAATTGAATGGATAAATTAGTGAATTAATCCTTTCATTTTGGTCACAAGACAGGAAGAATTACTCATTTTGAATCATTTGAGACTTAAGTCTTGTCTTTCAAGACGAGAAAGCAGCAAAATCAACATTCTAAAAATGATAGTTGTACTAATATTTCAATTTTAAGCTGTGTCTGTAACCTTATTACATTAGTATTTTTTGAATTATCAAAGAATGCCTGAACTGTCATTAATTTTAATGAAAATTCTTTTTCACTATGGATGGAAATGCTCCATTTGTTCATTCAGTTAATTAATGAGTACGTACTGTATTCTTCTAGGTCTTCTTAAATTTCAAGGTTATAATTACAAGATAAGCTTATTCTTATAGAAGCTTCATTTAGTTGTATGTCATTGAAAAATGTATTATGAATGGATAGTTAAGCTACACTGACATATCAAGAGGCTCAGGAAGTTGTTAGCGTTATATAATCTAGAGAAAAAAAGTGATTCTGTTTATTTAATCTACTTTGCTGCTGCTGCTGCTATGTGCTTTCATTTAGATGTTGAAACCAGCTTTGGGAATATGGTAAACAAGGGAAAATAGAAGAATAGGGTAAGTTAGTGTTGCCATTATTCTTTTTAGTTTTATTTTGAAAGAAAGCCCAGAACAAATCTTTCTTTTCATTCAGTTGTAGCTGCCACTGTCCTTCCTCTTATTCAGCACCAGGATGTGTTAAGCATGAGTGCTTTGGAAATAGTATTTTTCTTGGAATTTAAGCAGAATGGCTTGTAAGTAAAGTTTTGGGGCAAATCCTTTACTTTCATTCCACAACATTTATTTATATACCATTTTGTATTTCTTCATAAAAGCAGTGTATAAGAAATGCTGCTGACCCATACTTTTGTTACTTGGAATTATTAGATATTTATTAAAATATTTAATTCAAATTTTCAAGCTAGAATTAGAGAAAGTAGTATAATGAGTTCTCATGTATCCTTTACTTCAGCTAATATAAACATATGTGGCAGCTTTATTTCATCTATATATCCTCCCTCTCCCTTCATCAATAATTTTAAAGCAGATCTCAGACATTTATTTATTTGTTTTAAAATATTTTTCATAACTATTTATGTATGTATTTGGTGCCGAGGATCAAACCCAGTACCCCAGCCCCTCAGTCATTTAACATTTCACTGCAAATACATTGGTATCTATCTGTAAGGGATAAGGACTTTTAAAATATATAACAGTAATGCCATTAACACAACTAAGTAAATTAATAGTAAATTCTTTATGTTACCTAATATATAGTCACTTTTCAAATTTTCCTGATTTTCTTACTGATATTTTGAGTTATGATTTGTACAAAATCATATATATTTTTATATTTTATGAATATATTTTTACACATATATATATATATATATATATATAGTCTGTCTCAAATTTCTTTTCTCTTAGGTAATCTGTTTTCTTTGTCCATGTTAACATTTTTTTATGCTTTAGTCTTAAATATTTTGAATAAAATGTGTTATGATGGTTATTTGTCTTGCTTTGGGATTAATTGGGCATCCTGATTCTATTTTAAGTCTTTGAATTATTCCAGAAAATTCTCAACACTTGTCTTTTTAAGTATTGTGTCTCCCCCAATTTCTCTTGTTATTCCTGTAGGAATTCTTATTAAATGTATGTTGGACATTCTCATCTATTCTTGCATTTTAAACTCTTTCATGTATTGTCTGTCTGTCTGTCTGTCTCTCTCTCTCTCTCTCTCTGTTTCTCTTTTCTGGAAGGCTACATTCTGTAGAATATCTTTATGTGTATCTTTCAGTTCATCTCATCAATTCTTCCTTTAATTGTGTTTATTCTTTTTTATGCCCCTTTATTGAGTTATTTTAATTATATCATTTTTATTTTGCGAAGTTATCATTAGATCCTTTGAAAATCTTTATTTTTTTCATGTTCTCTCAAATCTTATCCTTTCAGTTATTTTTCTTTTAAACCAGGTTTGCAAATTACTACTTAGAGATCTGAGTCACTGCATTTTTAGATAATGTTTTATTGAGACATGGTTATGCTTATTTGTTTAAGTATTGTCTGTGGCTGCTTTAGTGTTACAGTTGTGGAGCTAAGTGTTGAATTAGGGATTGTGCAGCCTCCAGAGCTTAAAATGTTTACTCTGTGATCCTTTAATAGAACAAGTTTGCTAACTCCCCTGCTTGATTTAGATGTATACAAACATAATTATTATTTCATTGTTTATATGACAGTTCTAATACTTAAAGTCTTTTTATATTTTTTATTGTTTCTGCTTATAATGACTTATTTTATGGTTTCCTTGTGTGTTTTCTATTTTGGTTTTGCACTTGTGTTTGTAAGGTTACTTAGGGTTAAGGTGGTTACCTGGTTGGGTGGGTGGTTTGTAGTGGGTGGTTGTTGGTTGAAATTGCTTCTGTCAGCTGCTT
Source organism: Spermophilus citellus (assembly GCF_964194105.1). NCBI lineage: Eukaryota > Metazoa > Chordata > Mammalia > Rodentia > Sciuridae > Spermophilus > Spermophilus citellus. The sequence goes on along the minus strand of NC_138182.1, from coordinate 270,606,087 downwards.
GGGAGCGGTGTAGAACAGGAACTACTTTAAATTAAAATTCTTGCCCCCCCCCCCTCTTTTTTTTCTTTTGGTCAGGGCCTGGGGATCAAACCCAGGGCCTTTTGCTTGGTAGGCAAGAACTCTTAACACAGAGCTACCCCCAGGCTGGCTGGCTGGCTGGCTGGCTGGCTATCTATCTATCTATATTTACTATATAAGAGTGCATTCATGTTCCAAAACCACATGCATTGGCTTCAGAATCTTAGGGAAGGCTCTTCTTGTTTGTTTTGTTAACCCAAATTACCCCATATTACTTTACTGTCTGCTTCTGGTAGATGAGTATTCTTCTAATTCATCTTTTTTCTTAGGATATAGTCTTTCCTAAAGTCTTCACCTTAAGTACAATGGATTTCTTTTTTCAGTGGATTTTTTCTTATAGTGTCCCAAGGGTTAGCTCAGTCCTGTATTGCATTTAAGCTCTGGAAATAGAATTCTGTGTGGGCCTTCAGAATAGAGCTTCTGAAACTTCATTGTTGTTTTGGAGGTCCTCAAGACCAATCCCATGTTTGAGGATTCTCTAAGAAAGCAAATCCAGCAAAGAGAAAATATGCATGTGACAAAGTCTTGGGGAAACCAGGCACATGTTCCTAGTGGAGTTATACATGGTTTCATTCCTTCCAGCAGTGAGTTATTACAGCAGGTGAAATGTTTGTTGTCCACCAGAGAATCTGAGAGAGTTGGTGGCAGAATTTTTATTGAAGACTTTCCAAGTAAGCAACCTCTGCTTGGTAGGCAGCAAAATTCCAAACTCACAGAAGGAAAGCAAGCATTCAACATAAATTGTATTATTTGTATATTAACTATTTAGGCCCAGGATCCCCTCTTATCTATGGAACTTCTCCTACTTTGAATTTCCTTAAGACAGCAAGGGTCAACCTTATAGCCAGGCCTTCTTAAGGATAAACACTTATGCCTGCTGAGTTTACTTTTTTCTGTATAAATGAATCACCTAGATTTTGGTAATAGTCAGGTTGAGTAGGTATGGTTAGGGCCCAAGAGCCTGCATTTGTAATATGTTCTTAAGTGGTGTCCATGTTGGTTGTCCACAAATATTCTTTGGTAACCAGGTAGGTGTGCTGAGGGCCAGAAGACCTTTCCATTGTACTTTTACCCTAAATAGTCAGAGTTTTAAATTTTGAATTGGATAGAAAAATTCTTTATTAAGGTTAAGTTCTTTGTGCTAATAAATAGTGTCATATGGTTAATTTCTTATTGAACTTTTTCAACTTAAATAAGGAGATCTAAACTTAAACTTCAATATTGTACACGTTTTTGTTTTTAAGAGAATGGAAAGAGTTAACAGATTGAGTGACTTTATAGAACAGAGCTTGATACATTTCAAAGTTTTTATGTATTTTGTGTGAATATAAAACATTAATTTATTCAGTAAATACTTTTTGCACGGTTAGTGTTTACTAATAATTGCTTCTTAAGTAATAGTTTTGTTTCTGTGATGCTGGGGATCAAACCCAGGGACTTAGGCATGCTTACACAAATGGTCTACCACTGAGCCACATTGCCAGCCTAGTTTGTTTTGTTTTTAAGATGAGATTGTTGCCTATGTTGCCTAGGCTGGTCTCAAACTGTTGGGTTCAAGATTTCCTGTGTCTTGGTCTCTTGAGTATCTAAGACAATAGGCAGGCATGAACCACACTCTGCTGTTTAGGTATTAGTAGGACACCGAAGTGGTAAACTAGATTTTTAATGTAACAAGATAAATGTTGTAGTCAGGGTTTTCTAAAGAAACAGAAATAACAGGGTGGTGTGTGTGTGTGTGTGTGTGTGTGTGTGTGTGTGTGTGTGTTTATAAAAAGGGAATTTATTAGATTGGCTTACACAACCAGAAGCTGGATAGTCCCACAGTGGCCATTGGAGGTTAGAGAGCTGGAGAAACCAGCTCAGTCCAAGAAACTAGAGCCTCAGCAAGAAGGATCAATGATGTCACCCCAGTCCTGATGGAAGGCTTGGTAACCTCCTGGAGAGTCACTGGTCAGTTTGCGTTAGAAAAGTGAAGGAGCTAGCATCTGATATCCTCTTGCAATCACAGTACCATCTGCTTGCTGCTGCTTCCTTATTCTTCCAACTTTGTTCTCTCATTCAAGCCCCCAGTCTGGTGCACTGTGCTTTTAGGATGGGTTTCCACTTCTGTTTGCTGTCTCACATGCCAGTCATTCCTAGAAACACCCTTATTGAGATACCTATGTATCTCTTAATCCACTCAAGTGGTTAATTCAGATTAACCATCACAAATGTCCAACAATCATAAATGAGTGCATAATTACAAACTGGTATGATTTGGAGTCATACTGCTCAGATAAAAATCTCATTGTTACTCCTGATATTTGTATGACTTTAGGCAGTGAACTAATGTGACTAAACTTCATTCTCAAGGTGGGAACAATATTAATCGTTCTTAATTTTACAGTGGATAATCAGGTTTAAAGAGGTTATTTATATAAAAATACTAGCGCAATATCGTAGGGTTTCTATTTGTATTAGTAATTACAATTTTTGTATCAGTGGGTTTTGTTTGTTTGCATTGTAACATTTGAAGATGATGTGGAATGATATTTCTTAGAATAGGTTCTCACTTCTTCTAGAGTTCAGCTCAAATGATCCAAAGGGATATCACAATATAGTTGCATGACATTTTGGTAGTCTTTTAAACATGTTTCAAATTTGAGTATGCACAAGAATCACTGGGGTGCTTCCTTTAAATACACATTACTAGACCATTTTCTAGGATACTTAACTCAGATTGATATTTTTTGTCATAATCTATATATTTTTAAGAACATAAGCTTGAAAACTGATGGTATGTATGTTTTGATGCATAATCAAAATAACTATTTTGTCCCATCATTTTAACATACAACAAGGTTTTGTTATTTGTTTTTGTTGTGTATGCAAGGTTTTGTTATTTGTTTTGGATGTGTATGCTTACTACTAAAGTAGGAATTTCCTTAAAATCTATATGTACCTGGTCTGTGATTTTCTGACAGTACACAGAATCATTTTACCCAATCCAGAAATTTTGGATTTATTCTTGATTCTACTGTTTTTTTAAATCCATTTTCCAATCCATTATTGATGAAGTTTCTTGCTTTAGAGATTTTTATAGCTTTTATTTAAACTTGCCTTTCTCTTTTCCCATTCTTCTTTCTTGAAAGTTGTTTATAAAAGACAGAATTGCTTTTGTTATTCATATGTATAAATTTCTTCCTTAATAATTACACATTGCCCGAAGATGGTGAAGTTTCTGAGCATATTTTAGAAGGTCCTTAGCATATGGCTTTGTTTTTCCGTTTTGAGGAAATATAGAATTTCTTGCTGTTCATTGAGTTGAGAAGAGTACCATGTTTTTTCTTATATCCATGTCAATGTGTGTACTACTCCTCACATTTTATATGCCACAAGACTTATTTGTCAAGAATAACATCCAGCACTAAGTATGTCCAAATAATGTTTTTTCTCAACTATTTTTTTCAATCTTTCTTTTAAACTATTGTTTATTGAGAACCCACCATGTGCCTGGCATTGTGCCAGAGGTTCTGGATGTATCTGTGAACAGACAGATTTCCTGTCATCACTTGTCTTATAGTCTGGTAAGGCATCATCAATATGCTATTTTTATTTTGTTACTTTATATTAGTATTATTACTATAGTAATATTATATTGTTATTATATATTGTTTATGTCCCTCATATTTCCCCAATTAATGTTGATATCCAGGGCTGAGACCATCTCCTATATTTAATATTGTTCCTCACCTAACAGAATAGTATATTGCACATGATGAGTCCTAAAATGTATGACTCAGTAAAACAGGAATCAAATATACATGTAGGTATGCAAATCTATTTCTAGGGTTAGTATGATAGATAATAACTGTCCTTTATAGAGTATATTTATTTAAAAAAATTACATAAGTGGCTGTGTGTAACTCATACTAGAGCACATTTCTAGCATCTGTGAATACCTGGGTTTAATCCCCAGTACTACCACTCCCTCAAAAGAATTGGATGAGTAATAAAATTGGCAGGAAAAAAAAAAGACCCTTGTTTTTTCCTGTATTGATAATGTGACTGTAACAATTTTCTTTATAAACTTGGGGAAGGAATAGTCCATCATTTAAAGTTTAATTTTAAGTTATTTGTATTAGTTTAATTTATAATATGTTCAAAATAGTTGAATTAATTAAAATATATAGTCTCTTATTAAGATTATATATTCATACAGCTTTTAGTAGGTGTTCTGTTAAAATGAATCATTAATTTTAGCTCACTTTCTTAATTTTTAGTATTCTATATCTAGATTATTCTTTGACAGCTAACAATCTGTAATAACATGCTCATAAAAAACAATTAAAGATGTGTTTTTTTGTTGATAGAATTTAAAACAGTTATAATAGTGAGCTTTGAGATATTGTTTAATTTATCCAAAGGTACAAATGATAAACTTTCAACAGGTTCTTTTTTTATTCCATTGATACATATGCTTTCCCCCTTAAAATCATTCGAAATGAGCAATCCTTTGAAATCATAGAAAGGAAAATATATTCTCATGTAAACAGAAAGAGAAAAATGTAAAATACATACTCCAAAATTGATTGGGAGGAAAAGAGGTTTGAACCTGTGGGTCACTTGGATGACAATCTTATTGTTACAGATCCTGAGAAGTTGCCACTCCTCTTCCTACTACTGCAGTGGTATAATAGATGCAGATTCAAACCCTGATAAATCAGATGTATGTACCATATCATAAGTGCTATATAGTAGTATGAAGTATGTGTAATGGGAACTTGTAGATCAGAGCACATCTAGTTTGAGCACTTATAAAATCCTTCTAAGGATTTTTGCCCAAGTTGGGTAGATAAACAAAGGCTATGCTAGGTTAAAGGGATCAAGTTCATCTTGCTGCTCTTTTTGCCCTGCCTATATCTAAATCATTTCCTTATTCTAAAACAGCCCTCTGAAAACATCATTTCTTCTTTGATGCCCTTCTTTTCCTATCAAAATCTGTTTCTGACCTATATTATTATCCTCTTTTAAAGATCTTCTTTTAACATTTCCTGCAAGGCCAGTCTACTGGCAACAACTTCAGTTTTTGCTGATGTATGTCTTTATTTCTGCTTTATTGTTGAAGGATAATTTTACAGGGTAAAGAATTCTGGGTCAGCTCTCCCTCTCCTTGGTCTATACCCAAAGGACTTAAAAACAGCACACTACAGGGACACAGCCACATCAGTGTTTATAGCAGCACAGTTCACAATAGCTAAACTGTGGAACCAACCTAGATGCCCTTCAATGGATGAATGGATAAAAAAATGTGGCATATATACACAATGGAATATTACTCAGCAATAAAAGAGAATAAAATCATGGCATTTGCAGGTAAATGGATGGAGTTAGAGAAGGTAATGTTAAGTGAAGTTAGCCAATCCCAAAAAACCAAATGCTGAATGTTTTCTTTGATATAAAGAGGCTGATTCATAGTGGGATAGGGAGAGGGAGCATGGGAGGAATAGATGAACTCCAGATAGGCCAGAGGAGTGGGAGGAGAAGGGAGGAGGCATGGGGTAATTGATGATGGTGGAATGTGATGATCATTATTATCCAAAGTACTTGTATGAAGACACGAGTTGGTGTGAATATACCATGTATAAAACCAGAGATATGAAAAATTGTGCTCTATATATGTAATAAGAATTGTAATGCATTCTGTTGTCATATATAAATTAAAAGTTTACATAAATTAAAAAAAAAGAATTCTGGGTCAGCAGTTTTTCCTCTTAACACTTTTAAATATTCACTGCATTTTCTTCCTGTTTGCATGCTTTTTTTAGGATAAGAAAGATGTAATTCTTGCCCCTTTTTTCCTCTAGATAACGTGTTCTTTCCTCTGACTACTTTTTGGATTTTTTTCCTCTCACCTTGAATTTACTGTGTTTTGGCAATTATACAACTAGGTGTAGTGTTTTGGGCATTTGTTCACTTGGTGTTCCCTGAGCTGGATCCATGGTTTATGCTTGACATTAATTTTAAGGAAATTGTTAGCCATTGCTGTTTCAAGTGTTGCTTTTGTTCCTTTCTTTTCCTGGTGTAGTAATTAGATATATGTTACACTTTTTGTTTTGTTTTGTGAACCTGGGGATTGAGCCTAGGAGTGCTTTCTACCACTGAGTTACATCCCCAGCCCTTTTTAGATTTTTTCTTTTGAGACAGAGTTTTGCTAAGTTAATAATTCTGGTCTTGCAATTTTTTCTGCCCCAACCTACCAAGTAGCTGAGATTACAGGTATGCCCCACCATGCTAAGTTTATTATACTTTATGTGATTGTCACATCGACTTTGGATATTCTTTTCTGCTTCAGTCAGTCTTTGTTCTCTCTGCCTTTCAATTTGGGAGCAGCTGTGTCTAGCCTACTAATAAGTCTATCAAAGACATTATTATGTTACAGTATTTTTGGTTTATTTATTTTTATTTGTTTTGTGGGGATACTAGGATTGAACTTAGGGGCACTTGACCACTGGGCCACATCAGTTCTATTTTGTATTTTATTTAGAGACAGGGTCTCACTGAGTTGCTTAGTGCCTTGCTTTTGCAGAGGCTGACTTTGAACTCGCCATCCTCCTGCCTCAGCTTCCTGAGCTGCTGGGATTACAGGCATGAGCCACCACACCTGTCTATGTTACACTACTTTTGATCTGTAATATTTCTTTTTCTTTGTGGATGTATTGGGGATTGAACTCGGGCCCATACATTCTAGGCAGGCACTCTGCCACTGAGCTCTGCATAGCCCTCTAGCATTTCTTTTTAGTGAATTCTTAGAATTTTCATCTCTTGGCTTACATTGTCCATCTGTACTTGCATGCTACATGCCTTTTCCATTAGTGCCCTTAATATATTAATCATAGTTGTTTTACATTCCCAGTTTGATATTTCCAGCAGTTTTGCCTGTCTGGTTCTGCTGTTTGTTTTCTTACATGCTCTTTTCAAACCATGTGTTTTTTTTTTCTTTTTAGTATGCCTTGAATTTATTTATTTCTTCCTCCCTTTCACCTCCTCTCCCCCATCTCTTTCTTGAACTTGGGGCCTTGTGCATCACAGGCAAGTGCTCTACCACTGAGCTGTATCTCCAGCCCTTTTTAAAAAATTTATTGTAATTTGAGACAGGCTCCCTCTAAGTTGCCAATGCTGACTACAAACTCTTCTCTTGATTAGCCTCTTAAGCAGCTGAGATTACAGGTGTGCCCTATTAGGCCTAAGGGTTTCTGTTTGTTTGCTTGTTTTTTGACACATAGGCATGATGTATCTGGTAAAAGGAATTGCTGTGAATAGGCCTTTAGTAATGCAATGGTAAGGGGATGGAAAATAGGCAGTATCCTATGGTCCTGTAATTAGGTGTCTGTCTTTTAGTAAATTTGTACCTTTGGATTATGAACTTCAAACATTTCTTAGGGTTTTTTTGTTGTTGTTGTTTTCTTATTTCACCCTTTGGTGAGACAGGATGGCTATAGTAGGATGGAGTTAGATGTTTCCTTTTTCTCATGAAAGTCTAGAACTGGCTAGAGTTGGGGATTTCCCTTCTCCCATGTCACATGGGTTGTAATAAAACCCTGGCAGATTAGGCTGTCATTAAGTAGTTTCTCCTGAGGTCTGGCCTTGCTAAGAAGAACACTTTGACCTATTTGAAAATGGTTCATTTTCTACTCTCTCTGCTGGAAGCAAAAGAGGATTGTCTTTAGTATTTACTCTGAGAATTGGTCAAGCTGCTAGAGGTAAAACTCTTAAAAGTGTGACAGCCCAACCCCCCCCAAACCTGGGTCCCCCTGGCATTTTTAATTCTGTTGTCTACACTGTTGTTCCAGCAGCCCATCAGTTGATGTTTTCATTCAACTTCAATTATTCCCACAATGGATTTCATTCATGCGTCTTTTGCTTTATTTAAGATGTAATTCTTTGTATGACTTTCTGATCTTGGTAGGTGATAATTTGGGCATCTGATCTTGAGGGATGATATTTTGTCCTGTGCCTGTACTTCTGTTATGAATCCAAGAAAAGTTATTGATTTTTCAGTCTTTTGGGATTTTTACTTGTTCTTAGAACAGTGTGATGACTTGCAGGCTCTCTACATATGAAATCAGGAACTATTTCCATGTTCAGTTTCCTCATAATCAGAAATATAACCCAATTAAACTGGTTTACTTGCAGTTATCATTGATTTATAGATTTTCTTGCTAATTCCCATTATTATATTTACATTTAAAATGTGAATGATTAAAGGGTTATTGCTACTACAGTGGTTGAAAGGAAAAAAAAATTTTTGTATGTGAATTGCTCTACATGATGGTTACACATGAATAAGTACATACAAATTACAAAGGGGGTAAATTTTGACATCTGTAAAAGAAAAAGTGTTTTATTACTCTATCCAAAAATGGATTAGACTTTCCTGGAAAGTTTTTACTTTTATTAGAGATATTTTATTATAATCTAGAAGGCCTTCAAGATGATATCATTGGGATAGATTCTTTCCCTACTAATGTATATAACTCTTTGAAATAATAATTATTAGAATTCCGGAAATGCTAGTTTAAAGCAATGTCTCCTCAGCCTTTGCTCCTATGGATAAGTATAAGATATGTACTCTCATTGTCTGCTGGTGGAGGAGATGATTTTGCCCCTGGCTTTTATAAAGGTAATCCCAACTATATTAATATCCATATGTCTTTAGTCATTTATGTCTCTGTAGAGTAATCATAGATAATATTAAAAGACATAATTACATTTCAGACTTATGTGGTTGTTTAATTTTGCTATAATAAATTATTGTACATATTCAACTTTTCTAGCATGTTATGTAGCATTTGTTCATGTGTACTCACAAATCATTCTACTTCTATTCCAGATTTCTCAGACTATTTCATAGAAAATTTTAAGGAAGGCAGAGTGATGAAAGTTAATCTCACAATGGCTTGGAGACTGGGTGAAATGAAGGAAAGACACTGTAATCACTTGGGATTCATTTCGCCACTTTTGCCATAATTTATATGTGAGATAAAAGAGAAATTGAAATGTGGTAAAACGAAGGAAGAGAAGTCAGGGAATTTGGAAAGGGGTAAACAACTTAACTCTTTGGAAAACAGAAGATGGAATATTAGGAAGAAAAAAAACTCAGATAACTTTTAAGGAGAAGTTTTCCCATAGGTAGAAAATGTCTTAAAGGACATGTATCCACTAAGAGTTTACAATTACCGTTTTTTTTTTCCTGCCACATTAAGGCCACTATTGAGAAACTTGGTAAGTAATTTACTGTAAAACTGTTTTTGAACAGTTATTGATAGAGACAATAAGTGGAGATAGAATTAAAAACTTGCTTTATGATTCTGGTCTGTCTCTCGTCCTTCAAAAAAACATTAGATTTTAATGAGAAAGAGCTCATGAGTATATGAAACTTTGAGGAATGGAGATAATGGAAGAAACTAAAACTTACTTTTACTTAGGTCCCTGCTGCTTGGTATGCTGTATGTCACCCCTTCTCCATACATTCCTTTCATAAATTTTTTTCTTCTTCCTGTCCTCTTGCTACTTTGCTTCAAAAGCTTACTGGAAGCAATAAGCCATCTTTTGTAGAATTAGTATGTAACCAGACATAATAGTTCCTGCTCAATAAAAAATAGTTAGGCTTCTTTCTTCTAGAATACTTTTAGCAGGAACAACCTAGTCTTTCTTAAAAACAATTTATTCACTTACATATTTTATTCTTTAACATAGAAAAATAATTCTTGAAAGCCTATTATGTGGTGGAGAGTACTAGGCTCTTGGGATATAGTTATAAACAAAATGTTGTTCTTGCCTTCATGGAACTTAAAACCCTTAATAAATCTTGGTTTATATTGTAAGTGCTCACCTAATTTCTAACTGTCTCATTTGGTTTATGTTATAAAGGTTCACCTAATTTTCTACTTTCTCATTTTGGAGTGAAAACATTGGATATATTGGGATAAACAGACATACACAGATAATGCTCTACTGTATACCACATGTCACAAAATAATGAGAATTTAGGTAAGAAAAATCCAGATAAGGCACAACAATAAAAGAACTTAGAGATATCCCTGATGAATATGATGCAGAAATTCTCAATAAAATACTTGCAAATCAAATTTATCAGCACTTTTTAAAGAATTATACACAGTGACTTGTTTGTTTTTATTCCAGGGATGCAAGCAAGGATGTTTCAACATATATAAATAAATAATCATAACACAGTACCCTAATAGAATCAAGGATGAAAAACACATGATTATCTTAGTAGATGCAGAAAAAGCCTTTGATGTGATTCTACATCTTTTCATGATAAAAGTCCTGAATAAATTTGATATAGAAGAATCATATCTCAACATCATAAAGGCTATATATGATAAACCCAAAGCCAACATCACATTTAATAGGGAGAAACTTAAAATATTTCCTATAAGATCAGGAAGAAGACAAGGGTGTCCACTCTGACCACTCTCATTCAATATGGTACTAGGTATTTTAGCCAGCAAAAATAGGAAGAGAAAGAATAAAAGGTATACAAATAGGAAAGAAGTTAGGTTATTCCTGTTTGCTGCTAATTCTATACATAGAAAAATCCTAAAGATTCTACCAGAAGACTTTTAGAACTCATAAGCAAATTCAGTAAAGTAGCAGGATACAAAATTTACATAATTGTTTCTTTTCTATAGACCAATGATGAAATTTCTGAAAAAGAAATCTGGAAAGTAATATCATTCAAAATAGCAACCACATAAATAAATATAAATAAATAAATAATGCAATATCCAGGGATAAACTGCTAAGAGTATGAGAGATCTCTACAATGAAAACTACAAAATGCTGAAGAAAGAAAATGAAGACACTAAAAGGTGGAAAGTTACTTCCCTTCATCATGGATTGGGCAGATCAGTATTGCTAAAATGGCTATACTATGTATGGATATGCAACAAGTCCCATCATTATGTACAGTTATAATGCACCAATAAAAAATACGGAAAAAATAAGTAAAATGGCTATACTCCCCAAAGCAATCTACAGATTCAATGCAATACCCATCATTATACCAAAAACATTCTTTACAGAACTCAAAAAAAAAAAAAGAAATCCTAAAATTCACATTGAATGGCAACAGACTCTGAATGTGAATAAACAGTGCAATCCTGAGAAAAAATGCTGATCAGATCACAACATCTTATTTTAAAACACACCACAGAACCATGGTAACAAAAACAAAAGCATTGGCCAAAACAATAGGCATGTAAACCAGTGGAGCAGAATAGATGATTCAAGTATAAAATCACTCATCTGCAACCAATTGATTTTTGACAAAGTTGCCAAAAACATACATTGGAGAAAAGAAAGTTCTTCAACAAATCGTTCTGGGAAAACTGGATATCCACATGTAGACAACTGAAACTAAACCCTTTCTTACCCTATACAAAAGTCCACTCAAAATGGATCAAAGACCTAATGTAAGACCTGAAACTCTGAAACTTTAAAATATTGGCCCAGTTATTGGACAGGACTCTACTAACTCAGGAAACAAAACCAATAATTGATAAATGGGATTGTATCATATTAAAAAGCTTCAAAGCCAAAGAAACAGGGAAGTGAAGAGACAACCTATAGAACAGGAGAAAATCTGTGCCAACTACTTATGAACTTAAGAACTCAAAAACCTCAACACAAAAACAAGAAATACAATTTTACAAAATGGACAGATAGATACTTAGATAAAGAAGTAAACATGGCCAGAAAATATATGAAAAAAAAACAATATCTAGTCAAAACTACATTGAGATTCCACCTCATCCCAGATAGAATGGCTGTTACCAAAAAATAACATTCTGTCAAGGACACGGAGAAAAAGGAACCCTTATACACTATTGGTAGGAATGCAAATTAGTATAGTCATTATGGAAAACAGTATGGAAGTTCCTCAAAGAATAAAAATAGAACTGTATCACTTCTGGGTATATATCTGAAGGTAATGAAGTCATCATACAGAAGAGACACCTGCATAACTATGTTTATTGTGGCATGTTTTACAAAAACCAAAATATAAAATCAGCCCAGATGTCTGTTGACTGATGAATGTAATAAATAAAATGTGATAGATACACACATTGGATTATTATTCACCCATAAAAAGGAATGATATCTTGTCATTTGTAGGAAAATGGATGGAGCTGGAGGTCATCATGCTAACAGAATACGTCAGTCAGATACAGAAAGACAAGTATCACATGTTTTTTCTAATGTGGAAACTTAAAAAAAATATAACAATGATTTGAAAGTAGAGGAGGGACTATTAGGAACAGAAAAGGGGAAGAGAGGAAAGGACAAGAAAGTAGAAGGTAGGATGAACATGATCAATACATGCATAATATATGAATATATTGGGCATATTAACAGTGAACTCCATTAATTCATACAATTAATACATATCAGTAAAAACAAGTAAGTAAAGGGTAGATAAATGGTGGAATAAAGGATTAAGAATTGAGAGGTCTTAGAAGTGACCATGAGGTATTGGGGAATATGTTCTAAGAATACTTAGGACAACATCATAGCTTGTTCACTAACCATGTTTGGCATCATTAAATGTATATAAATTATTTATATACTTCTTTTTCGAAGCATCATATCTGTAAGAGCATGACCTAAAAAATAAGTTTACTTAGGTCTATGTTTGAAACTTTATTATTTAATAACAATTTTAGAATTGTGTATATCATTGTTTTATTTAAGCAATATAGAGTCTAACTACCTATTAAAAGATTTTATGTCATTCACATGATTTTATGTCATATGTAAGAGAGGGTCATAATTTCTTAATGATTATGTAATACTTTATGGTTAGACTCATTCTATATGGAATATCTAGTTTGATCATTAATATATCTCTGAGATAATTATTGTTTCTCCTTTAAAAATGAGAAAATCTTGGATTAAGAAAGTAGTGCATAAAAATCATCCCATAATAAAAAAGTCATTAATTTAAACAAAAGTGAGTTAAGCATTTGCCTGGTCTGACCATATAACTTTCACATGATTGATCCATAAATATTTTTCTTGTTAAACAAATACTTTTAATTATAGTTACTATTTATTGAGTAGATGTTATAGGTTAGGCACTGGGTAAATTACATTTTATATTTTGCTATAGTATTTTTAAGGGAGCTACATATTTTTAATGTATAGATATGAGAAAATGAATGCCTGTGAAGTTAAGTGATTTAGTTGAGACTATGTGGTTTGCAAATGAAGAAACTAGATTTAAATGCAGTTCTTTTTTATTCCAAAATTCTTCTTCTTTCTATTACTCCTACATAGCATCTGTATGCCAGCAGTTTTTTTATTACTAATTTACTGTATTTGAACTCAAGTTTATTTAAAAATAAGTTTTCATTGTATATTGATGGATAGGTAAAGATATTAACAGTATAGTTAATTGCAAGTTATAATGTAGGACATGGAAGTCATATTAAATGTTTATATACATACGTGTGTGTGTGTGTGTGTGTTTGTGTGTGTGTGTGAAAGAGAGAGAGAGAGAGAGAATATGTACACATACACAGAAACTTGAACAGGAAATGAATGTACAAATGAATTAATATGGTTTATTTATGATAGTTTTAGCCTGATAGTTTTCTGTATGTATTTCTATATCTCTGTATGTATGCATATATATTATTAAAAATAAAAAAAATTCATTTACTTTTGGTGTTGCTTGTACAGGTTGAGTATTTCTAATCCAAAAATCTGAAATATTCCAAAATCTGAGATTTTCAATTATCATCACACCACAAGTGGAAATTACACATCTGACCTCATGTTATAGGTCCTTGTCAAAATGCAGTTGCATTAAAAATGTATAAAATTATCTTCAGGCTATGGGAATAAGGTCTATATGAAACATAAGTGAATTTCACATTTACACTTGTATCCCACTCCAAGATATCTCTTTAAATGTATGCAAATATTCCACACACCCCCACCACCAAAATCTGAAAATCAAAGCACTTATGTACCAAGCTTTTTAAAAAATTTATCTTTTTATTCTAAGTTGTTATATACGACCGCAGAATACATTACAATTTGGTACCAAGCATTTTGAATAAGGAATTCTCAACCTGTAGTATTTATGGATATAGGAAGAGCTTTATGGTTATAATGCTAACTTTTTGTTGAGCTATAATTAAAATAAAAAGTACATGTTTTAAGTATATTTAAGTATGCATTTGATACTTAAATATACCATGTCAACACTACCTCTAAACAAAATAATATTTTCATCCCTTTCTCTAAAACCTTCTATAATTGATTACTGATCACCCAGCAATCAGTATCTGATTTGTATTATCATAGATTAGTTTTGCCTGTATTAGAATTACATGTAAATTAAATGAAAAAATATGTACCCCTTTTGTCTGGCTTCTTTTTTTTTGTTGACATTTTTGGAGATTGATCCATATTGTATCAGTATTTTTTTCTTATTGATTGGTACTTTGATATGTATGTGTACTATACGTTGTACATCCACACTTCTGTTAATGGATATTTCAGTTTTTTTCATGTTTGGGGCTATTATGAATTAAGCTATTATAAATATTCTTGTATGAGTGTATTTGTGGACATATATTTCTGATAATTAAATAGCTGGATCATAATTTAGATAGCCTGTGTGTTGCCAACAGCTCTGTACAGTGATTCTAATATTTTATACACCTCCAATAGTGTGGACAACTTCTAGTTGCCCCACATCCTCTTTAACATTTGGAGGTGTTTGTATTTTTGATATTAATCATTCTTACAGATATCTAATGGTACCTTGGTGGTTTTAATTTTACATTTCCCATTATATTTTCGATTAGTTTTTATTAATGATATTAGGCATATTTTCTCATAACATATCCTGGGCACATTTATCTAATTTTGTATTTGTATCTTTTCTGTTCAAATATTTTGACCATTTTTAACTAAGTTAAAATTGTAATGTTGATGTATAGACAACTTATATATATTCTTTATTAAAGTCTTGTCAGATATATGTATTGCTAATGGTTTCCTCCCAATTTTGTGGATTGTATTCTCTTTCTTTTTTAGTTTTGTTTTATACTAGGGTTTGAACCCAGAGATACTCTACCACTGAACTATATCCCTAATTCATTTATCTATCTGTCTATCTAACTATCTATCTATCTATTTGAGACAGGGTCTTGGGAAGTTCCTGAGGCTGACCTCGAACACTTGTGATCTTCCTGCCTCAACTTTCTGAGTTGCTAGAATTACAGGCATGTGCCACTACTCCTGGCTTAGATTCATTTTCTTAATAGTTTTAAATAGCAAAAAATTTCACTTTGATTATACCAAATACAGATGTTCCTTGATTTATGCTGAGATTATGTCCTGGTAAACCTGTCATAAGATGAAAATGTCATATGTCAGTGTGCACTTAAGTCTGGAGATACAGCTTGCTCATTGGTAGCATTCTTGCCTACGATGCTCACATCCCAGTTTTGATCCTTAGTAAAACAAGGAAGAGCCAGGCACGGTGGTATACTGCTATAATTCCAGCAGACCAGGAGGCTGAAGCAGGAGGCTGGCGAGTTCAAAGCCAGCCTCAGCAAAAGCAAGGCACTAAGCAACTCAGTGAGACCCTGTCTCTAAGTAAAATACAGAATAGGGCTGGGGATGTGGCTCAGTGGTCAAGTCCCCTGAGGTCAATCCCTAGTACCACCCCCCCCCAAAAAAAAAAAAACACAAGTAAACAAGAACAACAGCAAAAGAGGGAACAATTAAAAAAAAAAGAACAACAACAAAGAAGCATTTAATACACCTAACTTACCAAACATTATAGCTTAGCAGGTAATACTCTATGAGAATGAGCTATTTATTCTGTTTGGGTAGCTGACTAGAAGCTGTGGCTTCCTATCACTGCTGCCCTGAATTGTTATCATAGTGTATATCACTAGCCCAGAGAAAGATTAAAATTTGAAGTGTTGTTTCTACTAAGTATGTGTAGCTTTCACACCATGATAAAGTTGAAAAGTTGTAAGTTGAACATGTAATCTCAATAGAAATACACCTAGCATAAGTAGACATAGAAACAACCATAAATGACTTTTGGTACATGTACCACTTGATAGTGGGAGCTTGAGCATGTGAGTTTTAGAGTAGATGTGTAACGAGTGTTTGCACATATTAGTCAGAAGTTTATGGAGAGGATTAAATAACCTTCTAATATAGTTAACTTTAGATGTAGTTATTTTTGATACGTATTTAGTAAAAGAACTAAGAATTGTAATTGTACTAGTCAGGGTTCTTCAAAGAAACAAAACCAATAGGATATATGTAGAGAGATTTGAGCTGAGATTTATTAGGGTAATTGTCTCACATAATTATGGAAGAAGACCCATGGCAGGATGTATATAAGCTGGCGGTGCAGGGATAGCATGGCTCCCGGGGTGAGTGGGGGTGGCGCTGATATATGTTCTGGAGTCCAAAAGCTGAAGAGCCTGGTTTTTTAAATGTTCTGCAGCAGGAAAAGAGTGTATCCCAGCTCCAGGAAAGAGATCAATTCACCTTTCCTCTGTTTTTGTTCTGTCCCTGTCCAACTGGATATTGCTAGCCCACACTGAAGGGCAAATCTTCCCTACTTAGTACACTCTAACTCACCTGCCAGTCTCCTATGGAAACATCTTCACATCCACATTCCAAAATAATCATTTACCAGTTCTCTAGGCATTTCTTAATCCAGTCAAATGGACACATAAAAGTAGCTGTCACAGGAGTTCTTAATATTTTAACTTTTTTTTCCAAACTCTTTTTTACCAAAGAAGTACTCTTATATTTAGAAGCATTCTAAAAAATAAACTTCAACATAAATATATAAGACTTTTGGTGATGCTAATATATAATATTCTGTTCTGTACTGTATACATGCCATGCAGAACATGATTTGTGTGTAGTACATACTATAAAGTATATAAATATATATTTGAATTATTTTAAATTGCTTCTTCCCCTTTTACTTACTAAAGCAATGTAGATGTGCAGTTAATTTCAATCTATTCATGGCCATGGAATCTGAATTAAGTTGTTTTTTTTTTAAAGAGAGAGTGAGAGAGAATTTTTTAATATTTATTTTTTAGTTTTCGGCGAACACAACATCTTTCTTTGTATGTGGTGCTGAAGATTGAACCCAGGCCGCACGTATGCCAGGCGAGCGCGCTACCGCTTGAGCCACATCCCCAGCCCTGAATTAAGTTTTTTTCAGTCATTTTTTCAGTGTATTTCTCATGTTCATTTAGAGAGCCTAGAAAATATAACCATCTAAGGAATGAAAATATATCACTAATTTTTAACCACCTAGAATTAACTTCTTTGTAAATATTCTTGTTTATATCTAAACCCTTCAATTGCTCAGAGGAAATTAACTGTGTCACTATTCAGCACTGCTTATGGTTATAACTGTGCTCAGTTCAAAAAACAAGACAAAATACTGTCAAGAAAATATATTTCTTGACATTATGGTTTCTCTTCAAAATCTGCATTTTTTAACCATATACAGAGTTAATATGTGAAAGTAATGATACAACATTATTTTTTAAACTGTTCTACTAAAAAACACCAAAATGTTCAGTGTCACAATCAGTAGACAACTCCTAGATAGAAAGATAAGAATCATATCAAAGATGATTTAAATTGATTGTATTTAACTCTACCATTCCAGATATGAAGTCTCTGGATATTTAGAGTTGACTGCAGTTATTTCATTATCTCCAGAGAAATTAATCAGCAACACACATAGGATTTATGAGCTACATGATGAGAGGAAAATAACCACTATAATTTTAGAAGTTCATTTATATTTTGCTTCCTTGCATTTGAATGGCTGGCCATCTTAGCCAACTCCCTACAAGTCTTTTCATTTTCCCTTTTCTCCCTCCTTCAACCATGGGTTTCTCAGTTTAAAAGCTTCAGAGACTGTCATCCAAATAGGTTACCTCCCATAGGCTTTATGCTTCTCATATAGCACTATTATCAGTAGGCAGTTTTGTAGAAGCTGAGTTGGAAACACGAAGTGCGTATATGAAGAAATAAAGACAGGTAAATCTCTCCGTACATTTCTTTTTGCTACTCCACCATCTGTTTTTCCTATTTCCCATATAATAGTCTCACTGATTTTAGCTTAATCACTTTCTGATATAAGTTTTGACTATTTAGATAAGGATTGGCAAACTTCTGCTCTATGTCTGTTTTGTTGAAAGACTGCAGTGGACCAGTTGTATCCCTACAAAATTCATTCTTGAAATCCTAACCCTCCAGTGTGTTGATATTAGGAGGTTGTGCCTTTGGGAGATAATTATATCATGAAAGTGGAACCCTCACAAATAGAGTAATGCCTCTATAAAAATTTGGGACCTTAGAGAGCTCTCTCACTACTGTGAGCACTTGACACATTGACAAGTCTCCAACCTAGATGGCATCACCAGAACTTCACCAACCTGATTCCCTGATCTAGACTTGAAGTTTCCAAAACTGAGAGAAATAAATTTCAGTTGTTTATAAGACATTCAGTCTGTGGTACTTTCTTTATAGCATCTGGAACTAATAGCTACATTCATTCATTTATGTGTTTTCTACACTTGCTTTTTGGTGCAACAGCAGTCAGATAGTTGCAGCAGAGACCTTATGACCTGCAGTATTTGAAATATTTTTGATCTGGCCCTTTACAGAAAAAGTTTGCCAACTCAGGATTTAACAAGCAAAAGAGAAACTAGAAATTTCTCATTTCATTATAGTAGCACTTTAACATGCTATTTCATGTTAAAATTCCTCATAGCAACATTGTAGTACATGAATGTTAGTATTTCATACGTTCTAAAATGTATTTAATGATGTTTTACATTGGTTTGGGAAGTAACATAGCATTTAGGGGGAATCATGTTCTATCTTTCAGAAACTATGTTATGAAGAAGCTTTGACATCCATTATTTGGGTTTCTTGGTAATTAATTATTTAAAGAAGAAGGTGGTGAGGAAAGTAGAAGAGTTGTTTCATTTTGATTGGTGTTGACAATGATAACATCTTAATTTGACAAACATTTGACCTGATATTGGTTTGTCAAGACCCGTCAGTTTTGAAATAGTGTGCATAGGTTTTATATTGTTGTCAGTTTTCTTTGTTTTATGTGAAATACATTAAAGAGAGATCTGTCTTATTCATTGATGTAGTCTTAGTACCTAAGTAGTACCTTGTCATAACAGGCATTCAGTTAATACTTGTGGAATGAATGGACTCAGATATAATATTTCATTTTGTAACAAGTTTATGGTTTTATAAAAGGGTCTGTGATCATTTTATATCCAGAAAATAGGCAGTAATTGAAAGATTAAAAAAAAAAACATTTGTGAGGAATATATCTCCTCTTAACTATTAGTTCTGTGAGATCATTAGAAATGAGTAACCATATTATCACTTTAGTAAAAGGTTTTGTTTGGTGCTTGACAGTGTTAAATTGATGTGAAATGTTTAGGTTATATATGTCTACTAGATGAGTTGCACACTGCCTTTAATAACTCTTTTTTGTTGGTAC
The DNA here is from genome assembly GCF_964194105.1 of Spermophilus citellus. NCBI lineage: Eukaryota > Metazoa > Chordata > Mammalia > Rodentia > Sciuridae > Spermophilus > Spermophilus citellus. Next base: position 270,586,397 of record NC_138182.1, on the reverse strand, counting down.
CAGGGATTAAACCACTGAGTCACATGCCCAGCCATTTTTTTATTTTTTATTTTGAAATGGGGTCTTGTAAGTTGCTTAGGGCCTTGCTAAGGCTAGATTTGAAGTTGTGATCCTCTTGCCTCAGCCTCCAAAGCCTCTGGGATTACAGGCATGTGCCACCGTGCCTGGCTCTTTAATGATTCTTAATCTTGCCTTTGCAAACTACCATAGGTCTTAAATTACCTTAAGCGTTGTTTTAAAATCTTATCAACTTCTCAAATATAATTGAATTATTTAACATCATTGGCTTACTTATCATTTTCTCCCTCAATTTTTCAAACAGATAAAAGTTATATCAAAATGGTATTACAAAATACTAACATTTACCTGTTCATGATCTCTTATAATTGTATTTAATGGAATCTGTTCTCATTCAATGATAGGCTTTCATTCTACTTTTTGCTTCTTAACATACCTGGTAATTTTCAGGTGAAGGCAAAACATTATAAAGTTAGTCTTTAACATTTTTTGTTCTTATTGTTCTTAAAAATCTTAAGCTTTGGTCCTAAACACAGTTTAGTTATTTGGAAGCAGTTGGATTCTTTACTGTTTTACTTTTTAAGATTTGGTAGATGGGATCAAAGAAATATTTATATTCTGCACTGAGTCAAGTCTTCTCTAAATACTCATTTAATGACCCATGAGGTTTTCAATCTGGCTGTAAGAGTTATTATTTCTTGACCTAAGTGATTACTCAGTTTTTTTCCCTTTTAATTCTTTTGAGTTATTCTTTCCCTAGCCTTGGGTAATTTCCTCACAAGTGTCAGTGATCATTCTACTGAATACTCACAGGGCTCCTTGCTAGATCGCCAGAGTTTTCTTTATAGACAGTGCTTTTTTCCTCCAGTAATTCTTGTTCTGAAACTCTTAGCTCTGTTTCTTTAACTCAAGAGAGTTAACTTAGGTTTTTTCTCTTGGTACAAGGGCCTGGAAACTCTCTTAAGGCAGTGAGCTGATGTAGTTGTAGGGCACACATATGTTTCTGTCATTTTTTTTTTGGAAATCATTGTTCTGGGCTGCTTGATGGCTAATATCTTTTGATTGATCCAAACAGAACAGCATATTTGGTCCCTTTTGCCACATAGTAGCAAGAAAGACTACTGTGTTGAGATTTATGATTTTTTGGCTGCATAATTCCAGGTGATATACAGAATTGGACATTAGGTAAGAGCAGAATAGAAATGTGAAGGTAATTGATGTCATTTGGGGGATTCAACGCAGGGTCTTGCACATGCTATGGTATTTCAAGTCTACTAAGTAAATTTATTTTGAGCAAACTTTGTGAAGTTTTAATACTGCATGTCTTGATGTTTGATGAGGAAAATATTTATAAAATTATGTTAAATTGTCCTTTTTTTCTAGAACCTTCTGATAACTTAAGGGAAATACTCCAAAATGTGGCCAAATTGCAAGGAGTATCAAATATGAGAAAGCTAGGCCATCTGAATAACTTTACTAAGGTAAGTAATTTGAATCTTTATTATTACCATATAAAATTGTTTGTTCCTTACCATCCAAGCACTAGATGTTTCCTAATCATCATTAAAAAGTTCTTGTATATTCACTTAATGTTAGTGTTTTTTTCCATTTCTTCTCATGGATTTTTTTTCGTGTGGTTTTTGTTTTGAGATGGGGTTTCACTATGTTGTTTAAATTGGTGTTGAGCTCCAGGGCTCAAGTGATCTCCTACCTCAGGCTCCTGAGTTGCTGGGACTCTTAAGTACACCTCACCACACCTGGATGTCATGTATTTTTAAATTATAAAATGTATTTTAATAATAAAAATTTATGCTTGATATAAAAAATATTGCTTAGAAAAAAAAATGACTACTAAGTCTACAATCCAGTCCCAGCCCCAATCTTGCACCCAGTATTGGGGATTGCAGGGACACTTTACCACTGAGATGCATTCCCCAGTCCTTTTAATTTTTTTATTTTGAGACAGGCCCAGACTGGGCCTCAAATTTGTGATGCTGATTCTCCTGCCTCAGCCTCCTAAGTAGCTGGGATTACAGGTGTTCACCCCTATACCCAGCTCCCTTTTTCCTTTTTATTCTCTCAATTTCTTTTTAACTCATTTCATTTTCTCTCCGCCCTTCTTCACCATTCTCTATCCCATTTCTCTTTCTTCTCTGACTGCTCCCTCCTTTCTCAGTTTTTTTTCTTTTTACCTTAGTGCATTGTGCCACTTTATGTTTTGTTTGGTTGTTTGCAATGTTGGGGATTCAACCCAGGGTCTTGCACATGCTAGGCAAGTTCTCTATCACTGAGCCACTGTAGAGAATACAGTGATTTCTATAATGAAGGCACTACACATGTGTGTATTTCGTACTTTTTTTTTTAACAAAATAATTTTCATATTTTCCTTTGGCTGTGATGCCAGTTAGTAGCAGCTTTTTTATTTATGATCTTAAATCATCTATGGATTTAACAAACAGATAGCCAACCTTATTAGTAATTGTCTACACTAAAAGGGACTGTACCCTGAGATGAGGTCAGAGAGGCTGTCCCATGAATAACATTTGTGAACTTTAGACTAGATTAAAATTTCTTTGGGCTACTTAATGATGTAATGGGAAAAGCATGAGCATTAGATCAAACAGATGGAGTCTTGCAGCCCATCTCTGACTAACAAGCAAGGCAAATCATGGGATAATTTCTTTACTTAGAGATGTTTTGTCCTTAGAGTTGAAGTCTTTGTGTAGTGCCTGACACACAAAATATGCTTCATAGCAATGTATGTCAACCTGCAGTTTGTTTTTTTTGTTTTGTTTTGTACTTTTTGCCACTTCTCTTGTTTTTTAGTGAACTCAAAATTTGAGTTGCAGATTGATAAGATGTTAAAGTAAATCAGGGTTATCTTTAATGTCAGTACTTTTGACATATTTGGCCAGATAATTATTTGTTTGGGGAAGTTGTTCTTGCATTGTAGGGTGTTTAGCAGTATCCCTGGCCTGATATCCTGCTATTTTATATATATATATAAAATATGTATACCAGTAGTTCCTTCCTCAACACATACATACCAGTTGTGGTAAACAAAAACACCTCTAGGTGTTGTCAAATGTTCCCTAGGGGACAGAATTTCCGCTAGTTAAGAACCATGCTGTAAATAAATGTCTATAGATTTTATTATAAAAATTATTCACTGATTTAGCACAAAACATTTATTGAATTTAATTATGTCTCTAAATCTTATTTTCTTAGAGACCTAGGTTTATAAATATTTATTGAGTTGTTATTCCTATAAAATCTGTAAGTTCATTCCATCATTGAGTAAAATTTAGAAATTCTCAGAAATCCAAAAATAGCTTTATAGAATAAGAAAAAAATATAATGATTCCAGGAGGCTAGTGGGGTTATTTGGTCACTGTCCCCTATGATATTTGTTATAGGTTACTATCACTTTAAACTTAGTTTCTCAAACACAAGAAATATGTTATACTTTTCTAGTCACATTACTTTATACCCCAAAGCTGTTTAATTGTATCAGATTGAGAAGACTCTTAGATTGAGAAGACTTTACACTTTTTTTTTTTTTTTTTTTGGTGTGGGGATTGACTCAGGGCCTTGCGTATGCGAGGCAAGCACTCTACCAACTGAGCTATATCCCCGGCCTTTAAATATGAGCTTTTGTGTTCACTATTATTTATTTTTTTATTAAGTATAACCGTAGCTGTTAGTGTTGAGTTACTTAAGTAGACCAGTGATGCTAAAATGTTGTATAGGGTGAACTTTATTTCTAAAACTTCCTTTTAAGGTATGAGGAGAGGCAGCTAGTGATGTGATCCTTTAATCATGTGAATGTCACACACCATGCTTGCTTTCTGACATCATTTCACTAGATAAAGTAATGTGTATAGCAGACTGCTGATGAATATAATTTTAGAATTCTGTTTTTAAAACTGACAGCATGCTCATAATCTAAAATCCTAATTTTTAAAGATGAAAATGTTTTATCTTGTTTATATTATAAAAGTTGTTTTTTCCTGTTTTTGTGGTAAAAGCTCCAAAGGAATGTTTATTTTGCTGTTTTTTTTTTTTAAGTGAAGTAGAAGCTAAGCATAAAAAAGTGCTACAGCAGAATTTATACTAAAAGTGAAAGTTCTCCCTCACATCTTTTTCCACCCTCTTTCCCACTCCAAAAAATACGATTTTCCAGAGGTAACTATTAGTAGGTACTTATCCTTTTCTGATATAAATACACACAAATAGGAGTGAATGTAGATAGATAGATTGTGTGTGTTTGTGTATGTGTAGATGGATACATATTGATAGAGGTGTAGATGTGTTTGTGTTTCACTGGTTTGTGAGAATTAAGTGAAATAAACAAAATGAAGTGTTTTTTGTAGTGCTCAATTTATTTATCATTTACTCATGTTTTCACCATTTTTATAGACAAGAACATGCTATCTTATAAGTATTTATATATAAAGGTATATGTGTTATATATAAGTATGTATGCATATTGATTTGTAGCTTGCTTTTCTCAGTATACCATAGAATGCTTTCCTTTTCTGTACATATCAATCTACTTTTTAAAATTGGCTTTTATGTATTTAAATTGCTTTCTAAAAATATGCCATGGAATTTTAATATATGTGATAATACTTTTTTTGTTTGGCTTATTCTCTGTTGCTTATTTTAGGGAACTTTTTATTTCACTTTTGGAGCAATATCAGTAAAATTGAAAAAACATTAAAAACTACTCAATACCTTTTAAGAGTTGGTCATTTTAATAAGTACTGCAGGAAAAATTCTGTTATCTAGAAATGATTTATAGTTCTAACTTTTTCAGAATATAATACTGTTGAGAACCTCTTAGGAATATTTCAGTGTTTGTATAATAGCACCATGTAGAGTAATTATAACAAAACCAAATTTATTCACTGATGATGGGCATGGATTTCTTTTTGGCAAACCAATGACATGTTATCAAAACCTTTACTCCATTTTATTTTATTTTTGTGGTAGTAGGAATAAGCCCATAGCCTTGCATATAGTAGGCAAGTACTCTACCACAGAGCCATATTCTTAGCCTTTTGCCCCATTTAAAAATAATATTTGTGATATAGTACTTGTTTTGCTTATATTTAAATTTAAAATGCTACCTTCATAAAATAATTTTGAATTTCTGATGATATTGAATGCTTAATTTCACAAATAACAAATTCAGTAAACCTAATTCATCTTAATTGGAGTAAAATGAAGTTATTTTCCCATATAATTAGGAAAACCAAATGTTGGGTCCCAGTTTCAAGCAAAAAAACCCAGGCGCTGGAAAGCATCAATTATATTCTCATTTGTTTTTTGTGGTGCTGGGGATTTAATGTGGGACCTTGTGCATACTAGATAAGTGCTCTACGTTTAAGCTATATTACAATTGTCATCATCAATTATATTGTCTTTTCAATTCTCATTTCTGCTTTTTTGTTGACTTAATTCTCATATAAATACTTTCCATATGACTAAGATATATCATCTTTACCATTTTTAGTCTTAAAAAGGAGAGTGTATCTCTTATAGCATCTTGTATATGTACTCTGATCCTATAAAACCAATTTAAAAAGCGCATGACATGCTGGGTCCCTTGCCTCAGTGAGAATGTGATAAATAGTAATTTAGCATTTCATGTGCCAACTCTAATGCTAATTCTTACATTTGCTAAGGTCTTTAATAATATCTAAATGTAGTTAATCATTCATTTATTGTATATAATAACTTGTGTGATTGGGAGGCAGTTATAGTTTAATGACATTAACACAGGAGACAGAATATTACTAGTAATGGCTAAGACAGTAATGAAGAAACTGCTGATGGTTGAAGATTAATTACTAATTTAGTCAGTTTTAGATGCAGGATGAGATAGATGCTCATAGTTTAAATTCTCCAACTCAGTGTTCTTCTACTATTTCTTTACATTGAGGAAAACACCTAAGGGGTTTGATTGGTATTTTAGGGCTTGGTTATATAAATTAGGAGATGACAAGTTTGTGAGTAAGTTGCCACAAAAATTTTGTAGTAAAATAATTATTCCTCATATTTTGAAACTTGTATGAGAACTCTTGATGACTCTAATACTGCAAGTATATTTCTTTAATAATCCAGAATTTAAAATGCTAACACTTCTCTAATTTCTTTTTCTTGATATATGTGAATTTATTTACACATAGAACATTTAGTTTATACCTAATAAGCTCATTTAATTTAAAAGCAATATTTTCATTTATTCCCACTGTAGCAGAAGAATGGATATATTGCTTCTTCAGAAATTGAGTTGATAGGTGTAAATCATAGATAATGAAACATCTTCCCCACTTTAAAAGCACAAAATTTCATGTTGATATAAAGAAATTCTAGGCATCATTAATTTTTCCATTAAAATTACGATATATCTACAGTTTAGCTAGGTATGGTGTCATATGCCTGTAGTCCTAACTATTAGGCAGGAACATCACCAGTTCAAGGACAGTCTCAGCAACTTAGTAAAACCCTGTCTCAAAAAATAAAAAGTTCTGGGGAGGTAGCTCAGTGGTAAAGTACCCCTTGGTTTGATTCCTTGTCCCACAGGGGAGAAGAATTAGGTTAAAGTAATCATTGCACCATGAAAAGAAACCTTTATTTTCTTTTTCTATTTCTATTTGCTACTACATAGTGACAATATTAGAATACCAATAATCTGTAATACCAGGGAACTATCAAATGGATAAATATTAAATTATTTTTCAGTAAAAGTGTAGTTTTTTTTGTCTTAATTCTTTGAAATAGGCTATCTTGTATGGCATTTTTAAACTAGTTATTTAGGAGAAAATATTGCTTAACTTCACTTATTTATGTATATATAGGTAGAGTGCAGTTCTCTAGACTCTTCCGTTTTTTGTGATGAGATGATTATATTCAGTTTGTTTTATTTCTACTCGCCCTACCCTCTGTGCAAAGAATTTCAATACAAAATTATACTAATACTTTTTACAGTGAGCTCTGGGCCTCTATTGGTTTGGTCTGGTTCCTGATTTCACTACTGAATTAGCTTTATGGCCTTGGGAAGTTATATTAATATCTCTATGCCTCAGTTGGCTTTGCTTATAAAAATGCTACCTGCTTTCTAAGGTTTGAGATTAACAGTGACTTATGTTATTATTTATGAATACCACATATATCTCACTTTACCTAGATTGTGTAGTAATATATCTTCATTTTGAACATGTATAAAATCCAGAATAGTGCAAAGAGGAAAATAAATTACCTAGTTGGGCATGGTGGCACATGCCTGTAATTCCAGCAACTTGGGAGGCTGAGGCAGGAGAATAGCAAGTTCAGTATTAGCCTCAGCAACTTATGAGATCCTGTCTCAAATTTTTAAAAAACGAAACATAAAGGGTTGGGATTTGCTCAGTGGTAACGTGCCTCTGGATTCTATCCCTACTACAAAAAAAAAAAAAAAAGGAAGAAAGAGAAAAATAATGTAAATAAATTACCTATTGTGTTAGCTTTTCTTTGCTATAAAAAAGTACCAGACACAATTACTTATAAAGAGAAAATGTTTATTTTGGTGCAGAGTTTTGATTATTATTGGCCCCATTTTTGGCAAGGCTGCACATAATAGTGGGAGTACATGGTTGAGCATAAACCACTTAAATCATGAACCAGGGACCAAAAGGGAAGATGATCCCAGAATCCCCTTTGAGGGCAAGTCCCTAAGGACTGCTCATTAGGCCCTGACTCCTAAAGATTCCATTATTTCCCAGTAGGTCCTACAGGGAACCAAGACTTTGACACAAGTTTTGGGGCAATATTTAACCTCCAAAAGATAGCATTATTTTAATCAGATTTTTTTGTTGCTGTGACCAAAAGACCTGGTGAGCAATTTTCCTCCTGATGAAACAGGAGGAAAAGTTTGTTTGGCTTATAGTTTCAGAGGTCTCAATCCATAGATGGCCAAATCCATAGCTCTGGGTCAGAGGTAAGGTAGAACATCATGGTGGAAGGGTGTGAAGAGCAATCAGGAAGTAGAGAAAGTGGGCACTCTGCCCCCAGTGACCTACCTCCTCTAGGTATACCTTACCTGACTTTAGTTTCTTCCCAGTCAATCCATACAGTGAATTAATGCACTGATTAGGTTTAGGTTTTCATAACCCAATCATATCACTGCTAAACTCTATCATTGAGCTTTTGGATGATACCTTATATCTAAACCATATAAGCATCTATATGATTTCACTTTCCTTTTTGTTTTTAAGTAATTTTTATGTATAGAATTTTTTAGGTGCTTTTTAAAAATTTATTTTTAGAAACTTTTTCTCACTAAGCAGAATATTACAGAATATTAGATACACAATCTATTAATATTACATAATATTAATAGATTGTGTATGTTTCCTCCTTTATGAATATTCATTTCCAGTTCTTTACTATTTGTAAATAATGGCATAAGCATCTTGTGTTTGAACTCACTATTTATGTATATTATATTATTTTGCTAAAATAAATCTCCAAAAGTGTGTTCTGATCCTGGTGCATTTTTCTAATGTATTTTACAAAATATTTTTTGTTTATAATCACATTAGCATTGTATTTTATCTGGTACAATCATTTTAAAATGATTTTTTCCTATTTTGATAAGCTTTTTCTTCCTCTATGGAATTTAGAATAATACTTTTATTCTGAATGGAATTTTTTATTTATTCAATTCAGGATTTAGGAAACATGAATGTATTTTGTTTATTTGTCCATTTAATTTCCTCAGTAAATTTCTTGCATATTTTCTTTGCCTGATCTTCTTTTGGGTACTTAGAATTCTTCCCATGGTTTGTTTGAACCCTTTACATTATAAGTTATTTGTATTAATTTCTAGGAGAGGATGGAGTGCTGTGGACTGAATTGTGTCTCCCCCAAATGCTTGAAGTCCTAACTCCCTTTACCTCAGAATGTGATTATATTTGGAGATAGGGCCCTTAAGAAAGATAATTAAGGAAAAATGAGGGAATATAGGTAGGCCTAATCCAGTATATCAGGTGTTCTTCCAAGATGAGATTAGGACACAGACAAACACAAAGAAAAGACCATGGGAAGATACATTTTAAAAAATGGCCAGTTACAAGTCAAGGAGAGTCTTACCAAAGAAAAAAGCCCTGCCATCACTTTGATCTTGGACTTCTGGCCTCCAGAATCACAAGGAAGTAAATTTATGTTTTTTAAGCCACCCAGTCTATAGCCTTAGAAAACATATATATACGCCTTAACTTTTTGACTATCATGCTTCTTGCAAATATTTTTGATTATTACATCACTTACAATTTTAGGTGTGCAAATGGGTTTTTAGTGGTATAAAAATTATAGAAATTTTTATTCTGGTTTTAAAACTTAGAAAATTTTGTATTATTGTTTTAAGTCAGCATGTATGTATAAAAAGTTCTTATTTTCAGTTTTTAAGTACTTGCAACATGGTGCATAAACAATAAAAATGAGACCAAAAAAAGTCATGCCCTTTGGAAAGTGAATATACTTTGTTTGTATTTTAAAATTTTAAAGATTTTATAGGAATATTGGTAAGCAATATCTGCAATATTGCCATACATGAGAGCAGGTATTCTATTCCTGCTCTCAGCTCTATTCTACTTAGAATATTTTTTGTTCCCTCCCTCCCTCCCTCCCTCCTTCCCTCCCTTCCTCCCTTCCTCCCTTCCTCCCTTCCTCCCTTCCTCCCTTCCTTCCTTCCTTCCTTTTTTTCTTTTGTTGTTGTTTTGTTGTTTTTGTTTTTGTTTTGCCCTCTAAAGAAGTTAGGAAATTTTCTAAGTGTGTTATGAACTTATATTATTAGATTTGATGACCACTTTTTTATATGGTTATGATTTTTCTAACTTCATACTGAGGCAGAATTAATACCACTTTGGAGATTTCTCTACATCTACAGTGTTAAACAAATGGTTTAACTACTCTTTAATCTGTTTCATTTAGCCCCAGTATATAACTTGAGAAAGTTTTATGTAACTTTTAAAATCAAAGTTTAAAACTCTTATTAAAACCCTATATATACAAGTGAGAATCTAGGTAGCTAGCTTTAGACCAGCGCTCTCAATGAAAACTACTAAGAAAACCTATTTGAAAGCATCAGAGAACTGCACATGTAGGGGACAAGAAGTACAGGAGTCAAAATTTCAGAAAAGAGAGAATCTTCAAAAGTGAGTTTCATTCTCCCAACAGTTTGTACTCAGGGAATACTTCCTGATATGGAGTAAGGGCAGGAAACTGAGGCTTAATAGCATTAGACATAGGATTATTATTGCTGAAAACAAACAAACAAACAAAAAAAGCCCAGAGCTTTCGGTGAAGACATAGGATACATCAACCATAAGAAAATTCTCCCTGCACTTCATTTTTTACTTGAATACTGGCTGCCTAGAAAGGGAAACTGAAAACCTAAGCAGAAAAATCTTTGAAAATTAAGGGTAGAGCTTTTAGTATTTTTGTAAGACAAAAATTAAATTTCTTGGTAAGACAAAGTCTTTTACCAACAAGCTTTCAGTTGAAACCTTAGAGGGCAAGGAAAAAGCAGTTCAACTAAGTCTAACCAGAATAACCACTTAACTTTGACTCAGCGCTGTACAGTGGCCTAACAGAGAGAAGGCTGACTGTATTTAGTGAAAGATGACATTGTCGGGAATCTGCAAGTTTGGTATATGAGCAGATGTCAAAGAAGCCACCAAAGGACAGGGCTGATTACCTGACTAGAGCAAAAGAGAAAATAGCTAATAAGAATAACATTTTCAAAAACTGTAATTAATATGTCAAGTAAATCAAGGAAACTATGGAGAAAATAGACAAAAGTTTAATATTTTCTTAAGAATATTGGACAATCTAAGATTAAATGAAAATTCAAGAAGAGAATAATATATTTTCTAGAATTAAAATCTCATTAAGAAAAAACTTATTAGATAAGGATAATATAAGATTAAACACATCAAAATTCAGGTCAGTAGAAATATTCAGCCGAAGTATTGAGATAAGAGAAAAAAGAATAAAATAGAGAATTTAGAGGTTTGTGGTATACATGAAAAGATCTGACATATATTATAATTGAATTACTGTAAGAGAATAAATAGATTTAGGCTGACATAAGTTTGAAGAGATAACGTACAGAATGTTCTAAAACTAATAAAATATATCAATTCAGATTTAGTAATTCTTGTTTACCCTAAGCAGCATTGGGTACAAAGGAAACCACACCTGGACCCATCATAGTAAGATTGCTAAAAACCAAAGACAAAGAAAAAAGCCTTAATGCATGAATGCATTCAGAAAATGTTGCATAAATATACAATGGGGTTTTATTCAGCCTTAAAAAAGAATGAAATTATGTTATTTGCAGGAAAATGGAGAACTTGAGAGAATTATTTTTATTTAAATATTTTTTGCCACAGTCTGGCTGGGCACAAAATAACCGAGCCGCCACAAAGCCTTGTAGGTTCAAACAGCAACTCTTTATTCCCGAACTCTCACCGGCACTCTACACACACTTCCCGGGAACACACTCCCTTCCCTGGGCTCCAGCCAATTCTCCTGGAATCCCCGGAAGAACTCAACAGGAACTCCAAAGTAGCAGGCGCCTGAGGCAGCAGGATCCACCCTAATCCTGGAGCCGCACTATTCCCAGCAGGATTCGCCCTAATCCCAGAGCCGCCCTATTCCCGGCATGAGCGCTCCTCAAATATGATATATGGACATACGCACATACAGACATACAACACAAAACAGAAGTGTGCACACATAACACAATACATATAACACATAACATAATAGTAAAGGCCTTGTAGCTTTTCACAGGTGAAATCTCCATTGCAGTGTTTAAAAATTCCACAGTCAAAAAATAGAACTGATTAGAAAAACATTAACCTAGGTCTGTATGAGCTCAAAAAATAAAATAAAACTTCATGATGTGGGAAAAGGCAATAATAAAGTAGATATTGAAAAAAGGTTACCACCTGGGTTTGACTCTTCTTTGGATATCCCATCCTTCTTCCTGTAACTTGCATATGAGTCTGAAGGTATTCCCACATGTAAGCCCCAAGGTTTCTTACATTTGAAATAGGCCTTAATGGTGTTCATTATTCATTAGCCTCCAGGTGTGGGAGAATCACTGTTGCAGATGTAAGAATAGCCAAACTGGAGTTCTGAATATCAGCTGTTATAGATTTGAGCCAAATCATCTTTTTTTTGGTCTGTAGAAATCGCTTTAGTTAATCTCTCTGGAATCTAAATCGGCTGCTGTTCTCCCTGTGGAAACACACAAACAGACCCCCGACTCCAGACAATCACTGGGTCAGGACCTTTCCATTGTCCTGTTAGAATATCCTTCAGAGTACCTTAGGCTTATGTACATTTTTTGGACACATATGCCTTTCCGCAGCACTAAGCCCTGATGAATCCAAATTTAAAAAGTTTAGAGTAAAAAGGGTTATTTTAAGTTTATTTTGGGGGGATATATACCCCTTTCCAATTTTTATTAGTACATTTTAGTTACACATACTAGCGGGTTTATTTGGACATAATCAAACATGAATGGAATATAATTTGCTTCATTTTGGTCTCTAGTACTTCCTCTTTCTTTCCTCTCTCTTCTCCCCTGGTTCCTCTTCCTCTACTTATCTTCCTTCTATTTATTTATTTACTTATTTGAATTGGTGCTTTATAGATATACATAAATGGGGAATTCACTGTGGTATATTCGTATATGTACATGATATCATTTTGTTGATTTTTTTCTGCATTTCCTCCCTTTGCTCATCTCCCTTCTCTCCTCCTTCATCTTTCTTATATTTTCATGGGATTTCCCAACCCTGTTTTTATCCCCTTATTTTGCTCTAGCTTCCATGCAAGAGAGAAAACATAGGACCCTTAACTTTCTGAGTCTGGCTTGTTTCATTTAGCATAGTGGTCTCCAGATTCATCCATTTATCAGCAAATGCCTAAATTCCATTCCTCTTTATGGCTACTAAATAAAACTTCATGGTGTCATTCATGTATTAACAGGCACCTGAGCTGTTTACATAATTTGACTAGTGAATTATGTAAATAATAATTATGTAAATATATGCTGCTATAAACATTTATTTGCCTGTATTACTACAATATGCTGATTTAGTTCTTTTAGAAAAATCTTAAGGAGTGGGATACCTGGGTCATATGATGGTTCCACTTTTATTCTTTTGAAGAATTTTAAGAGCACTTTGATAAGCAAAATAAACCAAACTCAGAAAGTCACAGAAAACATACAAATATTTTCTCTCGTCTGAGGAATCTAGAAAGGAAAAAATGTGGGGGAGATCACATGAAAATAGAAGGGGGATCAGGAGAACAAATGAAGAAGACCAGGGTGAGGGATAAGAGGAACAAGAGAGGTACTGGGGAAAAAAAATTACCAATATTGTTATATTGTCTGCATGTACAAATATGTAACAATGAATCCCACTGTTAAGGTATAATTATAATGTACTAATAAAAAAGAAAAGAACAAAAAACTAAAAAAAATTAGGAAAAAAGTCTTTAATAGAAACTGAGAAAAAAGATTATAACTTTCAGAATAGTCAATAGTAACACTGACAGTGAATTTCTCAAGAGAAAGAATGGCTTGAAACTGTTGGGATAAAATAGCAGTTAACCTAATATTCTATATATCCAGCAAAATAGTCTTCAAAAATGAAAGCTAAAATGAAAAATTATTCTCAAACTAAAATTAAGGGAATTGTAACTAGGAAGCTGGGCTAACATTAAATCAAAACACCAACAAAATTTGTCAGTAGCAACAACAAACACAATTTTCAAGTTAGGAGGAACTACTAAAATGAAGAAAGGAATGAAGATGTTAAATATATGATAAATATAAATTGATAATTGATTAATGGGGCATAAATATAAATTGATATTGATTAAATACTGACTACAAAAACTAAAACAATAACAATAATGCCTTATGGTGTTTAGAAATAGAAAAAGAAATAACAGTGAAATGGAATATGAGGACAATAAATGTAGTTAGAATATTTTAAGACTTAACATTATTGAGAACATAGTATAGAAATAATTTCTTTAGACTTAAAGCTAGGAACATATGCTATAAACTTTAAAGTAAACACTTAAAAAGTAGTTTTTAAACAATAAAATTACTGTGGGGAAATAGAATAATAGAAATGATTTATTGAAAATAGGATAGGTGGGTTAAAGAAATTTAAATTTGATAGGTCAAATAAAAAACAGATGATAGAAATAAATTTGCATAAACCACTCTGGAAAGTAGTATGGTGATTCCTCAGAAAACTTGAAATGGAACCAGCATTTGACCCAGTTATTCCCGCTCCTCAGCATATACACAAGGACCTAAAATCAACATACTATAGTGATGCAGCCACATCAATGTTTATAGCAACTCAGTCCACAATAGCTAAGCTATGGAACCAACCTTGGAGACTTTCAACAGATGAATGGATAAAGAAAATGTGATATATTCCCACACTCGTGTATAGACACACAAAGTAGAATATTACTCAGCGATAAAGAGGAATGAAATTACAGTATTTGCTGGTAAATGGATGGAACTAGAGACTATCATGCTAACTGAAGTAAGCCAATCCCAAAAAACCTAAGGCAAAATTTTCCTCTCTGATATGTGGATGCTAATACACAATAAGAGGGGGAGGATAGAAGTTTATTGGATTAGACAAAGGAGAATGAAGAGAAGGGAGGGGAGATGGAAATGGGAAAGACGGTAGAATGAATCAGACATAACTTTCCTGTATTCATATGTGAATACACAGCCAGTGAAGCTCCACATCATGGACAACCACAAGAATGGGAAGTTATACTCCATGTATGCATAATGTGTCAAAATACAGTCTACTGTCATGTATAACTAAAAAGAACAAATAAAAAAATTTTTAAAAGAAATAAAGCTGCATATTTTATGGTAAAATCATAAAAATCATAATATTTATTAAAATGTCTATTTTATAACTTAAAAATATAATGTATAAAAATTCACAACTCATGTATACATACTTTGTTTTGTTTCTCTAACAGCTTCTTTGTGATATTGGACACAGTGAAGAAAGACTGGGCTTTAACTATGAAGATATCATAATTTGGTAAGTATTGTTCACTTACCTCCCCATCTCTTCCGGATTTTAGTCATTTTAAACTAGAAATAAGATAATATAGCCCCTAATAGTTTATTTTGAAGTAAGCTACTTCAACATTAGAAACATTCAGGCTCTTCAGTGGTTTTGTTATCTTGTAAATCTTTGTTGATACATTGTAATTTTTAAACATGAAGAACCAAAGCTAATGGTCAAAAGCACCTTGATTTTTATAATTTAAATTTCCAAATTAAATCTAAAACTTCCAGGTTGAATTTTTCTCATATTCGGCCCAGGAATAAAGAAATCTATAACTCTACATCTCTAAGAGAATGTATACTTAGGGCAAATTTGATTTACCCAAGCATATTGATAGAGGCATAATATTTAATATACTTTCATTTTCATCTTTATGGTTCTCTTTATGGAATTAAAATTGAAAGAAATGGTCTGTGCTGTCATTATAAAGCATTTTTATTTCTGGTTTAAACAAATGATTCTTTTATACAGTTAGAATCAAATAAGACAAATGAAGGAGAATAGATTGTGAGGCATATATGATATAGCTTGAAAAAGATATACTTAATTTCCTATTGTTTATATAATGTAGACATAGAAGATAGAATAAAACTCAGTAACATTTGTTTGATTATAAGAATGTACCAAGAAGGAAAGATTAAAAACACCACCATCACTAAGTGAAATTTGTGGTTTGGAGTGAATGGTTTTTATATAAGCAAAATTCAGGTAGAATTAATCATGCATAGTTAGAAGTTTTACATAGCTCCACTGAGGAAGAATTTGATACAGGTTGAGCGTACCTAATCCTAAAGTCTTAAATCCAATATATTCCAAAATTTGAAAGTTTCTTAGTGTCATATAAGTGTTCAAAAGCTTTGGATTTCCAGATTAGGAATTCTCACTTAGTATGGTCTATGCAAATAATTCTAAAATCCCCCAAATTGCAGAATCCAAAACTTTCCTCATCCCAAGTGTTTTGGATAAAGGATACTTCTTAGCCTGTAGTATAATTTTATGTGCATTTGAAACTCATGCAACAAAATTCTTTTGTTTATTTTCACACAGTTTGCGCTTAGCTTTATTAAATGAAGCAAAAGAAGTGCGAGCAGCAGGGCTACGGGCACTTCGGTATCTTATACAAGACTCCAGTATTCTGCAGAAGGTGCTAAAATTGAAAGTGGACTATTTAATAGCTAGGTAATTTTCTTAGAGTTTATATGTTTTTAAATTTTTATATCAGGTTTTAACATTCTTGTGTAAAGTGTACATTTATTTTTATGTAAAGCTTGACAATTTTTACATTCATATACAGGAAGTAAGAAGACTTTGAATATTTTCAGCATGACATTAGAACTCCATTATATATTCAACCAGTAGTAAATATTATTCTGAATTTTCTCATCATACACTCGTTTTTCCTGTTCCTAAGTATCAGTTGAAAGTATACAGTAGTTACTTTTTTCTTTGACTGGTATCTGAGATTTATCCATGTTAATTCATTTTTGTTTTTTAGTACTGTGTAGTATTTCATTTTATGATTAGACCACAGAAAATAACCCAGAAAAATCAACAGAATAATTTTCAGCTCTTAACTATTTTGAATAACGCTGCTTTAAATATTCTTGTGCAAATCTTTGTGTGGACATATATGCTCTTATATCTCTTAGTTATATGTAGAACTGGAATTACGAGGACATATACTTGTTTAACTTTAGTGGATACTGCTAAATACTTTTCCAAATGTTTGCTCTGACTTAATACTACTTCACCAATATATGAGAATTTCAGTTTCTCCACATCAACATTTGATGTTTTCCGTCTTCAAATCTGGCTTTTTGGAATGGATTTCATTATGGCTTCTTATTTTAGTATTAATTTGCAGGTCCTTGGTAAGTGAGAACTTTTGTTTGCTTGTTGCCAATTTGGTTATCCTAACTTTTTCCCATTTATAAATTGGATTGTCCTTTGGGTTATATAGGAATTCTTCAGTTTTTTTGGACATGAGTCTTTTTATAGAATATATATTAGAATATATTCTATATTGAGTTTGTCTTGCCATTTCACTCTTTGATGAACAAAAGTTTATGATTAATGAAATTCAAAGTGCTTTTTGTCTCTTTTAAAGAGATCTGTGTTTTCTGTTTTTTTTTTTCTTTATGCATGTAAGTCTATGAATCATCTGTTTTGACTTGATCAAATTTGATTTTTGGGTAAAGTATGAGGTAGGTATCAAGTTATGATTCATTTTTATCTTTATGAGTATCCATATATTGCAAAAATTTTATTTTGTGTCTAGATTAAATTCACCTGTGTTATAAATCAGGTCACTAAGTATGTTTTTCTCTGTTCTCTATAGTTGGTCACTTTGTCTATTCTCACACTAGTTTCTCACTGTTTTCACTACTTTAGCTTTATAATTCATCTTGATATCTGTTCATGTGAATCCTCCATCTTCTTAAATACTATTTTGGCTATTTTGGGTTTTGCATTTACATATAAATTTTAGAATCATCTGTTCATTTCTGCATAACTTGTGGGAATTTAGTAAGGATTGCATTGAAGTTGTAGTTTAATTGGGGATGAATTGACATTTTAATTGAATCATCCAAATATTAATTTCTTGGAAATTTTGATTTCTTTCAATAAATTTTGTTGTTTTCTCTGCAGAGGTCTTGAACTGTTGGTAAAGTTTATTCATATGCATTAGGTTTTTAAAGAATAATAGTACTAATGTAATTAAAATATTTTTCTTTACTGTTTATAGCTATTACTGTATAGAAAAACATTGGCAAAGGGAATTGAGCTCTTATCTAGCAACCACACCAAATTCATTATGCAATTCTACTTGTTTATAGGTTATATTGGATTTCCTATGCACATAAGCATTAGTTGCAGATGATGACTATTTTATTTTTTCTTTCAAATTTTTTTAGCCTTTTAGCCTTGTTTTGTTTGTTTGTTTGTTTTTGCTTTACTGCAGTTGTTTGAATATAACACTTATTAGAATGATACTAGTGTTTTACTCGTGAACTCAGGTAGAAAGTATTTAATATTTAGCCTTTGTTTGTACTTTCAATAGGCTTTTAGTAAATTTTCTTTATATTCCTGGTCTATATTCTTGAAGTGAACACTACTTGTTTTTATGTCTTCTCCTTTTTTTTTTTTTTTATACCCAGGGATTGAACCCAAAGGCCCTCATTGAGCCTCATCTATAGGCCCTTTTTTCTTTTTCTTTTTTTTTTTTTTTTTTTAAGTTTTGAGACAGAGTATCCTTAAGTTGCTTAAGGCTTTACTAAGTTGCTGAGGCTGGCTTTGAACAGTGGAACCATTTGCCTCAAACTTACTGCCAAGCCAGTAGAATTACAGATTTCTGCCACTGTGCTCGGCTGTCTTGTACTTTTTTATAACTGAATTTGGTTTGCTGATATTTTGCATAATACTTTTGACAACTATTTTCATGAGAGGCATAGGCTTTTATTTTTTTAATTCCATTAATAACTTGTCTGGTTTTGGTATTAGGAATATGTTTCATGAAATAACTAGAGAAGTATTACCTTCTTTTTATTCTCTGGAAGAATTTGTGTAATATGTATGTTGATTTTTCTCCCTACATGATGAACAGAATTCACTATTAAATCTCACTTGCTGAGTTTCTGTTTTTAGGTATTTAAAAAATTCTGATTTGTTTAATAGATGTAGTGCTATTGAGACTTTGTTTTTCTTGAAATTTCATGTTGCATTCATTAAGTCTTCAAAAGGTTAATACCTTTATAATTATGAAATGTCCCTCTTTATTCCTAGTAGGAAGAAATGTTCATGTTTTATAATGATGCCTTTCTTTTATTTATTGTTTGTGTGGTATCTTTTTTCCACTTTGCTTTATCTCCTTACATCTAAGTTTTTGCCCTGTAAATATCATAGATTTTTCTACTTTAATATTTAATTCAACCATCTCTATCTTCTAATTAAAGTATTCAGAGTATGGGTGGCTTAGTATGTGTATAATTTATGAACTGTATCTAATGTAATTACTTATTTGTGAGTTTGTCATCTTGCTATTAGTTTTTGAATATATATGTTTGTTATCTTGCTATTTATAGTCTTTTGGTCAAAATTTTCTTGTATTTTATATTTATTTTGTTGTCATTTTTGAATAATCAAGAATTTTCCCCCTCTTGTGTTAGTGTCTTGTTTTTAGTCTTTGCTTTTAATAATTGCCCTAGAGATTGCCATATATCTTTCATACATTGAGGTCTGCCCCTTTTGTTACTACCAGAACAGTGCAAAAAAAATCTATTGCTATTTATGTCTTCTCTTTTATGATTTTTATCTGTTGTTACATTTTAATTTTGAATCTTAACCCCACAAGATAGTCCACACATTGTTTTACATTTCAAGTATATTTACTATTATTCACCTGTTCCAGTAGTCTTCCTTCTTTCATTTCTGTGCTTTCGTGTTGAATTGCTTTCTATTTGATGAACTTCTTTTACCACTTTTTGTAATGAAGGACTACCAGAGGTGAATTTTCATGTTTAATTTGTGTATAAATATCTCTATTTTGCCTTCTTATTTGAAGCTGTTTTGGCTACCAGTTAGTATTTTTTTAGTGCTTATGAATTATTGTTGTTTGACTTTTTGGTACTCCATCTATGCACATGTTGGATCTTTTCACGTTCCCCTATGTGTCTGATGCCCTTATATTTTTCAACCTTTTTTGGTGGTAGTTATTAATTTTTGTACTTCAGGGTGCTTGCTTACTACTTAATGTATTCTATTCTATCCTGCTAGTAGACAGTCAGTCTCTTGAATACTTAATTTTAGTTACTAAGTTTTATTTTCTTTATCCTTTAAAATGTTTAGGTCTCTGCTTTATTTCTCCGCCTTTTACTTTCTTGAATATATCAGTCATGGGCTTTTTGTTGTTTTGTTCTGTTTTTGGCAGTACTGGAGATTGAACACGGGTTCTCCTCAGCTCTTCTTATTTTATTTTGGGACAGGGTCTTCCTTAGTTGACCGCCTGGCCTCAAATTAAGAGATCCTCCTGCCTCATAATCCCAGCCTATTTGTGCCATTACACCCTACTAACCATAATTGGGTTTTCTTTTTGGTACCAGGGATTGAACTCAGGGATGGTTTATCACTAAGATACATTCCCAGCCTTTTTATTTTTTATTATGTATTTGATCTCCAGTATTATGTACCTACTGACATTTCTGCTCTGTACCTTTACTTTTGAGAGTAGCATTTTGTGTGGTTTCTTCAAGTCTTAATCCTGCTTTTGTACAACACAGAATCTGGCAACTGGCTTGAAGAAAACATTGCATACATATTTTAACTTACTTCCCTGTGCTTTCTTCTGTTTGGGATTTTGCCCCTCAACTCCTAGCCACTTTAGGTGCTACAAAATTAAGCCTCTGTCTTTCTAGTTCAGACAGACTTTTGCTTTCTCTTAGGACTCTATGTCCCTTAGACTGGAGATTTACTCCAAGAGAAAAGACTGGTTGAATGTAGAGCTCCTGCAAGTTGCTGTGGTATACTCTGTAATCCCAGTAACTCGGTTGAGGCAAGAGCATTTATATCTACATATAAAAATCTACATATAAAAGGCCAACAACTTAGGAGACCTTGTCTCAAAATTTAAAAAATTTAAAAAGGCTTGGTAATGTATTCCTGTATTAAATCCCCAGTAAAACACACACACAACCATGTACATGTACACATATACAACATAGAGTTTTCTTTGCTTTCTTTTCAGGCATTATTCTCCATTATCCTTTTTATTTGTTTGTTTTTGTTTTTTGGTACTAGAGCTTGAACCCAGAGTGCTTAACCACTGAGCAACGTCCCTATCCCTTTATGTTTTTTATTTTGAGGCAAGATCTCACTGAGTTGGTTAGGGCCTTGCTTAGTTGCTGGGGCTGGCTTTGAACTTGTGATCCTCTTGCCACAGCCTCCCAAGCTGTTGGGATTACAAGCATGTGTCATGAGACCCAGCCTCCATTGCTCTTTTAATAATTGGTTTTTTAAGTTTTTTTTTTTTTCCAACCTTCACAATTGTTTTTAGCTGGAGGATTAGTCTTATTTAAGCCTCTCTGTAATGGCCAAAAATGGAATTCTATATCTATTTAGTTTTATTGTGTTTCATATGCTGGGGCTCTAACCTGGGAACTAAGCTCTCTACCTTGAGCTACACCCCAGCTACACCCATCTCCTACTTTATAATAGATTTTCCTTAGATTAATTTCACTTGAACTATAAAAGCAGCAATTTTTAAATAGTAAACTATCTATATATAAAGTATTAGAATACTGAATTACTACCTAAACCTAAATTCAAAAAATGAATTATACTGTTATGCTAAACAAAGACTCTTTCAAATTGGATAATTTAATAAATTTTACAAGTAAATGTCAGCTAAGTGATATTTGATCAAACATTAGGTTTTGAGGAGAAATCAGAATTCAAATTATACTTTTTTAAAATAGAATTTTTATAGATACTGTATAAGACAGTTATGACACATATTTAAGCCTTGGTTAAAATCACAAACTAAAGCAGGATTAAAATATTTCCCCATTATAATTTTTCTAAAATGAATTTTATCAGGTGCATTAATATTTTTTCAGTTGGTTTCTGTTAGTTTATTCTATAGGTGTAGATATGTGTCTGAGCCTTTCTTTAAATAGAGGTAGTCCTATAAAGTACTTACTACATTTTTTTCCCTAAAGTTTTCAAGGAAATGGTTGTTTTTTAAAATAACATTTTATTGCTAGAGCTACATAGGGTAACTAAAGTATTTGCTGGTACTCGAAAAATATGTTTTCAAGTTTTAATATATATTGACATTATGAAGATTATTTTGATTTATCAGAAAAAAAAAAGTTGTGTAATAGGATTTTATCAATGATTAATATTTTGTGTATTATTTAGGTGCATTGACATACAGCAGAGCAACGAGGTAGAGAGGACACAAGCACTTCGATTAGTCAGAAAGGTATGCTCTATGTGTGAGAGTAAAGGCAAGTTTATGGTTTTTGTGTTAACTGTTTACGTTTTTAGATTAGATGGTTGTGAAATCTTTCTATTAATATCCATATCTTAAATTTTCTTTAAACATTTTAATTTTGTTAAAGTAATATAAATTAAATAGATGTGTTAATTTTTGAGGTAAGCATAAATATTTTATGTAATTATTCTGTGTGATTGGGGGGTAGTTAGAATATTTCTTACAAAATCTTCATTGTGAAGAGTATTTCTTTCCCACATTATAAGTGTAAATGTAATTATATATTTCATAAGTTATTAGAGAAAGAATTACTTGCTCTCCTTCCTGGTTTTCTCTTAATTGCACGCTTGTAGTTAATACTACAAAGTAGTTGTCACAAGTATTACAAGTTTGTTGTTTTTGAAGGTGAATTTGAATATAGTCCATGGGCAAGTGCAAAAACAACTCAAGCTATTGTGTAGGATAAAAGGTTATAATTTGAACTTCTTAGGAATGTGCTAAATCCATAAAGATGCTCATGAGAATTCTTTTTGTTGTTATTGAATGTTATGCCCTAATGACCAAGGAATAGAGTGAAGGTAAATTTTGTTGGGACACAGCCTGAGAAAAGTATGGTATTTCCTCCTTCATAAAAATTGTGCAGTTTATGTTCATTATGTAAAAATGTCTAAAATTATTTAACAGTTGAAATTTATAGTTCTTTACCACTTTTCTACTTTGAATTTAGTGAATGCTCCAAAATTATGGGTTGTTGAGTTAGTTTATTAACTGCGTTCCATCCTTTTCCTTTTTCTTCCAGTTGTGAACCTTATGCTTAGTAATAGTACCCACAGTTGACCATAGTAAGAAACAAATAAATGGAAAAGTTGAGTCTTAAAAGAAGTTTGAAAAGTAAGAGTGATATTGGAGATAGATTCTGAAACTTTTTGTTATAGGTAAACTGTTATCTCAGGACTGTGGTTTGGCTTTTCATATTTTAAATTTAAAAATGAATTCTAAATTTTGCCTATTCATATAATCCCTCCTAATACTATGAATATTCAAGTCAAGAAAACAGAATTTCTTTCTGAAGAACACAGAACAACTCTTTGGGCTTGGAGGTTATATATCTCCATATTTATAATATTGGGAGTTAAAATATTAATGTTAAAAGAACAATAAAATCATTACAAGTAGATATTAATTTTAGGAAATAATTGTTTTCCAGAAAAGGGAAATTAAGAGTTTCATTGTTTTAGATTTTTGCCAGTCTTTTAAAATGAAACTTGATAGAAGATACCTAGGTTATTATAATTGCTTCTATATTCAGTCTTTTGTACTAACATATGCACTGGAACCTCTAGAAAAAATTTCAGTATATACTTATAAGAGTTTAAACGACAATATCTTTGATTTGTGTTGCTATGGAAAGTTGTTTTTTGTTTTTTTTTTTTTTTTTTTTGCGGGGGAGGGGTGGGTACTAGGGATTGAACTCAGGCACTCAGCTGCTGAGCCGCATCCCCAGCCCTATTTTGTATTTTATTTAGAGACAGAGTCTCACTGCGTTGCTCAGCACCTTGGTTTTGCTGAGGCTGGCTTGAAACTCAGGATTCTCTTGCCTCAGCCTTCTGAGCCACTAGGATCATAGGTGTGTGCCACTGTGCCTTGCCTAAGTTTTTAATTTTGTAGAACTTCTGAAAATATCCTAGGGACCCTCAAAATTTTCTTGCGCATACTCAATAAAAGTAAACATTCTTAAAAACAAAAGTACCATAATAAAAGTATCATTTGTCTTCTAATAGAGAAATTTGAGTTAGATATTATTTGTGAATCCAAGAGTAGGAAAATTGCATGCTCTCACGGTAGATACCGGCTCAGAGGAAGAGTTGTGACCAAGGGTTTTTCTTTGGTTTAGCCAAAAGGGTTAAAGATAAAGCAAATTTGCTAATAAATAGTGACCATTATTGGCCAGAGATACTAAATTCATTTTTTTAAATATTTATTTTTTTAGTTATAGTTGAACACAGTACCTTTATTTTATTTGTTTATTTTTATGTGGTGCTGAGGATTGAAACCAGGGCCTCACACATGCTAGGCAAGTGCTCTACCGCTGAGCCACAACCCCAACCCAACTAAATTTATTTGTAATTTTAGCGTCTAATATTACATGTTTATTTTTTCCAATACCATCTTGGCAATTAAACTACTAGGAATCAATGTTTAGTGTTATAATTGCTAGGTCACTTTTTTTTTGTATGTATGTATGAAAAAATTGATTTTTTCTATAAAATAATTGATACATTTTAAAGGAAAAGCAGAAATTTTCC
The DNA here is from genome assembly GCF_964194105.1 of Spermophilus citellus. NCBI lineage: Eukaryota > Metazoa > Chordata > Mammalia > Rodentia > Sciuridae > Spermophilus > Spermophilus citellus. The sequence continues at coordinate 270,561,894 of NC_138182.1, read as the reverse complement.
GGGGAGGGCTTTCAGTTAACTTACTCGGAATAATTAAGGAATACTCATGTCACTTATCCTCAGCTTTCACTTATCTCATTCATTTGGAGATTATCTGATAGTTTCTTTCAGTGTCTCTAATTTTTTTCTTTCCCTTTCCCCCTTCTATCCAGGCAGTCCTTTATATTTTAGTCTTACACATTTTCTGTGTACTTTTCCTACTAGTCAGTTATTTCTACACTTTTTTCTATCCAACTAATTTAAGCCATCATTTTTTTCATATGTAATTTCTTATTACAACTATAAGGATTTGGTAGAATTTCATGTCCTTGATTTACAGCCAGATAGTGACAACACCAGAACAAGAGCCCAGTATCCAAATTTTCAAAGTGACATAGGCTAGTGAGTATTAAGTAGAACCTGCTTACACTGACATTTAGAGCTCATTTTTGGTTTAACCACCTGTTTCTGTCTTTTTATGTCTCCATGTGTGTAGGCAGACTGCCACTACTACCTCAGTTGTTGTTTCTTTCCTACTCTTGTCATTTCATTTTCACCTCTTTCACACTGTATTCATTTTCCTGACTAAACTCAAATTTCAGATGTTACCCTGAGAGAACTTAAGTGCTTCTGTAATTTCATATCAGTTCTACAAATTTATTACCTAGTCCTTATTTAATTTATTATATATATGTTTGTCCTATCATGCCAAAAAGATGATTAAACTTAAATGATGAATACATTCTGTGGCTTTTCCCTTAATTAATATTCATTGATTTATGAGGAATGCATTCTCTGCTTTATAAAGAATGTAAGTTTCTTTGCATATATTTCCTTGGAAAATAAGAGGAATGATTCATTTGTAAAAAAATTTAAATTTTATATATTTGCACCATTGCAGAATTTATTGAATTAAGTAAGTATATATTTAGTAGACATGTGAGATTCATAGGGTAAAATTTTATTCTGTACTTGAAATTCTGTAAACCATCTGGTTATACACATCTTTATTTTCCAAATGAGCAAACTAAGGCCCAAAAGGAAAGGATTAATTTAGTAGAGGTACTGTTGTTTATTAATAGCATATTTTCTCTTAAAGTCAAATTGTCTGACTTTTATCCAGTTCTTTTCAGATACATCATATGCATTTCACTGGTTGGACAAATTTTATTATAAGTTCTTATGAACATAGTAATAGACTGCTCCATATTAAAGTACAAATTGATCTAAGAGGTTAGAATTTTCCCCCCCAGGGAGATCAGTTTCTCATATCCCTTTCCACTTTCTCCTGGCTTTCCTTCTCACCTTTTTAAAATTTTTGATTAAGGCAAGATAATGATTTCGAAATGGATATGAAAACTTTTTTAGGTCCTATAGTGATTAAAAATATTTTATGTTGTCTATAATTCCAATTGAACTGAATACTGCTTAAGGAAGATAACTGTCTACAGCAACTCTATTCATATACATCTTTCCTTTGATCCTCTGTAGTCTTTAATTGTATGATGTTCATTTAGTTATATTCTCTAATTGTTTCAAAGCACATTTTTATTTTTCCAGCAGGCTTCTGAGTCCACTAATCTGCGGGATAGGTAAATTTTCTTACCAGGCAAAGAAAGCATTCTCCTCTATTCTCAGTTTAGGGACCTGTTATTTTGAAATACTCTGTCTACCAAATAGTCTTTACTAAATAATAATTAACCATTTGTTTCTCTTTTCCAAATCAAAATGTTACCTGTTTTCTGTATCCCACGTGTTATTGCCAATTATATTCTTCATTTAATGAGATTCATCTAGAGTTTTATCACCAAATATGTACTATTTCCATCAGAATTTTTGAAATGTTAAAACATTTTTTATTATTAATTCTTCCTTCTGGCATAGTAACAATATATTTGTGATATAACAATGTGCCTAGAGATTAGGGAGAATAGAGATATTTCTTGCAGCAAAATGAGGAGGATTGAGGGCTCCCCAGAATTAATTTGATGGAAAAGGAGAGTTAGGGTTAAAGATGTTCATGAGGTAAATTGGCAGGACTTGGTGATAATCATATATAAAGAAAGAAATCAGGGATGTAATGTGTTAACTACTGTTGTCACCACTGATTTACTTTGGGAACTGAAAAGCTATATAAGATATAGTTTCTATTCTAGAGTAACCTGGACACTCGGAAACATTAAATTTTTGTTCGGAAGCTAATTTATAGTCTGGACCGTTAAAAAAAATAAAAAACGTTTTTCATAGAAAGGATGACTAACATTTGTTACATCAATTATTAGTTATAGGAATCCTTTGAAATATTCGTTTGCAACAGAAGGGTGAAATCACTAGCTGGATTTATAAAGATTCTATGGTCTTTACCTGAGTTTTAACAAAATAAGTTTAAAGTATGTATTATGCAGAAGTAATTTCTTTTTCCAATTCCTCTCTGTTACAGATGATTACTGTGAATGCTTCCTTGTTTCCTAGTTCTGTGGCCAACTCATTAATTGCAGTTGGAAATGATGGACTTCAGGAAAGAGACAGAATGGTCCGAGCATGCATTGCCATTATCTGTGAACTAGGTCAGAATTTTCTTCAAGTAATAAAAATACAGTTTTTTATAAGGAATATGTAACATTTCCTAATGCCTTTAATATATAAGTCCTTTACTTATTGGCACAAAATATGAAAAAGTGCATTTCTGGTCAGAAAGTAGAGTTGTTATTTAACAGGCAATTTCTAAATGACATTGAAATTGTATGAATCTTAAAAGTTTTACTCATTATGAAGTTTAGTATAGGAGTTGTCTAAAATCTAGTAATTATAATAAAATTCCTTAAAGTCTGAAATTCTGACATAAATTACACTATTTGCTGATGTGGATTAAAATAATAAATAATCCACCAAGTACCAGAAATGAATTCTAAATGCAAAGGGAACCTGAGGGTAAGACATATGTAAATATTTATCTTATCATTGTGAAGAAAATGAATTTTGCAGATAAATTTTGAATCAAAAGAAATCGCAGGGAGGGGCTGTGGCTGTGGCTCAGTGGTAGAGCGCTTGCCTAGCATGTGTGAGGCCCTTGGTTCAATTCTCAGCACCACATACGAATGAATGAATGAACGAACGAGTGAATGAATGAATGAACGAACGAATGAGCGAATGTCCATCAATAACTAATATAAATATTTTTAAAAACCCCAGGGATTTTAGTATCTATAAATTTTTAGTCTAAGGAGTCAAGAAAACAAGTGGTGCCAGAATAAGCAAGTAAAACAAACAGTAAATGTAACAAATTAACATTAAATACAAATCAATAGGAAAGCCAAATAATCCTTAGAGAAATATCTGGCTAATTAGCATATAAGTTCGGTCTTACTTATTGCAAATAAATGTAATTTAAAATAATTTTTAATTTTTTAAAAATTATAGATGGACACAACACCTTTATTTATTTATTTATTTTTATATGATGCTGAGGATTGAACCAGCATCTCACAAGTGTTAGGCAAGCACTCAACCACTGAGCTACAATCCCAGCCAAAATAAGTGTAATTTTTAATGGCAATAAGAGATGACATGTTTTCTGCTACTTAAAATAGGAATGGTGTATGTAGGTCACATTCCTCTTGGGACAATAAATAAATTAATTTTAAAAAAAGTTTAAGCTAAAGAAAGAGCCAAATCCTACCATTCTATATTTTAAAGTACTTTCTACAGTATCTTTTGGTTTAGCAACAAATTTAGAAATTTGATTAAGAAAGTTTACAACATAATAAAAATCTGACTATATGGGATCCCTGGAAAGCTATACTCAGGATTAATGTGTCATCATATAAAATGCTTTTTTTATAATTAAGTAAATAGTAAATCACTAAAAGCCAAGGAACAGGAAAAAGAAGAAGAAAAATACTTCCTTAGAAAACAGAAGGAAAGCATCAAAAAATAAATAACTCTGATTAGGTAATAATAGATTATTCAACCTAACCTATAATAGTTGAAAGAAGAAAATAGTGAAATACACATTTATATTTTGTTTGAAAAACTCAAAGATCAGAAAAACAAGATTAAAAAGAAACGAGAAAGATGGTATTTATGAGTTTTTTTAATTACAAAATACTTTTAAATATATGTGTATTTGAAAACTTATTGAGATAAATGAGTTTTCAGGATAAATATTGATTTCCAGTTATTCAAAAGTAGAAAAAAAGGCTACCTCAAAAATTACAGAAGTAGTTGGAAACTGATAAAATGATTGCCTCCAAAGAGATTTATCAGTATAGCTTTGTTTTTAAAAAAACAAGAAGTAATTCTTATATACACACAGATATACATATATCCATACATATATTTAAGTAAAATAATTAGATGCCTACGTTGTGAACATTCTAGAATATTTATTCCTAACCAACACTTGATGCTATTCTCAGTAGTAGATCTCTTCAGATACTACATCCTTATTACTCTTAATTAGCATTGTTTAAAAAGTTTTAGTTATTTGCAAGGCAAAATAATAAATTAAAAGTATGTTAGAAAGAAGATAGTGTTACTGTATATATACCTAGAAAACACTGAATCCAGTGAAAAACAGAACTTTTTAAAGTAATTTTAATACAATGGAATCATGAAAAATATAGATTTGATAGATTTATTTTGGAAGTAAATGGGATAGGAAAATGGTACTATTTTCAAAGTAGAAAACAAAGAAATTACGAAATATCAAATTTATATGATTTTTGTGTGTGTTTAGGTGGTTCTTTTTAGTTTGTCAAATTGATTCTCACGAAGTTACAGCTAATCTAAGTCTAGGAATGAGAGCAATGGTTGTCTGCAGTAGAGGGAGAAAGGGTGCAAAGAAACTTTTATAGGATGATGAAAATTCTGATCCTAGAGCTGGGGCTCAGTGGTAGCATACTTGCCTGACATGTGTGGAGCACTGGGTTTGATTCTCAGCACTGCATATAAATTAATAAAATAAAGGTCTATCAACAACTAAAAAAATATATATATATATAAAGAAAATTCTGATCCTAGAGTGGGGTATTGGTTTCAAAGGTATAGACATTGTGTATTGAACTGTATTATTAATATTTGTATATTTTAATTGTATGCAATTATACCTCCTTTTGGAAAATATAGGAGAAAATATATTTCTAAAATTCACCACAAACCATGAAAAACGTTTTTAAAGAAGAAGGGAAAGTTATTCCATGTCTTTAAAAAATCATTAACCTAAGTTTTTAAGAGAGAAAAACTGAAAAAGAGTAAGAGTTACAGACCCTGATATAGTGGGGGAAAAAACCCTTAATATATAGTTAAGTATAAAAAAGAGTTTGAGAAACATATTAGGATAATTGATTAAACTTGTGGAGAAAAATTGAGTTTATCCTCTTAATGAAACTCAACTTTCGACAGATTGAAATGAAAATGTAAGTCCTGAATGTATTTAAAACACACATTTGTGTATGCACATGAAAACAAAGTCCCTATTCTTTTTTTTTTAAAGAGAGAGAGAGAGAGAATTTTAATATTTATTTTTTAGTTTTCAGCGGACACAACATCTTTGTTTGTATGTGGTGCTGGGCGAGCGCGCTACCGCTTGAGCCACATCCCCATCCCCGTCCCTAGTCTTTTGAATAAGAATTCTGGGCATCCCTAGTTATTAAAGAGTGTGTGTATTAAACTGTATTGAATGCTTGAATTCACGTGTATGTGTGTGTGTGTGTGTGTGTGTGTGTGTGTGTATTTTGTTAAATATGGTGAATCAGAAAATTTTTCAGATTCAAAATTAAATTTTAAAGTAAAAGCCTAGATTTGAAAGTAACTTTTTATTATTACCCTCAATATAATTTGGTAAGTTTTTCTCTTTTATTTTAGCACTTCAGAATCCAGAGGTGGTGGCCCTTCGAGGTGGATTAAATACCATCTTAAAAAATGTGATTGATTGTCAATTAAGTCGAATTAATGAGGCACTCATTACTACAATTCTGCACCTCCTTAATCATCCAAAGACCCGACAATATGTGCGAGCTGATGTAGAATTAGAGGTAGGAACTTCAATATTCCTTTCTAGTTTTAAAAAATGATTTTAAATGCGTACTTCTACTTTGAAAATCTGAAGTTAATAGTAAGAACAACATTACTCTTCCAACTAGTGTTAACCAAAACTGGTTGATTCCCGCCCTTATTTTATAACTTCTTTATTTGGAATGAATTGAATATATTATTCTAGGGAATATTTCATTGACATGCAAAACAAATTTTATTTTTGTTTTATCCATGAAAAGTTTGCTGAGCAAATTAAGAATAAGTAAGGACATTATTATCCAAACTACATGTATGAAGATACGAATTGGTGTGAATGTACTTTGTATACAACCAGAGATATGAAAAATAGTGCTCTATGTGTGTAATAAGAATTGTAATGCATTCCACTGTTATATATAAATTTAAAAAGTTAATTTAAAAAATAATAAATAAGGTTACATTAAGACATTTAGCTATTCAGGAGTACCATTTGTTTTTAAGAATTTTAGTATGTTGACAGTGTTTGAGTATATACTATTTATTTATTAAACCATACTAAAATTCTCAGAATTTGGAAGCATGTTTTTGGCAACTTTCATACAACTTGAAAGAAAGTATGTTCATATTTTTTTTCATAATACTCTATTTTTAAGTTTTTACTAATTCACATAGTATTTTTTACAATTAGTCTAATAAGACTACTGTGTACTCTTAAAAATATATAGTGGAGATTGGAATAAGAATTATCACTATATTTTTAGTTTATTCATCTGAATGTACTACATTGCCCATTATAGGTAGTGTTCACAGTAAATTTAAATCATGATTTATTTGTATTTGGGTATGAAAGTATGTAAGGTATAAAAGATTTGTTATACCCTACCTAGTGTTTATAAATCATTTTAGGAAACTTATCTTAAATGTTATGGTCTTATTAGGACCTGCTTTCCTTCCTTGCTTTCTTCCTTTTTTTGTATGTCTTTTTTTTTTTTTTTTTTTTTTTTTTTTGAGATGGGGGTCTTACTATGTTACCCAGCCTGGCTCAAGTAATCTTCCTGCCTCTGCTTCTCAAGTAGCTGGGAATACAAGCATTTGCTGTGCCCAGCTTTAAAAACTATTTTTAGAAACACTTCATAGTATAAAATTGATATTAGCCCATGTCATTAACTAACATGTAAGCAAAACAGTCTCCTCAATAAGTGATTTCAAACACATTATTTATAGTTCCATAAGAATACACTGGTATTGTTGATATTTTGTAGTGTGTTTAATCTTTTCTCTTTTTCCTGTAGAAAAGCTGTATTATTAAAATTGAAGATGACTATAATAAAAGATGATAATATGTATAGGCTGTTTTTAGTCTTATGTATTACATAAAACAAATTATCAAAGCCCTTATATAAATGAAATAAACTTTAAATATTTTGTTGATTTTTAAATACATTACTGTCTTTGCTTATATCTTCTTGTGTAAAACCACAAATATCATTTTTTTCTCCTTAACATGCCCCAACTAAAACCAAGAGGACAGATTTTAGGATATACATATCAGGTTTTATTTTTTTGCTCTGTGCCCTACTAGCTTTATGACCTTAGGCAAATTACTTAGCTTGTCTTGGACCTGCTTTCTTCATAGGTAAAATGAAAGTTAAGGTTTTCAACCTTAAAAAATTGTTGTGATGATTAAATACTATAAGTAATAATAATTAAATGCTATAAATAATAATAATAATAGTAACAGCAGGTAGAACTCATGTAAAGTTTATAATTAGTAAGAGTGTAATCCAGGTACTTTACCTATATTAATTCTAATTTGTCTAAAATGCCTTACATAGTACTGGAGCATCATAAATATTCAGTAAAGGGTGGTTACTTTGGATATTATCATCATCTTCCACTTTTGTTATCTTTGTCATTGCATTTGCTATTGAGATAATATGATCCTATTTTTAATATCATTTGAATTTTATCCGTTTTATTTTCATTCTAAATTAATAAAATTTTACTAACGGCAGAATAACCATTTTGCAGTACTGTTGCCTCTCTTGGTAGACCCTGATGGTCTTCCTGTTAAAAATAGATGTTAATTAACTTAAATATTTTTTAATATCCCTTTTTAAGTTTATTCTGTTTCTAGTGAATTTACACTAATATACAAAAGCTTTTTTTTCCCTAGAGTTACTTGTTGTTTAGGGTGTAGTTGGACACTGAAAATCCAGGTAGGCTCTTGGTGGAATCAGAGAAAGCAAAGTATGGTGCTAAAATGACAAAACTGGATATTTCATGGCTAATTTTCTGTTCTTGGTATTTACCAGATTCTTGATGCCGTCTGAATGATTAGATGAAGATCTCAGTTTATAATTTTTGAAATACGTTTTAAAAAATACCAATCTCTTACTTCTGAGGAGAAAAGTACTCAATAAGCTCTATTGAAAGCACTGAAGGGACATAATTAGAAATACAGGAAGGCCAAAGTTAATACTTAATCTTAACAAAATTGCCATAGAGAGCATAGCTTAATTTTAACTCAGTTGGTCATTAGTATAAAGTGATCAGCTGTTTTAATCTACTATCTGGCAGGAAAGGATAAATCCTTTTTGGTGGAGAATTCTACTATAAAATGCACAGTGTCAGATAGTCAAAAATGTGTAGTACTACGAAAAGACAGGACCATAGAGATTGAAAACCCCAAAGAGAAAACATTCCATAGACAATACATAATTCAAGTTAGAAGAAAAACGTAATTCAGGTTAGAAGAAAGACTTTAAGACAACTATGGCAATTTGTTCAGGAAGAAGAAAAAGGTGAAATAATGAAGAACTTCATGATATAATTGTATCTATAAAAATAATCAAATGAAATTCTAGTCATGAAAATTATAATACCTAGAATTCAAAATTCAGTGAAATTGAACACTCATTTTGAACAAGGATATTTGGATAGTAAACTGAAAGAAAGATGAGTAAATATCTAGAGTAAAACAGAAAAAAGGAAAGTAAATAAACATAGTGAAAGGAATAAAAATAGTCTTTGGTGAGGATGCAGGGAAAAAGGAACACTCACACATTGTTGGTAGGACTGCAAATTGGTGCAGCCAATTTGGAAAGCAATATGGAGGTTTCTTGGAAAGCTGGGAATAGAACCACCATTTGACCCAGCTATTCCTCTTCTCGGACTATACCTAAAAGACCTAAAAACAGCATACTACAGGGACACAGCCACATCAATGTTTATAGCAGCACAATTCACAATAGCTAGACTGTGGAACCAACCTAGATGCTCTTCAATAGATGAATGGATAAAAAACCGTGGCATTTATACACAATGAAATATTACTCAGCACTAAAAAATAACAAGATCATGGCATTTTCGGGGAAATGGATGGCATTAGAGCAGATTATGCTAAATGAAATTAGCCAATCCCTAAAAAACAAATGCCAAATGTCTTCTCTGATATAAGCGGGGTGACTCAAAATGGGGTAGGGAGGAAAAGCATGAGAAGAAGATTACCACTAAATAGGGAAGAGAGGTGGGAGGGAAAAGAAGGGAGAAGGGGAATTGCATGGAAGATGGAAGGAGACGAGACCCTCATCGTTATATAGAATACATGTATGACGATGTGAGGGAAAAAAATAAAAGTGTGTCTCATTAGATTGGGTAGAGAGAAGTGATGGGAGGGGAGGGGAGGGGATGGGGGGAAAGGAAGGACAACAGAATAAAATAGACATTATTATTGCTGTATATAAAAAAATAATAATAATAATCTTTGGAAAAGAGAGTAAATTGATAGAAGCAAATAACCAAAGCAACAATGGCCTAGACCCAATTTGTAAAACTAGCATTGCTTCATGATTATAAAGCTCAAAAAAAAAAAAGAGAGATACAAAATGGAAAAAGATGTAGGTACATCATGTAAGACTGTTGAAACTCAAGACAGTGAAAAATCACTGGAGGGGAAAAAAAAGTAATTTCCTTCAAAGGAGAAAGTCAACTAGCTGTGGTTGAGTGGCATCTTTACAGTGCTGAAACAAAGTAATTACCAAGTCATCCTAGAGAAAATACTGTTTTTATTCAACTTTTTGTGTACTGTTTTTGAACTATGTTATACCTCAATTTAAATGTTCAGAAATTCAGTTTTTACTTAGAAAAGTCACCTATCATATCTTGATGAATTTTAAGAAGGAAGTTTAAATGATAAACCCAATTAAAGAGATAGAAAAATTAATTTAGGCTTTTTATAGGTTGAATGCTGTTTATAATAAAAGACTTCATGCTCTTTTGTTACCTTTTTCTCTTTCTTTTTTTTTTTAATTAGCGAATTTTAGCACCCTATACTGATTTTCACTACAGACATAGTCCAGATACTGCTGAAGGACAGCTCAAGTAAGTACCACTGGTTCCTAATAATTTATGAAATGTTATGTGTTAAAATTAAAGCTTCTATATTTGCCTGATTTCATATAGAACTAGAGAAGTGTGAATTTAAATGAATTTCCTATTTCATTGAATTATACAGCTTTTTTCTCATGATTACTATAAAAAGTAAAAGAAATCTTTGGAAATTTAAAGATTAATTTCTTATTTAAAAAATAAGATATAATTCAATGTAAAACCTAGATCTTTGTTTTTGTATTGTATGTATTTTTAGCATAATTACTTTATCATCCCTTAGAGAATGAAATAATAGTAGGCCAATGTCTATCTGGATATTTGGAGGAGCATAAATTAAGAGTTATCAGATTGTTGTAAATCATTGAAACCGACCATAAGTCTACCATGAAAAATGTTTAACAAATATAAATAGATCTGTTGCTTAATTGTCTTAACTATTGTTAGACAGTTGGTTACATAATTGTAGGAAGTGGTTGGTAATAATATCATCTAGTTATTTAATAACATTTTAATGACTATATAGATTATTCATCTTGCTCATTGGAAATACTCAAATAAGTTTGGGGCAAGAACTTTGAATTTTGAATAAGAGAATGCAATAAAAGAGATTTCCTAGGTAGTTTTCTTTGTTAAGGGGCAGCCTTGCAAGACAGATGCTTATTAAGTAGATTTCTTTTCTAACACTAAAATAAAGCTCATCTAAAAATAATTTTCAGAAAGGCAGGGAATGTAGAACTGAATAGGAACAGCAAAATTTTTAGTTTATTTTAAACTATGTACTGAATTTTAAATACAAGTACAGTTTATAGTTGGGTAATTGGCTTTGGGGTAGATAACTTTTCTCTTAACATCTTTTTAAATTTCATATGTAAATATCTAAACATCAGTGATAGCTCTTATTCTGATAAAGAAGCATCAAAAACTCATTTTATCTTAACATTGTATGCCTTTGATACTCTTCCCCACTTTTAAACAGAGAAGACAGAGAAGCACGGTTTCTAGCCAGTAAAATGGGAATCATTGCAACATTCCGGTCATGGGCAGGTATGTTACTCCACATTACTAGTCCGTAACATCCAAGAAGAGAAACTTGACTGGTTTTTCAAAAGTTAAGTTATTATTGCTGCATCTGATTTAAATTTTAATGTTGTCTTACTTTACACATTGTTATTAGAACCAAAGAATTCATATAAAATAATTAAAATATAGTGGGGAAAATAAGTCACTGTGCTAGTTCAAGAAAAATTAAGAGGCAATTCAAGAAAAATTAAGCATGGTGTATTACCCACTCATCAAAACACACACCCCTAAAAAAAGCAAAACTTTCTTGTTAGCTAGATATGTAACTAAAATTTGTTACTTAAAAATAATGTAGTCATTTGGGTATAGACCCAGGAGAGGGACAGCTGGGTCAAATGGTGGTCCCATTCCCAATTTTCCAAGAAATCTCAATACTGCTTTCCATATTGGCTGCACCAATTTGCAGTCCCACCAGCAGTGTATGAGTACCATCCCCCCCCCACGCATCCTCCCCAAAACTTATTGTTATTTGTATGCATAATAGCTGCCATTCTGACTGGAGTGAGATGAAATCTTAGAATGGTTTTGATTTGCATTTCTCTAATTGGTAGTGATGATGAACATTTTTTCATGTATTTGTTGATTGATTGTACATCATCTTCTGAGACAATTTATAATAGCTAAACTGTGGAACCAACCTAGATGCCCTTCAATAGATGAATGGATAAAAAAATGTGGCATATATACAAAATGGAATATTACTTAGCAATAAAAGAGAATACAATCATGGCATTTGCAGGTAAACAGATGGAATTAGAGAATATAATGCCAAGTGAAGTTAGCCAATCCCAAAAACCAAATGCCGAATGTTTTCTTTGGTATATGGAGGCTGATTCATAGTGGGATAGGGAGAGGGAGCATGGGAGAAAAAGATGAACTCTAGATAGGGCAGAGGTATTGGAGGGGGAGAGAGGGAGCATGGGGTAATTAATGACGGTGGAATGTAATGATCATTATTATGCAAAGTACAGATATGAAGACACAAATTGGTGTGAATATACTATGTATACAATCAGAGACATGAAAAATTGTAATGCATTCTGCTGCCATATATTTAAAAATAATAATAAATAATAATGTCATGTCATAAATATCCAAATAAGTTCTTTAAGAAGTTTGAGAATAGGCATTTTACCAATTTTATCAATTTCTGTGGAATAAAAGGCAAATGTTTTTTCATGAAATAATACCACCATTGCATTATTTTCTATTAACAATTACCTCTTCCTTCTTGGTTTCATAGAATAATTGATGTAATAGCCTAGAAAGTAATTAAACAATTTACCTAAACATTTCTATGTACTTCAGTAACTGTACCTGACAAAAATATTTTTTCCATCCAAATGTTTATTCCAGCCATAGATTTAGCCCCTTACCAGTATATTTCCAGGGACTTCTGTCCTCTAAATACCTTGGTAAAAAGCTGTGCCTTGCTATTTTTCAAAGCTGCCTATTTTCATTGCCTTTATATTTATAGATAAAGAATTTTATAAGGATCTAATAGTTATATATATTTTTATATTTATTTTAACCTGTTTTCTGTTGCTATAACAAAATACTGAGACTGAGTAATATGTAAAAAATTTGAGGTTTATTTAGTTCACCAGTTCTGAAGACTGAGAAGTCCAAGAGCATGGTATTGCCATCACATTGTGAGACAGTGAGTGTGCTAATATGGGTCTCTCTTCCTCTTCTCATAAAGTCATTGTGGGACTTCACCATTGTGACCTCATAGTAATCCTAATTACTTCACAAAGACCCTGCCTCCAGATACTCAATATAAAGTTGGGGATTAGGTTTCTGACACATGAACCTTTGGCAGACACATTCAACATAGAAACCCACTCAGTCATCCTGCCAAGCTTAACTTTGTCTTACTCCAAAACTCAGTATAACTTTGTTTTTTTGTAGTTAAATCATTATCCTTTATCATCTCTTAGAGTTTGAGAAATACCATGTTGATGATTTAAACAAATAATTTTACATATTATGTTTTGATTTGAATTTTGATTCTGAATCCAAAGAGAACATATAGATTATTCATAAACATGTACATGAAAATTGAACATCCTTAACACAAAGTCGGAAGTGCCCCACAATCCAAAGATTTTGAGTACCTACATGACACCACAAGTGGAACATTTCATAACTGTCCTCATGTGATGAGTCATAGTCAAAACAATAGTTTACTAAGAATACCATATTAAATGACCTTTAAGCTATGTGAATAAAACAAATGAATTTCATGATTAGACTTGAGTCTCATATCTAAGATACTTCATTAAATATATGCAAATATTCAGAAGTCCAAATATTTCTAAAATCTGAAACCCTTCTGATTCTAAGCATTTCAGATAAAAGATACTCAATGTGTATATGCTTAACTAGAAGTTACAGGGAATTTTACAATCCTATATGACTTTTTCCAAAACATGTTTTAGTTTATTACAAAAAAATTGAAAAAAATTTTTTTTAAAATTTTACAGTGATCACACATGTATGCATTCCATGTATTTGTTTTATTACATGTCTGTTTTCATTCCTTTGTGCCTTCATCAGTCCATCTTAAATACTTTTCACTTCTAAATATTTCAGCATGTACACTATTAGCTCTTCAGTATAAAATACTGTTTTATATTCCCATTAGTGATATTTATGAGTTGCAGTTGCTTGGCATCCTCATTATCATTTGGTATTATCTTTAATTTTAGCAAGTTTAGTAAGTAGGTGTATAGTACTGTTTCAGTCAGCTTTTTCACTGGTATGACCAAAGGATCAGACTAGAACAATCATAGAGGAAGAAAAGTTTATTTGGAGGCTCATGATTTCAGAGGTCTCAATCCACAGACAGCAGGTTCCATTCCTCGGGGCTTGAGGTAAGGCAGAACATCATGGCAGGAGAATGTGGCAGAGGGAAGCAGTTCACATGATGATCAGAAAGCAGAGAGGGAGAGGTCTCCACTTGCCAGATAAAATATATACCCCAAAGCCATGCCCCAATTCCAGCCTCCTCCAGCCACACCCTACCACTTCAATTACCACGCAGTTAATCCCTGAGGGGATTAATTCACTGATTGGGACAAGACATTTACAAGCCATTTACTTCTCCTGTGACCCTTCCTGCATTGTCTTCAATGTAAGCTTTTGAGGAGACACCTCACATATAAACCATAATAAGTACTATCTTACTTGAATTTCTCTGATGACTAATGATCGGCATTTGTTGGCTGGTCACTTTTTAGTTTTTTTTTGTGGTACCAGGAATTGAACACAGTGGTGCTCAAACCCTGAGCCACACCCAGCCCTTTTTATTTTTTTATTTTGCGATAGAATTACCCTTAATTGCCTAGGACCTTGCTGAGTTGCTGAGGCTGGCCTCAAATTTGCAATCCTCCTGCCTCAGCCTCCCAATTTGCTGGGATTTCAGGCCTGTGCCAGCATGCTGGCTCCTACATATCTTTTGTGATAAATAATTTTAATTTGTTCAAAATTGTTTTAGTTCTGTAACTTAAAACTTTTTATTCATATTATTTAAACTGTTGCTTATACTCTTCTGTTTATTCAGTAGATTTTAGAATTAAACTTTAACAAATGTCATACAGTTTTTGACTTTAGATTGGGGCATATTAAATAGAGACAGACAATATTGTCTTATTCTCTCCTAAGGTCTTACTCCCAAAGAAGGAGTCCTCAGCCAACAGGGCTTTTATCAATTTCTGGATATGAAAAAGAAATTGAAGAAGGAATTTAAGTGTACAAAGTTATTGGTAGTCTCTAATTAGTAGGGAAATAACAGAATGATTATAGTGGATTTCACTTACATGATTTTAATTATAATAGTATAATTTAGCTTGGAAAAATGTTGCATATTTTGTTAAGACACATTACTATAGGATTATTTTTGAAATTTATGTCTGATTTTTTTTCTTTTTATCATCCTTAGGTATTATTAATTTATGTAAACCTGGAAACTCTGGAATCCAGTCTCTAATTGGAGTACTTTGCATACCAAATATGGAAATAAGGGTTGGTAAAAGTTATTGTGATTGTTTTATTCCTGGACCTGATTATTTTTTTTTTATTTGAGGTGATGTTTTTTCCTCATTGTTAATTTGTATCATAGAGCATTTTAAAAATACATGAGTATTTAATACTTAGTTAAACCCTAAGTACCACAGCAATCACTGAAAATACTATTGTTAGGAATGATGATTACATTAAAAATTGATATTTAATTATGCTTCATTCATTAATAATGAAAGCAAATAAAAAGGTATTCTTATTATAAAATGTTCAAACACTACAGAAATACATTTAGCCAAAAGCAAATGTATATTTATCTGCCTTGAAATTTATATTAGGTATTTATACTATGAGTTTTTATTTTGAAGATGGTGATTTTGATTGAAATTGAGTTGTTTATATATTGATTTATTTGACATATCTGTAAATTATTGACTTGTAGGGAATTTGTATTAAACAGCTAAAAGCACATTGAATTTAGAAGAGAAAAGCCCATCAGTTAACTTCTTGCCTTATAGGTGGGAAAGAACATGGAATCTGTTTTCATTGTACAATAGGGAAAGATGTTTTTTGAAAAGTTTAAATGATGTATGTAGTAAGAATTTAGTAGTTATCACGTCTCTAATATAGGCTTGATACACTAATTTTCCAAAATAACAATAGTTCTGTTTTTATTTATTTATTTTTAATTCTGTGAACAGGATTTTTTTAAGTCTTTGAATAAAGATTTATTTCATAAAAATAAGTAATCATATTTGTTTGCTCTTATAGCGAGGTCTACTTGAAGTGCTTTATGATATATTTCGTCTTCCTCTACCTGCTGTAACAGAGGAGTTCATAGAAGCACTTCTCAGTGTAGGTAAGTATTGAAGAGCATTTGTACCTATTTATTGTAATCTTTAAAGTGACTTATCTAATGGAGACAAAGTACCTAAAAGGTGAAATACTAATATTGAACATCATTTTTTTTTGTTAGTGCATAATTGTGGCTTGAAAATAACATAAAAATGAAACTTCAGATTCCTAAAACCACGAAATTTTTAATTTCTTCTTTACCATCCTATCTCTTATACGTGAGCAATGAACTTAATAGAAAGATAGGCCAAGAAATTTTTTTAAAAAAGACAGAAACCTATGTAATTCTTAGATTATCTAATTTTTATATTATTTTAGCCAAATGACAACTAAGTTCCAAAATAAAGGAAGTTAGGTGTTCACACTTTACATAAATAGTTTTTTTTGGTATATCTTTTTGAGTGTATTATTTCTTAACCAGAGAACTCCTTGAAATACTTGATATAGTCTGGTTGACTGATGATTCTTACAGTTACCTGAAGTGCTTCAGTGTTATCTAATCTTCTTTAACTATATCATTTTGAAAACTTTAGATCCAGGAAGATTCCAAGACAGTTGGAGGCTTTCAGATGGCTTTGTAGCAGCTGAGGCAAAAACCATTCTTCCTCATCGTGCCAGATCCAGGTAGAATTTAAATATAAACTTATTACTACTACTGTTTTTTATATAAGACTGTGTAGTATATGAAACATTCTTTAAATTAATTCTATGCTGTTTTTTGTCCAGGCCAGATCTCATGGATAATTATTTAGCGTTGATACTCTCTGCATTTATTCGTAATGGACTTTTAGAAGTAAGACTTACACACTTATTTTATTCTATTTTGTTTATTTTATTTTTTGTACCAGAATTCTTTCCGAGTGAAAAGCACATCTGATGCATGAATATGGTCATGTATATTAATTTACAAAAGTATTTTAATTTTCATAGGGTTTGGTCGAAGTGATAACAAACAGTGATGATCATATCTCAGTTAGAGCTACCATCCTTCTAGGAGAGCTTTTACATATGGTAAGTTTAGCAACTTCTGATTATATAGTTCATTCTTTTTTTTTAAATATACTTTTGTTTTAGTTGTTAATGGGCCTTTTTTTATATGCGGTTCTGAAAATCGAACCCAGGGCCTCATACTTGCTAGGCAAGCACTCTACCACTGAGCCACAACCCTAGCTTGATGTTTCATACTTTTAATATTATAATTTATAAAATCAATCATTTGCTTTATATTAACTCAAAAAATAAAGTATATCACCTGATTTTATAAATGGAACAAATATAGAAAATACCAAGTACTGAATGTTAATATTTTTATACTCATTTTTGATATGGATATTTTAGTCCTTTAAAAAACTAGGTTGCTTTCAGAAAGATTTCCTACCCAAAAAGCAAGAAATTGAAATTAAAAATCTATAAATATTATTTCAGTCATGTAGAAATGTAATCAGTACATTATAGCCAATGCCTGAATTTTAGAATCCTTTTTGCAAAAATATTCTATAATTTCCTTGTTTGAACATCAGTGTTTCTGGTAAATTTATAATCTGAGATTCAGAGAATCCTTTTAGTTAGGGCTGGGAGGCACTATGATTTTCTGATACTAGCTACCACTAGTACTACTACTACTACTGCTATGTATTATTAGAAGCTAGAAAAATAATGTGATTATTCTTTCAACAAATTAAGCAAGGAGGGAACTCTGCTCATTTGCATGCTATATATAATATTAATTTGTATTTCTAGGTCACCTACCACTTAGTAAAATAGTAATTAAAAAGAATCACTTCAAATTCATCACAAAAGTGATCCAGTGACAAATCTTTTAAAAATTTTGTTATGACTTGCTTTTATTGGCAGAGATTTGTTTTGTTTTGGCTTGTGTTCCCTTGTTTTCTCTCTGCTGCCACATTTTTTCCCCATAGCAACTAGCCTATGTATGTGAGTAAAACAAAAGAGAGTTAAACAGAGGTTAATGTTGTCTTTTTTTTTTTCTTTTTTGATCAGTGAATTATTTAGCTACTTGTTTTCTTCTCCTTCAAACTATGAAAGAATTAAATACTGTTTCTTATGAAATCATTTCCTGTAAGGAATCAATATCCAGAATTATTTGCTTTTATAAATTTTATCTCTTTCCTTTTGGTCATATTCCAGAATTCTGGGATTCTCTTGAAACATAAAAGCTGGCTAATTTTAAATATAGCAGTACTAGTTCATTCTGTATCATTCTTACATCTTTTCTCTTCCATATTTAATTAACTTACCTATCCTCATTGCTAGAAAGCAGGTTGGGTGTGAGATTTTGTTTGGAAAGCAGAAGTTAGTAAGTTTCTTATTTAACGATTGAGACAAACCTATTCTGAGAAGTGTTATTTAAAACTTAAGAAGTCAACTCATAAGTTTTGATATTGCATGTAGCATTTTTAATGTTATTTTTAACATAAATTAAGTATAGTTCTATAATTTTTTGATATATAGTCCTTTCAGATCACTTAAGAATGGAGTTTAATTGACTAACACTTAAAAACCATAATTTAATAAAGAATCAATGAAAATCAGTGGTTTTATTAATATTTTTCTATATATTTTTTGTATTTTATTGTTAATAAAAGTAGATAAGATAAAATGATAAGTATTGCGAAAATAATTATGTTAATTTAATTAAAAACCTTATAGTTTTCAAAGGTTTTGAATATAGTATCTGCAAGTAACTTATAACGTAAACTATTTCTTTTTCCAACAATCTCATGTTTTATTTCAGGCAAACACAATTCTTCCTCATTCACATAGCCATCATTTGCACTGCTTGCCAACTCTGATGAATATGGCTGCATCCTTTGATATCCCCAAGGAAAAGAGACTGTAAGTATCAGAGCTCCTGCAAAGCTTATGTTTGGTGTATTTAATCTTCACTTAGGTTACCTTCTGTTCTTTTGTTAAAAAAAAAAAAAAATGTGGTATAGGTAGGTTATGTTTGGATTTCTTTAGAGAAACCTTATAAATATGGGGTAAAATTAATAGTTCTCAAATATTTAATAATTTGTATTTTAAAATACAAAGTATTAATAGTGTAGTAAAATCACCTTTTTTCCCTTATATTTCTAGATATGGAACTTATTACCACATGATGTTATTTGAGAATTTTTTCAGTTATTTTATGTTTCAAGCAGCAATTTAAGCTCTTTTTAAAATGTATATGAATTATTTCAAATTTTTAAATCACAAAGTCTACCAGTATACTCTTTTACTTGTGTGGTTAAAAATGTTGAAATTTAGTATCCCCTATTACAGTCATAGCAGTCAATTGACCTCTTAATATAGAAAGAGATATTGCAAATAGAGAATTTATAAACAAAAGAATGGTGATATAACTACAGCTGTATTGGAATTTTAGTGCTAGTAATAGTATAAAAGGTACAGGATCTAAATGGGAAGTGCTAATAGGATTTTTACTTTAAATTTTTGGTGAAGATATGTCTAATAGGTATGTCTTTATGTGTTTTGTTATTAAATGTAGATATTTTTTTCTTGATAATAGTGAAATGTAGTTCATTAGCTAGTCAGACTATAGATTTGTATTAATAGTTATAATACATTCTTCAGAAGTTTAATTAGTTTAGCTGTATTAATATAAAAGTACACATATGGACCTTTCTATAAATAAATAATAAACTATTAATTTTGTCAATGAAAATACTATTACTTAATAAACTGAAGTTATGTTATAAACTGTATTGTAAACATTAAGGATGATCTCGGCTCTGACTTTAGGCTAATGTCAGTAATGGTACCTTTCATGGTGTTGTTTTGACTTTATATAGAAAACTCATTTGCATTTATATATTTTTCTGAAGATGCTGTGCCAATTTAGATGTTATCAGGGGAACATATTATTAAGTAAAATAACCAATCAGAATAGAAAACTCCTTAGGGACTGAAGATTACATTCGTAAGAGATAGCAGCAATCTGAAAATATAGCTGTCTTTTTGTTGTTGTTGTTCAAATTAGTTATCCACGACAACAGAATGCATTTTGATTCATTGTACATAAATGGAGCACAACTTTTCATTTCTCTGGTTGTACACAATGTAGTTTCATTATGGAAAAATGTGCTTTCTTATAATTTGGTAGACCTATACTACAGATCAAATTATGGTTACAAAGATACTATGTATAATTACAAATAAATACAGAAAATAGAGACTGTTCACTTGATACTGGATCATTTATTATATTAAATACAGTGAAATTATATTGCATCCTCACCTGATAAGCAAAAAAAATCACTGTCAAGTGGATTAAGGACTTATACATAAAAAACAAAGTTTTAAAACTTTTATAAGAAAATATAGAAAACTAAATTTTTGACTTTGCAAAAGGAAGTCTTAAAACCAATTATGTAAGAGGGGCCTATCACCTTAGAAGAAGAGATTAATAAGTACATGTTTGAGTCTAAGTAATCAGTGTTTCTTTATATAAGTCAATCTTTTGTGTTTCAAATTTGACCTAGTATTTCACACTTTTACCAATAACCTATCCCTGAATTATGCAAGTTTTAATAAGTCCGTTTCTTGTGAAAAATACCTGAGAAAGACAACTTGAAGAGGATTTTGTGCGCCCAGTTAATAGAGGTTTCTGTCCATTGTCTGCTGCCTCCATTGCTTTGGGCTGAGATGAGACAGAACATCATGATGGAAGGGCATGGCAGAGGAAAGCTACTAAGCTCCTGGCAGAAAGGAAACACAGATAGAGACTCTGGGAGCCATGCGCAGGAAATACCCTTTCAGAACATGCTCTCAGTGACCTATTTCCTCCAAATAGGTTCCACCGCCTGTAGTTTCCATGGCCTCTCAATAGTTCATTCAAAGTATTAGTCCATCAAATGAATAAATTCAGTGATCAGTTTGGAGCTCTTGTGATCCAGTCATTTCTTAAAAGCCTCACCTCCAACTAGTAGTGCATTGGGGAGCAAGCCTTCGTGAGGCTTTTAGGTAACCCTAAAATCACTTTCAAGTGGATATCCAAACTATAAAGTTATCAAAATGATTGCTTTAAAAAGATGCCTATCTTCCTGCAGCATTAATTGATTTTTCTTGTTAGGCGAGCCAGTGCAGCACTGAACTGTTTAAAACGCTTCCATGAAATGAAGAAACGAGGACCTAAGCCCTACAGCCTTCATTTAGATCACATAATTCAAAAAGCCATGGCAACACATCAGAAACGGGATCAGTATCTTCGAGTTCAGAAAGATATATTTGTTCTTAAGGTACTGGCTAATTCTTAACCCCTGAAGTTTAGTATACCTGTACTTACTTGTTTTAGTTTTGCTATTTCATTTGTAAAAATGGATTTCAGATTTCTAGTTTTATAATGACTAGACAGTTTAGAACTGGATATTCATAACTTTTTAAGATTAAAAACTTTGAGGATCTCTTCTTCAATGAAAAAAAAAATCTTTTTATTTTTAAAATTTGTACTTAGTTTTCTGTTGTGAGGACAGTTGGCCTTAATTATCCCTATTACTTTGTGGTGATTTTTAGGACACAGAGGAAGCTCTTTTAATGAACCTTAGAGATAGCCAAGTCCTTCAACATAAAGAGAATCTTGAATGGAATTGGAATCTTATAGGGACCATTCTTAAGGTATGACAAGAAACTTCATGGTGAAGTATTGATTGTCTTTATTATTAATTATAATTTATTACAGTTATGTGCTTAGGAGTTGATAAATACATGTAACATGTTATTTTTTTCTAGTGGCCAAATGTAAATCTAAGGAACTATAAAGATGAACAGTTGCACAGGTATGTGAAAACTATTATATAAAGAACTTGGATAAAGTACTAATTAGTGTTTTAAAGATACATACATTTTAATAATTTGTTTTTAATAGATATATACATGCATTTTATGTGTGGTCTTATTTTAATTAATCAAAACACATCAGCTAATTCTTTTTCTAGTTATGTATATTCTCTTAGTTTTGGATCAAAGGAATTTGTTGAGATAATTTTCCTAACTTGGATTAATACCAACCATGTAGTGGTCTTAACTGGGTATCAAATGAGGGTAATATAATATACAATATCTACTTTTACTCATGTCAGACTTTGAAGAGAGTTATATATTTTTGGTCTTAACACTCTCTTTAACCCATACCATTTGTAAAACATGCTAATGGTCATAGCATATAGAACACTTCAGACTACTGTGCTGTTCTCTCGATGTGTTTTTACTTCAGAATTTCAGCTAACCAACTGATCCAATACTAATATCATTGGATAAGAGGGTCTTACTTTGTATTTGAGAAGTTGTCATTAGCATTTTTTTCAGTGTGTTCACGTTCTCATGATATGTAACTTAATATCTATATCAAGTTCTTAGGAATACACAGAACATAAAAATTACGCTGAAATTGAGAAGCTCAGTACTAACTTTTCATACTCCTTGAGAACAGATATGATGTCTTTTTGAAATTTGTTTTCCTAACTCCTGGACCTGGCGGCCACTATTGGATTAGATTGTAGTGCATGAAATTAAAATGAACTAAACTAGAAGGGAGAGTACAACCAACCAACCCAGTATTGGAAGTTATTGAAACATTACAAATTATGTCCATAAGTTCAGTTGCCTGTGAAATTTTTATTCCTAAAGACATTCTTTACTTTGAAGATTTTTTTGATGAAATGTACCAAATGTGTTTATTAAGTTTTTTAACCATTTGCCCCAGTAGTTGAGACAAAATATATTCTGCATGACCTTTGGTGAAAATTTTAAAATTTGTTTTGGTTTCTCACTTTCTTGCTAATTTTATTTTGATCTTTAGGTTTGTAAGAAGACTTCTTTATTTTTATAAGCCCAGCAGTAAATTGTATGCCAACCTGGATTTGGATTTTGCCAAGTCCAAGCAGCTCACAGTTGTTGGTTGCCAGTTTACAGAATTTCTTCTTGAGTCTGAAGAGGTAAGCACTCTGAATATTCTCAGAGCAATTTTTTTTTTTAATTGAATTTGTCCCTCTTCTCTATTACCACCCTCTGTTTTGGCTTTATTTCTTGGTAGACATAAGGATATATTTAGAAACATAAGAAATTAGTCCAGATCAGACCTAGATTTGAATTCCAACTTAATAACTAGCTGGAAATGAGACTTTGAACAAGTTATCTGCCCTCTATGAGATTTGTTTTATTTACTCTTTTGTAAAATGGAGAATATATCCATTTATAGGTAATGTTGTGTCAAATGGGATTGAAAACAACAAGTGCCCAGTGATTATTATCTGTTATTAGAAGCTCATGGTTTTATTAAATTTTTGTACTTGATTATTTTTTATTTTTTTGGTTGTAGGATGGACAAGGATATTTAGAAGATCTTGTAAAGGATATCGTTCAGTGGCTCAATGCCTCATCTGGAATGAAACCTGAAAGAAGTCTTCAAAATAATGGTTTATTGACTACTCTTAGTCAACACTACTTTTTATTTATTGGAACACTTTCTTGTCACCCTCATGGAGTCAAAATGCTAGAAAAATGCAGTGTATTTCAGTGGTGAGCATCCCTAGATTTTGTTATAGCGTGTACCTAAACTTTTATTTATTTTTGAGTACCAGGGATTGAACTCAGGGGCACTTAACCACTGAGCCATATCCCCAGCGTGTTTTTGTATTCTTATTCAAAGACGGGTCTCACTGAGTTATTTAATGCCTTGCTTTTGCTGAGATTGGCTTTGAACTCCTGATCCTCCTTCTGCAGCCTTCCGAGCTGCTGGAATTGTGTGCTTACGCCACCAAGCCTGACCTAAACTTTATTTTGAATTTGGATATATGTTATTCTTTTTAGTCTGTATACATGTGTTTGTTTTTATTTTTAAAAATCAAAATGTTTTAATTGTTTTAAAAAATTGTAAATTAGCTTTATATGATATTTGACATTAAATGTTTTCTTTTACAAATGCTTATTGATATTAGGAATTTAAAAATATTTGTTGACTTGTATTTATACCTCTTTACCCACACATAAAAAAGTGGAATTATAATGATGCATGTATTAATTAATTTCATTGTAGTAATCATTTCACAAGGAATATATAATATCACGTCATCACATTGTATACCTGAATATATGAATTATATATACTTTATTTTTCAACTACATTTCAATAAAGCTGTGAAAATTTGTTAAATTAGTGAGTCAGTATAGTAATTTCTAGTAACTTTCATTATTTTCTTCCATTTTTTAGCCTCTTAAATCTTTGCTCCTTGAAAAACCAAGATCACTTGCTAAAACTGACAGTTTCTAGCTTGGACTATAGCAGAGATGGATTGGCTAGAGTCATTCTATCGAAAATCCTAACAGCAGCTACTGATGTGAGTACATAGGCAATAAAACTGTATTTTTTATAACAGATACTTTGTAAATTTTAGACTAACTAAAATTATAGATTCTAAGAATACAGGATGTGAATTCAGTATACTTTAAAATTTTAGTTCCTCTGAAGAACTCCACATTGTGTGTGTGTGTGTGTACACACATTATATATTTTTTAAATCAAATAGTATGAAGCTCTTAGATGGAAAGAAAAGTATGTTATTTTACTAGTAATAAATAAATATTGATGTTAAGGATTAGACTATCAATTTCATTCTTTCTAACCTTTTATCTTTATAGGCCTGCAGGTTATATGCAACAAAACACTTGAGGGTATTATTGAGAGCTAATGTGGAATTCTTCAATAATTGGGGGATTGAGTTACTAGTAACTCAGCTACATGATAAAAACAAAACAATTTCTTCTGAAGCCCTGGATATCCTTGACGAAGCTTGTGAAGACAAGGTGAAGGTTCATTTTTAAATAATGAAATACTTGGACATGAATTTCTATTAAAATATTTGATTTTAATTGACAGTTTTATGAAAATATATAATACATACATTTTGGAAAAAAGAATGGGGTATCTTTATATAAATGTTAATTTGTCACATAATATTCTCTTTTAGGCTAATCTTCATGCTCTTATTCAGATGAAACCAGCTTTATCTCACCTTGGGGACAAGGGTTTGCTTCTCCTCCTAAGGTAAATTTTAAGTAAATCTTTTGTGGTTATATTTTCTGTTGTCTTCTCTTTGGTAGTGTATGTTAAAGTTAGATTCAAATCTGAATAGGAACAGTACTCTGAAAGAGTTTACCTTTTGTCTTCTGAAATACACCTATTTTAATTGTACCCATTCTTTAATATTGAAACTCTGTTCATTTTTATTCTTGATGTTTTGTTTTCTATTTTTCTCATGCTTTTCATGGCATCGTCTTTGTGATTAGGTTTATATGTATTTCAAAGATTGAAGAAACATTTGTAATTGATATTTTGGTAAATTATAGTTGACTTTTTCACTTTAAAGGGTAGCTTTTCCTAAAATCCTTTATCTCTTTAATCACATTTTTTGTTTGAGTTATTTTAGCTCTTTAAAAATATTTTACTGGACCCTTTGTTAAATTATGTCTTGTTTTAATTTACAGATTTCTCTCCATTCCAAAAGGGTTTTCCTACTTGAATGAAAGAGGTTATGTAGCAAAACAGTTGGAAAAGTGGCATAAGGTAACTTCTTATTGAATAAAGTTTTCATCCTGAGAAATGCATTTGTAAATTTAGAGGGTTTTTTAAATATCATCAGTGTTTTAAAATTAATGAGATTAAATATTTAAATATTCATATGAAGTCAAGTTCTAGTCCTATGTATTTAGCCATTTTTAAGTGTAGTTATTTCTTTTATAGTGAAATGTTGACTTTATGTATCTTACTGAAATTTTGCTTTAAATTCATTTGATTTTATGTATTACTTGTAATTTGTCAACACTATTTTACCATTATTTCTTTTATTCCTTGGGTCCTTTATACAGACTACAATTTTGCATGTGTGCTTTTATGCTAAAACTAAAACAATTTTCCAAATGAAGGAAGATTGAAAACTATTCTAGTTAAGCAGATGTAATCATCTAATTAAGCTTTATTTTAGGATGTTACTTTACATGAATCAGAACAAAGTTCTTGTTGTCATAGGTAGTAGGGAAACTAGGTAAGAACGGGGTACCTTGAAGGTATAAGACAACTTCCTAGCTTTTCTTTAGCTGGTTATCCCTGTGGCTTCATTATTTTGTTTGTAGCATTATAAATTGTTAAAGCATCTTAGAAAACCCATGAACAAAATAATCTAAACCATTGTAAACATTTTTAGATTTTCATCATTTAAAACCATTTATCATTTCTTTCCTGTCCTTTGTTTAAATAGTTTTAGTTTATTACATTGTCTGTATTGATCCATATTTCATAGATTTTTATTTATTAAGAGTACTGAAGTAGACAGGCATGATGGTGCATGCCTGTGTTCCCAGAGACTCCAAAAGCTGGAGGCAGGAGGATCTCAAGTTTAAAGCCAACTTGGGCAACTAAGTGAGACCCTTTTTCAAAAGAAAAAATCAAAAGATCTTGGAATGTAGCTCAATGGGAGAGTTCATTTGGGTTCAATTCCTAGTATGAGTAAAAAAGAAAAAAAAGGAAATGAAAAGTCCTAAAACTTTAAAGCATTCAGTTTCAGGTGTGAAGTCTCAATAATTGATGAATTAAGGAGCCGAAATAACATGTGATAATTTTATGTTTTAAATAGAAGACATTTAAACCTATTAACATGATGAAATTGATTGTCATATTAGACAAATTATGAAATTATTTAGCAAATTTGGTGTGATGCTTTCAGGTAGCAGGGGCATAATAAAGGCACATGCAAGTGTACAAGGGAACACAAAGAAGAGATTAATGATTCTACACTAGGGACTAGCAAAACAAAACTTGGACAGGCTCAATGGAGAATGTGATATTTTAAATAGTCTTGAGGAGTAAGTAGGCAAACAAATTGTAAAAAGAGTACTCAAGAAGAGGAGACAGAATAAATCTGTATAGGTTATTGAAACTTCATAAGCTTGTGAAGAAAACCATATTCCAGTATAGTTGGGGCTAGAACCAGTGGGTAATGGTAAGATGAGGCTAGAATGGTAAATTAGAACTAGTTTGTAGAATTTTTCAAGCTACATTAAATCATACTAAGGGATTCAGTTTTCTACTAGTGGGGAATCATGTAAGTCTTTAAATAGTTACCACGGTCAGAACTGTGCTTTGTAAACATGATGGGTTGCAGCATAGAAATGGAAGTCTGATTATCAAAGGAAAGGTCTAGGAATACTGACACTAGTGTATAAGCAAGAATTGATGAGGGTCTAAACTTCATAGTGAGGTTGATAGGCAAGGATACATTTTCTAGGCATTTTAAAAATAAGGTAAGACTGGATTTGTGGATTGATTGTATATAAGTGAGCGAGGATTCCAGTTTGACTTACAAGGTTTCTAATTTAATGACAGAATTATAATGGATCATCATTAAGAGATCATGATTACAAAAAGTGGTTTGTAGCATAAGGGTGGTGAATTTTGAGTATGTTGAATTGTTTTCTGTGGGATGACCTAGTGATGGTATCCAGGATACATTTGAAAATATGGGTCTGGAATTTAGATATGAATAGAAGATGACAGTATATAGTAGTAGTTAAAACATGAAATGAATGAGGTCACTAGAGAAAGCATCAGAGCACAAAGGAGAGAAGACAACATTTTCTCCTAGAGAACACCCTGGCTTAATAGGGAAAGAAAGGGACAAAGGGAAGAAATTATTAGGAAGAAGGGTTATAGCATGGCGCATACTTGTAATCCCAGTGGCTCCCGAGACTGAGGCAGGAGTTCAAAGCCAGATCCAGCAAAAACAAGAAGCTAAGTAACTCAGTGAGACCCTGTATTTAAATAAAATACAAATTAGTTCTGAGGATATGGCTCAGTGGCTGAGTGCCCCTGGGTTCAATCCTTGGTACCCCATCTCCTCAAAAAAAGAATGGTATCAGTAAAGGATGATTCAGGAAGGAGAGGCCAGTGAAGTCACATTAGATCAAAACTGTAAAGCAGGATGTTAAATTAGATTATTAGATCATTGGTGAATTTTATTATAGCAGTTTTAGTAAAAATTGTAAATGTGCTGCATTGTAGAAACATTTAGTTTAAGCAGTAATGGAAAGTATAAAACCATAGTTTAATGTAATTTACTCTCTAATTAGAGAAAGGAAAGAAAACATTGTTTACCATTGGACTGAGCACTTTTCAAGTATTTTATGCAGTCCTCACAACAGTCCTATGAAATACATTCTGTCATTTCTGATTTGTGAATGAAAATGTTGAGGCTGACAAAAATATGCTAATTATAGATCCCCAAGCTTGAACATTATACTCTTTCTACTTTTGATTTCCTTCAGTAGTTTAGAGCAGGTCATAAAGTAGACAGACTGTTTAAATCTTAATTTTTGTTTTAAGGAGTGAGGAAGTTAGAATTTTTTTGACCTAGTGAGAGGAGAGACTAATGGTAGGAAAGGGAACATAGTTGATGAAATGGATTCTTGGCAAAGAATAGAATGTAACAAAAGCACAGATGTGAAGAGAGTTGTCTGTAAAAAGTAGAGAAAACTCTTCCTGTGAGAAAGTTTGAAGATTGTGTAGAGGACTGTGAAAGTAAATTTGAAGATAGGAGGGAGGAAGTCACTTTGCGTTCCGTCTGTCAACCAACTCAGAGAGCTGACTTTTAGGGTAGCTGTCAACTTTTTAGGTTGGTTACTTAATGGACTGTGGTGATTTTAGTGCATTCAGCCACATGTAAGTGTCCTATAGATGCTTGTGTAATCACAGTAACAAAGTATCTAAGATGAAATTTTTTCTAGAGTTAAGAGAAACACTATCATTCATAGTACCAATTAGAGATTGATTGGTTTCAGAAATTTGGTTAAACATGACTCTCTTCCCTTAGTTTACTCCTATTTTATTGAGACAGTTTTTATCTGAGATCATTATTTAGTCAGAGGTTGGCAAATTTTGACCCACCTCCCAGCCAAATAGAGTCCACTGCCTGTTTTAGTGTGACCTTCTGAGCATAGTTTTTCTATCTTTAAATGATTGAAAAAAATCAAAAGAATAATAGTATTTTGTGACAAGTGAAAATTTATGAAATTTATATTTCAGTGTTCATAAAGTTTATTTAAAATGCATATATTCTTATTTCTGTATTGCCTATAGCTTCTTTCTCTCTAAAATGACAGTTGGTAGGGTTAACAGATATATGGCCTACAAAAAATATTCACTATCTGGCCTTCTATAGAAAAAAATTTGCCCACTACTGAAAAAAATAGACTTAAAATAAATATATAGACAAATAGTTCATGACTCAAAACCTTATAAATAAATCATTGTTGACACCATCACATAATTATGATGGTGACTGGGTATTACCATTCTTTGGATCTTCTGTGTTTTTGACTCTTGCTAATTATGTCTGTAGTGGTATTGTTTTTGAAAGCATTTTATCTTATAATTACTTTTTATGTCTTTGATGTTTTTACTGTCTGTTTTTTGAATAAGCTGGCCTCAGATAT
This sequence comes from Spermophilus citellus, assembly GCF_964194105.1. Classification (NCBI taxonomy): domain Eukaryota; kingdom Metazoa; phylum Chordata; class Mammalia; order Rodentia; family Sciuridae; genus Spermophilus; species Spermophilus citellus. The sequence goes on along the minus strand of NC_138182.1, from coordinate 270,532,047 downwards.
GAAAGAAGTACTCTTCTTTTTCACCACTGTACTTGAAACTTGTTCTGTGTGGTCATTTCTCCTCTTTCCAAAATTTTTAAATTTCAAAACAGATTTTTTATTTTTCTCATAAACATGCTTTTAAAATTTGTTAAGTACCTGACAGAAGTTTTGTGAATGTTATTATGAAACTGTATACAATTTAAGAAGTATTGTCTTCTAGGAATATAATTCAAAATATGTTGACTTGATTGAAGAGCAACTTAATGAAGCACTTACTACTTATCGGAAGCCTATTGATGGTGATAACTATGTTCGGCGGAGTAACCAAAGGTATGTAGTCCAGTCTGTGGAATAATTTATTATTAGTCCTTATTGTCAAAGTTAAAACCAAATTGTAAAACCAAATGTAATGAATCATTTTTTTTTTTTTTTAGTTTTCTACATACTCATGTTTCATAGGAGTCACTTTTTTCTAGTCCCAGCTCTCACCAGTATTGTGAGACCTAGTAAATTCTTACTTTTCCAGAGAAATCTTCATGCCATCACACTTCCATATTTTTATATATGTTGGGGAATTATATTTTATCCAGTACATTATTAATGTTTTAATTAGCATATTTAAATAAAGCAGTGGCTATCTTAAAGATCTTTATTATATTAGATTACAGCGTCCTCATGTCTACCTGCCTGTACACCTTTATGGACAACTGGTACACCACAAAACAGGCTGTCATTTATTGGAAGTACAGGTAATTTTAAATGATTATCATATTAAAAAAAAATCTTAATGTTGCTAAATATTATCTTTGAAAAAATTTTTCAGAAGCTGTAAAGGCAGTGGCCTAATTGCTTTTATAGTTATCTGTCTTATAATTGACTTAAGTATTCTGTGTTTGTAATCCCTAAGAATATTACTGGCTTGCATGCATTTCTCTGTTTTGTGTGTGACGTTTGGAAAAGCTAACTTGTTATGGAGAATAAGCAACCCAGTAAAGAGCTGAAATGCTTTCTTTTGTCATTTATTGGAAAAATTAAAATCTCCTTAAAAACATATTAAAAAAATAAGTTTCTTTCCTGCTCTCATTGGGAATTTAAACTGAACAGATTCAGTTATTGCCAGTTAGCAACAAATTGAAAATCTCTGTTTGTGAACATCCCTATTCTCATATACTTCATGGAATATAATGGGTTTGGACAAGCATTTGTTCTTTGTGTAGTTTGTATATTCACTGTGTTTATAGTATGTCTTGTAACTAGGTATTTTCAATAAATATAACTTTTCATTTTTTCAAGAAATAGTTGTAGAAATATTTATGTGTATGTGTGAGAATGATAGTGATCTAGCAGTTTAGTTCTTTTTTGTATAAGTGTTAAATCTCAGGAGGCCAAACTTTTGCATAAATATACTCTATAGTTTCATGTGTTTTTATATATGTCTATGAAGACTGTTAGGAAGATACCCTTATATTAATATTTGAAAATAAATTTATTAAAAATTTAAATGAATTGTTCAGTGTTATTATTTATAAAATATGATAAAACCTAAGCATTAGTTTCTATTTAAAAGAAATAATAATTATGACTTTTTACAATACTAGGCAATATGTACTTTGTGGAGCACTTTATATGTGATTATTAAATCATGAAACCTTATGAGATACATACTGTTATAATCCCTAATTTGGAAATTAGGACATCAAGGCATGGAGGGCAGAGGTTAATTGACTTTCAAAGTCACACAATCTAATAAGAATATGAACTCAGAACCTATGCACTAATGTTTTCTAATATGATATTTTACATAAAATTACTTCAGAATTTTAAATGTGCAGAAATGACTAAAAGCAAATCTTAGATTTAACAATGCAATAAGGAAGTATACTTAGGAGTACATTTATGTGATTTTTTTTTCCAGAATATTATTACAGAACTGTGTCACAATGTTCGCACACCAGATTTGGATAAATGGGAAGAAATTAAAAAACTGAAAGCATCTCTTTGGGCCTTGGTTTGTAATAAAAACTTCTGTAAGATCTTCGCAATTTTTAGATTTTTTTTCATTTTTCCCATTAATAGTAAAATATTAAAATTATTTTTTTAGAACTTGCTTTTAAATATTCCAAAACTAACATTTTCTGCCAGTTTAAATATTATTTTTACACTGACAGAATAAATTATTAAACTTTTAGTTTTTATGGCTCTGGTTCTCTTGCTAAGATAAATAGAATATTAGTTTATTTCTAACATTTCTTATATGAGAGTTTTTTCAGATTTTTCTCTCTCATGGCTTTAAATTTGTTTCTTGGTAGCTTGTCACATCTCTTAAAATAATCAACCTTGTATTTTCTTTAAGTATTTTTCTTTTTTTCAGGGAAATATTGGCTCATCAAATTGGGGTCTCAATTTGCTACAGGAAGAAAATGTGATTCCTGATATACTAAAACTTGCAAAACAGTGTGAAGTTCTTTCCATCAGAGGGTATGTCATTTAACCCAGAAATCTTTTTAATCATATATTATTATTCATAAATAAGATAGAAAGCAAAGTATTTTGTAGTTCATAACTGTTAGTTTACTATAAATTCTAACAAAGAGTTTAATGAACTCTGTAATATCTTTATTCCATTTTTATTTTAATATTAAAGTTTACCTTGTAAGTAAACAAGAAAAATGCAGTATGTAGTACTCTTCAGGAAGTCCAGTAATTCAATGCCCAGATATTCCATATTTGTACTAAAAACATGTTGTTTTTAAAATTTTGTTGTAATCATTACTTTCATTAGAAAGATTTGCATGATTTTGTTGCTAATTTATTCCTAACTAGTTTTAATATAAATTCTGCAGAAATTAAACAATTTTTAATAGTTTTTAAGGAAAATTCAGATGTATATATAGCAAATTGGTTGTTCTGTGGTTGCTCCAAGAACACTCAACCAGAAATTGAAAACTCTCATTATTACATTTTTTACATACAGGACCTGTGTATATGTACTTGGGCTAATAGCTAAAACCAAACAAGGCTGTGATATCCTAAAATGTCACAACTGGGATGCTGTGAGGCATAGTCGCAAACATCTGTGGCCAGTTGTTCCAGATGATGTGGAACAACTCTGTAATGAACTCTCATCTATCCCAAGTACCTTGAGCTTGAACTCAGAGTCAACCAGCTCTAGACATAATAGTGAAAGTGAATCTGCACCATCAAGTGAGTATTGTGATAGGTTCACATAAAGTTAGCCAATACTAATATTTGTGTGTAATTTCAAAACTTAACTGTATTTGTTTCATGCCTAATTTATTTTTTTTCTAAGCTACTTACTTACTGTTTAAACATCTTTATTTTTTAATTTTTTTTTAAATTTTAATGAAACTTTATTTGTATGCGATGCTGAGAATCAAACCCAGTGCCTCACATATGCTAGGAAAGCGCTCTACCCCTGAGCTGCAACCTCAGCCCTACATCTTCATTTTTTAGCAAAACAGTACATTTTAAATTATGGAGTGTCTTATATAAGACACCTCCATGATAGAGTGCTTGCCTAGCATATGGAGTCTATACCAGCTGACCAAACATCCATGCTCAAGTATCCTTTTTCCCTTTAATTACATCTTTAGTATTTGGAAAGTCAAAGGAAACTTTATGTAAACTGTGCCATACTGAGTCTTATAGCTTTTCTTGGGAATAATAGGAGTTCCTCATAATGACATAATTTTACATTTTATTCAAATCTAAATGAGTTTTAAGGAAGCACTTTTCATGTGGCATAATGGTTTAACACAATTTTAATTTTTCCCCCAAATAACTAGTACAATTTAAAACAGATTTTTAAATTTTCTTGAAATGTGGTATCACTAATAGTGAAATGAAATTTTTATTTTTATGTGCTTTAATTAATTGACCCTTCAATCCTAGGTATGTTCATAATGGAGGATGACCGGTTTGGCAGCAGCTCTACTAGTACCTTTTTCCTTGACATCAATGAAGATTCAGAGCCGGCATTTTATGATAGACCTGGACCCATCAAGGATAAAAATTCATTTCCTTTCTTTGCTTCTAGTAAACTTGTGAAGAATCGTATTTTAAATTCGCTTACTTTGCCTAATAAAAAACATCGTAGTAGCAGTGATCCAAAAGGAGGAAAAATGTCATCTGAAAATAAGACAAGCAACAGACGAATCAGAACACTGACGGAACCCAGCGTTGACTTTAATCATAGTGATGACTTCACACCTATGTCCACAGTTCAGAAAACATTACAATTAGAAACTTCATTTGTTGGGAATAAGCACATTGATGACACCGGTAGTACTCCAAGTATTGGAGAGAATGACTTAAAATTCACCAAGAGTTTTGGTACAGAGAATCACAAAGAAAACACTAGCCGAGAAAGGTTAGTTGTAGAAAGTTCAACAAGTTCACATATGAAGATTCGTAGCCAAAGTTTTAATACAGATACCACAACAAGTGGCATAAGTTCAATGAGCTCAAGTCCTTCACGAGAGACAGTAGGTGTAGATGCTACAACTATGGACACAGACTGTGGAAGTATGAGTACTGTGGTAAGTACGAAAACTGTTAAAACAAGCCACTATTTGACACCACAGTCTAACCATCTGTCTCTTTCCAAGTCAAATTCGGTGTCCCTGGTGCCTCCTGGTTCTTCTCATACACTTCCTAGAAGAGCACAGTCCCTCAAAGCACCTTCTATTGCTACAATTAAAAGTTTAGCAGATTGTAACTTCAGTTACACAAGTTCTAGAGATGCTTTTGGCTATGCTACATTGAAAAGATTACAGCAGCAAAGAATGCATCCATCCTTATCTCACTCTGAAGCTTTGGCATCTCCAGCAAAAGATGTGCTGTTTACTGATACCATCACCATGAAGGCCAACAGTTTTGAGTCCAGACTAACGCCAAGCAGGTAAGCAAATATATATTTAAAAATGAAGAAATAGTGGTTGTATTTCAACAGATTTAAATGTAAAACATTATTCAGGTTAATACTACCACATAAGCCTCAGAACTTGTTTACTATGGTAGGCTATAAGCTCCTTGTTACCCGATATGATTTGAAATGGATTCTTGCAGTTGCGAGGGGGGAATACAAAATTCCATTAGGCCCTGAAAATAAACATACATGCTTTGTAAGAACATACAAGTCATGAGCTTTTTTTTATTTATTTCTCGCTTCTGCAAGGATCGATTTTAAAAAGAAGCATGTCGGGGGAATCAGGAGCTTAAGACCTACAATAACAAACAACCTTTTCAGGTAGGTCAATTTAAGGCTCCAAAAGTTGACCTCTGTTTTTTTGGGGGGGGTTTTGGTTTTTGTTTTTTGGGTTTTTTTTTTTTTTTTGTTATTGTTTCTTTGTTTTTAAGTAACTGAATATTTTAGTTAAATTATTTTCAATATTTATAATTATTAAGTGGACACCTAATAAACACTAAATGAATTATTTGCTCCTTAGGACTCAGCAAGGATTTTTCTACCATATATAAACTGTTCACAATGAACAGTTTAGCTTTTTTTAATCTTTAAAAGAATGCAATATTAATTTTAATATTTAATGTTTCCATAACTGATTTTTGTTGTTGAGCCAGCTGCTTCTAAACAACTTTTTCTTCAGCTTTAAATCATTGATTTATACTGATTTAAATGGATTTTTATATGTCCATACTTAAAATAGTGTCTGACACATAGTAAGCCTTTAATAAAAGTTAGCTAGTATTATTATCATCTTTGGCAGTGACTTTATGAAATCCATCTGTCTCTTACATTAAATTATTAATAGCATTAAGTATATTCTCAGTCTTCTTTCAGTAATTACACATTTAATAGAGGAGGGGATTCCTGGTAGTAGGTATTGAATTTTGTTCCCAGTGTAGAATATAAAGATTACACAGTAATGTCTGATATAACTGAAACTCACTGGCTTTGGCCCTCACAATTTATAAAAATGGCAGGCATGCTTGTCAACAGCTCATGATTACAAATATATGCTGTATAGCTCATGAGTTTGGAATGTCTAGGCCTCAGTTACCTCATCTGGTAGAGATTGTACTAGATCAGTGGTTTTAAGCTTTTTTAGTGTTGCTTTTTAAGCCGATAAGCTTTTTTTTTTTTTCTCCCCACAAAAAAAGTTTCCTATGGAGACCTAATACATAGAAAAGATTAAAAAATGGAGCTATGCTAGTTGAAATAGGTATTGGGAAGAAGAATAATTCAGTAATTGTTTGGGAAAGGTGTAACAGTACAATTTGGAAACCACTGATCTCTTTTATGAAAATCATAGATTTAAGAGTCGTTTTAGGTAGTTTCTGTTTTGATAATCTTAGTAGCCCCGTTTTATGAAGCATTTTTTGTGTTTTGTGAAATAATTCTTTGGTTTACTATGAGATGGCATGAGCATTTTTTAAAGACTTGGTTTCCAAATTTAAAAAAACATATATATATACACACCCCCCCACACACACACACATATACATATATACACACACATACCCACACACACATACACACACACATTTTTATTTGTGGATAAAAACTTGTGTATATAAAGCAGATACCAAGTAAATATTTTTACATGTCTGTTGCATGAGTAAGAATCTGGGGGCTAGGTTGTAGCTCAGTGGTAGAGCACTTGCCTAGCATGTGTGAGGCACTGGGTTCAATCCTTAGCACCACATAAAAATAAATAAAATAAAGGTATTGTGTCTTTCTACAACTAAAAATAATTTTTTTTAAAAAAGATTCTGAATCTGTATTACAAAGGCACATCTTATAGCCAATATGCCATATTTGTTATGGAATTACTAGTAAGGAGTGCATTGTAGAAATATCAGTGCTTCATTATATGATAGAGCCTTATAGGCTCTCCCTTGTAATATTTATGAATGGTTCCACTTCACTCTATTGGATGTACCTTCTGTGTTACATAAATCTTAGATTGATAATGAAACCACTAAAGTAATAACCTCACAAAGAATGATAAGTAATTGATCTTATTTTTTCTAAATATAATATTGAATGTTAATAAATATATGATTAACGATATAATAACAAATTCAGCAGTCCCGAGTGATTGCAAAAATCATACATGAACTATACCTTTATCTCTAGGTAAGTTTCTTTTTAACTTCTAGATGTTTAATTTATTCCAGTAACCTACCTTTTGGTAATAGAAAATATTGCTGGTGACCATTTGTACATCAGCCTACAACAGATGATATTTTTAAGTGTTTATACATTTTTAATAAACAAGATGGTACTGCTTAGTATTTGACCAGCTACTTTTTTAATATTTTTAAAAAAGAAACTAATGTAAGGGTTTTTTTTTTTTTTGTATTATAGGTTCATGAAAGCTTTAAGTTATGCATCATTAGATAAAGAAGATTTATTAAGTCCCATTAATCAAAATACCCTGCAGCGATCCTCCTCAGTTAGGTCCATGGTGTCCAGTGCTACATATGGCGGCTCAGATGACTACATTGGTCTTGCTCTTCCAGTAGATATTAATGATATATTCCAGGTATCATTATGATTTTTATTATTTCCCTATGAGTTTGCTTCCAGTCTATGAGTTGGCTTCCTATATTTTCATATTTTATGTAAAAGTTGTTTCCTAGAAATTATAATTTAGAGTAGACACTAATTATGGGAAAGATGATTTTTATTTATTTTTTTTTTTGGAGATAGTTTCTTCTAAAGAAATTTTAAGATGAAAATTCACTTTGATCAACTATCTCATACTCTTTTATTCACACCACACTCTTTTATTCACACCTCCAGGTTTCTAGGAGATTATTCTCTTTCTTCTCAAATTAAATTGGCATCTTGTTTCATTTGTTTATCTGTATGTTACCGGTAGAAATTTAATAAATTACTAACCTTGTTTTGTAGTTTCATTTTACTTATTCTTTGTTTTCATCTTTGATCCTATTTTTGCCATCTAAAGAAGACACATGTGCTCTCCAGCCATAGAAAGTTACCCCAATCCCATGAGATACCTACAAATCTCTAGATGTTATATAGTAGTATTAAAGAATACACATTTGCTCAAAAGTCTAAAGACATTTTAAATAAATGCTAAAATAATTATTTGAATATCTATTTAGTTTATCAAGAATATAATAAAAAGCCTTTAAGGATTGTTCTGTCAAGTTCTGACAATTTTTAACATTTTTAATAAACTTTTCATTGCAGGTTTACATACTTTAATAATTATAGTTGTATTTCACTTAATTTTCTTAATGTTCATAAGGTGGGCTTCTTTTTATAACAGGATTTAACATGATTTGTATCTGTTGTAGGTAAAGGATATTCCTTATTTTCAGACAAAAAATATACCTCCACATGATGATCGAGGTGCGAGAGTATTTGCCCATGATGCAGGAGGTAATGCTTAATCTTAGTTCTCATAAGGCTCCCTTTTTATATGAAAAATAAAATTCTTAATTTTTTTTTTTTGTAGGGTGACATTAAAACTTCTGGTTTATCCACCTTTGGGTCACTTTAAAATTACACCGAAATTAACTGTTCTGAGTCAACCTAAAATTAAACCATTGGTTTGGTTTGGTTTTTTGAAAGACTTAAAGTGTTTTTCCAACTAAATACCAAGCCTGTCAAAAAGAAAAAACTAAATTTGTTTTTTCTGTTTTTAAAAAGTGGTACATGGGAGGCTGGGGTTGTGCCTCAGTGGTAGTGCACTTGCCTAACAGAAAAGAGGTCCTGGATTTGATCCTCAGCACCACATAAAAATACTAAAATAATAAAGGTATTGTGTCCACCTACAACAACAAAAAAGTGGTACATATAAAACTTATATAACAGTAATTCTCATAGATTAAAGAAATTTTTTGGCATGCAGAGATATATAAAAATGTTCTCATTAATTACATAATCTTTCTTTGTTATGAACAATTATGTGTTATAAACACATTGCATATAAAACACAGGTGTTGTTTTTTTTTTGGGGGGGGTGCTAGGAATTGAACCCAGAGGTGCTTAACCACTGAGCCATGTGTTCAGCCTTTTTTTATATTTTATTTGGTGGTAGGGTCTCACTGAGTTGCTTAGGGCCTTGCTATGTTGCTGAGGCTGGCTTTGAACTCGTGATCCTCCTGCCTCAGCCTTCTAAGCCACTGGGATTACAGGTATATGCCACCCTGCCTGGCAAGCCACAGGTTTTGTTTGTTTTTTTCGTTTTTTTTTGTTGTTATTTTTGTATTTGTTCTAATTAGTTATATATAACAGTAGAAAGCACTTTGATACATTGTATATAAATGGAGTATAATTTCTCATTCTCATTGTACATGATATAGAATCCCACTAGCTTCATAATCTTGACTTTTTTTAACAACTTAGAATTATTACTTTTATTTGGGCAAATTTTGATGATATTTGATATGATACATTAATTAGTATCTCAGTTTTCCATTTTGTATTTAAAATCCCATGTTAAAAATAACATGTTGTGCAATCGTTATTTTCATAATTTTTAGCAAAGTGTTCTTTTTTTCTCCCCAGTTGAAATTAAATGTTGAGTCATAAAAGAGTTCTGGTTGTCATCCCTAGATTCCTTTCTTTGAAAATTTCACATGGTTTAAGGAACCTTGAAAAAAGGTACCTTGTTAATACTATCTTTATAAGATTGTTTTATATTTACTTATATACAGGTCTTCCATCTGGAACTGGAGGTCTTGTAAAAAACTCTTTTCACTTGCTACGACAGCAGATGAGTCTTACGGAAATAATGAATTCAATCCATTCAGATGCTTCTTTGTTTTTAGAAAGTACAGAAGATACTGGACTACAGGAGCATACAGATGATAATTGCCTTTATTGTGTCTGTATTGAAATTCTGGGTTTCCAGCCCAGTAACCAACTAAGTGCAATATGTAGTCATTCAGGTGAGTGAGTAATTATGTCTTTTGAGGTGAATCCACCTGAATTTGAATCTGTTCCAGTCAGAAGTCATTTACCAACCTTGTCAATCACCTCCTCTTACTCCATTCTTACTGCTACATACTTAGGCCATTCACTCAGCCTATTCCTTAGGACATGCTCATTTTGATCCCCTCCCATTCATCACTCATGCTATTGCCTATGATTAATTTGTTTATAATACTTTACTGGCTACTCATGCCCTACACACAGGACTCTGATCTGTCTAGTGGTTTTCATCATTCTCTCTTAAAGTTGACATGCCATTACTGACTGACTTGAAGTTCTGAACAACTCCTGGGCCTTTAAAACATGTTTTCCCTGTTGTCTTCTCTTTGTCTCTTCATCTTCCCCTTCCCACACAAATGCAAGCTCACACACAGTCACACTTGGTCTATCTGGCAGGTCCTCATCCTACTTGTGAGCAGTACCATGTCTACAAATTGTTCTCTGACACTCTGAAGTCAGGTGTTGCACTCCACTTTTGCTCTTATTGCCCTTTGCACACAGATTTCTTCTGGTAATTGTTACTTGGTATTTATTTCTCTTCTACTCAGTAAGTGCCATCCAGTCACACAATCTGTTATGTCTTTTCATTTTTATATGTTTTTTCATTTTTATATTTATTTTTTTATATATATATTTTTAGTTTCAGATGGACACAATATCTTCATTTATTTATTTATTTTTAATGTGGTGCCCAGTGTGAGGCAGATGCTCTACCACTGAGCTTTAGCCCCAGCCCCTCATTTATATATTTCTAATACCTAGCTTTGTGTAACTGGACACCCTTGATGTGTATTTAGGGAGTAAATAAAATAGACCCAGATTGAACATTTTTAATATGAATCAACAGGTGATATATATTAGCAATTTCAAATTAGTATATATGTGTTTAAATTATGACCTATATATGTCTTTTTTAAGTGAATATTACTTTAACCAACCTTAGAGAAACCAAGTGATGACTATAGTTCTCTGTCGTTATCTTCCAAATTTCTCCTCTAATTTAGAGCTTCCCAACTGATTTAAGGGTGACACACCAATGTGGCACAAAAGGATAAGGTTGTGCTGGGTTATTGATACCCTCAATTGATTTCATGTCCCAGTGGGGCCCGCATTTTACAGATTCCTGGACTTTGCCCTTCACAATATGAACAGCCCTGTCCAGCTTCCTGATATGCTATAATTATTCTGTTATTAATTATTTGTAATTATTTTCCATGAGTTTGGGAAACTTTGTCAGTTGTAATGTACAATAGAAAAGGCTATAATCATTTAGCTGTATTGTTTATGATTTTATTCATGCAAATTCTCTTTTCACTTACTTGTTCAACAAATACATATAAAACTCTTACTATATGGAGCTTTGCTATACTGTTTTACTCACTGAATAGAAGGACTAGCCCCCTGATTGCCCAGTCCACAGGGCAGTCACAGCTAATTCTAATCTGTTGTGATTATGATCAACAGGTAGAGGAAATAAGCAGAATGTTCTAAAGTTAAGATCTGGCAAAAGCCTTGCTACAATCAAAAGACATGCTATTCTCAGTTTTTTGAGTTTTAGAAAAATTTAGGTTTTTTTAATGAAGTATATTGATAATAACAGATAAAGGGTTTCTAAATGAGTTAATATTTTTGAACCTCTGATGTGGTAGTTATTGATGGCTATACTCCACAAAAAAAAAATAAATAAATAGATAAGCTTGTGTAGGTCCTCAATAATTTTTAAGAAGGTGAGGAAGTCCTAAGACCAGAAAGTTTAAGAAAAAAAGGCTTATATTAAACAAGTGCTATATTCTTGATTTAATTTTTTTATTAAATATTTCATCCATCAAGTAATATGCTTTCTTCTCAGCAGCACACGGATCCTATCTTATGCTACAAAGCTACTCTTACTAAATACAAAGAAAATGGAGATAATACCTTGCATTATATCAGATCATAATGGAATGAAACTAGAAATCAGAAACCAACAATAAAATAAAAAATAGAAGCTACTCTAACACCTGGAGATTAAATAATTCACTATTGAGTGATGAATGGACAGCAGACTAAATCAAGGATGAAGTAAAAAAAATACTTAGAAGTAAATGAGAATACTGATACAACATATCAAAATCTCTGGGACACTATGAAGGCAGTACTAAGGAAAGTTCATTGAATTGAACTCATTCATTAAAAGAATAAAAGTCAACAAACAAATGACATGACATTACATCTCAAAGCCCTAGAAAAAGAAGAACAAAACAGCAGTAATAGCAGTAGAAGACAGGAAATAATTAAAATCAGAGCTGAAATCAGTGAAATTGAAACTAAAGAAACAATTCAAAAAATTGACAAAACAAAAAGTTGTTTCTTTGAAAAAATAAATAAACTTGATAAAACCCTAGCCACACTAATGAAAAGAGAGAAAACTCAAATTACTAAAATGCATGATGAAAAATCACTAAAACACATGCTGATGAAAATAAACAATAGTATAGTATCACAACAGACACTGCTGAAATACAGGAGATAATTAGAAACTATTTTGAAAATTTATACTCCAATAAAATAGGCAGTCTTGAAGACATCAACAAATTTCTAGAGACAATTACTCAAACTGAGTCAGGAGGACGTATATGATTTAAACAGATGGATTTCAAACAATGAAATAGAAATCATCAAAAGCCTGTCAACTGAGAAAAGCCCAGGACCAGATGGATTCTCAGCCTATAAGACCTTTAAAAAAGAATTAACACCAGTACTTTTCAGATTATTTCATAAATAGAAAAGAAGGGAATCCCCTTCCAAATTCATTCTATGCGGCTGATAGGAAAACCAAAGACACATCAAAGAAAGAAAACTTCAGACCAATATACCTGATGAATATAGATGCAAAAATTCTCAATAAAATTCTGCAAATTACATTCAAAAACATTAAAAAGAGACCATGATCAAGTGGGGTTCATCCCAGGGATGCAAAGTTGATTCAACATACAGAAATCAATGAACATAATTCATCACATCAGTAGACTTTACAAGAATCATGATCATCTCAATAGATGCACAAAAAGCATTTGACAATATACAGCACCCCTTCATGTTCAAAACACTAGAAAAACTAGGGATAGTGGAACATTACCTCAACATTGTGAAAGCTACATATGCTAAACCCAAGCCCAACATTCTAAACTGAGAAAAATTGAAAGCATTTCTAAAAAAGACAAGGATGTTGTTTTACCACTTCTATTCAACATTGTCCTTGAAACTCTAGCCAGAGCGATTATACAGGAGAAAGAAATTAAAGGGATACAATAGGAACAGAACTCAAAACTATCACTATTTGCTGATGCAGGATTCTATATTTAGAGGATCCAAGAAATTTCACCAGACAGCTTCTAGATTTAATAAATGAATTCAGCAAAGTAGCAGGATATAAAATCAACACTTATAAATCAAGTGCATTTCTATACATGAGTGATGAATCTACTGAAAGAGAAATTAAGAAAACTACCCCATTCATAATAGCCTCAACATTTCTTATAGCACTGGTTGTGTAATTGTTTATTGCCCAGTATTACTTTGTAAAAGAATAACTAAAGATGTCCTGATTTCTGTTTGCGCTAATCATTTAGTGTAATTCCCCCAAGAAAATTTTAAAATAAAAGCATTTAAACTAGGATGTGTGGTTGACTTTAAAAATCCCTTGTTAGAGTACCTTCACTATGGATGGGTAGTATAGTAAATGTAAACCTCAAGTATAAACTGAATTTTAGATAAGCGAGAAAAGTGTGATAATTATATTATTAAGATGTGGCAGGATCAAGCCATCGAATAATAAATGTTGGGGGAGAAAGCCATAGAATACTAATATATTAGTATTAGCCTACTAATATAACCTAAGAATAAAAAGATAATATAGCAAAAGATCTGGAATTATATACATGAAAACTTTTAATGGCATTTACTGTAGAGAAGGGCATTTAGATAAGGGTAAGAAGGGTGGAAGAGTGTGGAAGGTCCAGAAGGTACTTTGAGTTTTAACTCTATATACATCTTTACTTGAATTTTTTAAATAATCACATATTGCTACATTATTTATTTTGGGAAAATAAATCCTTATTTATAAATCTCTAAATTTAGACTTCAACAGAGTTCCCTGCGTAATCACTATTCTGAGCAATATAGATTCACTGAAAATACTATGAGGAATAATTATTGAAAACAAAAGAAATTACAAAGATTCCTCTCTTTTAGAATGTACGGTATAAACACAGGAATTAAGCCACCATGATGCTTTCATTGAAACCATTTTTTTCTTCAGACCTTCAAGATATTCCATATTCTGATTGGTGTGAGCAAACTATTCACAATCCTTTAGAAGTGGTTCCCTCTAAGTTTTCAGGGATTTCTGGATGCAGTGATGGGGTGTCTCAAGAAGGCTCAGCTAGCAGCACCAAAAGCACAGAATTATTACTAGGTAAGTTTTTAGATTCGCTTCCAAGCATTATTAATAAAACTTTTTGTCTTTTGTAAATACTTTGTTTCAAAACTGTAGGGAGTCAGTTGTAGTTATGTAGTTTTAACAGACTTAAATATTGTTCCTGTATCTACCACTTACATGTCTGCAGATCAAGTGCAATTAATTTCAGTTTTAGATTTCAAGTATTAAGTTCAAAAACAGTATTGTAATCATTTTATATTATGCTAAAATAACTTCACACTGAAATTTTCTTTTCAGGTGTCAAAACAATTCCAGATGATACACCAATGTGCCGCATACTCCTTCGCAAAGAGGTTCTAAGACTAGTCGTTAATTTGAGTAGTTCAGTTTCAACTAAATGTCATGAAACTGGACTTTTAACGTGAGTAAATTATGTTCATGAATGTTATTCTGCTTTTTAAGGTCAGAAAAGATGCTTGAAGTACTTCAAAAGTTAGACAAATTAACATTAATAAGTTATAAACTACATTGCATATCCAACGGTGGATTTTCTTATACTTATTTCTTTATGTGCTCCTCACAACAATGTATTGTAGCAGAGAATGCAAAAGGCAGCATGAGAATTACACTGTTTTGTTAAGCCATACTTTATAAAAGATCTGCAAAAATGTAAAACCATAAAAACAATGCTGGAATTGTGGCTCAGTGATAAAACACTTGCCTGGTCTGTGTGAGGCACTGTGTTTGATTCTCAGCACCATAAATAAATAAATATCCAGACAAATATTAACTATTTAAAAAAAATATTTATAGAAAACAATGCTATTCTTTTTTTTTAGTTGTAGAAAAACTTAGATTTTCTATTGAAATATATTTATGATATCATGTAAAGGTTTTTCTAAATGAGGTAATATTTTTGAACCTCTGATGTGGTAGTTATTGATAGCTATACCCCACAAAAAATAGATAAGCTTTTGTGGGTCCTCAGTAATTTTTAAGAAGATGAGGAAGTCCTATGACCAGAAAGTTAAAAAAAAAAAAACTTCTATATTCTTGATTTAATTTTTTTCTACTTTTTCTCTTAATAAAAAGTTATAGGGTTTTGTTGTTTTTCTAAATTACAATTACAACAGCACGGTAAAAGAAAATTCAAATTGAAACTCTTCAGCATCTTTATTTCAACTATTTTAAATAGTGGTTCTCAAAAGAAATGTATCTCAGGGTTTCCTCCAGGGCTTTTAAAAAGTCAGTACAGGTGCCAGTGTCCCCTATGGATCCCTGAACTGAGCACTCTAGGAGTATGTATCTCCTGCCCCATCCCTCAGCTGATTCTGAGTGTTCCAGCTAAAAGCCACTGTTTGAAGTGTTAGAAGATATAAACAACCCAGTCAAAGATGTTAATAAACTTGAATCTAATAAAATTTCTTTTTTTATAAAGCTATATATATTTTTTAAATTTTTTTGTAGTTTTAGATGGACAGAAATGCCTTTATTTTATTTGTTTTTTTATTTTTATGTGATGCTGAGGATCAAACCAAGGGCCTCACACATGCTAGGCGAGCGCTCTACTACTGAGCCCTAGCCCCAAATCTCTATTTTAAAATTTGATTTTTAAAATATTTAAGTCAACCTAGGCTGATAAATCAATACTGCAATTTCTCATGTTAGTGAAAAAGACTATTTCTAATTTTACAGGATCCTTTCAGGTTTTGATAATCTTAAAAACTAAAACAAAAATCAGCTACTCAGAGGCTGAAGCAGGAGAATGGCAAGTTCCAGGCCAGCAGGCCAGCCTAGGCAACATAGACCTGACTGAAAACACAAATAAACAAACGTAGCTTCAAAACAAATCTAAAATTCAGAGTATCTAATGTAAGTGTTAGAAAGGAATATTGACTATAGTCTTCAAACTGTCACCCCAAATATGACATCTAATCAATATCGGGAGAAAAAACTATTTTAAAAGTCAGTGATACTTTGGAGGTAAAGAGGTAAATATTGATTATAGTTTTTATCACATCACAGTCTTTTCTTTTATTTCAGAATCAAGGAGAAATATCCTCAAACATTTGATGACATATGCCTTTACTCTGAGGTTTCTCATTTGCTGTCACACTGCACATTTAGACTTCCTTGTCGGAGATTTATACAAGAATTATTTCAAGATGTACAGTTTTTACAAGTAAGTAATATCTGTACTGTTGAAATTTGTCTTCCAAGAATAATTCTGTTGAATTAATATAGCTACATTATGGACAATTTGTGTGAAAGTCATTAACAATTTATCATGTTTCTCTAGATGCATGAAGAAGCAGAGGCTGTGTTGGCAATACCACCAAAGCAACCTATAATTGATACATCTGCTGAATCCTGACCTCATATTTATGATGTATATAGATTTATATACTATATATATTCATATTTGTGGATTTCCTGAAAGCCTCAGAAAATACTGACTGACTGGGCAGCAAAGACAGGAGTATCTTCTGCACACTGTTCCAGCAATTACTGGTACATGAACAGTTGGAACTGCTGACTTCCCTAACCAAAACAACTTCCTTCTCTCCCCTGTTGAGCCCTTTGAAGGGTTCTTGATTCATTACACAATTTTGAAAATTTCAGTTACCATCATATGCAAGAGCCAAGCACTGAATACCTACATAGGTTTTCTATTTTTTCATTTTAAAAGCATAATGACAGTGGAATAATAATAGGATATGCAGAAGCACCCTTCACATGTTATTTCTGCATTTTTTTGTTTTTAGAGTAAATATAAAGATGCCTTGTTTGTTAACTAATTCGTGGAAACCAGGAATCAGTGTCTCTAAGTCTGCATCCTGTTACCACAATGGGGTGTGCTGTAACTGCTGGTATTAGAGGGGAACTTTAGCCCTTCCACATTTTCTTAATATTTGTAACACTACTTCAAAGGTTTATAACCTCAAAGCAAATGAAGAGCCTCAACAACCCAGGACTTGTAAGTTATTTTTATGTTATTAGACTACATAAAGATTCTTATTTGTTTTCAACCTCTTTTGTTGCAATGTGTTATTATAGGCTATTTGAACCCGTTAAGGTTTTTCACTACAGTTCCTGATTAAAATTTAAAAATCATTTGATAGGTCAATTGAAAATATTTCCCATGTATAGAATGCATATATTTCCAGTGGACTTCCATTTTCATCAACTTCTGTATCATCATTTTAAACAGGAACATGAGCAAGCACTATTACTTTAGACCCAGAGCAAAGGAAAGCATTAAATAATACTTTGGATCTCCTGTTGAAGTTTGCCTGCAATTTACACATTCCATGGGAAAAGAAGAGCCATATTTCCTTTTTAAAAAAATCGTTAACAAAACTCATTATTAAGATTAAAACTTGTAGTGAAAAGCCTTAAGTCCTAAATTTTAAAGCAGCAGTAACTTAATTTTTATATCAGTGTTCTTGTTTTGCACAAACTAAATAAATGCAGTGATTTTGCCTTTATCACATTTGTGAAGTTGTTAAGTTGATGAGGGCAAGGTTGTATTTGTTTGTCTAATTTCTATATGTATAAAGATATTTGGAAATCTTTACAGGAATTAAACATATATGCAAATTTGTATATAAAAATAGCATGGCCATCATCATTAGAAATCTTGTAAATGAAAGGATTATCTTTTTTGAAATCTGTATATAAATGGAAATAGAAAAAAAAATCCAGCTGGACTGATTAGGACCCTTTTTTGTGTAGACCATTTTTACAATTACACATCAGCTTTGACACAGTCATAGAACATTGGTTAATATTTTCCCAAGTTGCAGATCCTTTCTGTAATGTGTCTATTCTTTGAGATCTCTTTTAAAGATTCCTGTGAACTAGAAGACATAATTCACAGATTGTTTGTTTGTTTGGATTTGTGTTTTTGGTTTTTTTTTTTTTCTTTTTTTTTAATTTACTGGCACTGAAAGTTCCCATTGGGATGAAGCATTTCATCTCACTTCCTTCCTAAACCTCTTCAACTGCACTTCAGTGAATTGTTCTTATGTGCACTGTGTAGCAACTTTACATTATAACAAAGCAGATAAGGGCTGTAAGCTGCTGCTTGTATTAAAAAGTGGTTCTTCAAATTTTCTCTCATAAAATTCTATGAAGGTAAAAAAAAAAAATTTAACTTCACTGAACCCAAATGTTTATTTAAATGTCAATAGTACTTCTAAGAGAGTTGCCTGTCACCTTGGTCTTTGGTCCTGGATTATTAAACTGCCTTTCCAGAGAACCAGATGTCAGAGATACTTAACCAAATAGTGGTTAAAAATTCCAAAGGAAATAGTGTAGTAATCTTTTGTTAAAAATGGGAATAAGATTTTAGACATTCATTTTAAATACTACCTCAGTTAATTTAGACTATAAACTCTGTGGTTTAATCCCTCAAAAAATTAACAGTAATTTTTTTTTTTTTTTTTTTTTTGTCACATACACAAGACCATCCCTTTGCCCACCTAAGTCATCCATCCTGAAATTAAGGCTGTTTCTATTAGCCTGAGCAGATTTTTTGACTGTTACTTTGGAAGACATGTTTGTGTATATTATCATGTCAGCCTGTAGCACTTACTTTGGGAAGACACTCAGAGCTTTGTGATTCTCAGTATACTAAGAAAAAAGTCTATACTTAAATTTATATTGTTATTTGGTTTATCCATGATTTTACTGACAGGCAGGTCTAATACATTTTTTTTGAGTATTTGTTTGTATAAAAATAGACTTTTATGATGAAAAATACATGCAGTGCCAAGTGATTAACATAGGTGTTAATATTAAATTATAGCAGAAAAGATTAGGAATGGTGTCAGTGGTAATAGAAATGAGAAATTCATCTATAAATAATAGATATTACCAGACTATAGAATACCAAAATAATATCAACACTGTAGTTTTTCAAGATTTTAGAATTAATCTTAGTCCACATAAATTTGTATTCTTGGTAATTATTGAATAACTTGGAAGAATTTGAACAGTTAGACTGGTTGTAAACTGTGAATTTCTTATGTAAAGTGAATTGTCATTTCTAATTGACTTTTTTTCAAGAACAGATTTCTGCTTCACTAAGTAAATATGGATAAATAAAGAAATTAGAAATTTAGTGTTCATAATTAAATATGCTCTAAAATTTCTTACACTCTTGTTTCCTATTTGTGCTTAGGTTTATTTGAAGGGAGGATAAGTGTGTTCTCCCTAATTAATTTTTTTCTAAGATTATAAACATAAGGACACTCTGTAAGACAGTGACATTAAAAGAGGCTTTTCAGAAGTACATACATTATTATTATAATGTATACAAATCCTGTAGAAATGGTGGCTTTAGTAGTTTTCAGCTCTTTTGTCTAGAGCTTGAGATCATTAAAGCTGAATGTTTCAAGGCATGTCACAGTGGCAAGAGTGTACAACAATGAGATGTCAGTGCTTATTTAGATTTGTCTATTGCTATTTATATAAAATTTTATTTCATTCCATTCAGAGAATGCCTTTTATCCCCATATTAAAGCACAGATCATTAAGTAATAAAAACCAAATTGTCTGTCATTCAAATTATAACTACAGTTATTTTTTGCATGGTTAAGAGTGAGGTGCTATTGTGTGAGAAGAACTTGTAAACTACTTTGGGAAACGTTCTTTGAAAGTTAGATTTTTCCCCCCTATAGTGTTTTGCTTCCTCTTTCGTCTCAAACTCACAATTCATTAAAACTTGGGAAGAAAGAAAAGGTAAAATTAATTGAGAGACTTTAATAAGAACTGCTTAGAATGAATGAACATTTCAGTTTCTAAAAATAAGTTGGGAAAGGTGTCCATTTTCTCTACATTTATGAAATACTTTGTTACCATCTAGAATTTCTCTACAGAGAGAGTTTCACTTAAAAGCATACTCAGTGAAATCAATAGCAGTGCTTGTCATAGAACATTGAAACAGGTAAATCTGTAAGAATCTTTCTAGAAACATTTTCTTTCTTTTTTGTTTCAAGTTCCAGATTCCCATGGTAGTTTTCATTCATTATAGATTTATATGACTCCCAGAATGTTGAATTTTACCCCCTTTGGAGTATTTTTGTAATATAGGTGAATAACTATGCCACAGCATGCATAAATTGCACATTTTTTTTGACTTTCTTTATAAAATACTTAATTTGAAAAATATAATTTATGCCAAAAAAAGTATATCTTACAATTTTACCACTTAACTAGGTTGATTTAGCACAAAATGCAAAGTCTTGGGGAGGAGAAGGGAAGTGAAAATTATAGATGATTGTTGAAAAATGTTTCATTACTGTTCTCTCAGAAACCCTAAAGATGCATTATAAAACAAATGATGTTTTGAAAAGTGGTAACGGATTGTGAAAAAAAATTTCAGACTTAATGCTCTCTAACCACATGATTTTCTTTCTTTTTTTTTTTTATTTAGTAATACGCTGCTACATATTTGGAGGTTCTGGTGTTTGTAGGTCACTGAACAGACATTGAAATCTGATTTATATTGTATAACTGTAACATAGAAAGAAAAGTATTTATATATTTTCCGTAAGAATATTTCATTGAGTTGTGTATAATTTAAATAAGATTTGTCACCAAATGGTTTTGCTCACCTTGATTTTTTTTTTGTTGTGGTTTTCTTGTTTTTGTATAATGTGTACAGTTTATGTCAAGGGCATTACAAGCCACCTGAAGCATAATCTTATCAAAGGGATACATTGTTAATAAAATGTACTTAAAATTCTTAAACTTGAGGTTGTATTGTTTTATTTGAAAATTTAAAACAATCTGTGGTCATACAACTTTGATTTAAACATGGAATTCCCAGTAAAAGTGACTTTTCTGTACCATAGGCAGGAGGCTGGTAGAGTGTAACAGGTAACAGGTAGAGTGTCTCTTCCAAACAATTAAAAATAACTGTTTACATTTTTTAAAACTTCCTTCATAATTTAAACAAGCACCTTTGCAATTTTTTATGTTTTAAGTAAATATAAAGGGTCGGGAAACAAATATTTTTAGAAACTGCTCTGAATTTTTTAAGGAAGTTATATATAAATAATGATAATGTGAACATATTGACTTGTATGTATGAAAACCTCTCACACATTAACTGG
Organism: Spermophilus citellus; assembly: GCF_964194105.1. Lineage (NCBI taxonomy): Eukaryota > Metazoa > Chordata > Mammalia > Rodentia > Sciuridae > Spermophilus > Spermophilus citellus. The sequence goes on along the minus strand of NC_138182.1, from coordinate 270,510,572 downwards.
AATCATCAAATAACCTAACTTATTATTCTGGAGAACAAAAATTCAGGGTCAAAGTTAAGGTCTATTATAGTTGTTAAAATATGAAAAAATACAGTGGAATGAATCTGGCATAACTTTCCTATGTACATATATTAATACACCACAGTGAAGCTCACCATCATGGACATCCACAAGACTGGGGTCCTAATTAGAATAAGTATATGCCATGCTGTTATATTAAAATAGACTCTACTGTCATGTATAACTAGAAAGAACCAATAAAATATAAATATGTATGTGTATATATACATATTTTTAAGTTTTATTGTATATATATTTATTGTGTGTGTGCGTGTGTGTGTGTGTGTATATATATATATATATGGTAAAACATATCTTTAAGAAACAGATTCCAGGTAGTTTGGCTTTTAAACAGGTTTCTGCATATTATTTTCCCTTTGCCCTCCACTGAGTATCATAAATGTAATTGGTCCCAAAACACACTTTTAAAAGAATAATCTATGTTGTCATCATTCTGCTGATCTTTAGGAATAGTCACAGTACAGCTGAACATTTTAAATGTTGGTTCATGAGGCTGGGAATGTAGTACAGTAGTAGAGCACATGCTTAGCATGTACAAAGTTCTGGCTTCAATTCCAAATGCTAAAAAGAAAAAAAGTTTTATTTAAAAAATAGTTGTATATAAAAGTAAAATACTACTTCAGTATTGGTAAAAAAAAAAATTCATTCAAAACTTTGTTTCTTAAAATGCTTATCTTAAAAGAATTGAGCCAACAACCTGTGCTTAGACTTTCAAATCGAATATAAGGGTGTTTTTTTTTTTTTTGTAAGTTCAATTTTTTTTGTAACAGTTCAACTGCTAATTCTGAAGATTTTGTCTTCTGTTATACTTCTTACATATTTTAAAAGTTCTACTTCATATGTGATGTTATTAACATCTTTTCTAAATTACTTGAGATGAAGCCAATGTATCTTTCAACAGAGCCCTTAGAAGCAATGTTGCCTAATCTAATTCAACTTGATTTTCTTAAATACATTCTACAGTATAATCAGATTGACTGTGATTAATATAAGCATTTTCACCACGTGTGTGACTATTGTGTGAACAGGTCCTTGCTCCCAGTCAGGTACATTGGGTTTCTCTGCACACAACTGATTTTTGCTGTCCAGGCTGATGCAGCATTTATAGGTCATGAATGCCAGTGTAGCCTACAACCAAAATATCCTGATACTTTCAGTGAATTACTACTCATTTGATTATAGTTGCAAATTTATAAAAAGGTTTTATGGTTATGTTAGGAAAAGGAGAGCTGTATTTAGAGAAATTCAAACATTTATGGATGAAACAGTAAGAAGGATTTGCAGTTTTCCCAGCACTATTTGTTAAAAAGGCTATCTTTTCTCCAGTATGTGTTTTGGGTGCCTTTGACTAGTATGTGATAACTGTATTTATGTCGGTTTGTCTCTTTGTCTTTTATTCTGTACCATTGTTCTGCATGTGTGAACAGACCTTAAACTATACTACAGAGCCGTAGTAAAAGGTCTGGTATTGTGATGCCTCCTGCTTCACTCTTTTTGCTAAGGATTGCTTTGGCTATTCTGGGTCTCTTATTTTTCCAAATGAATTTCATGATTGCTTTTTCTACTTCTATAAATATGACTTTGGGATTTTAATAGGAATTGCATTGAATCTGTATAGCACTTTTGGTAGTATGTCCATTTTAACAATATTAATTCTGCCTATCCAAGAGCATGGGAGATCTTTCCATCTTCTTCATTTTCTTTCTTTTGTGTTTTGTAGTTTTCCTTGTAGATGTCTCTCATCTTTTTTGTTAAATTGATTCCCAGGGTTTTTTTTTTTTTTTTTTGAGGCTATTGTGAATGGGGTAGTTTTCCTAATTTCTCTTTCAGAGGATTCCTCAGTGATATATAGAAATGCATTTGATTTATGGGTATTGATTTTATATCCTGCTACTTTGCTGAATTCATTTATTAAATCTAGAAGTTTTCTAATGGAATTTTTCAGATCCTCTTAGAGTCATGTCATCAGCAAATAGTGATAATTTGAGTTATTTTCCTATTCCTTTTCTATTTTTCCTTTAATTTCTTTGTCTAATTGCTCTGGCTAGAGTTTTAAGGTCAATGTTAAATAGAAGTGGTGAACGAGGGCATCACTATCTTGTTCCAGTTTTTAGAGAGAATGTTTTCAAATTTTCTCCATGTAAAATGATATTGACCTTAGGTTTAGAGGAAATTAAGCCCCTGTCTCTCTCCATGCACAAAACTCAACTCAAAGTGGATCAAGGGCCTAGGAATTAGACCAGAGACCCTTTACCTAATAGAAGAAAAAGCAGGCACAAATCTTCATAATGTTGGATTAGGCCCCGACTTGCTTAACAGACTCCTAAAGCACAAGAAGTAAAATTAAGAATCAATAAATGGGATAGATTCAAACTAAAAAGCCTCTCAGAAAAAGAAACAATCAGTGAGGTGAAGAGAAAACCTACAGTATGGGAGCAAATTTTGAGCACTAATCTCCAGAATATATAAAGAACTCAAAAAACTTAACACCAAAAAAAAAAAAAAAAAAAAACACCCCATCAATAAATGGACTAAGGAACTGAACAGACACTTCTCAGAAGAAGGTATACAATCAATCAACAAATATATGAAAAGATGTTCAACATCTCTAGTAATTTGAGAAATGTAAATCAAAACTACTCTTAAGATTTCATCTCACTCCAGTCAGAGCGACAGTTACCAAGAATACAGGAACCATAAGTGTTGGTGAGGATGTGGGAAAAAGGCACACTTATACGTTGCTGGTGAGACTGCAAATTGGTGTATCCAATCTGGAAAGTAGTATGCAGATTCCTTAAAAAACTTGGAATGGAACCACCATTTGACCCAGCTATCCCATCTATGCCCAAAGGACTTAAAAACAGCAGTGACACAGCCACATCAATGTTCATAGCAGCACAATTCACAGTAGCCAAACTGGAAGCAACCTAGATGCCCTTCAATAGACTAATGAATAAAAAAACTATGGTGTATACACACAATGGAATATTACTCAGCAATAAATAAGATCATGGCATTTGCAGGTAAATGGATGGAGTTGAAGAATATCATGCTAAGTGAATTTAGCCAATCCCAAAAAACCAAAGGGCAAATAAATTAATTTAAAAAAATAATGTAAGAAGGTAAAGTGGGGTGTGGATGAGGCTAGAACAGCCATGGACAGTGCCTATTGGAGCTAATGATGCTTTATAAGGTTCATTATTCTATCCTTGTTTATATTTTAAATTCTCTATTGTGTTTATTTAATCCTGATACTTCTACGGACACATGAAATATAAACTTCAAAGTTTCTGAATAGTACTTCTTAAGCCAGTGCTAAGATGGCACATAGTATTGAAAACTAAGCTTTTAGAAACCAATGTATTTGGTTGTTATGAACATTGAAAAGAAATGTTTACAGATGTAACTATAAGTCATAGTGGTATTATAATCAAAGTTATGTTTCTAGGCATTTCCTATTGGTTGTTGCTATACTTCAGAAAGACTTTATTCAGCGTAGGCCTGTGATTGTCAAAGTTTAGTGTGAGTCTGAATGCCTGGGAAATGATGAGAAATATGGACTCCAGGTCTCTTGCTGAAGAGACTGATTAGGAGGTTTGAAGTGGTAATCAGAAATATACACTTTTAGTAAGTTCATGAGGTGGCTTATTGACTATACTAATCTGCAGACTTTTATTTCATGGATATAAACACAAAAAATGATGAAACGTTTTAATTAAAGCTTTTTGCAACAGCAAAAGCAACTTCAAGGTTTATGAATTGTGTTTTAAACAATGTAAATAAAATGTAACATTTACAAATCAACCAGTGTTGACAAATCTGTATACAAGATTCAAATGAAAAGCATAATTAAAAAAGGAGCATAAATAGAGTAAGTGATGACAATACTGGCCCCAAATTCTTCTCACAACTGTTAGACTCATCAAAATACTGTTTTGTTCTGTTAGGACAGAACCAAAATTTCCAGCAAAAGTCTTTGTTATATATAAGGAAAAGGTTGGAAAGCTTGAACACAAGAGAACTGGCTGGTATAGGTTTGTGTTTGTGTGTATTTATTTTTTTATTTTTATTTTTTTATGGTGCTAAGAATTGAACTCAGTGCCTCACATGCTAGGCAAGCACTCTGCCACTGAGCTACAGACCCAGCACTGGTATAGGTATATTTTAAAGCCACATGAGATGTGGATATTTCCTATAGTGTTGACATTCAGTGGCAGAGTCATGTGCATTGGCAGTCATTTCTACCTGACAGCAGTACTAAATACAATACTAAAGCAACCCCTCTTTATACTTGTTTAGAAATATGACAAATGGGGCTGGTTGGCAGGCAGGGGAAAGAGAAAAGAACTACCAGGTATTGAACCCCTGTTAGGTACGAGGTGCTTTGCATATACATTTATCCTGAGGTGTTCTTGGTGGGATAGGTTCCAGGATCCCTGGGGATAACAAATAGTGGATGACAAGTTCCTTATATAAAATGGTTATAGTATTTGCATATAATTTGCACGTATCCTCCCACAGACTTTGTCATCTCTAATGCCTAATTTGATGTAAATGCAAGGTAAATAATTGTTAAACTATATTGTTCAAGGAATAGTGACAAGAAAAATGTCTGTAATATGTTCAGAATAGATGCAATTTTTTTTCTGACTATTTTCTATCCATGGTTGTTTGAAGAACCCAGAGATATGGATGGCCAACTGTATTGGTTCAAAGGTGAAAAAGTTGCTCTGATGCCAACCCAGATTTCCTCCTTGTAGAACTTTTTGCAGTTATGTTTCTCATAGCCAACATTGAAGTTCCTTTTTATTTAATATTTTAGCATAATAGGAATTAAAATGAGACAGAATTCTCTTGACCCAGAGAACCTATCATAAAGCCCAAAAGATGCTAAGTAGAAACAGGTCATTTACAAATAGTTGGGGGGAAAAATGAAGAAAAGGAGGAGCCATAATGTGAGTGAAATTAATGATATTTTTATATTTTGAGGTAGTCAAAAATTAAGGAAGAAGACTGATGTCTAGTGAACAGGAATACTATTTCCTTGTCAGAGGTTCTTTACTAATCCTATTCCTTCACTGTATTAAGTAAACTTGACAGAGGAAGAGTTGTAAAGATCTTCAAACATCTTACCTATTAAGTTAGGTCTATGTCCCCAAAAGAGTTAATTTCACTGGGCCAATGAACTAAATTCTTAAAATTTCAAGTCAAATCTAAAAGGTGATTTGATCTCAAACTTCTCTAAAGTCTTTTATTAAACACAGCAACTTAACATTCCCAATTTATGCTGTAGTGGTAAACCTTTTGTGGCCTTTATCAAAGCCTTCAATCTATTTGCTTTACCCTTAAGATATTAAACATGGAGGTAAACACTAATGAAATGTTTTCTCACTAAACACTGAACTTCTAGGCCCATAGCCACCCTGTAAAATACTGGCGGCGGGCAGGGGGTTGTGGAGTGAGTGGTTAACACCTATCCCTATGTCAAGTTCAGGTCTACTGTGAGAGAGGTGGTGAGCCTGGAAGAAAAAGCAACAAGGTCAGCATGTCGATATGATTCTGCCATTTCTAGACTATGCCTGAAAGGAGTAAAAACGTAAAAAAAAAAAAAAAAAGTAAGCCTGCTAAGTTTAAGAGCTTCTGGCCTTTAGCCATACTTAGTGGTCTTATGAAAATAAGCCTGTAAATAATGACAGTTCATTGGGACTAAGGGCCAGGACAGATGATTACGGAATGGTTCCAGCTCTGCTCCCTATAGCATTTGTGTAGTGTATGGACTGGGTCTGGGCTGGTTAATGGTAGTGTTCACCTTGACCTCAAAGGGTTGTTGAGGAGTGGCTGCTATTCTCATTAAGGGGAGGGGAGGCAGGGCATGGGGGGCACCGCCATTTGCATTTTATACTCTGAACAGTGTGCTGGCACTGGTGGATTTGTTGGAAGACTGTCCTTGTCTCCAGTCATGGGTGAAGCCAATTGGGACACATAATTCAAACTGGTTTCTTCAGCTGGTATTTCTCCCAGGGAGTTCATGTAGTTTTTTTCTAGTGTCTTTAGTAAATTATCAGGTGAGGTCAATAATCCCAGCTGACATGGAGAGTCTTCAGGAGGTACTGGGACATGGCCACAGGAACCAGAGTCAGAAGCTGACTGATTATAGGTTAAATTCTCAAAACAGATGCAAGGGCCAGGGTGAGAGGACTTCTTTTCTTCTTGTATGAGGTAAAGGTAGACAGGCTCAATTAATGCACTTTCTATGACTGGCTTCCTAGTCTCCAGGAGTTGTGTCTTGGTCCCTTCTGGTTTATTTATAACTTCTATAGCATCTGGAATGCAGTCTTTGACATTCATTATTGTTAAGTGAGGGTTCTCCTAGAAAGGAAGCAAAATATAAATATAAGCAAAATGTAAATATAAATGTGTGTCAGGGGATGTGTGCCAAAGTATATTAAGCATGTGAAATGCACTTTGAGCTTCAATTTTGTTACGTCTCTTGCTGGTCACAAATTAACCTAGAGGTGGTATTGAAAAACCCAAGGATTTCCCCCAACAGAAGAAATCAAAGCTCTAATCACTTCTATCTTTCTTCTTCTTTCCCTTTCTCAATAATTATTCCTAAGTCCCTACTCTCTCCTAATGCTGGGATGGAACCAGAGGCTGCACATATTCTAGGCAAGTGCTCTAACATTGAGCTCCACTCCCAACCTCTTCAATCAACTATTTAATGGCTGTGGGAGCAGAGGTGCCTCTAATTTGTCATATTTTCCTGAAGAGGTCTAGGAAAGTGTAATTGTTATGGCCCCAATCCACAACAAGTTCTTACCTTGGATTTTATTAATGACAGGATGCTACTCTTATAAGGGTCTGGGATGTCAGGATAACACTTCTCCTTCACCCTAGAAAAATAGTGATAATGAGATGGAATTTCATGATTTAGTGGAATCATTAAGATCGAGAACTCTGAAGTCAGATTCCTAGGTTCTGATGCTTGTCCTGTCCCTTATTAAGCAAATTGCTTAGCTCCTCCTGGTTGGGTAAGTGGAGGTAATAGCAGTGCTCACAGGGCTGTTGTGAGGATGAAGTGGGTTATCTATATAAAGCACTTGGAACACCACCAAGCACATAGGGATAAATATGGCTATTGAAAAAACATTTGCAATCTCTTAATTTTAAGTGGTCATTATTTTCCTCATGTATTGGCTTGGAAAGCAAAACTCTTCAAAAATTACATATTCTCACATACACCTCCTTCACTCCTTCATCCTTTCCCTTTTCAGAACTGTTTTTTTTTTTTTTGTTTGTTTGTTTGTTTGTTTGTTTTGGTGGGAAGGTACCGAGGATTGAACTTTGAACTCAGGGGCACTTGTCCACTGAGCCACATCCCCAACTCTAATTTTTTTGTATTTTATTTAGAGATGGGGCCTCACTGAGTTGCTTAGCACCTTGCTTCTGCCAAGGATGGCTTTGAACTTGCAATCCTCCTGTCTCAGCCTCCAGATCTGCTGGGACTACAAGCGTGTGCTACCACACCTGGTTCCTTTTCAGAACTTTTGCTCATATTATTCCCTGCTATTTCCATCTTACTAAACTCCTAAGGCTTTCTCTCACTTTCCTAGATAAAACTTCCTCACACACTTACCACTCACTTTTCCAGTAGCATGCTACTATGATGATCCAGACAAAGAGAATCATGGGCAGTATGATGCGGATCAGCTTATGGTCTGGAGAAGGAAAAAAGACATTTGTAATGGGTACTTCTACCTCCTCAAAAGAATAAAAATAAATTTGTGAGCCAGAATATTTTACACATTTATTATTCCTCAAATGTTCATTTATGCATGTTTCAATGTGAGTTTTACCTGATGGTGGGGGTAACTGACCAATCAACCCACACAGGGAGCCCTTTGCCATCAGCCAACACTTTGTGATGCAGACTCATTACCTCTCTGATAAAGTGGACCATGATTCCCACTTCTTCAGTTGCTCCCAGAGTTAGAATTATACTTTTCCCATTCTTCCCCAAGCTTCCTGGCAGGTGGAGAGTACCTTTCTGCCCCTTGACTGGGGACTCAGACATGTGCCTTGACTTGGCCAATGAGATGTTGGTAATTGTGATGTGAGGAAGTAGAAGCTTAAGATGTGCTGACAGAGTGAGTCTGCCTGGTCTTCTTGTGCTCCTGAAACCACCCCAGGCAGCTGCTGCCCATTCAGCCTGAGCCTGAGTTGACCAAATGTGAAACAAACTTGAACCCAACAGAAGCTGCAGTCCAGCTTGGCCCAGCCTAGATCAGCCAGGCCACAACTGATCTGTAACCCATGAGCAGAACAGAAATAGTTGTGGTATTGCCACTGAGACCTGTTCCATACAGTTCCAAAACTGATGTACGACTCTTCTAGTTAGTCTCAGATAAAATTAGCAGAAAATGTCTTAACCTCGGAGAATCATTCCATTTCCATTTCCTTTTCTTTTCATTTTTTTTTCCTTTTTTTTTTTTTTTTTTTTTGTACTGGGGATAAGACCCAGGACCTCACACATACTAAGCAAGATCTCTACCACTGAGGTACATCCACAATCCTTTTTTATTGTATTTTGAGACAGGTGCTCACTAAGTTGTCCAGGCTGGCCTTGAACTTGTGATCCTCCTGCCTCAGTCTCCCACGTAGCTGGGATTATAGGCATGGTGCCATAGTGCCTAGCTGTGTGCTTTTTTTTTTTCTAAATATCCATCTTCCTGTTCCCATTCTTGGTAAATAATACTCATAATTCAAATAGCTCAATGAGTTTGGAGTCTAACAGTTATTCCATGTACTTAGGATTCTGTTCAATCCATTCACTTCCTCTGTACTCCCCACTCTATCCCTATACCAGGCTATCCTGGAAAAAGTGGAGCTTGGTTTGAGGGCAGCAGTATTGTGGGTGATGTTGCAGTTGGGAAAGAAGAGCTGGCCTGGGAAGATGCCCAAGACAGAGCAATGAGGCAACACAGGGTTCTGGAGAAAAGGACCCAGAAAGATAACAGGCCTAAGCAAGCACCTCAACACCTGGTCTCAAATTAACCTGGCCCCAGGGTGGGGGAGGGGGGGTGCTCTCTTCCTGACTCTTTCACTAAGAACACCTTGCTCTCTGGGTCAGCCCTTTTAACTACTATAATTAATTTAAAATTTGGTTAAATTATAAATATAGTTTAGAGCAAACCTTGGACCTAACAATGCTTCCAAATTTTCTACTAGTTTGCTAAATCTTTTAGTGAGGCATAATATAGGTAGAATACCTCTTCCTTAAAATACTTGGCACCAGATTTTTTTTTGTATTTCAAGTGTAATTTTATTTTATTTTTTTGCATTTCTTTATATACTGCATACACATAATGAGATATTTGTGTTTCCTGTGCACCTGATAGCCTGAAGGTAATGTTACACGATATTCTTAGTGCACTTGTACTTTGACTCAAGGTTCCTTCACTGAGGCGAGGCTGTAGGGATGGATGTCATGTCAGATAGAACTGCTGATCCTAGAGGGCCATGCCTGGTCACGGGGATACACACAGCTACAGAGAAGCAGGTGGTGGTTCCTGCCAGTTCACTCCTAGACCATCGCATAATCTTCTGTCTCCAAACCCAAGTTCAGAATTCAAATCAGTTTAAGATTCGAGCCAATGATTCACATTATATGAGCACTTTCGTCATGTTGAAGTTCATTTAAAATTCATTTCCAAGTTATTTTCTTCCCACTGCAGCTGTGTGTGCCCTTATCACCTGTCAGCACTCTGGGGTCAGCAGTTCTACATGATGTGACCTTCCCGTCCTTTCAGTTTGGCTTTCAATAAAGAGACCTTGCAAGCATCAAGGAGTTGGTGATTTCTGGCCAAACTTTTGAGCCTGTCTGTTTTACAAGGTCCCTTCCAACAATGAACTTCCTCTGAGTTCATTGGAAGACATTCTTTTCTCCCCTCCCTCTATCAGTGTCTGTCTTCTCTCCCTACTAGATCATGGGATATCTGGGTTGCCCATAAGGATACGTTTTTCTATCAACCAGTTCTTTGCATTCTTCTTTCTTGCTTTCTCCATCCTTCTAGCCAAATGCATCTTGAAGAGACCCAGCTCTTCATCTCACCCTTTCCCAACCAAAAGTACACAAATGTAGAGCTAGTGAACATGCTCCTGCCTGGCCTCTGCCCCACTGATGTCTAATTGCCCATGGAGGCCTGGCGAAGCAGGAAGCAATCAGTTTGCCACCAGGAAAACAGCCAGAAGGAAGACTGGCATTTCTGCCCCAACTACCAATATCTGCCTGCTCCCTATGGCTCTCTGGCTAGCAACACTAAAATACTGTGATTTTCAATGGATTCTGAGACTGATTCAGAGAAGGACCTCAGCGTTGGCTGAGAGGGGAAAGAGGAAGATTCCAAGCAAAAATTGGTCAGAATAACTCCAACTCTTTCCTGATTTTTGGAGTGGGATTCTGTGTAATAATTTGTGTGTAGGGGGGGGGGGAGGAGGTGGGTGTGAAACAAAAAAGAAGAAAGAGGGAGAGAAAAAGGGTTGGAGAAGAAAAATCTGAAAATTCTGATTTAGAAGAAGTCTAAGGTAACATGGCTGTAACTTGCAATTTCCCAGAAACTCCCAAGGAGGGACTTTTGATCTGGAAAACAACTCACAGGGCTCATCTGACGTCGTGACCTTCGTGAAAGTACCATTGGGGCCCTCACCAACTCCTGTGTACGAAGTGACGAAAAACTCATAGGAGGATTCCGGCTGTAGGTTTTCCATAATGAATGTCTTTTTCCTTGGGTCATCAATGTCGAATTTGCAACGTATTAAATCATCTGTGGTTGTCAGAAATTTTTTTCAAGAAATAAGAATTAATTTTTTTTTAATGAGCAGGGTAGAGATCTCATAACAGAGATGGACATATACTCCTGTTGCCTCTGCACTGTCGACATTCTTAAATCAACCCAAAGTCACACCCTGTGGGAGATCTTTAAGAGATGGCACAATAAGCAAAACAATCACTAAACAAGCCTCACTGGTGACCCAGGTAGAGCATACAAATCAGACAAGACAGTGAAGATTGCAAAGACTTAAAAATAAGTTGTAATACTGTTTGACAAAGTTGAAGGAAAAAGGGTGAATAAGTTTCCTGAGTGGCAGAATTCCTTAAAGAGCTGAAGACCAGGCCCCCAACCTCTTGTTCAGCCCACTCATTGATCTAAATACTCCTTTGGATCATTAAATCCTGAGGGAAAGGCACTCAGCCTGGCCACAGGGATGGTAGCCTTTGTAATGCTTTTGAATAATGAGATCTTAAAAGTCTAAGAGAATGAATAAAAATAAATGTTACCTGAAAGGACCTCCTTTTCAAATCCTGGGTGGCACTGTCTGTTCCTGGCTTTCAGATAGACATGGTACCCTTGTATAAAACCAGGCTGGGACTCGGTGGCATAATCCTTCCAAGTCATAGCAAAGGAGCGGGAGGTCAAGTTAGTAATGTTCACTTGAGGGCTATCCAAAGGAGCTAGGAAGGGAAGTCGGAGTATGAAAGGAGTCATGATTTGAAAATAGTCTCAGAATAAAGAAACTATAGCCAGTGGCGGCTGTAAAAACTTATACAGTTCTACCTGTTACCCTAGAGGATTTATGCCTGGATATCACTTTGTGAGGGATGAGGAGTTGAGCAATATTCTTGTTTAAGCTTTGCCTTTCAGAGATGGAGAAATAAATACCCAGAAAGACTAAGAGAGAAGACAGACTAAGTAACTTGCACAAGAAGAACAAAACAAAAAAAGATGAAATCTCTTTCTTAAACTTGATTCTGTCCTTGAATTCTAAGTAGTGTTTGAGAGAAGACCCAACCAGAGAACTTACTGAAGGGAAGAGGAGGGGGAGGAAGAGGCAGGGTTATGCTCAAAGAGAGAGCGGGAATCTGCAGAACTCTGGCTCCCAGCTTGAGGCAATGAAAAACTACCCAAGTGTCACAGGGAAAACAAAAAAACAAAAAAACCTGGGCTCATTTATTCTGAAGCCTTCGTGGGTCTGCTTCTACACACACTTAGCCACACATGTGGTCACACAGGCAGAGGGCACACCTGCTGCCTCAGAGCCAGCTGTGATCTGTGGATCATCTACCCGCAGTGAAGGAGCCTGAGACTCTGTCTGATGCTCATGAGGACCACCTGTGCAGCTTTCAGGCAGCCTGAGACCTCGGATCCAGAGGAGGTGAATAAGCACTCTCAGGGGACAGCAACTTCCTGCTCTGCTGGGGGACGGTGGTGGAAGTTCATAGGGGTGATTTCACAAAATGTCTGAAAAGTCTTAAAAATTATAAAAAAGATGAAAAAAAATATTTGAGAAGTTCAAACCCTTAGATGTAAGTATTTCACCTCTGGGGCTTCACATAAAAACCATTATCTTGGATACGGGCAAATGAGGTTTGCCAAAATCATGTTAATTCAGAAAGGGCACAAGAGACTGTGCCAAGGAAGAAAGAGAGTTAAGACTTGGCACGTGGGCTATAAGATACTGAAATTGAATTTTTATAGTTTATTGTGAAAATTACTGTAGTCATTCTAAATTGTCATATATATGGTGGGGCACATTCCAGTCATGAAAATGATGTGGTTCAATAATGTTTAGTGACATGACTCAAAAAAGTAATTTACAGCTGGGTGCAGTAGTGCATACCTGTAATCCCAGCAGCCCGGGAGGTTGAGGCAAGAGAATCTCGAGTTCAAAGCCAGCCTCAATAAAAGCGAGGCACTAAGTAACTCAGTGAGACTCTGTCTCTAAATAAGAATTCAAAATAGGGCTGGGGATATGGCTCAGTGTATGAGTGCCCCTGAGTTCAATCTCTGGTACCCCACCCCCAATAATGTAATTTACAAATTGTGCAGATTAAGATCTCATTTGTATTTAAAAATGTCTATCTGTAGAAAGAAAGGGGTACCAGGATATACATAAAATACTCGCTCTGGCTTTATGCCTCTGGGTGTTAAAATCACCAATGATTTCATCTTATTTTGTAAAATAATTTGTAAATCACCTTTAATGAAAATGTCTTACATTTCTTTGATTAAAAAATAATTTTAAAAATCCAATTTCCAGAACAAATAGAACCATGATAATTAAGGAGATAAAAACTTCCTAAATCCAAAGCTAAGAATCTATGTATGGTTCTGAACCAATCTTTACAGAAGGCATATTAAATCCTTTAAACTTACCCAGTTCCTGGAAGTATCCTGTTTTATTCTCTAGTAAATATGCAATATTTTTCGTAGAAATTCCATGAATTCTGAAGTTATATCGTACCCCAGGTCTAAAAGTATCTAGAGAAGAAAAGCCAATAACTTTCAATAACACAGAATGACAATCTCTTTTACTCTGAAAAGGAAAAGGATAAAAAATGAATTTGTGTTCTCCTAATAGTTTTCTTCTCAGGAGTTCTGCATTTTTCTCCATCATCTTCCCTCCTTCTGTTGAGTCTTGGAGTCCCCTGCGTGGCCAACCCTTGACCCCATGGTGTTGTCTCTCACAAAGCCTGCAGGGATTGACATGGACTGTGTCCTCTTGAGTAACAACTCTCAAACATGTCCTTATCCATCTGCATAAAACTGGGTGACGATCAAGCCACACACATAAAGCCAGTTCAAACTCTCCTTCGGTTTTGAATCTCCTTGTAGTTATTGCCTTCATTCTTCCCATGAAAGCCCAATGCCTAGAAAGCTTGCTTCCACTTCTTTCTTTCTCCTCACACCTGCACCGCTACAGTCTGCTTCCAGACCCACTACGGCACTGAAACTGGCAGGGAACCCAGACAACTTCCACATTGTCCCTTAGCCTACTAGATGGTGCACCCACCCTCCTGCTGAAGCCATAAATGGGCTCCTCCTTTGACTTTGATAAAGTAGCAATTGTCAAGTTATAAATCCAATGTGGAGATGAGAGTTCCACCTCGACACATTTACTTATATTGAAAGTTGATAATTGACTCCAAATCAACTCTGTCTTCATCATCTCCCCAATCCACATACTTCTCTGCTTTTGTAAATGCTGTCCGGACAATTGTCATTCTGTCCCTCTTCCACTCATTTGAGAGGGCTAATGTAGAGGAACAAGGTCATCAAATCTAAAATTGATCCAAACCTTAGCTATCCACACTTTGCAAAAACAGGTTTAAAGCTCAAAGCTTAGATTATACTCTTGTAAAATCTGAACTCCTAGCACCCATGCTGGATTTGTGATTTCAAAACTATTAGCCTAGCAGAGTCAAAGCATCTGTGTGGTAGACCAGAAATCCTGGTGCACTCACTGCGAGGTGGATACACAGGATGGTAATGTGGAAGTTCTCCTCACCTGAGCTGATGAGCGTACTTGTGGTATTAGGACCCAGTTTCTTCCACTGCAAATTACAAAACAGGTCCTGACGATGCTCACACCAGTCCACAACATAGCCTACGACATCTCCAGAGAGGGGTTTCCAAGACATGAAGAATCCATCCTCTCTGCTGTTAATTTTTTCTTCTTCAATCTCTTCTGTTCCTGTGTAGAAACACAGCAGTGCTTTTGATTTAATTAATTATAGTGTTTAAAAAGTTAGTAAAGAAGAAAACAAATATGCATGTGAAATGTATCTGCTATAATTTGGATCCAAAAATATCCCCCAAAGGGCTGTGTTCTGAAGCTTTGGTCCCCAGAGCATGCTGCTCTTGAGAGCTGATGAAACTTTAAAAGGTGGGTCACAGCTGGAAGAAGTTAAGTCATTAGGAGGGTGCACCCTTGAAGGAGTTGTTAGGACCCTGGCCCTTTCCTCTCTCCTCTCTCTCTCCCTCCTTCCTGGCCACCATGAGGGATCAACTTTGCTCCACCATACACTGTCCACCATGGTATGCTGCCTCACTATAGCCCCGAAACAATGGGCCAAGTGACCACAAAGTAAAATCTCTGTGAGCCAATATAAAACTTCCCTCCTTATAAGTTACTTATCTCATATATTTTGTCACAGTAGCAGAAAACTGATTAACACAATAAATGACAGGTAGGAGCCTAGGTCTTTAATGTCCACAGGGGCTTGAGTGGGGCTTCTCACTTCCCAGAAAATACATCTGTATCTCACATACACTTGACCCCCTCAGATCCAACCAGCCTTTGGCACCTAGAACAGGGGTTGGCAAACTATTGCCAAGAGGATGATTCTGGCTTCTGAGGCCAATTTTTATCATGACCCTTGCGATAAGAAGGGTTCAGTTAAAGACAAATAAACCAACAAAGAAGAGTATAAAATATATGACAGACACTGTATGACCTTCAAAGTCTAAAATACTTATTATCTTCTCCTTTAGCCACAAAAAGTTGCTGAGAGCTGAGGATGTAGCTTAGTGGTAGAACAATTGTCAACACGAGCTAGGCCCTGTGTTCCCTTCCAGTATTAATTAAAAATGGTTGCTGATCCTTGACCTACACCCATAGCTGGTACTCAATCTGTTTTCAAAAACTACCTGTTGAATGAATAACCAATGCAGCTTTATCCCTGCCCCCAGATCCCCCCACCCACCGAAAAAAAATGTTAGCTATCCTTGTACAAACTGCTGCTTCTGAGCTGTTAGTGGAAGAAATGGAGGAAAGGACAAAAAAAAAAAAAAGAAAGAAAGAAAAAAGAAAAGAAAGAAAAAAGAAAAAACCCTCAGGTAGGTAAAGTACTGACTTGGGCCAAGCAAGGATCAACATTCCATTTCTGACAAAGGCTTCCATCTCCACATACTTTATATATCCAGTCAGTTTTCCCAACATCTGATAATTGGAGAAAGAGTAATGTGGCCTCAAGGAACTACCAGTTCTACAGATTTCAAGCAGGCCACACTTTGACCTTGAGGCATAAGGTTTCACCTATTTCCACTGACTTCCTATAAAATTGAATTTGTCTATGTACAATTCAAATTTCACTAGGCCTGCTGCCTGTCGTCGGGCAGTCCTGATTACTGAACACTGGTGTGGAAGTATGGTGCTACTGACTTCTGGGCCACCAAACTGTTAAGTTCACCCAAAGGAATGAATAGGTATAAGGTAAGACCCCCTCCCCCAGGTGGCTTTAAATACCCTACCCATGTGCTTCCTTCCCTTCTCCACCAAAGAAGCAAATCGCTCTCACCCCGAGGCTGACAGTTTTCACTTTGCTTATTCATACTGACTGAAGCTGAATCCAAACTTAGGGCTGTAACTCTTAAGCAAGATGTTTCTTGAAAATTGCAAATATGTTTTGAGAGGGAGGTAAAGGAAATCTTTTCTTAATCACTCGCACCCTGGTGTGAATTGGATTAACATTGATGGGTTTTCTCATAGCACATGAGTGACTTTACACACTCTAGTGACGTAAGAGCATGGGCCAGTTAAGGAAGGCTAGATGGAGCCTAACATGGAGGGTCCCAGAGCCTGAAGGCAGGGCATGGGAATGGAAGCTGTGGTAGGAACCCACAGACAGAGAAGACCCCTGAACTGGCTGCACATGAGACAGTCTTTTATCTACCAGCTGCATCCAATGCCCACTTTTCTCTTCTGGCCTTAATGAGCTCAGAAGGCAACTATTCATCTCCTCTCCATAGCTCTTCACAAAGCAAAGTCACCCTGAACACTCCTAGAGTTTCTCTTCTGGAGCACAATACTAGTTTCTTTTTCTTATCTGACACATACTGAATAGTTCTTTAAAAGTCAAAAAATGAAACAACACCACGCTGTGATCCAGTCCACTTAACCCAAATTTACAACAAACTTGAATCTTTGGTACAACACAAACTGCCACACCCTCATAAGCACAGCCTGGAGAGTTTAACAGCAAGAACTGAAGGATATTATTATTACAAGGTTCATGAATGACCTTAGGATGTCAACTACCCATTGCCTTATACCCCCATGTGCATTGAGCCATGCTGTGTCACCATGGCTTACTATTTCCAACCTTTTCTGCAGCTGTCCCAAGAAGGAGATTCATATCACTATCGACTCTGCATGCAAGGTCATTTCTACCTTGTTTGCTCTTTCACAGGTCGAGGGAGTGGCCAGTTATCATCGTTTACTCTATGCAACTGGCAAGGCGCCTTAGGAAAGAAGATGCTAATTCTCCTTATGACCTCTCGAGATGTTCCTGGGCTTTTGGTAGGTGACAAAAACTGACCACATTTGTTTTTATAACACCATAAATGCAACTCATATTTCACAAGTCACAAGGCACAGAAGTGCCGACCCTACTTCTGGGGGAAGACTGTCTGTGGGGTGGTACCTACTTGAACAAATCTGGAATAAGTTCCTGAATGTGCTTCTCTGGCCTTGGCTGAGATCTTGCTAGTGTGAGGCTGTGCCCCACTGAGGCATGTGAAGACACCTGGCCCCAAAGGAAATGACTCACAGTGCTTGCCACTAGATGTTTTGTCTTTCCAAGTTCATATCTTCTCAATCTATCCGATGATACCTAGTCAAATCACCAATATTTTCCTAGAGAATGAAAATGAAACCAACCAAAAAACAACTCACTTTTTCCAGAGTCTCCAGAGATGACAATCACAGATGCTGGGGAAGTGCCCACACTGTTGTTGGCTGTGATGTGGATTTGGTAAGAACACAGGTCAAGGGTTAAATTTGCGTCTCTGGTGGATGCAGGAATGGGGTAGAGCTCTGATATGGATGGTTTGTCTAGATTTTCTACAATCACATTATAGAATAGGATCTTGCCATTGGCATGAAATTTTGAGAGTGGCTGAAAAAAAATGATGATTATTTTAAAATGAACTTTATTTTGAAAGGACTTTGTATAATTTTTCTTCATCTCTTCTGGTCCCTCAATAGCCTGACACATATGTGTGCAAGAAAACACACACATACACACATGCATATGCACACACACACACACACACACACACACACCAGCAAATTCCAACAGCTTAATAGAGAAAATATTGTCTTCACTAACTTAGAATCAGACGTTCTAATCTATAACATGAGCAGAGAAGGCAGTCATCCTCAAGATGTAATATGTCCAGAGAGGAGGTCCTAAGTCAGCAATCAAGAGAAAGGGAGATTCTTTAGCTTGGGTGCGGGAGAGATTTGGGAAAGCAGTGGAGAGGAGAAGACCCATAAATAGAAATAGTAGTACCCTGCAGCCTGTGCAGAGGAGCCTGGGCTCTGGTCCCATCCCTTGTCCAGTTCACAGTCCCCTTACTCAGAGCCTGCATTCATGCTTCTAAAAGATCCTTCAGGTTACAGAGAATCAGCCAACACAGCCCCAGGCCAAGGTCCAGGGTCTGTTCCTTGGGCTCATCCTCCCTAGGACAGACTGGGGTGTACGCATCCCTAGACCTGAGACAAGAAAGTGGCTTTCTGCTTGGGATATGGGCAGCACCTGGATGTAGGACTGGCAGGTCCATGTGTGTGAACACAGAGGTCCTTGCAGAACATGGAAACTAGAGGTGAGAAGAAAGGCAGGCTGGGCCATGGCTGGGGGCTGACCCTCTCAGCATTACCATGCTTTGGTACAAAACTCTGTCTCACTCAAAGTTCTGAAAAGAAGGCTGGTCTTCCAGGTGGTCAGGAAGTATGTTAGGCAATAAAACCATGCTATTTTACATAACAGTTTTATAGCCTGTTTATAAATTTTAAACACAAATAATATTAATATTTCAGTATTCATAATTTAAAAATATGGTGTGTGGTTTTCCACATGTTCCCTTGCCCTGGGCTTTGCAAAGTTAGGGGTTGGCCTGAGTAGAACTTATAGAGAAGAAGGTTCTAGCAATCAGGATTGGCCATCAGTAGCATGGGCTGCCAGGAAAGTACTAGTGCCAGTGTCAGGAAGTGAAAGAAGAGCGGGATTCCTTGGCTGGGGACACAGTTCCCTAGGACCAGTACTGAGATGGCTCCCTGTTGGGAGGCTGCACCAATTTCACTGTGAAGGACATAGTACAAGCAAATCTGGCTTTTTTTGAAGGTGCACATCTTACCTTCCAGAATAAGCTCACAATATGACTTCCTTTCTCTGATTTCACTATTCTCCAGACATCAGGAGCCTCAGAGGGAGCTGAAATTAACCAAAGGAAAGTTCCCAGGTCATAATGTGTGTGTAGACCAACTGCTTTCTAAGTCCATAATGAGCGCCCACCCTCCTGAGGCCTGCCTCTCACTTCTTCAGTCCCTGTGACCTCTACCCAATTATCCACAACCACGCTGTTCACTCCTCACTAGGTGCACACAGTAGGGACTTCAGCTGGCCTTGAATGTGACACCAAACTAGACGCCTTTTTAAACATCAAGCCTCAAAGCTTTTGGAAACTGCCAAAGAATTCTGCAATCATTTCTAGATCAATTCTAGGAGGTGGGTTGGGTAAATTTTGCCAGTTTTTGACTTTCCAGGTAGGGATCATTGCCACTTCCTTATGCCTTTTGCAAAGGCTGCAGTTGAGGAGCACTCACAGACGGCCCCCTAGAGGCAGGAAGCACAGAGCTCTTCTTTGCCTTCCTGATTCCACCTGGCTGGGCCCTCACCAGAGTCACAACCTGGAAATGCCTCCTTGTTCCCCTCTGCAGCCCCAGCACCATTCAGCTGCCTAAGGACATGCAGGGCACCTGCCGTCCTGGTCCCTCTATCATGACTTGTCACACTGTTTGGGAATACTTTGATTCCTTGTCTCTCTATCAATAAACTGTGAGATCCCTGGGCCAGGGGCCTTAGCTCATTTGACTTTAAGACCCTAGAGCACTTGCCTAGCATGTGTGAGGCACTGGGTTTAATCCTCAGCACCACATAAAAAATAAACAATTTAAATAAAGGCATTGCAAAATTTAAAAATTAAAAAAAAGACCCTAGTATCAGGATCAGGGCCTGGTACTTAATGAAAGTTTTATGTGCACAGTTTGAATGAATAAAAAACAAACTAAGAAGGAACACAGAAAACAGCCTGCTTAATGTCCCAATATTTTTTTGTCCTCATCCCTCCCTCATCTAATTGGTTGACTGACTAGTTGTTCATTTTTTATTGACTTTATCATTGCTTATTCAACTTAGCATGAGAAGGAATCAGTCTTGTAATCCACACTGACGCTTGATACCTCTGAATAAAGTTATTTGAGGGGAATCTCATTCTTACAGAAAAAGGAAATATTTATAATATTGGACTCCAGCTAATATTTATAATATTGGACTCCAAGCTCAATGCACAATCTTTAGCTGGCTTGTAAATTACTACTCAAAAATCAAAAAGTGCTGTAACGTGGTTGATAGCACTATACATTTATATGCAAGACAGTTTCCACTGCAATGTCATTAACTCTGTGTGTAATCACTGTGTTTTTTCTTATACTTGCAATCCACCAAACATTGAGCTTTCCAGGATTAAGCAAAGTGCTATCAGAAGCAAATATCCATAGAGTCACTCTGGATGAATTTAGAGTCACAGATTCATCTCAGTTTATCATTATCAAAAGCAAAGTATTTTCTGGTTTATTATACCATAATCTAAAGACCCACTCCCCTTTTGTCATTTTCCTTTTGTGCAAAATTATAATTATAATGTTAGAATCAATTTGCAGCAAATAAAAACCCCAAAGCAAAACAGCATCACTGAAGTAAAAATTCCTTAATGAAACACAGCTGAGAAATACACCCCATCCAGTCAGGAACAGGCCTTCCCACAGCAGGAGGATTCACGGAGAGTTTGCCTCCTTGGAAGAATTACTGGAGTCTTGGTGGTCGAGAACCCTGGAGGGGTTGGGAAGGATACAGAACTCACTAATGGTCATCTCCATCGCTAGATTCTGACCAGCTGCCCTCACTGTGCCCAAATTAGAGCACTGCTCTAAAACGGCTCTTGTAGAATGCAGCAGACATATCTCTGCCAAGCTACTCACAAACAAGAAGACGGGATGAAACACATAGTGTAATCCTTCCCTTGGCTGTAAACAGCCAGGGCTTGAATAGACATGATCACAAAGCTGTGATCACAATGCCAAGAGAGGACACAGGAAACCTGGTTCTGGTCAGGGTGGAGCTCTGCAGCCAGGCTGCCCGGGCGTGAGTCACAGCTCAGTCACTTACTGGCGGGGCTAGTGAGATCACTTCACCACTCTGTGCCTCAGTGTCCTTACCTATTAATAGCACTTGCACATGTAGTGGGGATTAAAAGAGAACAACTGTGGGCACACAGAGCAGGGTCTGGCATAGGATAGATGTGAACTGCTGTGTTATTCTTGTGTCTGCCATTCACGAATGTTGCAAACTGGGTAAGCCTCTTGAATCCATGGGTGCAAGTTCCCTCATCTGGAAAATGGGCCGAGGTAATACTTTATTATGATAAATTGGAAAGAGCTGGATGCAAGGCCAGGGCATCTCATCTCTTCAGGTCCATTTGAGCTCTGGGACATGGTTATCTGGGGAGAAAGCCTCTGCATGCCACTTAGATCATGCAGAGGCTCCCAGAGCACCACCACTGGAGCAAATGACTTACTAATAAAGATTAAGGTCCCAAATATCAAGAGTACATTTCCAAAAACAAACTGAAGCTGTTCAGTATGAGACCAGTGCTCCGTGGCATTAATGCTTTTACTTGACGCTAGTCCTGATTTAAAGATCTATACTAATTTACGCAGGCCTGGATCCAATGTGTATTCAGCAACAGCAGTGGCTTAGAAACTATTTTAGAAAAATGAAAGGTAAGAAAGAAAATGTATACTAGAAATAATACTGATGTCTAATGTTTGAGATCGATGTCTCCCTCTCATTAGGCATTGACCCAATTTTAAAAGATGGTATCCTGTTTTCATACTTGCCTCTTTTACAACTAAAAGCTCTTAGAGAAGCTAGCCCATCTCTGGGGTTTAGTTCCATGGGTTAAATGCCAGGGAGCTGAACATACCAGCTTCAGGGGTGGTAAAGTTTTCAACCGTCCATTCACTCCACTTCCAGAAGTGTTTGGCATTAGCACAGCGTACGCGGGCCACGTACTGTGTGTCAGGCACCAGCTCCCCAAAGAGGTGCTCCCCATTCACCTTCATGTCAACCCTGTGCTGCTTGATCAAAAAAGAGAAAAAAGGAAAAGAGACAAGGCAGAAGTGTTGGTGAGCTCAGATTGCAGAGCCAAACCAGAACACAGTCAATCCTGGTTTGGAGTAAGACCAGCTCTTCTTCAGGGGAAAAATAGAATCCCTAAAGTTTCTTTCCCTCCAATAAAAATTTACAATTAATGTCAAGTTCCTTTTTTAAACAGATGATCCACATCACTGAACTCACAGATGAATCAGAGTTTGAAGTGATTTTATTCAGCCACCTTCTGTTCAGAACATAGAGAAATATGAAGAACAGGAGGTTAAGCAGGATTCTTACTTGTATCACTTTCCCATTGCCTTCCAGTTCAACCTGACACTGAAGGGTCAAGTAATTCCCAAGGACGTGCACCTTCCAGCTCATCAGGACGGTTGTGGCGCTTCTATTTTCAAAGTGGACACTATGGGGAGCCATTGGATGAACTGCCAAAAAATGAAAAAAAAAAATTAAAAAATAAACAAAGAAAATAATTTAAGCACAGATCTAAAAGAACTTTGGTAAATTGGCAGTTCATCTTTCCATTTAAAGAGCATTTTTTGTTTAAGAACATGGTCAACAAAACCGGACTCACTGACAAAATATAGTCTGCCAACTACACAGCTTTTCTCTTTTATTGACTGTATTAGACACTTGAAAAACATAAAAAGAAATAAACTAAGTATTCTTAAAATTAAACATAATCAGGTAGATTGTGGAGGGGAGTTAAAACTTAAAGAAGAAAGCCCATGGAAGAATTTTATAACAGAACTCAGAGTCTAATAAAAACAATATTAACAACGTCAGGAACATAATCCCAAATAGTCAATGTATAACAATATTCTGGAAAAATGTCACCGATTCCCAAGAGAAAAGATAAGCAAGAGGTGACAACTTCCAGATGACCCATATGAGGAACTGTTAGACAAAGATTTCAAAAGAGCTCCATGAGGTAAAGGTGAGAACCCTTGGGAAAAAATGGCAAATATTAAAATGAGCGGTGGGGGCTGGGTGTGGTGGCACACGCCTGT